>NC_089506.1:89768330-90393330 GCF_036850995.1 Saccopteryx leptura | reverse complement strand
GGCATGCGGGGGACCCGGGTTCGATTCCCGGCCAGGGCACATAGGAGAGGCGCCCATTTGCTTCTCCACCCCCCCCCCCTCCTTCCTCTCTGTCTCTCTCTTCCCTTCCCGCAGCCGAGGCTCCATTGGAGCAAAGATGGCCCGGGCGCTGGGGATGGCTCCTTGGCCTCTGCCCCAGGCGCTGGAGTGGCTTTGGTCGCGGCAGGGCGATGCCCCGGAGGGGCAGAGCATCGCCCCCTGGTGGGCAGAGCGTGGCCCCTGGTGGGCGTGCCAGGTGGATCCTGGTGGGGCACATGCGGGAGTCTGTCTGACTGTCTCTCCCCGTTTCCAGCTTCAGAAAAGCACAAAAAAAAAAGTTTGAGAGGATATACAGATGAAAATAACTTTCTGTTTATTCAGAAGCTAGCAGTTAACCACTCAGCCAGTTTCAGTAGAGGGTCTCATTAGGGACCTGCTATATGAAAGTACCTATAATCATAATGACTATATTATTGCCCTACAACCTCAGCAAATTCAGGCCCTGGCCAGTCAGTTCAGTGGTAGAGCATCAGCCCAGCATGTGGATGTCCCAGGTTCAATTCCTGCAGGACACACAGGAGAAACGCCCTCTGCTTCTCCACCCCTCCCCCTTTCACCTTTTGCCTTTTTCTCTTTCCCTCTTTCCCTCTCCTCCTCCTGCAGCCATGGCTTGATTGGAGTGAGTTGGCCTCCAGCACTGAGGCTGGCTCCATGACCTCTGTCTTAGGCGGTAAGAAGAACTCGACTGTTGAGCAATGGAGCAATGCCCCAAATGGGCAGAGTATCGCCCCCTTAGTGGGCTTGCTGGGTGGATCCTGGTCAGGGTCCATGTGGAATTCTGTCTCTGCCTCCCCTCCTCTCACTGAATTAAAACAAAACAAAACAAAACAAAAAACACCTCAGCAAATTTAGTATTGGAAAATGCCCTGTGAGAATGGTTTTGAGTTCTTTTTTTTTTTTTTTTTCATTTTTCTGAAGCTGGAAACAGGGAGAGACAGTCAGACAGACTCCCGCATGCGCCCGACTGGGATCCACCTGGCACGCCCACCAGGGGCGACGCTCTGCCCACCAGGGGGCGATGCTCTGCCCATCCTGGGCGTCGCCATATTGCGACCAGAACCACTCTAGCGCCTGAGGCAGAGGCCACAGAGCCATCCCCAGCGCCCGGGCCATCTTTGCTCCAATGGAGCCTTGGCTGCGGGAGGGGAAGAGAGAGACAGAGAGGAAAGCGCGGCGGAGGGGTGGAGAAGCAAATGGGCGCTTCTCCTATGTGCCCTGGCCAGGAATCGAACCCTGCACGCTAGGAGGGTCCTCCGCACGCTAGGCCGACGCTCTACCGCTGAGCCAACCGGCCAGGGCGGTTTTGAGTTCTTGCTAGAAACATTAATATAATCTTAGGAATGTTAATAGTTTCAGGCCTTCTTGAGCTCACTTTCATACCTGGTAGTGATACAATAAATAAATTAAAATGTTAAATTGCTATTTAATCTTCTGAGACTTAACCTATCTATTCACTTGTCCATATCTTAACTAACCCATTTACATAGAGAGATTTTCCTAACATGGACACAGCTTTAAATGTGCAAACCAGTTTTAAATGCTTATCATAATTTCTGCATGACAATAATAAAAAGTTGTCCACCAGTCCCTAGCTATGTAATCTTTTTAAGAACATATGTTATTTTATAATCATAGTGTTAATTTATAAGCTACCAAGAATATTCTTGCTCTGGCATTTAAGGGGTGGCCCATCATAGACATTGATCCCTTTCTAATTGCTTCCATGCCAAAATACTGATAGGGGTTCTAAAAAGAGCCTAAACAGCTTACGGTCTCTCCTTAGGAGAGCTTAGAAAAAACGTCTGTCTCAAAATTTATGCCACTGAATGTGATGTTAACACTCAGCAAGCAAATAAAATGAGGTTTATCAAATTATGACATTAATAGACATCCCTTATTTAAAATATGTATAAGTTCTTAGGTAAATTTAAGACCTTGCCAGTTAACTAGGCAAAACAGAATTATCTGTATTCATCTAAGTCTTTGAGGATTCATGTCTTGGAACATGTAATAGTTAATGTGGAAAATCTGATGTGAAAATATTTGTATTGGTGAATTTTACTACTTTATTTTACTTTCCTTTTTAGTAGTCATGTTCTTGGGGGAGTTAACACTTCCTGCTTGTAGATACCAGGGGGAGGGATGTTAACTCAGATGAATTTTATGAAGAAGATGACTGTATTTGGTAAACTGGGAGAATTTGTCTCAGTAAAGAAGATTGCCTCTGGGCTTCTTTCTTCAATGGAAGAAAAATGCACATATTGCTAATTGACCAGATTCTCAGCTTCACATTTGTATTACATTGGTTGTTAACAACAATAATTGTAAAAACCACTTTGTAAAGTGCCACTTAAAGTCTCGTTTAGCATTGTGTGCTAGGTTCTCAACCTCTGTAATTCACCAGGATAATATAGTAGTCAAATTGCTTGACACAAGCCAATAAAAGAAAAACTGTTATATGTTGTATGTGGCATTACAAAGAATAGAACTTCCCATTTGTGATGTATCAATAATACTTCACTTTATTGAACACTTAACTTTGTATCCAGCATTATTCTAATCTCTTTACTTAATATTAATTCATTTAAAGTATAGTAGGTATTTATTGATAGTATAGCCATTTCAGCATAGTTCATTCTCTCAATAGAGTGGTATATGGTCCAAGTAGTAGACAGTATTATGGATAATTTGTGTTTTACAGTAAGAACTATAGTATCTACATGAAATATCCACTTTTTATTATTAATTTCATGATATATTTAATGTGTAAATGAGATGGAAAGCACTTGATTTTGATCCGTGTATATAATCCTTATGAAAGTTTAATATGATCACTCCTGGCCAATAGGTTGGTTGGTTGGAGCATCGTCCTGAAGCACAGAGGTAGCAGGTTTGATCCCTGGTCAGAGCACATAGAGGAAAAGATTGATGGTCCTGCCTCTCACTCTCTCCCTTCCCTTCCACTCTCTAAAAATCAATAGAGTAAACATTAAAAAAATTTTTTTTAAAGAGTTGAACATGAACAGTCTAATTCTCTCCCTTAGGCTCTGCATCCATTGGGATATGTGGAAAGAACATGGATTTTAGAGTCCAACATAACCTGGACAAGATATATAATCTTTTATAACCTCAGGTTTTTTTTCCTTTAAAAAAATAGCAATAACAATATCCAATCTCATAGGGTTGTTGTAAGGAATGAACACAGTAGCTACTCAGTAAACATTTTGTTCAGCTACTGAATGATTGAAATGCCTGAGAGGAAGTGCGATGGAGAGAGGGAGAGAAATGTCAACTTGTTCAACTTATTTATTCTATCATTAGTTTATTCTTGTGTGTGCCCTGACTGGGGATCATACCCACAACCTTGGCATAGCAGGACAGGCTCAAACCAGCTGAGCTGTCTGGCCACAGCTCAGGTTCTGAATTACTGTTGGTTCAATGTCTTCAGTTTCCCTTTAACACTTTGGAAGTAATAGCCTCCCTTATTGTTCGCTTCTACAAAGTCATGTTTGTTGACCCTGGATTGCAATAGTCGTCACTTGTTGAACCTTCCAAATCAGAAGGTTTGGGTATCCATCCCAAATTACCCTCTTGGAAGAAAACCCAGACAGCTCCTTTGTACCATCTTTTAGTTTAAATTAATTCCTTTTCCTTTTATATTTCTTGTTAAAGTTTTCTGTTTGAATATTACTAAAAGAGTGAACTCATGTGTTAGGACTCTTATAATATAGCCCTTAATATAAAAATCCACAAATCTTTTCAAAGTAAACTAGTTTTTCTCCACAAAATTAAAAAACCATGTTTCTTTAAGCTAATAGTGTTGCCTGCAAAGTTAAAAAATTTCCATTATTTTCTTTATGAAAAATGATTTTCCTTCACACTTTTGAATTCCTGTGGTTTGTAACAGCCTTCATAAATTGGTGACTTCAGTCCCAGCTCTGACACAAAGCTTTTCAGCCAGTCCTGCTGTCACTGTGCCTGCTGCTTGACATTGACAGGATTCTTGTCCAAACCGGGGTTTTGCATAAATTAGTGTTTAACACTGGACAGGCTTTTCCTCCGCCTTGCAGTTCAGCTTTTAAAAGACTGTCATGCCCTTATTCATAGTGATGAAAGTGAAATTTGACTCTGTATCATACATTTTATACTCTGGAAGAGTTTATAAACTGTTAAGAGTACCATAAACTTTTCTGGTCTTATTGATTATTCATTAAGCCTTAATTAGTAATCTTCAGATTTCCAAATTTCTATACAGTATAGACATCATCACTGTTTATTACTCCTTCCTTCTTGTCCAGAAGATCTATTTGCCACACTTTATCATTTAATAAGCAGCTTACATGGTGCTGGGGGTGTTATGGAGGAAGGAGAAGGAATTTTAAATTGTGTAAAGGAATATACTTTATAACCTTTTGAGTAAATTTAGAATTAAAAAATTGTTTTACCTTCTTACAATTCAGAAAGTTACATACATATTAAATATTTGAAAAAGTGGAGAAAATCTTTTGACTCTATAATACAGAGACTTCATTGCTTCTTTCTAATTGCTCCTTCCTGTCATTGGTTTAGCCATGGCTGAATAGAGGAGAAATAACTTTATTCTTGAACAAGAAGGATATAACACATTTAATAAAAGCAAACATTTTTTATGTTCTTCCTTTGTCCAAAGTGATGAACAGATTGCTCTCCAAAGAGTGTATTATCAGTTCCCCCAGCCTCTATTGAACATCTCAGGTATTTCAGGGGTGGAATTACAGGTGACTAAACCCTTGTTCCTAAATTTCAGTACTCCTAGGAATAGTATATATTATTACAGCAAAATATACTATGTTTAATAGCCTTAACTAAATCAAGTGGTGTATATATTATCTAATTTTCCTTTGCCTAAGTTGATGGAAATATGTTTGTCTTCCTTACTATGTTTCAAGAAAATCTTTGATACCTTTTTCTTTCTTCAACCATCTAACTATCAAAAATGATTGAAAGATCTAACCTTGGAAAGAGAGTGATTTAAAAAAAGCTCACTCTTCATACTGAACATTTTGAAATCTCAGTCTGAGGGAAAAAATTTATAAATGTAAGCATTCTAAGAGTAATTTATATTTAGATTACAATGAGATTATAAATTATATGCCTACTGACTTACTAGTATAAAGTGGAATAAATGATTAAGAATGTGAAAATTGGAGTTTCTTCTGTTCAAAACCTTGTTCTAATTGGAACACATACCAGGCACCATGTATAACTTTTGAACCTTACACACAAGGAAAACTACAAATAGAGGTTCAGAGGCATTAAACAACTTGCCTAAAATCATTGAGCCAGTAGGTTGCAGAGCTGATATACAGGTTTCGGACCCGCTGACACCATAGTGCATGATCTGACACTTTACCTGGACATAGAGATAAATACTACCAGTCTACTTGAGGGTTTTGTATGTGTGTGTGTATGTGTGTGGGGGGGGGATTAATGAAATAGTGTATATAAAAATGTTCAGCCTAGCAGTAAGCTTGTACTCAGTATGTGACATACTATTTTGATAAAGTATCTTCCAACCATTAGTTCATTCAATCTTAGTTCTCAAGAATTTTATGTAGAGAAGTGAAGGTGTATATGAGTAGAGGTAGCAGCTAGTATTTTTCAAGGGGCTAGAAAAGTGTTTTACACAAGATAGAAAAACTATATTTCTTTCTACTACTATTCTATTCTATTGCTACTATTCTGTTGCTAAAAGTTTAATTTTATACTGAGACTATCTTTTCATCTTCTAAATTTCACTGGAATCTACTTATAAGATTAAATTACATTTTTTTTTTTTTTTTGTATTTTTCTGAAGCTGGAAACAGGGAGAGACAGTCAGACAGACTCCCGCATGCGCCCGACCGGGATCCACCCGGCACGCCCACCAGGGGCGAAGCTCTGCCCACCAGGGGGCGATGCTCTGTCCCTCCGGGGCGTCGCTCTGCCGCGACCAGAGCCATTCTAGCGCCTGGGGCAGAGGCCAAGGAGCCATCCCCAGCGCCCGAGCCATCTTTGCTCCAATGGAGCCTCGGCTGCGGGAGGGGAAGAGAGAGACAGAGAGGAAGGAGGGGTTGGGGATGGAGAAGCAAATGGGCGCTTCTCCTATGTTCCCTGGCTGGGAATCGAACCCGGGTCCCCCGCACGCCAAGCCGACGCTCTACTGCTGAGCCAACCGGCCAGGGCCAAGATTAAATTATATTTTAGCCATTCATCTAGACATTATCCTTTTAGATGGTAAGTCCTCTAATTTCCACTTTGCAAAAATAAAGCTAACAGATCTCCAAAATAGCTTGTCAGAAAACTGACTTAAGGCATATAGTAGTTATTCAGAATACAATATGGTGCCAAAATAATATCTTTTAATAATGCATGGACTTGTGATCAAATTCAAAACTTTGTATTTATATTGGGAAATACAGGATAAAATGCTAGAACTGGGAGTGGCCTGCAGGGACTCTGCTTGACGACAAGCACGATATGTGCGCGCAAGGGGAAGAGACTCTGATGGATTGATACAGTTTATCACGGGAAGTAAATAGCATTAGGTTCCAGGCGGACCATACACGAAATATTCTGAATACTAGGACCTAGGTTATATAGAATAGCAAACGTTAAAATGTTAAAGGAAAAGATGATCAAGATGATGGGGAATTCTGAAAATAATGCTGTTTGACAAATGATTTCAGGAACTTTTAAGTCTAGAAAATGGAAGCCTAAGAATAGGTACAATACTTGTTTTAAAATAATTTAAAATATTTTATATGGCAAAGGAAGCAGGCTCAACTAGAAAATGTAGGTAGAAGTTCCAAAATGCAGATTTGTACTTTGTAGTAAAGGTTACAGAGCAGTGGAGGTGGCCGCTTGAGGAAGTCCATGCTCCCTTCACCGGTTGTTTGAAGGCAGCAGAACCATCACACCATCTGTGTGTAATGTGCTGGCTGAATTTTGTACCGCAGAGATCAGATCACTGACTCCTGAAGTACCTACATCTCTGAACTATGGCTTCATTAACTAGACTGATAATTGATAAGGGTTTTTAAACGTCTGTTATCTTTATATTTAACTATAGAGAAAAAATTTTAGTTCATTATGCAGACATTATCAGTATGGGTTGTTGGGTATAAATGGAATTTAAATGTGAAAATGATGTTTGTTACTTTGGGCCATTATCTACTTTAAGATTTAAAATTTTTATTCCTTGTCAGTCTTATGTGTCTTAACTTTCACTAACGATCAAAACATCATCAAATGATTTTATTTCTGTATGATTAGGTATTGCATTTTTTTTTAATATAAAGCATATCGGGTCATGTTTCCCTCCCTATTCTAATCCTCAGTACTTTTTAATGGCAAAGATCTGTCCTGTATTTTATCAGTTTGCCATGGAGATTTTTTTTTCTAATTCTATTTCTTAAATCTGTATTTCAGTTCACATTAGCATATCATAACTATCTCAGGTGGTCAGTTATATAAAATTCAGTGGGCTGACTGCTATAGAGTAAAAAGCCATCTGCATTATGATATAATAATTATTACTTTCAGAAAAAGAATTAGTTAAACCATCTTATGTTAGCCTACCAATTTAAGATGTAGTAATGACTTAACTTACAAGAGTGACATGATTAAATACTTGTGATTACTGTTCATATATCTTAAACATAAAATATTCTAAAACATATTTGCCCAATTAGTGTACTTGGGAAAGCAGTTACTCTTGCAAAGATAAGGTACAGGCACTGACCTGAAAACATTTCAACAGGCTTAGATAGGCATTTTCCATTATTAATCATCATTGCTATACTTCCACTTCTCAGATAGTATTTCTAGCTGGTTTCTCTTTATGACATTTACTAAAATTTTAAGGGTATGACATAAAGGCAGGACTTTCAAACAGGTTAATCATTTTAGTATATTTTTACCTTCCTCTTAAAATATTCAGATTTTATGCAAATAGGGCTTATAACTTTATTGTTTTCTGTAATGCTTTGCTAATTTCCTCCTTTTTTATTCCATTTGTCCTTTTTGTCTGGAATCAAAAAGAAGAAAGAGCTAATCCCAAAAGAAACAAAAACAATGGTAACAGTAGAATTATGTATAATATTAATTGCTTAGCTTTTATGTATAGATATTTTTTCATTTCCGAAAAAATAAAATATGGGTAGCAAGAATCTTTTTTTACATTGGCTCTTTCAATTCTTCAGTGGCTTTTAAAGCAGTTTGAGGGATACTCTCAAAACAAACTTCCTGGTTTTTAGCAAACTCTGTGAGTTTATAGTTTAATTGAAGTGGGTATGTATATTTTATTTTTAAAGGGTTACTTAATTCAGAATAATAGACAACATAGATAACTTAGTTAACTCTTCATAAGTATCATTTTACAGAATTTTCTTTGTAAACCTATGAGTTCATGCCTGATTTTTGTTGTTGTTTTGTATTTTTCTGAAGTTAGAGGTAGGGAGGCAGTCAGACAGACTCCTGCATTTGTCCAACCGGGATCCATCTGGCATGCCCATCGGGGTGGGGGGATGCTTTGCCCATCTGAGGCGTTGCTCCATTGTAGCAGGAGTCATTCTAGTGCCTGAGGTGGAGGCCAAGGAGCCATCCTCAGTGCCCAGGCCAACTAAACTCAGACTCATATCTGACTTCAGAGACTGAGGTTTTTTTCTTTTTAAAATTTTATTGGGGTGATGCTGGTTAACAATTATACCAGTCTCAGCTTCACAATTCTACAACACATCTCTGTACATCACCATTTACCACCCTATACCCTCCTCAACCTCACCTACCCTGTACCCCCCCCACACACCCAAAATACCAATGTCATGATAAAGTATCTCTCAAGGAAATCTTTGAGTATTTTGGGATCTTTTCAAGCAGAACTGTGCTCCCTAATATGACTTCAGGACTAGATTTTGAAATTGATTTAACCTTTAACTAAAACAGGCAATCAAAGAGTTACACATTCTACAAATTACATATTTATTCTTTGGACTTCACTATGGTATTTCAACAAAGACAATAACCATTAAATGATGTTTATGCTAGCCTCAGGGCAGGAGCCATCTATTTATTTAAAACTGATCTTAAGCTAGCTATTAGAAAAAATTAAAACTCTCTTAAGCAAGAAATGTAAATACACACTATGAGCGTGTTGCAATGGAAAGCCTTTAGAGCAGACAGTGGTGCAGGATCTTTCTGAAGCCTTGTCATCCACATGACTTTAGGGGAGTGACTCTCAACCTTTGTTGCTTCATCTATAGAATAGTGAGATTAAGTAAATAAAAGTACTGTTGCAAGGATTAAATGAGATAAAATGCAAAATGCCAGGCGCACAGTGAAATAAACATTTATTCCCTTTTTTTCTGTTCCAAGTTGTAAATAAACTAAGGTCTGTCTGAATGGAAGAGTACATTTTTATCATCTGAAAATTGAGAAGGGTGACATAATTGGTAGTCTTTGTTCTTTTAATACTCTGTTCTCCTACTTATGATATGGATGCAACCTTTTGATATTTAGTTGAATTTTCTTGAATACCTAGCCTGCTAAAAATAGCTTTATTGCTTTATATTAAAAGTAGACCTTAATGACATTAGAAGAAGGAAAATGATGAATAGTACGCTGTTTGCTTTTACTGTCATTTAAACATCCAGTTTTCTTGCAAGTTCAAGTCTAGTTGTCTGATTTAGGTTGTGCTTTAGTTGGCAGAGCATAGAATAAAACCCTTGAGGTAGGAAGTCAGATGCTTTCCTGATAGCTTAGAAAATTATCAACAATTTTTATTTTTATGTAACTTTAGAAAACATACTCTTTTCAAAAAAGAGATGATCAGAACCACAGTGTATTGTCTCACAGTTCTCTTGAAATTCTTCATGATATAGGAAGGAAAAGGTTATGCCATCTCAGCCATGCATTTTGGAACAGTTATTTAGTAATTAATTAGATTTTGAATCAGATTTTTTTCTTGAATTACTATTGCTTTTTATTTCTTTTCTGCTATACACATTTGGCCTAAATAAAATATTACTGGATATCTACATATGATAGTGATGTTCTTAGAACTGTTTGAGGGCAAGGGAGACTATAATTCCCCATTATATTCTAAAATAATATTTTACTTAGACTTTTAAGAACAGATAAATTAGTCTATTATTATAAAATTTACTTATTTTGATTATATGTAATAACTTTCTTATATGTTAATAAAACTTGAATTTTTTCCCAATTTGGGTATAGAGGGTGATTTTATTATCAAATGACACATTTAATTTATAGAAGTCAAAAGTGGGGTTTAGATTTTCTCTGTAGTAGAAGGCAAAGGCCAAAAGTCTCTGACCTCAGAGTTAGAGGCCTGCATTCCAGTCCCTGTTCTCCCACTAGCTCACTTTCTTTTATTTATTGATTTCAGCGAGAGAGAGAGAGAGAGAGAGAGAGAGAGAGAGAGAGAGAGAGAGAGAGAGGTGGGAACATCAAGTTCCTTTATGATCCTTAACCGGGGAATCAAACCGGCAACTTCTGCACTTCGGATGATGTTTCAACCAACCAAGCTATCTGGCCAGGGCTCACTTTCTTATATTTTAGTCAAGTCATTCAACCCAGATTGTTCCCAGTGTTCAGCAGAGGTTGAACTAGGTTGAGTTTTTAATTTCTGTGGTTTAGGGTTAAGGAGTTTAGAGGGATTAAGGAAGAGAAAGGCAAGGGAACACTGCTCACATATCCATGTAGAAACACACACTTTAACCTGAGTGCATCTATTTTATGTTAGAATTTTATATGCAAAACTTTACTTCAGAAAAGAATGCCACATTTACCACCCCCCAAAATGGATAATAATTTGACAAAATTTTAATCTGCTCAATTAGTTTATCTCCAATTCCCTTTCCAATTTGAAATTCATGATTTCTTACCCTTATTACTCAGAAGCAGAGTGAAAAGCAGACAGGACTGTGAATCAGAAGACTGTATTCTAGCGCAAGTGATAGTGCTATTTGAGCAAATAATAGCATCAAATAGTTATCTGGACTAATTTATTTACGTAAACATCCTCTTTTATAGTCTGTATTTTCAGATTACTGTGCCCACTTTATTTTGTGATAGAGCTGTAAATATTGAATTAGAACATAGTTCCTTTTTTAGTTTATTTAATTGATTTAAATTTATTATGTTTACATAGACAAGCGTCCCACCAAATACATCCCTGAACATAGTTCTTAAACAAGGATAATTGGTAAATTAAGGTTCAGTGTTCATACAGGACTTCAAAAGACACAAATAATCTTCACAGAAAATAAAGGCCGATTCAGCTTTCACTTTCAAATTTCAATTACTTTAATATAATAGAATATTAATACAATTGATCTAAAATAGATCATTTTAAAACATTTTAACTTCTACTTTTGAAATCTATTGCATGATTTTTATTTCTATTTTTGTTTGTTTGTTTGTTTTAATTTTATTTATTCATTTTAGAGAGAAGGGACACAGGGAGAGAGAGAGAGAGATGGGGGAGGAGCAGGAAGCATCAACTCCCACATGTGCCTTGACCAGGCAAGCCAGGGGTTTCGAACCAGCGACCTCAGCGTTCCAGGTCGATGCTCTACTCACTGCGCCACCACAGGCCAGGCATTATTTCTATTTTTGAATGGGACAGAGATACTTTTTTTTTCAATTTTATTTAGAAAATTTAATGGGGTACATTGATCAATAAGAGTACATAGGTTTCAGGTTAACATTTCTGTAACATTTGAACTGTTGATTGTGTTGTGTGCCCATCACCCAAAATCAAATCATTTTCTGTCACTGTATATATTTGTCCCTCTTTACTCCCCTCCTCCAAGCCCTGCCCTCCCCCATTAGCACTTCACTTTTATCTATGAAAATGAGATAATTTATTTCATTATTGAAACTGATAAATAAAATCAAAGGTCAAAGTTTTCCAGTGGGGACCAAGAGGCAATGTTACTAATATCCAAGGTATAATCAAAATGTAGAGCCAGTTCAGAAAGCTCAATCATCTTCAAAGTGGTTTTCACACACTTATTAATTAATGACATCCCAAGGATGAAAGAGATTTAATTCTCATACTCTGATTATAATATTATGATATCACTGGTAACCACAGGAAGAATCTGAATGGATTGAGATTTGCTGTTTCCATAAGGGGCAGATCTACAAACATTTCATTACATATTAAGGATCTACCATATCATCAGCACTATACGAGGCTTAAGTATCTCACTGATGTGGCCTATTTCACAGCCTGTTTTATAGCTGAGAGGAAGGTATAGAGATTTTCCATATGCCCCCTGCCCTCACAAATGCACAGCCTCCCCTATTATCAACATCCCCCACCAGAGTGTACATTTGTTATCGTTGGTGAACCTTCGTTGACACAGTAGTGGTTGCCTCAAGTCTAGATTACATTAGGATTCACTCTTGGTGTTGTACATTCTATGGATTTGGAAAAAGTATAATGACATAATGTTATCATACAAAATAGTTTCACTGCCCTAAAACTCCTCTGTGCTCTGCCTATTTGTCTCTTTGTTCCCCCCTAACTCTTGGCAACCACTGATCTTTTTACTGTCCCCATAGTTCTGCCTTTAACACTTGACGTTTTGGAAAAGCAGGTTTGTCCTTAAAATGATTGTTTGGTTAGGTTTTGTATTAAAATTAGTTTATATTTTCTATAAACTGACTGTACAAGCTAACCAGGTAGGCAGAAGGTAGCATGGGAATTCATAAAGTAAGTGGTTTATATGTGAATCCCTGAAGAAGTTATGTACTCACTAGCACTTCATTGTCTAAAATCTCTAAAGTTCAAGGGTTATTATTAAGGGCACATAGTATACATTTTATATGCTGGCTTATTTTGGCAACTACTATATAAATTCTGAGAGAAGGAAATGACTAGAAGAACCTTTATTAACTTATGTACAAAATAGCTATTCATGAACAGGTGATAGTATAAATAAGTTTTTCTAAGTGTTTTTTTTGTGTGTGTGTGTGTGTGTGTGTGTGTGAAGGTAATTGCCATCCCCTCTCTCCACTTCCTCCAACCAAATAATCTCTCCTTGACTCCTCACAAAGTTACGACTATGGAAAAATGTCAAAGGAATGGTAATTAAAGATAAGGCAGGTCAGTAAGTTAAGTAACTATGAACATGTAGCTGCAGCAGAGGCCAACAGGACTGCCAGCAATGGAGCCCCCCACAAAGGTTCCGTAGAGAGCTGAGTCTGCAGTTAGCCTTAGAGTCAGAGGCAAAGGAAGAAATGTCCAGAAGGGAAATGGAGAAGGGTGACAAACCCAAACTTTCTGAATCTCAGTATTAACCTCCAGGCTGTCCTGGCACGTAGGGGTAGTAAGCTCTCTCCTCCTCCGTTTGCCTAGCCCTGGGTTTCTCAGCCTCAGCACCCTTGGCATTAGCACTGGATAACTCTTTGTTGTTTGGGCTGTCCTGTGCATTGTAGGATATCTAGCAGCATCCTTGGCCTCTAACAATTAGATGCAGTAACAACTTACCCCTACCCTACCCCTTCAGTTTGTAAAAACCAAAAATGTCTCCAGGCATTGGCTAATGCCCCCTGGGGTGCAAAATTATTCCCAGTTGAGAATAATTTTGATCCAAAACCTTCCTTAGGGTACTTGGTTTGTCCTCTCAGCTGTACTGCTTCTTACTATTTGTGGAACAGAGAGCCTGACCTCTAACTGGGTTTCACATCTCCTCCTGAAGGGTGTTCCAGGGGCCAAGAGACTGACAGTGAGCTTTTCTAGCACAGCTCATGTATAAGTGAGAAGTATGTATTTGCCTATGTTCTTATTCCAGACACAGTGTGTACTAAGGAAAGACTGAAAATGATGTGCAGGAAAGATATAGTTGTATCCTGCCAAGAACATTTTATATATGTAGTTGTCTCCTTTTTGCATTGGTGCTGTGCATTTTCTTCCAAAATATCCCTTCATTCATGCTTGATGTCACAATAATTATTGCATTTTGTATCTTTTTACTAAAAGGAATAATAAACTAGTAGATAATGGCATGGAAAGGGGATAATTTTGAATATTAATTATTTAGTAATATAAAACCCAGTTTTACCTGATAGTGTGATTCAGGTCAGCAAAAATGTGAGTTTAATAAAATGGTTCTAAATCTCAAAAGTTTAGGTGAAGATGACATTGGTCACTTCCATTTTATGAAATATATCACAAGTCTCTTCAAGAACCTTGCCTAAAGTCAGAAACAAAGTGACCTGGTCTCAGCTTCTCTAATGAGCTCTGTGTCTTGGGAAAATCACTTCACCTCTGGGTTTATAGATTCCTCATCTGTCAAAGCTAGGGGGGGAGACTAGATGGCATTCTAGGACGGTGCCAACTCAAACATAGTGTCAGATTTCTAAGATACATTCATGAACAATAAAATTATTATTATTATTTTGTAGTTTTAACTCTATTACAGGGTAGTGAAACCTGAAGGAAGAACATAGGTTAAAAGAACAAGGTATAAATTTCATATAAAGATGACTCCAAAGAAACTGATATATCAAGTTGAACTGTGTCATATAAACGGAAAGAGGTACTCATTCAGGGCTAAAAGTTACTAGCTTAGACTTCAGGAATTGGTTTTTATGGCTAACCAGGTTTGCCCTCAACTACTCTGCAAGAGGAATATTTAAAAGTTTAAAAAGCAAGATTGCAACTTTGACAATAACTTAAAACCAAGCTGTCAGTCTCATTTTTATTTTTTGCTTTCACTTCATATAAAAAGATAATGAAGACATTGAATAATGTGAAAGAAATCTCATGGCCCGTCATCTCTATGAAGCCATTTAATTGGCTCTGGCTAGTATAGTCTGTGAATCTTTTAAACATAGTAAAGACAGCTTTTCAAATAGCAATGTCATGTTTATTATGTAATCCAGCTCACTCACTCAGCAGAGGTAGTTCCCTACCTTGAACAATGTATTTTGTTGATATCTCTGTCCAGTCCTGCAGCTGGGTGTGGAGAAAAATAACATTCCATTCTAATTCCTGAAATAATTACTTCATCTCCTACATTAGCAAATATATTTTCGTTCTTCTCGGTTAATATGCAAAGCTTCAAATGTCATATTTCATAAAATTAAATACTTCCTTTTCAAATTTAGCTAGAACATTTGATAATCATTCAGAGCAGTGACCAGAATAATAAAAACTAATTCTATTCTTTACTGAATGCTTTTTAATTTTTCTTTCTGCATTTTAATTCCTTTACTAAATTATGGACTTAGTATTTGATGCTTCTATTTTCAGACTGCTAATAAAGGGGCATAGAGAAAGGATATCTAATGTGGAATTTGTCTCTAAAATATAGTTATTGAGTTATACCAAATATATTGTCAGATTTGTCCATTCTCTTATTTAGGTGATGAATTCCCTTTCAGGATAATCATTAATTTTTGGCTATCTGTTTATATATTTTACATGCAAAATGAGACTTCAAGGTTTAGCAGCAATCTGAGAATAAAAACTCAGGTTTGTTTTAGAAGTGTCAGGGCAAAGTCCTGAGCTTACCTAGGGTTCAGTGTCCTTAATATAAAATGGAAATAATGGTTCTCTCTCAAGAATACTGTGGTGGATGGCTAATGAGTGTTATGTTCATGCCAAATATTAAATACATTTCTAAATACTAGGATTTGATTGAATTATCATAGCATCTTTCTGCTCCCATCAAGTAAAACTGTAATAAATTGGTAAAATGTAAAGACTAGAACTCAGTTTTTCATATAACTTTCTGTGTTCTTAAAAGGGTCAAAGGAAAACAATCTTTTGAAAGAGACTCAGAGATGAAGTGAAGAGGAGAAAGAAATAGGGTGAATTTCCAAAATCATGCCAATCATTGTGCTCTGGTAGTGCAGCTGGAATTGAAACTGCACTTTTGAAATAGATGCTGCTTCTTTCCCTAAACAAAACTAAGAGCCAATATTTTTTCTGTCTCTAAAAGGGAACATACTTCATAGTTACATGAATTTAAAAACACTAAAATAACAGGGTGGCAGCACTCAGTAAGAAACCACTGTGGCTTTTGGCTACGTTTCTGTTGCTTCTAAATGCTTTTCAAATATTATAATTAACTATATTCTTTCTGCTTATCCTAATTTCCCCATGCTATTCCTTAAGCTGGCTGATCTACCCCCTCAGTAAGAAAGAAAATGAGAAGAAAATAGTTTGTGTGTTGGGTGGTGATTGCTATGTCTTGCATGGAGCTTTTTTATATGTAAATTGTATCTCCATCCTCATTCCAATCCATTATTTTTTTCCTGTCTCTAGACGTAAGGTTCTTAAACGATGTTGGAGATGTCATCAGATGAGGGCAGACAGCTGGTGAATGTTCTGTGGCTCTTCAACTCCTTTTCCATATCTTACCAAAGCCCCTTAACCTAATAAAAACCTAGAAATATTTAGAAACCCAATTAGTCAAGAAACATTTTATTATAATCCTTGTTTTTTTGTGTGTTTTCACTACATTGTATCAAATTACTTGATGAGATAATCATGCTATTACGTGGAAATGGTTTCCTTTTCTAGAATTAAATTTGATCCTAACATTACCACTATAAATTTTATGCTTCTGTTACCTAGGACCAAAAGAGGACTTTTTCTTCCCCATGCCTCCCTCTGTTATAAAAGTTGACAAATGTGAATCATAGGCAGCTTAAGAGGGTATATCAAAATGAGACCACAAAATATATTGAACTGAGGAAACTTGGAGCTATTCTGAACATGTTGCGTCACTACTCTTTGCAAATAGGAGGAGGAAGAAGGAACCTATGACCAAACTCTTGAGTTCCGTAGAGGAGGGGATGGCCAGCCCAGACGATCCACTCGACCCACCCAGCAGTTTTACCAACCTCCCCGGGCTCGGAACTAATACGAGAAGGTAAAGTTGACACTGTGAGGTGCTTTCCATACAGAAAAAAATAAGATGCTGTTCACATGAAATGAGTCAGTCTGATATTTGTATTTCATAATGAATTAATAGAAAAAACTGATATTTAAAACTTTTCAGTTATAAAATATTTAAGGTTAAACCACACCTATAAACTACTTTCCCAGCAAACCTCTCTCCACAAAGGCGCCCCTGGCTCCCTCTTTGCTCTGTGCTCACTCTTGTAATGGAGGTGGACCGTCGGCGAAGTGACTCTACCTGTGAAAGCAGGAAGGTAGAAGAAAACAAAGGACTAACTTGAATAATTGAGTACATTTTTTATTTTTTAGTTAAATTCAGTTCTTTTTAAGAAAAAGGAAATGTTTTATTCATAATCCATTTAGAGCCCTTGCTATTCTTACTACACTTTGTGGTGTGGGAACCCGTATTTCGAGTAAAGGTTGAGGTCAAGAAAGTTTTTATCATTCTAAAGAGCACAGAGAAAAAAGGTACACAGATGTAAAGGAGACAATTCTCTAGATCCAGATCATCTAATTAGGGGTTTTCAAGTCTGGTTATGCTTTACAACCTGGGCATCCTCTAAAAATACCAATACCCTGCCCCCTAACCCCAACCACTTATAGTAGAATTTGGAGTGATAGGGCCAGGGTGTGCAAACCACCGATCTAAATGCTTTACAGCTGTGGTCTGCAATAGAGACTGGTTTTGCTCCTCTAGGAGACAGCCACTGTTTGGTTGTCACAACCGGGGGGGGGGGGGGGCATCTAGTGAGTAGGGGCCAAGAATGCTGCTGTAGTAAATGCATAGGACAGTGACCTGTCCCAAATGTAAAGACTGCTGATACTGAGAAATCCTCCATAAAAGCTCTGCTTCTGAAGGTTTTTCTTGTTTGTTTGTTTTAAGGAGGAAATGTTTTATAGTATCTCTTAAGGAATTGGGTAAAGACAACATGACTGCTTATTGAGATGTAATTTTTGGTCCCTAGGCTATCAGTCCAGAAACTTTCATCTTAGTTTTAGAAAAAGACTTGCTATCTGAAAATCATCTCTAATAGGAAGAGAAACATGACCAAAAAAAAAAAAAAGGAAATTATAGGACATTATAATCTAAGGCATCTCATTTTGAAGAACAAAGACCTGATTTATTAATATGTTTTTGGAAGGAAACACTTTGCCATGTCTGGTAACAGTTCTATTTTTTGCTTATGCCAGGGCTTTTGAATATATATTTTTAATAATCAGAGATTTCCCATTGCAGCTTTTGTTATATATTACCCTAAAGAGAATTTTAGAGTTAAGTATCTTTTTTTCTCAGCCTCTTCTTCTCAGTAACAAGACCATTGAGAATTTTAAAGAAATTGTTCTCATTTCTCTTCATTTCAGCTATTTATACTGCTAAGGCTGTTATCCACATTGTATTTCCCCCTACTGCATGACTCTCCATTTGTCAAACCAGCTGTGGCTGTTTAGAACCAGAAATGCAGCTATCTGGAATTGAGATGTGCTACACATGAAAAATTCATACCAAATTTTAAAGACTTAGTTTAAAATGTAAAATATCTCAATAACACTGGGGAACAACTTTTTTGTCATTTTCTGTTGCATGAGGTTTTAGAACTGTTTCTATATATTTCTGCATCGCTGATTCCAAATCTGAAATCTGTTTTTTGGTGCATTCTCTGGTTTTTATGCAATTTTAATTTCTTTTTGTTACAGTTAATGACATGCATTGGTTTTTAAATTGGAGTTAAAAGGCAATGACTCTTGGATTGAACATAACCACAAGGCAATTAATGTTTTACAAATATCACCTTTACATAATTGTGTTGTTTTTAAATGTAAAAAATTATTATCTGATAAAAACACCCTTTTATTTTGTTTTAAGATTGAATCATGGCTTCTTTGAGTAGGCGAAAATGTAGAATAGTCCTGACACCTTCTGTTGTATATGTGGCTATTACACACTTCAACCTCAAAGGCACAATATTTCATCATTTGTGACATGTGCATATATTGCCTATTTTCAAGTTCCCCTTGGCGATCAAGACAAGAATTGGGCTCCTCATATTGAGTGTCATCATTGTGAGGAAATGCTTTATTACTGGACAAAAGGAAAACGCAAAGGAATGTCTTTTGGTATTCCCATGGTTTGGCATGAACCTAAGGACCACAGCAGTGACTGTTATTTCTGTCTGATCCATACAAAGGGCATTGGAAAGAAAAAACGGCATATGATCGTGTGTCCTAATATTCCTTCAGCAATACGACCTATCCCACACTCCGAGACACTCCCAGTTCCAGTTTTCAATGGATTTATTTCTTCTAAGGACAAAGAAAGTGAGCATGATGATCAAGTATATTTTGATAAGATGCATGAAGAAATGGTTGTAGAATCTGAAAGGTCTTCTTCTGATGTCAAGCAGTCCTTAACCCCTCAGCAATTTAGCCAACCCAAATTGAATGACTTAGTAAGAAAGACATAAAAATTGTCCTCAACTTTCTGAAGTATGAGGAGCATAACTGGATCATTTATGTGGATCTTAAAATGGTAAATTTCCTCTAGGGCAACAGAGAGGTTTCATAAAGTATCCTTGCTTTCTGTGTTTGTGGGATAGCTGAGCTTGGGAGAAACACTGGACACAGAAGGAGTGGCTGAACCATGAAGCTCTGGACGTAGGGATGCAAAATATTGTGAATGAACCTGTAGTTAATCGAGACAGGATCATTTTTCCCCCACTTCACTTCAAACTTGGCTTAGTGAAGCAGTTTGTTCAGGCTTTGAATAGAGAAAGTGAATGCTTTCAACATATTATTTCTGTTTTTCCTGCCTTGTCTTTCGAGAAAATAAAAGCAGGTGAATTTTTGGACCTCAAATTCGAACCCTCATATGTGACAAAGAATTTGCCAGAAAGATGAATAAGGAGGAGAAAGCAGCATGGCAGTCTTTTGTGGCAGTTACAAAGAACTTCCTTGGCAACAAAAAAGCAGAAAAGTATGAACTTCTGGTTCAAAGGATGCTGTTGGCTTTCTGCAACATTGGATGTAACATGAGCGTTAAGATTCACTTCTTGAACAGTAACCTTGATAAGTTTCCCCCAAATTTTGGAGCTGTTAGTGATGAGCAAACTACTGCTGGAGCATCAAACAAGATTGTTCTCAATAAGTACACAAATGCAAGAGCTACAAATGCAAATTTTTGCCTGAATAGAATTTAAATAATTTTTGCGCAAATTTTATTATTAAAATAAGTGTTTTAATATTTTCTATTTTGAAATTGTAGACAAATTCTGATGCAATCATGCCTTTTAGTGTATTAGTGTATTTACTGCATTATATAAATTATTATATTTTCACAAAGATGATGCCCAAGAAGACATTCTACTTTATTATGTTAAACTAAATGTTGAAAATTTTACAATAAGATGAAAACCTAAAATCTTGAATTGCAAAAAAACTGTAGCTTACAGAGAAAAACTAATGTCAGATTTGAGATCAGCACACTCGAATTAGGTAAGAACAAGTGTTTTCGTGGATGCAACAAAAATTTTGTTCCCCAGTGTAATTTTTATTGTTCATATTAATAACATTTTAGATACATTGAGTTAAATAAAATGTTACTAAAATTAGTTTTACTTATTTATTTTTATTTTTTTAACATGGCTGCTAGAAACTTAAAAATTACACATCTTATATTTCTGTTGGACAGCACCATCTGTGCCAGGGTTTTGTCCAGAAGGGGGTCTCAGGGACTGATGTGGGGAAATGGGCTCATGTCTGAGGAAAAGTAGTGGCAAGTCAGATCAAAGCCATAAGGGGACATAAGACCCATAATTCCAAACTTCTAATTCCTGGACTTTTCATTATTGTTACAGACAACTTAGAAATATGAGCAGAGAAACTATATATAGCTCTTGAATCGATGAAACTGACCAAAACCGTACATTTGACAAGATTTCTGACATCATTGGAGTTATAGGATCTAGATTCCAGAAGTAGGACTAGGCTTTAGAAATCAATCTTAAGCTTCATTTTCCTGATGAGATAGAGTCCTCTAACGAGATTCTAAAGGCCACAGAAGGCATAAAGAGGGGAAGAACCATAGTCCACAGGAAGCAGCTTTCGGTGGCCACAGTAGAGTATGTAAACCAAACCAGTGGGTGTTCAAAATAATTATTGGTAGAGGCCGAAGAGTAGGGCTTTAGACACCTTAAGAATTTGAAGTGTTCAGTGCTATCATGACCTTCTGAATAAGAGTACTGTGATCAGAAGAACACTTAAGAAATATTGCTGTCAGATGGGGATGGATTATAGCACCAGGAGGGAAGAATCTAAGAAGCTAATGCAGTGGTCCAGGAGCCAAGAGCGCCTAGAGCATCACGTCCTGCTGTGAAAGAGGGAGGTGGCAGACCTGCGTGGGAAGGGTTTGTAGGGCACAGGAGCACGAGGCTCCCTGCGGCAATGAGATCAAGGCTCAGCATGTGAAGCAGTTTAATAAATATGACTCGCTTTGAACTTCATTTTTAGTTTAATATGTTTGATGAAAGAATTAATCTTTGCAGTTGCCTGTATTAATCACAACCAATGAAACCTATTGCTCAGCATAAACTGCTACATACATACCACGACTTTGTTTATTTCCTAAGGTTTTAACACCATTTTTAATGGGTAAACATTCTATTTTTAAATGTGAAAAACTGTTTTTGACAATCTAGTCCAGCAAAATTTTTCAAATCAAGGTCAAGGAAATGATCACTATAAGGATAGCAGTTGCTAAACCCTGTGATGCCAGTAGAATAGGCATCATGCGAGGATAACAGTACCCAAAGCTCTGATTTTCTAAGCAGGAGACTATGTACTTTGGAAAACTTATGAGCTATGTATATGCATCCGTGGGAACTCGGCCCATCCCCACCTGAGCAATCTCAAATAGGACCAGAGCAAACAGGGCTGCTCTCTTCACTCCTCTCAGCTCTTTCTGTTGTCACACCCTAAGTGTTTCAACATAGAGTGGTACCTGATAAAGGTAGGGAGCAGTCGGGGGAGATACCAGACTAAAATAAGTGACCTGTGTGGACTAACCTAATTCAGAGGGGCTCAAAGGGGAAATGGAGGTGGGCAGGTGGGCAGGATGGAGGTGGAAGTGGTTCATTAATAGGCTTACGCTGCTGCTTTTTTAGGTCATCCTCTGTTAAAGACTATTTGGTCAGTAGAAATTCCTGAGATCAACTCACTAGCAATAAAAGCTAATAGTGACAGGATGTACTTTAAGAATTTAAAAGAAAAAATTATTGTGAAAGATTTTGCTTTTAGATTTACATATTGCTTTATATAAATTATGTTTATAAATTAGACAGCAGTGTCCAATCTGTTCTGCTTACAATCTGTTGATATATATATAGGGACTTCATATTGACAGGTAAGTTTCAGCAGAAGTGTATCTTGAGTATGGAAAGTCAATTTGTGGGTCTGATATCACTCTTTTTCTCTCTTTTTTTAAATAGAGTCTTTGTGAAGAAAGGAGCCATTGACTGAAACCTCCTGGTCAAAACCTGTTGATAGGCCTTCTAACTTTCCTTTAGAATAAGATGCAGCCACGGTGGATATTATAATTTGGAGAATGAAAAAAAACAGTTTTTAGGGAGAAAAATTTCAGTCCACACAAAGATTGGAAAAATACTGAGCTAAGTAAAGCAGATTATCTTTTTACAAGTGAAATAATTTTTTCTTCTGCCATCAATAAAACCAATGCGCTATTATACACATTGTTTTACAGTATGTTTTATTTGCTGGATGTTGTCTTTTTCGTTCATCTGGTATCAGCGCCATACTGACTGCCTTAGAGATAGAATAGAATGACAGAATGATGGAGCCACCCCTGATAAGTGCAGAATAAACTGATTTACACAGCTTGCCACATTTCTTGCAAAAATGACCTGGAGCCAAATAGCAGTTCTTAGTATGGTAAGTACTAGCTATTAAGTACAACAGAAGTATTTAAAACCCAAATATGTTGTTTTTAGCACTCTGTTAGCTTTTTAAATGCAATTCAATTATAAAACAAGCATTCCCTCTTTATAATAGTGCAGTGGATCTTTCAGGATGCATCTGAGTTGCAAAGAACAGAAAACCCGAATCAGACTGCTTTTGTGTGTAGCTTAAATACTGAATTAGAGACCTTACTGGCTCACTCCACTGCCAGAAGCTCAGTAGGTTTCACTTGGTTTAAGGCAGTGACTCAGGCTTGTCATGACAGACCCCGATTCCTTACATCTCTCATTTCTGCTTCCTCTGTCATCAGCTTCCTTCTACAGCAGGCTTCCTGGCATGTCACAGGGTGGCTACAATTCCCAGAGCTGTTAAGTGCAGGGATGGGGTTGGGGTCACATCTAGAAGTGCACTCCAAAGAGAAAAGTAGCTTCTCTTCTGGGGCTACATTCACCTGTTTTGTGCTATTTTTGTCTTATAGACCAGTAACTTCTACAAGGGTTCATGAATTAGTTTAGGCCTGATGCAAGCGCCCCATTCTTAGAAGTGGAGGTGGTCTGCTTCCTGGAAGCTTATTGGATCCAAGGAGGAGGACATGTATCTGAAAGGCAGGAAACTTGCCAGAAGGAGAAGGAGGAGGTGTTGGAGAAGTGACCGAGCCAGGCCAAGGCTGAAACACAGACTCTTCATTTTATAGGACGGAGATAGTCTCCCCATAGTCTCAGTCCTAGGAAGCCAGAAGTGAACAGTTAAAAAGAGCAAGTGAGAAGGAAGGAGGCGGAGGGAGTGAGCGAGGGGAAAACAATTCCGCGGCCACAATAAGTGCTGCCATCTAGTACTGTGCTTTAAAGGAGAGGGCCTCAGGCTCGCTCAGGGCCTGTTCATTCTTTTTCTTTATTAGCCCACAGTTGATTATTTCTACAATGTCTTAAAAAAAATAAAGGATGAAAAAAACATGGCTTGGCAGGGTTGAGGGTTTTTTTTTTGGGGGGGGGTGTCTGTTTTTTATCATTGCCACACATCATAGGCCGTGTTTTTCTAGAAATCATCACGTAATTCTAATGTGTACTTTGGGTGAGAACCAGGAGACCCAGGGTGATTCTGATGAATTCGACAGCTGATAAGACAATAAGGGAAGAGGCAGGAGAACATGAAATGAGGCCTAGGTTAATGTGTTGGTGTCTTAGTTATTAATATAAAAGTTTAAAAGTAAAAAGAATTAATTATTTAAAATATAAAAAAGCTTATAGAGTAAGGATATAAAGGAAGAAACTATTTTTGTACAGCTGTATAATGTGTTTGAAGCTCAATGTTGTTACACAAGAGTCCAAAAGTTTATATGAAATTTAAAAGTGACAGTAAGCTAATATTTATTACTGAAGAAAGAAAAAAATGTTTGAATAAATTTAGTGTAGCCTGATTGTGCAGTGTTTGTAAAGTCTGCAGTAGTGAATGGAGCTCCTAGGCCTTCACACTGTCTCCCACTCACTGACTCACCCAGAGCAACTTCAGTCCTGCAAGCTCCATTCGTGGTAAGTGCCCTACACAGGTGTGCCATTTTTTATCTTTTATGCCATATTTTCTATCTGTAGGTATACAAAAACTTACCATTATGTTACAGTTGCCCCAAGTATTCAGTACAGCAATATGCTGCACAAGTTTGTGGTTAAGGAGCGGTAAGTAAGCTATTGATTTACCATCTAGGTGTGTGTAGTGCATTCTGTGGTGTTCACACAATGATGGAATTGCCTAATGATACATTTCTCAGAATGTACAACTGTTGTTTTATACACATGATTGTATTTTCTTTAAAACCGTGGAGCTTCACATTTAACTCATTCAGTCTTTGGACAATGTTGTCCATTTCCATAGGTTAGCCAAAGCCAGTTCTCATGTCAGACCAGTCAGCCAAATAAAAGCACAGTATTTTTTTTTTGTCAGAAAACATCTAACTTTATTCTTCCCCCTAAATCAAGTAAGCATGGTAATATCTTTCTTTTAAACTTTCATTGCACTCCTAAATTCTGAAATAGCAGGAGCCTTGGCATGTGTTTGTCACAATGACAACCACATTCAGTATCTCAGCACTTCTCAGCCAAGTTCTCGCTGCTCCAGGACACTCATGCAGGACTTGTTCTTGAACTGTCTCCATGCAGCCTGTAGGGCCAGCAGTCGTGGCCAGCATGGCCATTTCTTGAACTGTCTCCATGCAGCCTGTAGGGCCAGCAGTCGCGGCCAGCATGGCCGTTCACATGCAGCTTCCCATTGAATCCGGACAGACAGTAAAGAAACTGTGGAGCCAAAAAATGGTGGGCCATTCCTTTTTTAAAGTCTCGCACCAACAAGCAAACACAGAGAAAACATGTACCTTTCATTCAAGGCTCACAAAACCCTGACACATTATCCGGTTTCATAACCTGGAGAATCTTCTCTATTTCCTCCTAGAATCAAAGGCCTCACCAGTGTCAGTAAGGCTCACAATGCCCCTCAGCTCTGGTTCCCCATCTGCACACCTTCTCTTTCCCTGCCAACATGGCTTCTTCCTCAGCACCCTGCATTCTCTCTGCTTCTTTCTTCCCCTTCTCCTTTTTCAAAACTTTCTGCTATGAAAACCTCTCTCCTCCAGCAAACATTAGCAAAACAGTGGCCCTTCCCAAGCAAGAAGGTAATTTGCAATTTCACAAACCACATATACCTGGTGCTGCCCAGCCCCCAATGCAAACTATAAGCGAGCAAATATAAAAATCATATTTTAAAAACTTATTTGACCAACACAGCCCCTTCTCCCCACCCATCCAGGAAGAAGACATCATTTTAAGTTTCATGGTTTTTAAGAGGTTTGTCTTCTCTTTCTTTTCCTCTTCTTCATCCCCTCACCCTCTCCTTTTCCATCTTCATCTTCTACTTGTACTTTTAAAGAATTAGGCCAAAAATGGATTCATTTGTCCCTACAACAGCAAACCCAGAGTTAATTGCTGTTTCAATCTTTCCTCAGGACTATGACCTTCAAAAAGTCCATCTGAAATCTTTGATTAGCGCTAGTTGGGTAATCTGCATGTTAAAACCCTGCTGGTCCCCTTTCCTCCAAAATAAGATGGCCTGACATGGAAACATACTTTCTTTTCTTTTGTTAATACTTTCTGCGCACTCTTTTGACTGTAAAACCTTCCACATTCTACAATCCCTCTGAGAACCTTGCTGCCCAATTTCTGAATCCTTTTATAAGCCCATTAGATCTTCAAATTTAATTGATGAGATTTTGTTTTTAACAGCACATAATTTTATTGAAAGCTTATTGGGTGGGGCTGGGGATATTGTATAATCATGAATACACAGTCCTCCTTTTTATGTCTCTGTTTAAAGAGAGAAAGATCGCCATGCCCAGATAGGTGGAAGAAGTAGCAGAGAAGACCCCAGCTAGGACTCTCAAAGAGATCCATCCTTTTTTGGAAGAGGATGTAAAAGATAATTCCTTCAAACTGCTTCAGTCTGAGTGGCCTATGGGAAGTCGTCATTCTCCCCAGGTGTCCAGGTATCCCCCTGTGAAATCAGTGCTCTAGTCCAGGGGCAGTCAACCTTTTTATACCTACCGCCCACTTTTGTACATCTGTTAGTAGTAAAATTTTCTAACCTCCCACCGGTTCCACAGTAATGGAGATTTATAAAATAGGGAAGTAACTTTATAAAATTTATAAAGCAGAGTTACAGCAAGTTAAAGCATATAATAATAATTACTTACCAAGTACTTTATGTCGAATTTTCGCTAAGTTTGGCAGAATAAATCTTTATGAAACAACTTACTATAGTTAAATCTATCTTTTTATTTGTACTTTGGTTGCTCCGCTACCGCCCACCACGAAAGCTGGAACACCCACTAGTGGGCGGTAGGGACCAGGTTGACTACCACTGCTCTAGTCTAAGGAATCAATTTCCAGTCTGTAGAGAGCATTGGAATCCTCCAGATGGCTTCTTTAAATACCATTGCCATCTCCACCTCTGATATTCTGATTCTGTGGTTCTGTGATCAGGTTCTGGGGATATGCATTTTAATCTGTCTCCTCAGATAATCGTGTTGGTCATGGCTGGCGGTGACTCGTATATAGTATTCTGAATGGACTAGCAGCATCTCCTGCAGTGCCTTAACATTGCAGATCAAGGCGTCAGAACGAGAAGACCTGCAGAGGCAGAATGCTTGGAGATAGGGTGTGTAAAGACAAAGAAAAATGAAGAAATGAGAGGCCTAATTCTCCCTGTTAAGATTCCTCTTCCTCCTTTTTCTTAGATCTTTTACTTTAGAAAACATGTAAGTCATTTCTTCTCTCTGAAATGTATATAAATCCTTTTAAAAACTGGATAGGGCTTTTGTCAGCTTGATGACCCATGAATACTTTTCTCAAGCACCTTGATGTTTACTCTTTGAAATGTAAACATCAAGGAAAAGAGCAACTTTTCTGTCAAATAAGTTTGCAAATATGTATATGTTTGCTCACTTATAGTTTGCATTGGATGTAGGGAGATAGGCTGTAAGCAAGCAGGATCCTTATAGCCTAAGGCTTAGTTTTATGACTAAGCCTTTTCCACCCTTTTAATACTAAGATCTATTCAAAACTAAGCTTTTCCCCACACCCTTGACTGTTGCATGATGTGGGGTGGTGCACTCTCATGAGAAATCCCATTATGCCTCAGATAAGTGACTTTGTGTCAGAGACTTCCTTGTTTGTATATTGGATTAAAGGTTTTGATTTCTACACTATAAAATGGGGCAGAGGAGCCCATACTGGAGGAGAACAGAGAAAGGCCACATGGAGGAGAGGAGAAGCAGCCAAGATGGCAGAGTGCGGAAGGAGAAGCCAGTTTGTGCAGAGAGAAGGAGATGGGGAACAGAGGTGAATAAGGCTGGTGAGGTAGAAACCTTTGATTGTAGGAAACTCAGATAAGTCAGTGGCTTTGGGAGCCTTGAATGGAAAGGGAAGTGTTTTCCCACTGTGTGTATTTCTTGCCTGCCGGGTGCAAGCTAGGATTAAAGATAATGGCCCACCAGTTCTTGGCTCCGTTGTTTCATTACTGACTGTCCAAATCAAATGTGAACCTGCATGGGCCAAGCGGCTGTGATGCTGGCCGTGGCTCCTGGCTTTACACACCATAATCACCCAGTTTCTCTGGGATGGTAGGCACCTTGCTGTAAATTGTAAAACAACCGCCTGTCACAAAGATAAAAGTTAGTTTCTCAGCTAGATAAGCAAATAAGCTAATACAGGTAGTCACTCCATCTACCATGTGAGTCGGGGATGAATTATGTGTGACAAATGATATTGTCAAATTCAATTACTTGAGGGCTAGTTATTGTTGATCTTGAGGACCTATGTGTAATGGGTTTTATCTGCTTGGCTGTATAAAGGGTGAAATTTTTTTCTGTTTTTGCAATCTCTCAGTGGACTCTCTGTGATATGTATCATATTCTGGTTTAATGTGTATTCACCAACAGAGAAACTTTTTTGTCTGGAAAATTTTGTTCTCAGTGCTCTTTCCCCGTGTTGGGTAGTATAAATTAATCTTCTATTTTTCCTGGCTGGGCTAATAATCAAATTAACATGAGTAGATTAAGAGGAGAAAATGACCAAATTATTACTTATGTACACTCCGGGGTTCCACAAGGATATAGGGTCCCAAAACGTTGGGCAGGTTAGGTTTATATGCCATCTTGAGCTACGGAGAAGGAGATTATAGTTTGGAACTTCAAAATGAAGGAAGGCAATTCACATGGAGATGAAAAAGTGAATGTTTCACAAATTAATCTTTGCTTGGCCATCCTAACAATGGGCTACAGAAAAGATTAGCAGCAAGGGGGCACCAGCATTGGACCTTAGTTCAGCAGCCTTGGTTCTTGAGTTCAGCTGGAAAAGAATGCAGAGCCAAGAACTCAAATTATGAAAGAAAGTTTATTTAGAAAGTTCCAGAGGTAGAAAAAGTGAGCCAGCTGGGCTGTGTGGGCTCAGGAAACAAGCTAGTCTGTCCAAAGAAGGGCCTATGAAACATAGGAGAAAGGAAGCAAGGATATGGGGGTCTTAAAAAGCTTGGGCATGCTCCAGAGAGAGTGCATGCTAGGGAGAGAAGGAGGTGGGAGAGAGAGAGAGAGATAGAGAGAGAACTGCGTCCTTTGTCTTGAGGGTTTTGTCTAAAGGTCTCAGGGGAGGACCTTAATAGAATATTCATGAACTTTCCAGGGGTGTCCCCTCATGGCTGTGACCTACACTGATTGGTCAGTGCCAGGGCAAAGGATCATTAGTTATTGCAGCTGGGTGTGAGGTCAGCAATGGCACCAGCCCACTTGGTCTTGCTTTTCTGGGCCTGGTGCTATGAAACAACTAAGGCCTAGATGTTATCAATAAGGTTTAATGCTTAAGGGAGTGGCCATGCAAAGGCCAGCATATGAAAGATCAAGGGGTCTAAAGCACATGACCAGCATATGTATA
Organism: Saccopteryx leptura; assembly: GCF_036850995.1. Taxonomy (NCBI): domain Eukaryota; kingdom Metazoa; phylum Chordata; class Mammalia; order Chiroptera; family Emballonuridae; genus Saccopteryx; species Saccopteryx leptura. The sequence continues at coordinate 90,363,852 of NC_089506.1, read as the reverse complement.
CTAGAGGGGAAAAGGTCACCCTGGTGACCTTCCATACCTGGCATCATTCCTACTCAGCTCAACGTCTGTCTTACTGCCTACTACAAACAGTCTCTGAGCAAAGGAGCCTACCTAAGTTCTTCCGTTTCTATTACACACTAGTTTATATTAAACTAATTATCTATGATGATAGCTCCCTTCCTGGAGCAGGTCCTCTAAATCAGTGGTCCCCAACCTTTTTGGGGCCACGGACCAGTTTAATGTCAGAAAATATTTTCACGGACCGGCCTTTAGGGTGGGACGGATAAATGTATCACGTGACCGAGACAAGCATCAAGAGTGAGTCTTAGATGGATGTTAACAGAGGGAATCTGGTCATTTTTAAAAAATAAAGCATTGTTCAGACTTAAATATAAATAAAGCGGAAATAATGTAAGTTATTTATTCTTTCTCTGTGGACTGGTACCAAATAGCCCACGGACCGGTACCGGTCTGTGGCCTGGGGGTTAGGGACCACTGCTGTAAATCCTTTGGAAAGTCAAATATTTTTCCTGAGTCTTATCTTAAAATAATCAATACCCCAAAAAGCATATTTTCGGGTGGCAAACTCTACTTCCCCTCATTCAACAAGTACAAATAGTTTTTATCACAGGTTCCCCAGAGTAAATAGTGAGCCTGACCCTAGAGTATAACTCATAACTCTGGAGAACTTTGTTCCGTTGCTGGCAAGGCCATGAGGTCAGCCTGGAAAGGTTCCACTTGGTCCACAAGGTCAGGTCCTCTGACCTGTGCATATAGACCGTGGCTGTGCTGTCCAGACCTGAGGGCACCAGCCAGCAAATGCCTGGCCAGCACTGGCCTCCAGTAGATGCCTTTTTCTTAGAGCAGCTGAAACTGGAAATACTGGCATTGGTGATGCCTATCGCCACTTCAGCCGAGTAAGCAGAGACAGAGATTGAATCCTGATGGGCGCTTTATTCAGATGGCCAGAGATCTGTGGTTATGTACCCTAACAAGCCAACTCAACCTCCAATCCTGAGCCAACCTTTTCATAAAGGGAAGAAAAGGGTAGGTAAAGGTTCTGGAATTTCTCCAGGGAGTTAATGAAATAATAGTTAAAGTTAATTGGGTTGTAGTCAGTGGGCGTTCTGTCCTGGGAGCACAAAGGCAGCGGACTGCTTGCAGTCTCAGGGCACACAGGTGGATGGCTTCAAGACCTCCTAACTCCCGTGAGGCCAGTCAGGTGGCCCAGTTCCTGGAGCAAAGCTTTCACTTGTTTTTAATCATTTGAGTAGTGAGTGTTTTTCATGATCTCTGACCCCCAGGAGTGAGTTTTTTGTTGTTATTGTTTTCAAAAAATGAAATTAGTTCCAATTACAGTTTTATTAACTTAAAATCATGTTTGTTTGATAACCAACTTATGGAAACAAGAAGAACATACAATTGCCTTTTTTTAATGTTGCCTTACACATGTACGATCGTACTCTGGATGGTCAGGAGGCACCAGGATGTATATGAACGTTCATACTACTCAAAGGTTAAGTCTATTGTTTATACTAAAGCCACTATTACTCAAGCTCAGATTTTAACTCTGAAGGCCCCCCCCCCCCCCACTGCCTCCTGGAGTCCGCTCTGCCCCGCGCCCCTCGGCCCCCCCCGGGCCCGCTCTGCCCCGCGCCCCTCGGCCCCCCCCCCCCCCGGGCCCGCTCTGCCCCGCGCCCCTCGGCCTCCCCGGGCCGCTCTGCCCAGCGCTCCTTGGCCTCCCAGCGCCCCTCGGCCTCCCCGGGCCCGCTCTGCCCAGCGCCCCTCGGCCCCCCCGGGCCCGCTCTGCCCAGCGCTCCTTGGCCTCCCAGCGCCCCTCGGCCTCCCCGGGCCCGCTCTGCCCCGCGCCCCTCGGCCCCCCCCGGGCCCGCTCTGCCCCGCGCCCCTCGGCCCCCCCGGGCCCGCTCTGCCCCGCGCCCCTCGGCCTCCCCAGGCCCGCTCTGCCCAGCTCTCCTCGGCCTCCCCGGGACCGCTCTGCCCCGCGCTCCTCGGCCTCCCCGGGCCCGCTCTGCCCCGCGCCCCTCGGCCTCCCCGGGCCCGCTCTGCCCAGCGCTCCTTGGCCTCCCCGCGCCCCACGGCCTCCCCGGGCCCGCTCTGCCCAGCGCCCCTTGGCCCCCCGGGGCCCGCTCTGCCCAGCGCTCCTCGGCCTCCCAGCGCCCCTCGGCCTCCCCAGGCCCGCTCTGCCCCGCGCCCCTCGGCCCCCCCCCCCCGGGCCCGCTCTGCCCCGCGCCCCTCGGCCCCCCCCCCCCCCCCGGGCCCGCTCTGCCCAGCGCCCCTCGGCCTCCCCGGGCCGCTCTGCCCAGCGCTCCTTGGCCTCCCAGCGCCCCTCGGCCTCCCCGGGCCCGCTCTGCCCAGCGCCCCTCGGCCCCCCCGGGCCCGCTCTGCCCAGCGCTCCTTGGCCTCCCAGCGCCCCTCGGCCTCCCCGGGCCCGCTCTGCCCCGCGCCCCTCGGCCTCCCCGGGCCCGCTCTGCCCCGCGCCCCTCGGCCTCCCCGGGCCCGCTCTGCCCCGCGCCCCTCGGCCTCCCCGGGCCCGCTCTGCCCAGCTCTCCTCGGCCTCCCCGGGCCCGCTCTGCCCCGCGCTCCTCGGCCTCCCCGGGCCCGCTCTGCCCCGCGCTCCTCGGCCTCCCCGGGCCCGCTCTGCCCAGCGCTCCTTGGCCTCCCAGCGCCCCTCGGCCTCCCCGGGCCCGCTCTGCCCAGCGCCCCTTGGCCCCCCGGGGCCCGCTCTGCCCAGCGCTCCTCGGCCTCCCAGCGCCCCTCGGCCTCCCCAGGCCCGCTCTGCCCCGCGCCCCTCGGCCTCCCCGGGCCCGCTCTGCCCAGCGCTCCTTGGCCTCCCAGCGCCCCTCGGCCTCCCCGGGCCCGCTCTGCCCAGCGCCCCTCGGCCCCCCGGGGCCCGCTCTGCCCAGCGCTCCTCGGCCTCCCAGCGCCCCTCGGCCCCCCCGGGCCCGCTCTGCCCAGCGCCTCTCGGCCTCCCCGGGCCCGCTCTGCCCAGCTCTCCTCGGCCTCCCCGGGCCCTCTCTGCCCAGCGCTCCTCAGCCTCCCCAGGTCTGCAGCTCATTGAGCAGGGTCTTCGTCGCAGCGGCAGCTGCTTTGTTGGAGGCTCTGCCATCTGGGCCATGAAGAAATGACTTGCCAGAAAAATGCTGCAAGGGTGACCACTCCTCAGGAGGGACAGCTCTTTTCTCTGTGATATTTCTATTTTCCCCCGTCTTCAGACCAGGCCTTGCCTTGTTTAGCTGGCATGTTTTAAAATCTTCTCTCAGTGGACATTAAGGCTAGAAAAAGCCTTCCCACGTTTTAAACTCTTTTTTCCTAGGATGTATCTATGTGCATGTTCCTCACCTGTGGACTCCACTTTTCCTCCCTGGGCTCAGTGACTCCCTGGTTACAGGATGGAGCGTGGATGTAGGCAGGTGGCGGCATCCATATAGTATGATGCGAGTTCCATTCTCAACACCAAAGCCCTAAATTCACTATTCGGGAACAACAGCACCTTAAGTCATTTGCCTTCTAGTACACAAAGAGCATCATCAGAAAAATTAGACATTGAGCTGTGTGAGAGACAGGGCAAAGCAGGGTTCAGATCTAAGCTACACTATTTGCCAGCTGTGGCAAGTTGTTTTATTTAAACTTTTAACCTTATTTTTGTCATCTCTAAAATGGAAAACAGTTACCCATCTTGCTTCTTGTAAGCCCTTAATTGGTGCTGTAGAGTAAGGAGCGTACTGCAGTGGCTCCAACCAGATCACATGAACTTGCTTCTCCATAGGCAGAGAAGGGACCCTCAGGGAGCTGTGCCAGCCGTGGGCCAGGGCTGCGCCAGGGCCAAGCCTCCACTGAGCCGGGAAGCCCCAGGGCGCATCCAGTGGAAACAGGCCTGAAATGGAGAAAAGATAGAGAGGGAGGACTGTGGAGGGGACTCTTCCTGAGGTTTGTCATTTTACCAGCCCTAAGTCAAATACCGCTTCAGAAGAACTAACTGGCTTATTTTCTGTAGATTATTACATGTGTTGAATTACAAACAAATAGGCAAATGAAAGTATGTTTACTTGCTTTAACATACAATTTGAGATGTGGATGTGGTGGATGCAGGGTTTTACCACCCCAAAGTATGTGTTTTTGGCATGAAGATTATTTTAGCTGATTATTATTATTTTTTTTAATTTTTAATGGGGCGACAAAAATAAATCATAATACATATATTCAAAGATCAACAAGTCCAGGTTATCTTGTCTTTCAATTGTGTTGCATACCCATCACCCAAAGTCAGATTGTCCTCTGTCACCTTCTATCTAGATTTCTTTGTGCCCCTCCCCCTCCCCCTTTCCCTTTCCCTCTCCCCCCTCCCCCCGTAACCACCACACTCTTCTCAATGTCTCTTAGTTTCACTTTTATGTCCCACCTACGTATGGAATAATGCAGTTCCTGGTTTTTTCTGATTTACTTATTTCACTTCGTATCATGTTATCAAGATCCCACCATTTTGCTGTAAATGATCCGATGTCATCATTTCTTATGGCTGAGTAGTATTCCATAGTGTATATGTGCCACATCTTCTTTATCCAGTCATCTATTGAAGGGCTTTTTGGTTGTTTCCGTGTCCTGGCCACTGTGAACAATGCTGCAATGAACATGGGGCTGCATGTGTCTTTACGTATCAATGTTTCTGAGTTTTGGGGGTATATAACCAGTAGAGGGATTGCTGGGTCATAAGGTAGTTCTATTTTCAGTTTTTTGAGGAACCACCATACTTTCTTCCATAATGGTTGTACTACTTTACATTCCCACCAACGGTGTATGAGGATTCCTTTTTCTCCACAGCCTCTCCAACATTTGCTATTACCTGTCTTGTTAATAATAGCTAATCGAACAGGTGTGAGGTGGTATCTCATGGCAGTTTTGATTTGCATTTCGCTAATAATTAAAGAAGATGAGCATCTTTTCATATATCTGTTGGCCATTTGTATTTCCTCCTGGGAGAAGTGTCTGTTCATGTCCTCTTCCCATTTTTTTATTGGATTGTTTGTTTGTTTGTTGTTGAGTTTTATGAGTTCTTTGTATATTTTGGATATTAGGCCCTTATCTGAGCTGTTGTTTGAAAATATCATTTCCCATTTAGTTGGCTTTCTGTTTATTTTGTTATCAGTTTCTCTTGCTGAGCAAAAACTTTTTATTCTGATGTAGTCCCATTCATTAATTTTTGCCTTCACTTCTCTTGCCTGTGGAGTCAAATTCATAAAATGCTCTTTAAAACCCAGGTCCATGAGTTTAGTACCTATGTCTTCTTCTATGTACTTTGTTTCAGGTCTTATGTTTAGATCTGTGATCCATTTTGAGTTAATTTTAGTACAGGGGGAGAAACTGTAGTCCAGTTTCATTCTTCTGCATGTGGCTTTCCAATTTTCCCAGCACCATTTATTGAAGAGGCTTTCTTTTCTCCATTGTGTATTCTTGGCCCCTTTATCAAAAATTATTTGACTATATATATGTGGTTTTATTTCTGGACTTTCTATTCTGTTCCATTGGTCTGAGTGTCTACTTTTCTGCCAATACCATGCTGTTTTGATTGTCGTGGCCCTATAATATAGTTTGAAGTCAGGTATTGTAATGCCCCCAGCTTCATTCTTTTTCTTTAGGATTGCTTTGGCTATTCGGGGTTTTTATAGTTCCATATAAATCTGATGATTTTTTGCTCTATTTCTTTAAAAAATGTCATTGGAATTTTGATGGGAATTGCATTAAATTTGTATATTGCTTTGGGTAATATGGCCATCTTGATTATATTTATTCTTCCTAACCAAGAACAAGGAATATTCTTCCATCTCATTATATCTTTTTCAATTTCTCTTAACAGTGGTTTATAGTTTTCATTATATAAGTCCTTTACATTCTTTGTTATGTTTATTCCTAAGTATTTTATTTTTTTTGTTGCAATTGTGAAGGGGATTATTCTTTTGAGTTCGTTCTCAGTTGTTTCATTGTTGGCATATAGAAAGGCTATTGACTTCTGTATGTTAATTTTGTATCCTGCGACCTTACTGTATTGGCTTATTGTTTCTAGTAGTCTTTTTGTGGATTCTTTGGGGTTTTCAATGTATAGGATCATATCATCTGCAAAAAGTGATACCTTTCTTCTTTTCCGATATGGATGCCTTTTATTTCTTTGTCTTGTCTGATTGCTCTGGCTAGAACCTCTAGTACCACATTAAATAAGAGTGGAGAGAGTGGACAACCCTGTCTTGTTCCTGATTTAAGGGGGAAAGCCTTCAGTTTAGTGCCATTTAATATGATGTTAGCTGATGGTTTATCATATATGGCCTTTATCATGTTGAGATATTTTCCTTCTATACCCATTTTGTTGAGAGTTTTAAACATAAAATTGTGTTGTATTTTATCAAAAGCCTTTTCTGCATCTATTGATAAGATCATGTGGTTTTTGTTCTTTGTTTTGTTGATATGGTGTATTATGTTAACCGTATTACATATGTTGAACCATCCTTGAGATTCTGGGATGAATCCCACTTGATCATGATGTATAATTTTTTAATATGTTGTTGTATTCGATTTGCTAGTATTTTGTTTAGTATTTTAGCATCTGTATTCATTAGAGATATTGGTCTGTAGTTTTCTTTTTTTGTGCCATCCTTGCCTGGTTTTGGTATGAGGGTTATGTTAGCCTCATAAAATGTGTTTGGAAGTATTGCTTCTTCTTCAATTTTTTGGAAGACTTTGAGTAGAATAGGAACCAAGTCTTCTTTGAATGTTTGATAAAATTCGCTGGTATAGCCGTCAGGGCCTGGACTTTTATTTTTGGGGAGGTTTTTAATGTTTTTTTCTATTTCTTCTCTACTAATAGGTCTGTTTAGGCTTTCTGCTTCTTCTTGACTTAGTCTAGGAAGGTTGTATTGTTCTAGGAATTTATCCATTTCTTCTAGATTATTGAATTTAGTGGCATAAAGTTTTTCATAGTATTCTACAATAATTCTTTGTATATCTACGGTGTCTGTGGTGATTTCTCCTCTTTCATTTTGGATTTTGTTTATATGAGTTCTTTCTCTTTTTTTCTTGGTAAGTCTTGCCAAGGGTTTGTCAATTTTGTTGATCTTTTCAAAGAACCAGCTCTTTGTTCTACTAATTTTTTCTATAGTTTTACTGTTCTCTATTTCATTTATTTCTGCTCTGATTTTTATTATCTCCTTTCTTCGGCTGGTTTTGGGTTGTCTTTGTTCTTCTTTTTCTAGTTCCTTAAGGTGTGAAGTTAAGTAGTTCACTTGGGCTCTCTCTTGTTTGTTCATATATGCCTAAAGTGATATGAACTTCCCTCTTATCACTGCTTTTGCTGCATCCCACAGATTCTGATATGTTGTATTGTCATTTTCATTAGTCTGTATATATCTTTTGATCTCTGTGCTTATTTCTTCTTTGACCCACTCATTTTTTAAAAGTATGTTGTTTAGTTTCCACATTTTTGTGGGATTTTTTTCTCGTTTTTGCAGTTGAATTCTAGTTTCAAGGCTTTATGATCAGGAAATATGCTTGGCACAACTTCAATTTTTCTGAATTTGCTTATATTGTTTTTGTGGCCCAACATATGGTCAATTCTTGAGAATGATCCATATACACTGGAGAAAAATGTATACTCTGTCACTTTGGGATGAAATGTCCTGTAGATGTCTATCATATCCAGGTGCTCTAGTGTTTTGTTTAAGGCCACTATGTCTTTGTTGATTCTCTGTTTGGATGATCGATCTAGAGCCGTCAGCGGTGTATTGAGGTCTCCAAGTATGATTATATTTTTGTCAGTTTTTGTTTTAAGGTCAATAAGTAGCTGTCTTATATATTTTGGTGCTCCTTGGTTTGGTGCATATATATTAAGAATTGTTATGTCTTCTTGATTCAGTGTCCCCTTAGCCATTATGAAATGGCCATTTTTATCTCTGAGTACTTTTGCTGTCTTGTATTCAGCGTTATCAGATATGAGTATTGCTATGCCTGCATTTTTTTGGATGTTATTTGCTTGGAGTATTGTTTTCCAGCCTTTCACTTTGAATTTGTTTTTATCCTTGTTACTTAGATGAGTTTCCTGTAGGCAGCATACAGTTGGATTTTCTTTTTTAATCCATTCTGCTACTCTGTGTCTTTTTATTGGTGAGTTTAATCCATTTACACTTAGTGTAATTATTGACACTTGTGAGTTCCCTATTGCCATGTTATAGATTGCTTTCTGTTAGTTTTGTGTCTTGTTTGATCCTTCTCTTTCGTTTTTCTATCTTTTGTTTTTATTTGGTTGTATTCCATTCATCTTTCCTCTGTTGCTACCTTTTTTGTCTCATGTGCTTCTGTGGTGGTTTTTTCAATGGTGGTTACCTTTAAGTAATGAAAAGGGTTCCGACCCTGTTCTTTGTAGCACACTATTTTGTGAGTACTTTTGCACTCCATCGTCCTTTGCTACTGTTAATCTCCATCCTCTCCCCCTTTTTCTTTTTGTTGTTGTCACAGTTTAAATTTGGTTTTATTGTGTTCTTCTTGGAGCTTTTACTTGTGGCTTTATTTTTTTTTTGTTCTTTGTATCTGATTGGAGAACCCCCTTTAGTAATTCCTGGAGTGGGGGTTTTCTGATGATAAATTCCCTCATCTTTTCTGTATCTGTGAATGTTTTTATTTCTCCTTCATATTTGAAGGATAGCTTTGATGGGTATAGTATTCTTGGCTTAAAGTTACTCTCTTTCAGGACTTTAAATATTGGGGCCCACTCTCTTCTAGCTTGTAGAGTTTCTGCTGAGAAATCTGATGATAATCTAATGGGCCTTCCTTTATATGTTGTATTCTTCTTTTCCCTGGCTGCCATGAGAATTTTTTCTTTGTCATTGGTTTGTGCCAATTTCATTATGATGTGCCTTGGAGTAGGTTTTTTGGGGTTAAGAAAACTCGGAGTTCTGTTTGCTTCTTGAATTTGAGGCTTTAGTTCTTTCCACAGGCTTGGGAAGTTCTCATCTATTATTTGTTCGAATATGTTCTCCATTTCATTTTCTCTCTCTTCTCCCTCTGATATACCTATTATTCTTATGTTATTCTTTTTGATGGGGTCAAACAATTCCTGCAGGGCTTTCTCATTTTTTTAAATTTTTGAGTCTCTTTCTTCTTCTCTCTGTTGTGCCTCAAGTTGCTTGTCTTCTATTTCACTAATCCTACCTTCTATCTAGCCTGTTCTATTAGCTAAGCTGGTTACCTCTTTTTTCAGCTTATAAATTGAGTTTTTCATCTCTGTTTGATTTGTTTTTATAGTTTCAATTTCCTTGGTAATATATTCTTTGTGTTCATTGAGTTGTTTTCTGAGCTCCCTAAATTTCCTTTCTGTGTTTTCTTGTATATATCTGAGTATTTTTAGGATTTCTATTTTAAATTCTCTGTCATTTAGCTCCAAGGTTTTCAATATATTAAATTTTTCTCCATAGATTTTTCCTCATCTATCTGTGTTACCTCTCTGTCTTTTGTATCCATGATATTCGATTTTCTCTTCCTTAATGGCATCTGAGGGTGGTTTTGTTTATAGTATTAATGAGATTTAATAAAGAATAAAAAGTTAAAAAAATAAAAAAATCGAAAAAAGTTTTGTTTTTTTTAAATTAATAATGAAATAAAGAAAAATAAAATAAAATAAAAATTAAAAAAAAGGAAATTATCCCCCCCCTCCTTTTTTCCTCTCCTCTCCTCTCCCCTCTTTCTTGAGAAAATCTTGTGTTGAACTGTGAATTATATTATATTTAATAGAACAAACAATGCCTGTAATGGAGGGCCTGAATTGGGGAAAAGTAATAAAGGGGCAAGAAACAAAAAATAAATAAAAAATAAAAATTAAAAAAAAGGGGGAAATGGACCCACAAAAAGCAAATCATGAAAAAATTTGTATCAAGAATAAAATGATTTGCGTTTAGGTGTTGCTTGACTAAGAGTTATGATGAGAGGAATAAGAGGGAAACAGGAAAATGGGGGGACAAATTAAAAAATTACTATTGTATTTAGTGGAATAAGAGCTTGATAAAATGGAGAGCCAGGGATGGGAGCACTGCTAGTGAGTTAAAAAGGTGAGGTAAAATCCCCTGAAAATGCCACAAACATAAGTTTGAATCCCAGATAAGATAATTTGTTCGTTATTGAGGTTTGAATGAGAGGAGACGTAAAGGAGAAAGGAAGAAACTAATATAGAGGGAGAAAAGAGAGAGAGAGAGAAAAGAGGGAACCACTAAAAGAAGAAAAAAGAAAAAAGAGGAGAGAGAGAGAGAGAGAGAGTTAAGGGTTTTGGAGTGCAACCCTCATAGAGAGAAAGGACGAGGAAAGAAAAGATAATGGGAGATGTAACACTTATGGGTAGTGTAGTTCAAGGAGAGGAGAGAGTAAGACTGGTAGAGAGTTAAACGACCAAATTGGAGGAGGGAAAAAAAAATCAAGGATGAAGATAAGAGAAACAAACGAACAAATATAATAAAATGGGATAGATTATAAAGTCTGCGGATTATTCTTAATTTTGAGAGGTTATCTTCTTGCTTTTTCTTTTCTCTCCCTCTTCCTGGTCGGTGACTCTGTACCCCGGGTTCTGCCCCTTTGGCACGCTCAGGTAGAGGTTTGCAGTTGATAAGTCTCTATGGCGATGTCATGTATTGTGCTTCAGTCTCGTTGGCAGTCGAGGCTCATTAGCATTTATAGGCTCCAACAGTGAGAGAATCTGTGTCCCCGGAGCTTCTCTCCTAGTCTTTCCTTCCTCAATTAATAGCCTGATAATCCAGCTATGTAGTTGCTGCTGCCTCTGCCTGGATAGTAAGAGGCTCAAAGAGCTGGCAACACCCCACTCTATTCCCACTCAGCGCAGGGCTCTGGGTAAGGCTCAGTCAGTCAGAGCTGCTAGCATAATCAGGCAGGGCTTCCGCCCACTCAAAGACCTCTGGCTCTGCCACTCTGTCCAATAACACAGGCGGGCACCCACTCCCGGGGCACTTGGAGTAAACTCTCGCTCACTATCTGCGCGTGCAGACCAGGATGTCAGGCCGGAAGTCTCGCCCACTGAGTGAAACCCCCCGCCTGCACTGAAAAGTTCCAACGTTGGAATTGGCTCTCGCTCCGTCCCCGTGTGCGGCTTTTTCAAGGCGCTTGGGCGGCCTGAGATTCCGCTTTCGGCCCACACAAAGGTCCCTGACTCTGCCCCTCTGTGGGATAACACGGGCTCCCACTCCTGAGGTGCTGGGAGGAGTCTCTTGACCACTCTCCATGCACGCCAACCAGGATATCAGAGCAGCCGCCTCACCCTCTGAGTGCCCGCACGGACAAGTTCTCCCTTCCCGTGCGTGGCTCCTTCCGGGCGCTGGGGTGGCCTGAGATTCCGCTTTTTGGCCCACACAAAGGCCCCTGACTCTGCCCCTCTGTGGGATAACATGGACAGGCACTGCCGAGGCACTCGGAGGAATCTCTCGCTCACTATCTGCATGCGCAGACCAGGATATCAGACCAGTGGCCTCACCCTCTGAGTGAAACCCCCTTCCACACGGAAAAGTTCCAGCATTGGAATTAGTTCTCGCTCCCTCCCCGTGCGTGGCTCCCCCAGGGTGCTGGGGTGGCCCGGAGATTCCACTTTCGGCCCACACAAATGCCTCTGACTCTGCCTCTCTGTGGGACAACATGGGTGCACACTCCCGGGGCTTTGGAAGGAATCTCTCGCCCACTATCTGCGTGCACCGATCAGGAGATCGGGTAAAATGGCTGCCCCGCTTGTCTTTCTTTATCTGGGTTTGGCGTGAGTGTTAGCCGTATTGCCCGGGTTGTCACAGGAACAGTTTTTCCTCAGCTTGGATCTCTGTGCCACAGCCTGGTTCAGCCGTTTGTGCCGCGGCCTGGATCTATTCACCCCCTTTGCCCGCCTTCGTTTCTATATTCTCAGTTTCCAGTGAAAGCCACCCTGTTTAGGTTAGTGAGGAAGGCAGAGCATTTCTTACTCCCTATTTCCTTCGGGGTTTGGTTATATATTTAGCCAATTTTTTGCTCGATCATACCTTTGGGTGTATTGCGAAACATCTGGAGGCTCCAAGGATAGGTTTTTCTGTTTCTGGTTGAAGATCTTGTTGAGTTTTGGGGGAGATTTATTGGTATCGCTTCCTACCCCGCCATTACTCTGACGTCATCTCCTCTAGCTGATTATTTTTAAGAAACAAAGTTCTCTGGAAGTTTTTTTGTTTTGTTTTTAATACTTTTCCATTAGTTGCCTTAAAGAATTTAGATAGAAGGCCTATTTAGGAAGAGAACTAGTATCAGAGATAACCACAAAGAGCGTGAGCCAGGTGTGGTGGGCTGGGAGAAACTGGCAGCGCCGGGAGTCAGTCCCATGTCTCTCTGCAAGGCAGGGCAGACATTGTTCACCAAACCTCTGCTTTTCCATAGCCAAGTGAATCACCTTCTTTCCCTTTAATGTCCCAGCTTCTGCCCACCTCTCCTCAGCCCCGAAGGACATGCAAGCCTCAAGTGCCTGTCTTTGGTCCTCATATTTTTATGGGGTTCTCATACGCATGAAATGAAATTGTCCCCCTACCAACTGTTGGTTTAATCTGTTTGTGTTAATTTGATTAGACTAGTCAATCTAGTCGAATTGGATAGAAAACATTTGCCTCCCCAACAGGGACATTTTCTGACAAAGTCAAAAGTTTAGTAATGTATCAAATAAGGTTTTTCAAGAAAATACCAACCTAAACCACCTTATCTGCAGTTCTGAAATTTTTAAATCTCTGAAAGATTTTGGTGATAAATTTGTAAAAACTCACCTGACCAGGCAGAGGCCAGTGGATAGAGCATCGGATTGGGATGCGGAGGACCCAGTGTTGTAGTAATAATATGTTATAGTGATTAAATATATAGAAATATAAAAAAAAGGAAGATATATAAAAGTAATTAAAATATAATATTAAAATTAAGGAAATTAAGTAAAGTTATGCCGTTTGGATAGGAATTAATATAGTGGGTGCAAATGTGATAAATAGATTCTGACTTTCAAGCAGGGCCCACTTAATGTGTGTGTGAAGTTATACATTAAGAAATGGTTTGATGTCATAACTTCATAAGTTAACGTAAATAAGAATATCTTAAAAGTGATTTAATGTAACATTTCAGTAAATTAACATAAAAGGGTTTCCCTGTGAGGAACTCCCAAAAAGGTGGTTTGAGGTGATAATACTGTAAATTAACACCTTTTAGAAGGCCTTGGCCAGAAAAGGTACTAAAACTGAAGGCCCCCCTGCTGTGGTAGTCACCCAGACTCCACCATGAATGTGAACTGTCTCCACGCTACTATGAGCTCTGACCAAAGACAACCGAGAGGAGCATGCCGACGGAGCCCCCTTAAGCTGTACTCAGGCACACCAAAAGGATTTGTGAATAATAAATTGCCTGGGTGAATCTTTTTTTATATATATAAATTTTTATTAATTTAATGGGGTGAATCAATAAATCAGGGTACATATGTTCAAAGAAAACATCTCCAGGTTATCTTGTCATTCAATTATGTTGCATACCCATCACCCAAAGTCAGATTGTCCTCCATTACTTTCTATCTGGTTTTCTTTGTGCCCCTCCCCCTTCCCCTTCCCCTCTCCCTCCCTCTCCCCCACCATAACCACCGCACTCTTGTCCATGATTCTTAGTCTCGTTTTTATGTCCCACCTATGTATGGAATCATGCAGTTCATAGTTTTTTCTGATTTACTTATTTAGCTCCGTATAATGTTATCAAGATCCATACATTTTATTGTAAATGATCCAATGTCATCATTTCTTATGGCTGAGTAGTATTCTATAGTGTATATGTGCAACATCTTCTTTATCCAGTCATCTATTGAAGGGCTTTTTGGTTGTTTCTATGTCTTGGCCACTGTGAACAATGCTGCAATGAACATGGGGCTACATGTGTCTTTATGTATCATGTTTCTGAGTTTTGGGGGTATATACCCAGTAGAGGGATTGTTGGGTCACAAGGTAGTTTCATTTTCATTTTTTTGAGGAACAACCATACTTTCTTCCATAATGGTTGTATGACTTTACATTCCCACCAACAGTGGATTAGGGTTCCTTTTTCTCCACAGCTTCTCCAACAATTGCTATTACCTGTCTTGTGGATAATAGCTAATCTAACAGGTGTGAAGTGGTATCTCATTGTAGTTTTGATTTGCATTTCTCTAATAACTAATGAAGATGAGCATCTTTTCATATATCTGTTGGCCATCTGTATTTCTTCCTGGGAGAACTGTCTGTTCATGTCCTCTTCCCATTTTTTTTATTGGATTGTTTCTTGTTGAGTTTTATGAGTTCTTTGTATATTTTGGGTATTAGGCCCTTATCTGAGCTGTTGTTTGAAAATATCATTTCCCATTTAGTTGGCTGTCTGTTTATTTTGTTGTCAGTTTCTCTTGCTGAGCAAAAACTTCTTAGTCTGATGTAGTCCCATGCATTTATCTTTGCCTTCACTTCTCTTGCCTCTGGAGTCAAATTCATAAAATGCTCTTTAAAACCAAGGTCCGTGAGTTTAGTACCTAGGTTTTCTTCTATGTACTTTATTGTATCAGGTCTTATATTTAGGTCTTTGATCCATTTTGAATTAATTTTAGTACAAGGGAACAAACTGTAGTCAAGTTTTATTCTTTTGCATGTAGCTTTCCAGTTTTCCCAGCACCATTTGTTGAAGAGGCTTTCTTTTCTCCATTGTATGCTGTTGGCCTCTTTATTGAAAAATTTTTTACTATATATATATATGGTTTTATTTCTGGACTTTCTATTCTGTTCCATTGGTCTGAGTGTCTATTTTTCTGCCAATACCATGCTGTTTTGATTGTCATGGCTCTATAATATAATTTGAAGTCTGTAATGCTCTCAGCTTTGTTCTTTTTTCTTAGGATTGCTTTGGCTATTCGGGTTTTTTTATAGTTCCATATAAATCTGATGATTTTTTTTTCCATTTCTTTAAAAAATGTCATTGGAATTTTGATGGGAATTGCATTAAATTTGTATATTGCTTTGGGTAATATAGTCAATTTGATTATATTTATTCTTCCTATCCAAGAACAAGGAATATTTTTCCATTTTATTGTATCTTTTTCGATTTCCCTTAACAATGCTTTGTAATTTTTGTTATATAGGTTCTTTACATTCTTTGTTATGTTTATTCCTAGGTATTTTTGTTGTTGTTGTTGCACTCATGAAGTGGATTATTTTTTTGAGATTGTTTTCTAATGTTTTGTTGTTGGCAAGTAGAAAGGCTATGGACTTTTCTATATTAATTTTGTATCTTGCGACCTTACTGTATTGGTTTATTGTTTCTAGTAATCTTTTTGTGGAGTCTTTGCGGTTTTTGATGTATAGGATCATATCATCTGCAAAATGTGATACCTTTACCTCTTCCGATATGGATGCCTTTTATTTCTTTATTTTGTCTGATTGCTTGGGCTAGAACTTCTAGCACCACGTTAAGTAAGAGTAGAGAGAGTGGACAACCCTGTCTTGTTCCTGATTTAGGGGGGAAAGTCCTCAGTTTTATGCTATTTAATATGATATTAGCTGATGGTTTATCATATGTGACCTTTATCATGTTCAAATATTTTTCTTCTATACCCATTTCGTTGAGTGTTTTAAACATAAAGTTGTGTTGTATTTTATCGAATGACTTTTCTGCATCTATTATAAGATCCTGTGGTTTTTGTTCTTTGTTTTGTTGATATGGTGTATTATGTTAACCTTTTTTTTTTTTTTTTTTTTTTTTCATTTTTCTGAAGCTGGAAACAGGGAGAAACAGTCAGACAGACTCCCGCATGTGCCCGACCGGGATCCACCCGGCATGCCCACCATGGGGCGATGCTCTGCCCACCAGGGGGCGATGCTCTGCCTATCCTGGGCGTCGCCATGTTGCGACCAGAGCCACTTTAGCGCCTGAGGCAGAGGCCACAGAGCCATCCCCAGCGCCCGGGCCATCTTTGCTCCAATGGAGCCTTGGCTGCGGGAGGGGAAGAGAGAGACAGAGAGGAAAGCGCGGCGGAGGGGTGGAGAAGCAAATGGGCGCTTCTCCTATGTGCCCTGGTCAGGAATCGAACCCGGGTCCTCCGCACACTAGGCCGACGCTCTACAGCTGAGCCAACCGGCCAGGGCTTATGTTAACCTTTTTATGTATGTTGAACCATCCTTGAGATTCTGGGATGAATCCCACTTGATCATGATGTATTATTTTTTTAATATGGTGTTGTATTTGATTTGCTAGTATTTTGTTTAGTATTTTAGCATCTGTACTCATTAGAGATATTGGTCTGTAGTTTTCTTTTTTTGTGCCATCCTTGCCAGGTTTTGGTATGAGGGTTATGTTAGCCTCATAAAATGTGTTTGGAAGTACTGCTTCTTCTTCAATTTTCTGGAAGACTTTGATTAGAATAGGAACTAAGTCTTCTTTAAATATTTGATAAAATTCACTAGTATAACCATCTGGGCCTGGACTTTTATTTTGGGGGAGGTTTTTCATAGTTTTTTCTATTTCCTCCCTGCTAATTGGTCTGTTTAGGCTTTCTGCTTCTTCATGACTCAGTTTAGGAAGGTTGTATTGTTTTAGGAATTTATCCATTTCTTCTAGATTGTTAAATTTGGTGGCATATAGTTTTTCATAGTATTCTACAATAATTCTTTGTATATCTATGATGTCTGTGGTGATCTCTCCTCTTTCATTTTGGATTTTATTTATTTGAGTCCTGTGCCTTTTTTCCTTGGTGAGTCTTGCCAAGGGTTTGTCAATTTTGTTGATCTTTTCAAAGAACCAGCTCCTTGTTTTATTAATATTTTCTATAGTTTTTCTGTTCTCTATTTCATTTATCTGCTTTGATTTTTATTATTTCCTTTCTTTGGCTAGTTTTGGGTTGTCTTTGTTCTTCTTTTTCTAGTTCCTTAAGGTGTGAAGTTAAGTGGTTTACTTGGGCTCTCTCTTGTTTGTTCATATAGGCCTAAAGTGATATGAACTTCCCTCTTATCACTGCTTTTGCTGCATCTCAGAGATTCCGATATATCTTATTGTCATTTTCATTTGTCTGTATATATCTTTTGATCTCTGTGCTTATTTCTTCTTTGACCCACTCATTTTTTAAAAGTATGTTGTTTAGTTTCCACATTTTTGTGGGATTTTTTTCTTCCTTTTTGCAGTTGAATTCTAGTTTCAAGGCTTTATAATCAGAAAATATGTTTTGTACAACTTGAATTTTTCTGAATTTGCTGATATTATTTTTGTGGCCCAACATAAGGTCAATTCTTGAGAATGATCCATGTACACTGGAGAAAAATGTATACTCTGTCACTTTGGGATGAAATGTCCTGTAGATGTCTATCATATCCAGGTGCTCTAGTGTTTTGTTTAAGGCCAATATATCTTTATTGATTCTCTGTTTGGATGACCGATCTAGAGCCGTCAGCGGTGTATTGAGGTCTCCAAGTATGATTATATTTTTGTCAGTTTTTGTTTTAAGGTCAATAAGTAGCTGTCTTATATATTTTGGTGCTCCTTGGTTTGGTGCATATATATTAAGAATTGTTATGTCTTCTTGATTCAGTGTCCCCTTAATCATTATGAAATGACCATTTTTATCTCTTAGTACTTTTGCTGTCTTGTAGTCAGCATTATCAGATATGAGTATTGCTACGCCTGCTTTTTTTTGGATGTTATTTGCTTGGAGTATTGTTTTCCAGCCTTTCACTTTGAATTTGTTTTTATCCTTGTTGCTTAGATGAGTTTCCTGTAGGCAGCATACAGTTGGATTTTCTTTTTTAATCCATTCTGCTACTCTGTGCCTTTTTATTGGTGAGTTTAATCCATTTACATTTAGTGTAATTATTGATACTTGTGGGTTTCCTATTGCCATTTTATACATTGCTTTCTGTCAGTTTTGTGTCTTGTTTGATTCTTCTCTTTTGTTTTTCTATCCTTTGTTTTTGTTTGGTTGTATTCCATACTTCTTTCCTCTGTTGCTATCTTTTTTAAGGCATATGTTTCTGGGTGGTTTTTTCAAGGGTGGTTACCATTAAGTAATGAAAAGGGTTCCGACCCTGTTCATTGTAATGCACTATTTTGTTAATACTTCTCTACTCCATCATCCTTTGCTACTGTTAATTTTCATCCTTTCCCCTTTTTTTCTTGTTTTTGTTGTCACAGTTTAAATTTTGTTTTATTGTTTTCTTGGTGGAGCTTTTACTTGTGGTTTTGTTTTGTTTTGTTCTTTGTATCTGGATGGAGAACCCCCTTTAGTAATTCCTGGAGTGGGGGTTTTCTGATGATAAATTCCCTCATCTTTTCTGTATCTGTGAATGTTTTTATTTCTCCTTCATATTTGAAGGATAGCTTTGATGGGTATAGTATTCTTGGCTGAAAGTTACTCTCTTTCAGGACTTTAAATATTGGGGCCCACTCTCTTCTAGCTTGTAGAGTTTCTGCTGAGAAATCTGATGATAATCTAATGGGCCTTCCTTTATATGTTGTATTCTTCTTTTCCCTGGCTGCCATGAGAATTTTTTTTTTGTCATTGGTTTGTGCCAATTTCATTATGATGTGCCTTGGAGTAGGTTTGTTGGGGTTAAGAAAACTCGGAGTTCTGTTTGCTTCTTGAATTTGAGGCTTTAGTTCTTTCCACAGGCTTGGGAAGTTCTCATCTATTATTTGTTCGAATATGTTCTCCATTTCATTTTCTCTCTCTTCTCCCTCTGATATACCTATTATTCTTATGTTATTCTTTTTGATGGGGTCAAACAATTCCTGCAGGGCTTTCTCATTTTTTTAAATTTTTGAGTCTCTTTCTTCTTCTCTCTGTTGTGCCTCAAGTTGTTTGTCTTCTATTTCACTAATCCTACCTTCTATCTAGCCTGTTCTATTAGCTAAGCTGGTTACCTCTTTTTTCAGCTTATAAATTGAGTTTTTCATCTCTGTTTGATTTGTTTTTATAGTTTCAATTTCCTTGGTAATATATTCTTTGTGTTCATTGAGTTGTTTTCTGAGCTCCCTAAATTTCCTTTCTGTGTTTTCTTGTATATATCTGAGTATTTTTAGGATTTCTATTTTAAATTCTCTGTCATTTAGCTCCAAGGTTTTCAACATATTAAATTTTTCTCCATAGATTTTTCCTCATCTCTCTGTGCTACCTCTCTGTCTTTTGTATCCATGATATTCAATTTTCTCTTCCTTCATGGCATCTGAGAGTGGTTTTGTTAATAGCACTAATGAGAATTAATAAAGAATAAAAAGTTAATGAAAAAGTAATAAAAAATTTTTTATTACTTCTCTTTTTTCCCTCTTTTCCTTCCTTCTTGAGAAAATACTATGAAAAACTGTGAATTATAGTGCGCTAAATGGAACAAAAGCTACCTATAACAGAAAGCCTGAGCAAGGAAGAAGTGATAAAGGGGCAAAAAAGGAGGTAGGTACCCACAAAATGCAAAAAAGGAAAAAATTTGGATCAAGAATAAAATTATTTGCTTGTAAATGATGATCGACTGAGAGATATAATGAAATGGATAAGAGGAAACAGGAAAAAGAAAAAAAAGTACTATTGTAATAAGTGGAAGAGAAACTGGTTAGAATGGAGAGCCGGGGATGGGGGGAATACTAATGAGTTAAAATGAGAAGTAAAAAGCACCCAAAATGCCACAAGGAAAAATTTGAGTCCCAAATAAAATAATTTATTCATGAGTGAGAATCAAATGAGAGAAAAGTAAAGGAGAAAAGAAGAAACTAAGAGAGAGGGAGAAAAAAGAAAAGGGAAAAAAAGAAAAGAAGAAAGAAGAGAAAAGAAAAAAAAGAGTTAAAGGTTTTGGAGTATAACCCCCATAGAGAGAAAGGAAGAAGAAAAGAAAAAAAAATGGGAAATGTAACACTTATGGCTATTGCACTTCAAGGTGAAGAGAAAAGAATAAGATGAGCAGAGAATAAAAGGACCAAGGTGGAAGAAAAAAAAATAAAGACAAGAAGATGAAAGAAACCAAAGAAAAGTAGAAAAAGTTATAAAGTCTGTGGGTTTTTCTTGCGTTTGAGAGGTTATCTTCTTCCTTTTTCTTTCCTCTCCCTCTTCCTGGTTGGTGGCTCTGTATTCCAGGCTCTGCCCCTGTGGCATGCTTAGGTAGAGATTTGCAGTTGATGAGTCTCTATGGCGATGTGATATACTAGGCTTCAGTCTCATTGGTAGTCAGGGCTTGTTAGCATTTGCAGGCTCCAACAGTGGGAGAGTTTGTTTTCCCGGAGCCTCTTTCCTAGTCTCTCCTTCCTGAATTAGCAGCCTGATGATCCAGGTATGAGGTTGCTGCTGCCTCTGCCTGGAGAGTAAGAGGCTCAAAGAGCTGGCAAGTCTCCCTCTATCCCCACTCAGCACAGGGCTCTGGGTAAGGCTCTGTCAGTCAGAGCCGCTAGCATAATCAGGTGGTCTGGGAGCCCATTGCTCTCAAAGTGCCTTTCTATGAGCTTCCAGGCATGTCCAGTATGCCTGAGCACTCTGTGGGACCAATCTCCCCAGGATTTTTGCACCTGTAACCTGTTTTGGCTGGTAAGAAGATGCCCTAGTCGCTTCCTGAAGAACAGAAGTTCTTAAAAGCTGCCAAGTCCCTCTTTTTAACATATAGCCCTGAATATGAAAGCTCTGCCAATCAGAGCAACCAGAGTTTAAGTAGGTAGGGGGGCATGTTGACTTCTGTTCAGTTCTCCAGGTATATCTAGCTAAATTTGCCTTAGCATTCTGTGAAATTGTTTTCTGCAGGCTTCTTTCTTGTTAAAAAGCATACAGACTATCCTGTCTACCTTCTGCAGTGTTCTCTGAGGTTTGTTCTGTAGGACTGTGTTTTTCACCCTGTATCAGCTGACAGGAAGTTGCCCCTGCCCCTACGTGCATAGAAAGAGGCACTAAAAAATATCATGTCTCTTGTCTTAGATCGCTGCTCTGAGAGAGACCTTGTCAATAGAGCCGTGTAAGCCAGTTGGGAGGTGAGCAGACTGTGGGTTGAGCTAATATCAGCGATTGGATCCGCAGATCTGCTCCAGAGACAGTCTGCAAGCTGCCTGTGTGCCCCCTCCCCCTAGCGCTTCCATATTTTTTCTTCCTTGGGATGTTAGCCTGAATGGCTGGCTGAGGCACCCCGCCAGCCCAGAGAAGTTTGGGTGCAGGGAAGTTCGCTTTTGCACACTCCCCATGTGCTGTTGGGGGAGAAGGGACCTCACCAAGACTCTGGTAGCAGCCCATGCAGAGGCCTCTGACCCTGCCCCTCTGTTCCAGAACATAAGCACCCACTCCTGGGGCGCTAGGAGGAATCTCTTGCACACTATCTGTGCTTGCCAATCAGGATATCGGGGGTAATGGAGGCCGCCACTGGCCAGCCTTTGCCAGGGTCCGGTGCCGGCATTAGCTTGTGTGGGCTTTGTCGCCACAGGCACACTCTTTCCTTGGCTTGGATGTCTGTGTGCCCTAGCCCGGTTCACTCTGTGCTCCCAGCCCCCACTCTCTCTCAGTTCCAAGTGAAAGCAGCCCTTGCTCAGGTTAGTGAGGAAGGCGGAGTGTTCCATTCTCCATCTTATTTCCTACAGGGTTGATTATATATTTAGTCAATTTTTTGCATGATCATACCTTCATGTTCAGTGTGTGGGACTTCCAGATGCTCCAAGGATAGATTTTTGTTTCTGTCACTGGTTGTAGAACTTGTTGAAATTTTGGGGAAAAGTATTGGGAGCGCTCCTCATGGCGCCATTTCTCTGACGTCACTTGCCTGTATGATTCTTGCAACTAACTTGTGTGCCAGTCTCGTTCTTTTCCTCCAGTGGCAGTTAATGTCAGCACCAATTAGTAGCATCCTTCATAGCCACCTAAAGAGTAGTCTTGAAGAGGCTGCCAGCCTGCTAATAAGCAGGAGTATCCCACTGCATGGGGAAATCGAATCAGGGATGCCTGATTGACGTAGAGCTTGGACTCTACTGGGACACCCAGATTTGAAACTCTGAGGTGAACCCAAGATCATTGGCTTGAGCAAGGGGTCACTCGCTCTGCTGTTAACCCCTCTAGTCAAGGCACACATGAGAAAGCAATCAATGAACAACTAAGGTGCTACAATGAAGAATTGATGCTTCTTATCTCTCTCCCTTACTGTCTGCCTGTCCCTATCTCTGTCTCTGTCATCAAAAAAAAAAATTTGTAAAAACTTATCATGAAATGACATGAAACTTCACCTGAAATGACAAGAAGCTTTATGTAGAACTTATTTGTCCCACTTAGTGTGAATATTTATATTTCATGGCAGAAATATGAGTATTTGATCATAGGTACTATGTCATATACCACTTGAAGGTGTCATGCAATACAGCACTGTATCACTTCACAAAAAGCCAAAAAATCTGAATCTGGGGCATATATTACTTCACAGTTATTCTTGAATGAAAAAAATGATCTAGTATAATTTATGTGTGTGTTCTTTTATAGACTAATGTAACATTTTCTATAATTTTGCAAAACATTAGGAGCAATTTCTTTCTTTCTTTCTTTCTTTCTTTCTTTCTTTCTTTCTTTCTTTCTTTCTTTCTTTCTTTCTTTCTTTCTTTCTTTATTCATTTTAGAGAGGAGAGGGAGAGACAGAGAGAGAGAAGTGGGGGAGGAGCTGGAAGCATCAACTCCCATATGTGACTTGACCAGGCAAGCTCAGGGTTTCGAACCGGTGACCTCAGCATTTCCAGGTCGATGCTTTATCCACTGCGCCACCACAGATCAGGCTAGGAGCAATTTCTTTTACATGCTCTGTTGTCATATGAGATACAGATATATTATCCCTCCAATGTTTCAGGATTCACGATTCCCTTACCATAATTGCCATACCCAAGTATTCAAGAACAAGCATGAAAATGGTAGGACAGATATGCAGTATGGAATCTTGGATAGAATTTCATCCCAGAATCTTTCTCTTTGACTCCATTCCTATGTCAGGAAACTATCTGGACAACCTAAAGGAAAACCCAGTGTACTTGTATGTCTCAGTAGTAGAGTGGATCTTTGTAGAAGACACGTTACAGTATAGTGGAACTTTGTAGAATAAACTTTTGTGGTAAATGCAGCTTTGGAGATGACATTTGGAGGTTTGAATTTTACATTTACCCTCCCTGATGAGAAGCTGGTCATTGTATTTAACCTCTGTGAGTCTCACTTCACAGAGTGTAATAATAATTGTGCCCATTTGAGAGGGTGGTTGTGAGGCTTAGATGAGATAGATACCTATGGTATCAGGATGGTAGTGCCTCTTGCAGGAACCCAGACGAATCATCCAGTGCCTGACATTCTTTTTTTTTTAAATGAGTGAATAACTGACACATAACATTGTATTAGTTTCAAATGTACAACATAATGATTTTTATTTGTATTTATTGTGAAATGATCATCACAATTATTCTAGTAACATACATCACCATACATAACTAATTTCCACTTGTGATGAGAACTTTTAAGATGTACTCTCTTAACAACTTTCAAGTAGACAATAATGTGTTATTAACAGTAGTCACTATGCTGTGTATTACATCCTCAGGACCTATTTATCTTATAAATAGAAGTTGTACCTTTTGACCTTTTCACCCATTTTGCCCACCCTCTGGCAACCACCAGTCTGTTCTCTGTATCTAAGAACTTGGTTTTTTTGTTTTTGTTTTTTGATTCTACATATATATATATATATATATATATATATATATATATATATATGAATCACTTATATATATATAAGTGAGTTCATATGGTAGGTCAGTGCCTAGCATTCTGGGCTTTAAACTGTATCCTCTCACATGTTGAATATAAGTGACCCCTCTATGTGGCCGCTATTCCATACTCAAGGGCCACAGGGCTCACTGTTTCCCCTTGAAACCATTGTCAGTCATACTTTATGCTCCAAGGAATCACATGTTGTCACTTCATTCCATGCCCCTCTGTTTAACCCTTTGAGAATTACGAATGTTCATGTATGTCCTTGTGCCTCCTGACCATCCAGAGTACGATCATACATGTGTAAGGCAAAATTAAAAAAGGGAAAGTATATGTTCTTATTCTTTCCATAAATTGGTTATCAAACAAACATGATTTTAAGTTAATAAAACTGGAACTGAAACTAATTTCATTTTTTTGAAAAAACAAACAAACAAAACAAAAATCACTCCCAGAGGTCAACAAGCATGAAAAAGAAATGATAAACTTGTTTTCTGTTGTCAGTGTCTTTACCTGCTCCATGTCTTTACCCACTGAGTCATTTTTACCTTCTCCCTAGTGAGGGTTGGAGGAGAAATTTCAGGAGAAAAATCTTAACATTACTTTACCAGCCAAAATGTATTTTGTATTCTAAAGTACAATTTAATGAGTAGCAGGGCAGAAGTTGCCAGGTGTTTTGAGTATTAAATAATAACTTATTGCATTGGGGGGAGGGGCATGGGGGGCCAAGCGGGAATAAGGGGTGGGGGAGATATATTCAGTAGGACATATGCATCTATGTAAACACAAATTAGAATCATAAATGAAAAAAGGAAAAAATAACAACAGTATCTTTTGAGAATTCCTTTAATATGGCACATATTTCTAATACAATATATAAAAAATTTGGTTATTAACTCAGTTGCAATCTCAGTTAAAATTAAGATAAATTAAATATACTATTTTAAAGTGGTTAAATATGCAATTTAAATTTTTATAAGCTTTTTAATTACATTTCAGGGAGAGACATAAATAAATTTTAACTTCCATGCTCACTGTAAAATCAGTTAAAGAGACTCAAAAATGCTAATGTAAACCTTGCAGGTATTACACTTATACAGAAAGAAACCAAAAATTCTGCTCTACAGCTGCATGTTTAATCCTTCGTTTTCACACTAATGTTATGTTAGTAAGGATAAGAGGTGTTAATAAATCCCTCCACCCATCAATTTATCATTTTATTTATTCAGTCAGGAGTTGAAACATCACCTATTTTTGAGAATCTGCTAGATTCTAAAAGGATCAATATTATGAGATTATCCTTACAAAGTTTGAGAGAGGAGATGAGGTATGAAGCAACTGAAGAAGAATAGATTTTTTAAAAAAACTTAGAGGTAGCAGTTGGAAAGATAAGATATCATCTTTAAAAGAGATAGAAGGACAGAATAAAAATAAAGCAGGGAAAAAAGCATGGGCTTTGACCCCAGAAGACGTAGGTTAATTGTGGGGCTACTCTTGACAGCTGTGTGACCCAGAACAATCTGCTGAACCACCCAGCTTTAACTACCTTGTCTATAAAATGGGAAATGTTATAGTATTACCTCACAAGTTTATTCTCAGGATTAATTGAATTAAAATGAGTAAATCACAGTACTTTGCATATAGTAGGTCTCAGTGAATTTCAGTTTCACCTCAGTTCACCTGATTTTGGTTCTGATACACACACACACACACACACACACACACACACACACACACAAGTCTCTAGATTAATTCATTTATTTAGTTATTTAAACATTCATTGAATACATACAATGAGCCTGGGACTGTGATAAGTGATACCTGCTGGATATAATCATTTTTAAGAGGAATGTTGGGCAAACAAGTTTGTAACAAATATTTTTTAGGTTTGCTTGCTTGCATTGGGGAAGCACCCTGTGTGTATAGTGGAAGGCTGCGGTGCTTGCCCTCCGGGCGGCAGGTTGCAAATTGCAGATTGCCTTCCTGCTTGGAAGGGGTCACTGTTTGCTGGAGAGGGGATTTTTCCCCAGACTGGGTTTTACAGGAAGAGAAGGAGTGCGGATGTGAGCTGAGGGGCTTTGAGAGCTCTGCTGAGGCTGGTGGGGTCCTTTGATTCCAGGATGAACCAGAGAAGAAACTCCAGAGAGAATTTTCTGAATGAGAGGGAAGTGGTCTTCCCTGCCTGTTTGCTTGTCCACCGGAACAAGACTTTAATAAATGGAATGGCCCATCATTCTTTGGCTCCACTGTTTCTTTACCGTCTGCCCTAATTCAGTGAGAACCTGCATGGCCACGGTGGTGGCAGCCACTGGCCATACAACCTGCATGGCCATGGTGGTGGCCACTGGCCTTACAAGGAGAAAGACCAATAATTAGATTGGTGCAGTAAAGGATAGTAGAAGAGTAAAATGGTTCTTTTCTCTTATCCACTATATACTGCTCCTGCCTAGAAGGTAGGGGAGAGGAGTGGGGGGGCGGGGTACAGACTTGTGGCTGCCTTGGCAATTGGTATTCTACAGTGTCCAAATAGAGACCTTTCACCTAGCAGTCTTAGCAATTCTTTAACAGATTCAATGAAAAGTGGTAAAGATGTCCAAATGGGTGACGACAGAGGGAGGGAGAATCGCTTAATCCAATGCCTGGGTTCTTATCTGTGTCCCATCCCTTACTAGTGTGTGAGGCAGGTCATTTCACCTTACTGAACATCCAGTTTGAGGATAATAATTGCACCTACTTCATTGACTCTTAAAAGAAAAATATTTAGTTAAAACACTAGACCCTGTAGTTGCCACATATTAAATATTCAATATTAGCTGTCATTACTTGTCTAAGAATTTTCGCAAACATTAGAATAGCTGTTTTTTTAAAATTATGTTTCATTTATAATTGCAAAAATAAAAAGGCCCAGTCAATCCTGTAATTCACAAGATCTCCCTGGGGCCTGGCTCTGGTGCCCCTTTTATGTAATAGCTTGTTGCTCCTTTGGAGGGTGATCAGTGTGGCAGCCAGAGGAACCAGCAGGAAGTCTCTACTAGTGGCTCCCGTCATAATTTAACACTTGCAGGAACAATGACCTCTCTATAAAGTGGGGACACTAGTCATTTTCAGGAATGTCCTACAGGCAGAAGCAATCTCTATGAACGTGGCTCTGTAGGAAATACTTGTGTTCTCACTCAAAGTTTAATTGTGACCATTTTGAACAAAATTATTTCCCAGGATTCTCTACAATATAAGCCCTTTTGAGCTTAAATTTATTTCCTTTTTATCCTCATCCAGAGTGATACATAAAAGATGTCTCCAAATAACGGTTAAATTTAAAAACAAAATTACATATAACAAATGCAACCTGTACTGAAGCCACATTCAAGAATAATTTACTTAAATTTTTAAAAAATCACTTTTTAAGTTGAAGTAATTAAATGCAAACATTTGAGTCTTTGGTGCCAGATGGGTGTCTGATTTCATGGCTCAGTTTCCATATCCCTGGTAATCCAGACATGAACACACACACACACACACACACACTTACTTGTTCTTTGTTATTCTAACAGCACCTGGAGATCTGGCTGTGGTGTTAGATGTCGTGGAGTGGGCTTCTGGATTGCAATATGACAGCTCAGAGAAAATAGCGAAGATGCCAAAGTCTTAACTTCTGCATAATCGTTTGCTTCCTCCACTCAAGAGCACACATAATTCATGGCTTTAGTGTGACCTGCCACACCTTTTGGGTATAATTCATAGCAAAGGAATTCCGAATGTAAAGGCCAAACCACTCAGAAGCGGCCTGGGCACCTAAGAAGGATTGTGTCCCAGGACATCCTCCAGCCCTTCACGCGGGGCTGAGCAACCCACCTACAGTTTCACCTCCACTTTCCCGAACAGCAGGGAAAGTATTTTACAACCTCACAGGCCGCCAGTGCAGGTTGGGCTTGACTCCGTTTTCAAAGGAGAGAAAGGACTCTACTCAGTGTAATTACCGGATCTTACTAACACCCTCTTGCCCTCAAACCCTCTATGTGCAAGACCCAGGTCTGTCCCTGACTGCACAAGCTTTTCTTGGCACCGGTAGCAAAGGCTTCAGGGAGCTTTCCATTTGTCACTTGCCAAAAAGCTGCAGCCAACGTGCAGTCCAAGTGCGCGGCTTGAAAGCATTCCAGCGCGGTGTTCTGTGGGTTTGAGGTTTGCCCTCACTCGCACTCATCGTGTGTGGGAAGTTCCCCTGGGAACTGAGCCGGCGGCTTGGCACACCGGCTTTATCAAAGATCTTCCGCTGCGTGTCTGAGGCCAGCCCAGCAGCAAGTGGAGAGCAGCCAAGCTCTCCAAGGACGCTCATAACTTGCCAATTATTTTCAAATGCATTTCAATGTGTTGCTTTCTTCCTGTTCTCAAGTCTGAATGTGGCAAGCTGTTTTTCTTTTCTTTTTTATTTGTTAGTCTAATTGTAAGTCCCGACTTTGTTTCCTGATCAGATTCCCTTGTAAAATTTGCAGCGCACTTTCAAATCTGGCACCGTAACCTGTTAAGAATCTTTCTGACGAGTAAATACTTGTTTGCTGACTCCCCTCCCTGTTTAGTGTCTTATTTCTGCTTAGCATCTAGTCTATAATGTCTTTTATAAGATCAGAAATTTAATTATGTGCATAATTGAAGACTGAACCCATTGAGTCTTTAGATACTTTAAAAATGCTGTTTGCCAGGTGTGCAATCACAGTGAATGTGCAAAATTGTCGCGCAATTAGCTTTTAAAGCTTAACTTAAAACAGGCTGAGGGACTAGCTTTTTAGGTAGAGAGAAATGGCTCCCTAGACATTAGAAACAATAGGAAAATGCATGAAATGAGTTAGAAATAAAATTAAGAAGATTATATTTATAGGAAAGACACTGGGGACAGAGAGAGTAAAGGGAAGGATGAAACAAAGCTTGACAGTCTAAGCAGGAGCGGTTCCTTATGCCAAGAAAGGCAGAGGCCACTCAGCCCACCCTCTGCTCCTGGAACTTCCTGGTCCTCTCTATCCTGGGTCAGCCTCCCTCTCCTCTGTGTGTCTCTTTATGTCTGTGAGTTATGCTTCATATTATCATGATGTATTAACTGTCTCTCCCACCAGACTATATTCTCCTCAGGGACAGGAATCATGACAACTGTCTAGGACAATAAGGGTTAGTTGTTGGAGAGGTAATAGTGTTTGATGGAAATGGTCCGAGGACATGCTATCCCAGCTGCCTAAAGTGCTGTCAACGAACAGGCTTCAGCTCTCAGCCCATCTGGGAATGGCCTCAGGCTTAACCAAGGTCACCATGCCCTTCTGATGGTGGCCATGTCCAGTGATGGAGCTGGCCATCTTGGCCTGACTTCAGGCGACTCTGAAGGCCCATTCTAGCTCCAGAGCTTCTCCAAAGGCTTGGCCAAGCTCTCAGGGGCCTGCGGTGCCACTTGACTTTCCCTCTGTCCACTCTTGTCTTCACATTTTGCATCCATAGGTGTTTGTCCCAAGGGGACTTGCTACTGAGTTCTGTGTACACTAAATTCCATCGAGTCTGCTTCTTGGAGGCCCCTGTCTATAACACATTCAGCTGAGGACAAAAAAGAATTAGGGAGTAAAAGTAGAAGGAAGTATTTTAATATCTTAAATACTGTGGCATTCTAGAGGAGAATGAACAAATATAAAAGTTGAAGAAACAGCATAGTAGACAGCTGGACAAAAAAAAAAAAAAGAAAAAAAAGAAAAAAAGGCCTGGGAGTCCCCAGACCAGGTGCATGCAGGCTCTGCTAAGATGGAATGTGTGGCCATGGAAGTTACAGAGACTCCTGGGCCTCCCTCCTCTTCCTCTGTCCTTTTATCAGCAGGATTAGAAGTTAAGAACATTGAGCTACAACTTGTCTGTGAGCAAAAGTTTGTAAAGATGATTTCAAAACTATAAATCTAGGAGACAAACATGAAGGAAAAGAAAATGTACCGTTTAGGCCCTGGCCGGTTGGCTCAGTGGTAGAGCATTGGCCTGGTGTGTAGAAGTCCTGGGTTCTATTCCCGGCCAGGGCACACAGGAGAAGCGCCCATTTGCTTCTCCACCCCCCCCTTCCTCTCTGTCTCTCTCTTCCCCTCCTGCAGCCGAGGCTCCATTGGAGCAGAGATGGCCCGGGCGCTGGGGATGGCTCCTTGGCCTCTGCCCCAGGCACTAGAGTGGCTCTGGTCGCAACAGAGCGACGCCCCGGAGGGGCAGAGTGTAGCCCCTGGTGGGCGTGCCGGGTGGATCCCGGTCGGGCGCATGCAGGAGTCTGTCTGACTGTCTCTCCCCATTTCCAGCTTCAGAAAAAAAAAAAAAAAGAAAATGTACCGTTTAGAATTGGAGGTGGTGATCCAACATTCCCGAGAAACTGTCCTTCCGGCAGCTCACAGATGTGTGAGGAGGGGCTCCTCTGATGGCTGCTTGTCTAGAGATAACTGACACCTTCCAAGGGAAGGAAGGGAGAGGAAGAAGAGAACAGAGGCTTAGCAGAAAGTGCAAATTAAGATAGAAATACCATGGGAGAGTAAATCAGATAGAAAAGAAACATGATCATTGACATTTATGATGAAGAGATTGACAAAGAGGACCACGGTAGTCATGACAGTAAAACTTACTGCAAATCAAGAAGTTTGGCCCAGAATGAAAAGTTGGAATCTGACTTAGTTTATGTCAATAAACTTATTTTATTTTGGTTTTAGGATGCTCTGGTGTATAGTTTACCTTTAGTTAAAACAATAGTCATTCAACAAATAACTAAATGCTTATTTTCTTAGTTAGGCTTCTTTGATGCAGTCAAAAAAAATGAAATGATAAGAAACATTAATGTTCAGAGTAAAAAGTGGTTCACAGAACAGAAACCAAACCAAACCGGGGTCTAACAGCTAGAGGAAAGAGAGGCTTTCCCCACTTCCACACATCCAACCTTTTCATCCTGTGAAGATTTAACTTTCCAGGGCAGAAAGAAAGTGACTGACTTGCTTCACTTCTCACACCTTGACTGGAAGGATAGGACCCCTTGCCTGAAAGTCCCATGAAAATTGCAGACAGAACATTCCCCAAAGGAAAATCAGGTATTGCTCTGGCAATGGCATGTGTTGGTGAGAGGCATGAGCATGTGGTCTGCTGCCAGGGAGCCTGGAGTCTAGTAAGCAAGTGTAACAGTGTATGATAGATAGTGTTTTTCTTGCCCACTTCTACTACATAGTGTAGCAAAGTAACTTTGTATGCTTAGGACCTAATATAATACCTGGCACATAGTAAGTGCTCAAAAAATATTGACAGACCAAGTGATCAAATGAGTGATCTTTAAAATTGGAATAATTATGTTAGTTTAGTATACCTCAAGTCACTATTCTCCAAAAACATTTGTGGAAGTCTAGATATATATAGATATAATTATTTTTGACTACTTCAATATGAATTGAAATGAAAATTTATTAGTTGATCTTAAGTTTGTGAATGTTCATTTAATAGTAACATTTCCGATCCTTAAAGTTGGGTTGTTTCTTCTTAAAACATAAAATCATGGAAATGTATTCCTAGAAAAGGTAGTAGCGATGTTCTGATCCAACCATTTTATTTTATTGGCAAGGAAACTGAGAAACAGCAACTGTGCCCCATCACAGTCCACGCTTACGAGCCAGGACTTTGATTACCTGCCCGATGCACTTACACTGCCCTTGATGAAAACAGAAACACTGCAGTTAAGATTGGTTTGAGAAAGGGGGAATTTAAATGTAATTCAACAACAACAAAAAAGCCACCAAATTTACATTTATAAAAGTAATAGGAAGACTCTGACTCTTAAATTGTTTCTAAATAAAATATTGTGAATGAACTTCATCCAATATTGATATATCCTTTGGCACTGGGGCACTTTAGGGTATTTATTTGTTATTGTGAAAAATTGCACTTGAATAATGTATAAAAGGATGTATATTCAAATTGCCTTTGAATAATGTATAACAAGAAAGGCTTTCTTTATTCATTTAGTGCCTTTCTTTCAAGGAACTACAGTACCTTGGGCACTTCAGGTTAGTTATGGCTTGTTGAGTACGTGCCTTTCCACTTAAACTTAACATTTTGGAGACCAGAGTAATGTTTTGAGCCTTTTGGAGTAGCACTCAGAAACCTGAGAGACAGCATCATGACAAATAAGTTTACATTGCCAACCCATCCATCAGCACAACTTGGAAGCACCAGCTTGGAAGTGAAGAATGGTAAACTTGAAATGGTTATTGAAATTCAGACACTTCTGGGCTTTTCAAGGAAACTGCAGGGCCAGTACCTGACAAGCTTTTATATGCAGGCCTGTTGTGGTACTCCAGTGACCATGTGTCCTCAAAAGCAAAAGGTGAGCACTCTATCCACTGTTTCAAGAACACAATGTTTGACTCAGACAAGGCTGTAGGGAATGCCGCACAGCTTTGCTGCTTTGGAACGTCAGCAGGCCTCCTCCTGGGGGAACTTATCGTGGTTGTGGGGCTGGTAGCAGAGGGAGGTGGGGGAATCCTCAAGAATCATCAGGAACAGTAGCCATCAGGACAAAGAGATGAGAGGGCTATTGTTAAACTCCTAGCAAACTCCTCTAAAGACTACCCCACAGGGTAGAGCGTCGGCCTGGCATACGGGGGACCCGGGTTCGATTCCGGCCAGGGCACATAGGAGAAGCGCCCATTTGCTTCTCCACCCCCACCCCTCCTTCCTCTCTGTCTCTCTCTTCCTCCTCCTGCAGCCAAGGCTCCATTGGAGTAAAGATGGCCCGGGCGCTGGGGATGGCTCCTTGGCCTCTGCCCCAGGTGCTAGAGTGGCTCTGGTCGCAGCAGAGCGACGCCCCGGAGGGGTAGAGCATCGCCCCCTGGTGGGCAGAGCGTCGCCCCTGGTGGGCGTGCCGGGTGGATCCCGGTCAGGCGCATGCGGGAGTCTGTCTGACTGTCTCTCCCCGTTTCCAGCTTCAGAGAAGAAAGAAAAAGAAAAAAAAAAAAAAAAAAAAAGACTACCCCAAATTACTAGGCAAACTTTTGAGAGGTACAGAAGCTCCTACATTTGTATAGTGGAATAGAACTCAGTCATCAGCAAAGCTGTGCCAAAAAGGTTCCTGTTCTTTTGGACTTACACAAATTTGGGAAAGGAGGGTGATAAATGCTATGGACTGCACTGTGTCCACTTAAAATCCGTATGTTGAAGCCCAACACCCATGCTGGTGATATTTGGAGATGGGGCCTTTGGGAGGTGATTAGGTTTAGATAAGCTCATGATGGTGGGGCCCTCAATATGGTATTAGTGTCCTTTAAGAAAAGATACCAGAGAAATTGCTTTCTTTCTCTTTCTACCATGTGAGGACACAGTGAGAAGGCAGCTGTCTGCAAACCAGGAAGTGGACCCTCACCAGGGAATCAGATTGCTGGGCTCTTTGATCTTAGAATTCGCAGCCTCCAAAACTATGAGACATGAATTTCTGTTTAAGTCACCCAGTCTATGGTACATTTTGTTCAAGTTGACAATTCAATAAATAGTCCATATAAATAAATGCCTACTAGGTTGGAAAGTGATACATGGTATATATTTCTTTTAATTTTATTTATTGATTTTACAGAGAAAAGGGTAAGGGAGCAAGAAGTATTAACTCATAGTTGCTTCACTTTAGTTGACCATTGCTTGCTTGTCATACGTGGCTTGACCAAGCAAGCCCAGGGTTTCGAACCAGCAACCTCAGCATTCCAGGTTGACATTCTATCCACTGCACCACCACAAGTCAGGCATGGTATAAATGGTATAATTTTTTTTTTAAGCAGAAGAAATGACATTAAGAGTGTAGGTGTGGGGAAAGAAGATAGCCAACTTAGGACTTTTTAAGAGGGTAATATGTAAACAAAGAATTGAAGGAGGTAAGAAAATTAGCCAAGCAGGTGCCTGAAGGCAGTGTTTTCCAGGTGGCGTTATAGCTGGAGCAATTGCCCTACGGTGGAAGCGTGGTTGGCATCGTCCAGCCACCGCAAGGCGGTCAGTGTGGCTGGGAGGGAATAAAGCAGGGAGAGAAGTAAGCATGAAGTCAGAAAAAGGATCTGGGGCCAGATCACAAAGGCCTTGGAGACCTTTGTCAGGACTTCCTCTGAGTGAATGAGGAGACACAGTGAGGTCTTGAGGAGAAAATGATATCATATTTAAGTTAAAGGAACTCTTGGGCTGCTGTGTGGGAGACTGTGTGGAGTCTGAAAGGCCAGCTAAGATTTTGCAGTAACGTAGACCAAAGCTGGGGCCAGAGCGGTAAGAAGTGGTTAGATTTTTAGATACATTTTGCAAATAAAGCTAACAAGATTTGCTATGTTCGAGAGGGAGGTGTCCAGGATGGCTGACTTGAGTAACAGGAAGAATGGATTGTCATTAAATACGGAAAGAAGGTCGGGGTGTTGCAGATGTAGGGTTTCAATAGTTTCATTTGTTCGTATTGACTTGGCAGTGTGTATTGGTCATTCAAGTGGAGATGTTAAGACTTAAGTGAGTTCGGTTAGTATGAAACCATGAATACCTAAAGTGATGAATCCTCTGGAAATCTGGGTTACATTCACAACATGCCCTTAAGGTAGCACCATTTGAGGGGATATTTGCAGAAGTAGTCACTGTGACTTATTAGAAGTTGGATGTCCCCATGACAGAGTTTGGTAACTGACTGGATTTTCAGCACTAAGCAACAGCATCTCTCTCTACAATATAAACACTTTGTAAAAAGATCTGAATGCTCCCAAGAAAAACTTGTGTGGATTCACGTATTTCTTTTAATAAAATTAATTTTGTCTGTGTGCTTGCAACTTCCACTTGATGATGAATTCCTTGAAGGCAGGGGCTGTGTTCTCTTTCTCCCAGCATTCTAAACAACTAGCAACTTAATGTCTAGAGGCAGTGAATGCTTATTGAGTGAATAAATAAGTAGATTTTTGTCTACATAAAAGTCAAATAATCATTTTGCTTAAGTAAAGTATTTTTAAATATTTAAGGCCATATAGCTCCCACTAAATGTCCTTAATTAGTTCCAATAAAACAGGACATATGGCAAAAAAAAATTAAGTAAAATGTTATTACTATAATTTAAATGTGTTGTGAGTAAACATAATGTATTTTTGTTTCCTAATGAGGTCTCTCCCATGAGTCTCTAATCTATATATTATGTGGCTAGTAAAATAAGTGTTCTACCTTGCTGTTCAAACTATTATCCTCAGACCAGTAGCAACGGTATCACCCAAGAGTTTGTAAGAAATGCAGATACTCAGGCTCCAGTGGATACCTACTAAATCCCAATCTGTTTTTCAGCTTAATCCCCAAATGATTCGCATGCACGTTAAAGTTTGAGCCACACTGCTCTAGAGCAGGGGTTGGCAATCTGCCACTTGTTTTGTAAATAAAGTTTTCTACCCAAGGCTGCACTGCCTGTGGCTGCTGTGGTGCAGAGCTGGGTATGTGACAGAGGAGGAATGGCCTGCAGAGCCTACAATCCCTAGTGTCTGGCCCTGTAAGAGTGACTTTGCAGCCTCTCCCCTTACGTTCCAGCATTAGGCCCTGTGCCAAATGTGAATGTTGTGACCTAGGTACAAATGTAAGCAATTATTTCTTTTTTATTGGGAAAAATTGTTCAATGATTTTGAATGCAAATGTGAATTCTTCTAAGGTTGTACTGAAAAGTTGAATAATGTTTATACTGTTCAGGCTTCACATTTTTTTAGTTTATCTTTTTCTGATAATAAAAACAAAATGTGCTTACTATTAAAAATTTGAAAAGCACAGAAAGGATGAACAACAAAAAAGAAATACTATTTCAGTTTTAACATATTTTTTATATAATTAGAAGAATATTATTATTGCACAATATATTCTGACTTACTGTTTTGTTAAAACTGCTTAAAACATCTGTGGGTACAGAAACCACAAACGGATGGGCAAAGAAGAGAGAAACCAGTTTTCTACTGGGGTTGTGGCTTGTATTTTCACTATATTGCAAGTATCACCTCAAGATAGGAACAGATATTTTTAAGAAACACATTAAGTCATCGTTGATTATGTGGCAGTTGTTTAGTTTTCCTAACAATTCTTCTATGGTTGGCTATGTAAATCAATAACTATTTAAGAGTGAAAATTAGTGCTTATTATAAAAGTAACTCACAAATGATGTGCTTTGGCTATTTTACTAAAAAAAAAGCAGGGAAGCAACACAGGATGAAAGTCCAAATTAATTAACCTCCCTTCATATCGATGTGCTTTGGACATACAGAAAAAAGAAATGATTTAGGAACCTTTTACTGTTTAAACATGATGGAAAATAAAGATACATACAGTGGTAAGAGTATTGGCCTGGTGTATGGATGTCCTGGGTTCGAATCCCAGTCAGAGCACACAGGAGAAGCAACCATCTGCTTCTCTACCCCTCTCCCTCACTATTCTTTCTATCTCTCTCTTCCCCTCCTGAAGCCATGGCTAGGTTGAAGCAAGTTGGCCCTGGGTGCTGAGGATGGCTCCCTGGCCTCTCTTCATGCTAAAATAGCTCAGTTGCCAACAACAAAGCAACAGCCCCAGATGGACAGAGCATTGCCCGGTAGGTGGCTTGCTGGGTGGATCCTGGTGGGGGCACATGTGGGAGCCTGTCACTCTGCCTCTCCACTTCTGACTTAAGAAAACAAAAAGACAGAAAATAAAAATATAAATATGTCCCCCAATGAAAAAGTATGTGATCTGTGAAAAACAGAAAAAGCATCACGAACACAATGCCAGGAGGACAGTTTGACACTACACAAATGAGAAGGCATTAGGCCGTGCATTGTAAGATAAAAAGCAAGGCAATTAAAACATCATCTTCCCAAACAGTAAGGAAAAATATGTTTTCTGTTGATGACAATATGGTACAGCATCTTTGACTCTCCAGCCGTGGTTTCTGTGCTAGATTCAGATAGACAAGCTCATCTCTGTTTGGTGTGAATTTTTTTCAAGGTCGCACTGAGGGTAGCACCAAGTGTCAGAAGATGCCTTGGTCTTGTTAAGCTATCCCTGCTTTCAGCTGAGACCCAATATAGATCCATCTCCGCAGAGGGCTGCTAATCTCTGACCAAGAATGAATTGTCATCACCCATGGTGCTCATTACCTGGGTGTACTTTGTTCTGAGCCTGGACCACACTCCCATCCTCGCTTCCTGGAATGATGTTTTTAGTTCAGTTTAGATTTTAACCCTCGCTGGCTTACCTGGAGTTTGCTCCTTCCTAGCTGCTCAGAACTCTCAACTCTTACCTTAGCTTGCATTAGTGGTTTGTAGAGCTCACCTGCTTCTCCTTGAAGAAGGCAATTTTCTAATGGGATCATGGCTTGTGTGACACTTCATCTGGAGAGTTTGCAGCCCTGTGCCCCCGTGAGCTAACTGGTAATGAATTGCTCACAGCTTGCTAACTGGCACTAGCAGGATCAGAATGATTTCTGCAGTCTGCTGTGTCACCATTAAAAACGTAATGAAAGAAAGCAGTCTTCACTCAAAGAGACACGTGCAGGACTTGAGTAAGGAGTGCGGTGGCGTCCTCTCCCAGCCCTGTTCAGAAATGCTCGAATTTGGAAGT
This sequence comes from Saccopteryx leptura, assembly GCF_036850995.1. NCBI lineage: Eukaryota > Metazoa > Chordata > Mammalia > Chiroptera > Emballonuridae > Saccopteryx > Saccopteryx leptura. The sequence goes on along the minus strand of NC_089506.1, from coordinate 90,326,480 downwards.
AGGAAGTCCTGGTCCTACAGGGGTTAGGAAGTTTACCAGTTTCCTAGATTTGCTGTAACAAAGTCGCACAATCTGGTTGGCTCTAAACAACAGGAATTTATTCCCCCACAGTTCTAAGGGTTGAAGTTCAAAATCAAGGTGTTGCCAGGGTCATACTCACCCTGAGGGTTCTACGGGAGAATTTTTCTTGGCCCCTTTTAGCTTCAGTCACGACTTGAGCAACATAAATGCTATCTCTGCCTCCATGGTCAAATGGCAGTATCTCCCAGGGTCTCTTTTTCACCTTCTTTAAAGGACCAGTCATACTGGTCCAGGATGATCTTGTCTTAACTAATTACACCTGCAAACATCCTATTTCCCAATAAGGCCACATTCGGAGGTACTTGGGGTTAAGATTTCCACATTTTTTTTTCTTTCTGTACCCTTCTGAAGCTGGAAATGGGGAGAGACAGTCAGACAGACTCCCGCATGCGCCTGACCGGGATCCACCCGGCACGCCCACCAGGGGCTACGCTCTGCCCACCAGGGGGCGATGCTCTGCCCCTCCGGGGCATTGCTCTGTCGTGACCAGAGCCACTCTAGTGCCTGGGGCAGAGGCCAAGGAGCCATCCCCAGCGCCCGGGCCATCTCTGCTCCAATGGAGCCTTGGCTGCAGGAGGGGAAGAGAGAGACAGAGAGGAAGGAGAGGGGGAGGGGTGGAGAAGCAGATGGGTGCTTCTCCTGTGTGCCCTGGCCGAGAATCGAACCCAGGACTTCTGCACGCCAGGCTGACGCTCTACCACTGAGCCAACCAGCCAGGGCCAAGATTTCCACATATTTTGAGGGGATACAATTCAAACCAAATCAGTACCTGGGTGCAGGTGGGCTGAAACCAACAAAAGGTCAAGCAAGTGAGGGGACAAGAATCTATGCTTTGTTTGCAGACTAAATTCAGAGGCGTGTTTTTCATTCTATGATAAAATATGATTTATTCCATTTATCTTGAAACAATAAATTCTTTTGATCTTTTTTCCTTTCATGAGTACAGAGCAACATTTTATTATATTTCTGTTGCTACTATTAAAAATACTGTACTATAAAAAATTGCAAGTGCAGTAGTGAGTGGCAAGTAACACTGGCCTCTGTGTCAGGGAGACGTTAGGATAGGTGAGGATTCTAGCACATTTGAGTGAGCCTATGTGTTTAAAGGAAAAATTGCTACACAGCTCCTGCAAATTTCTGCTAAAAATAAAACATGGGCGCAGAGCTGTTCCCTCCTGTCAATGGCTTACGTAATCTAATTCTGATCAGCTCAGCCATGGATGTGTGTCACTTCCAGGCAGGCACTCCAAGAGGGGCTCGTACTCTTTCACATCATGCGAGCATGTTTCGGGTGGAGCTTCTGTCAGTCTCCTCAAGGGACATGATAAGAAGAGGTATTTTCAGCCCATTAAAGACATAAAGCAGGGGTCCCCAAACTTTTTACACAGGGGACCAGTTCACTGTCCCTCAGACCGTTGGAGGGCTGGACTATAAAAAAAACTATGAACAAATCTCTATGTACACTGCACATATCTTATTTTAAAGTAAAAAAACAAAATGGGAACAAATACAATATTTAAAATAAAGAACAAGTAAATTTAAATCAACAAACTGACCAGTATTTCAATGGGAACTATGGGCCTGCTTTTGGCTAATGAGATGGTCAATGTCCGGTTCCATATTTGTCACTGCTAGCCATAACAAATGATGTGATGTGCTTCCAGAGCCATGACGCGTGCCTCCTGCGTCACCGGAAGTAGTACTGTATGTGAGCGACGCGGCGCTTTGCGGCACCGCCACATACAGTACTCTCACTTTCCACCAATGAAAGAGGTCCCTTCCGGAAGTGCAGCGAGGGCCGGATAAATGGCCTCAGGGGGCCGTAGTTTGGGGACCCCTGACATAAAGCATGAGTAAGAAAGAAATGTTGTTTTTTAAATTTTGAGTTCTTGATCATTTGTGTCTCAACTAGCCCATCTTGACTGACACAAATCATAAATCTTGATTTTTATGTGAAATCTCCTAATTTTTACATATTACAACTAATTAAATTTTTCTAAAAATTATATATATATTATTTATTTATGTATGTATTTCTTTTGTATTTTTCTGAAGTCAGAAGCTGGGAGGCAGAGAGACAGACTCCTACATGCACTCGACTGAGATCCACCCAGCAAGCCCACCAGGGGGTGATGTTCTGCCAATCAGGGGCATTCCTCATAGCAACCAGAGCCATTCTAGAGCCTGAGGCAGAGGTCATGGAGCCATCCTCAGCACCCGGGCCAACTTTGCTCAAGTGGAGCCTTGGCTGTGGGAGGGGAAGAGTGAGAGAGAAAGGAAAGAGAGGAGGGGGAAGGGAGGAGAAACAGATGGGTGCTTCTCCTGTGTGCCCTGGCCAGGAATTGAACCCAGGACTTCCACACACTGGGTGATGCTCTACCACTGAGCCAGCTGGCCAGGGCTATATATATATATATATAATATATATATATATTTAATATATATATATTATATATATATTAAATCAAAGTAACACATACTGGTTAGAAAATCACATGGTATAGAAAATTTATGATAAAAAAGAACTGTCTTAGCCCACCCATCCCACTTCTGAATCCAAGTTTCTGGAGTGGACCATTTATAGCATATGGGTTGCACATTGTGCTTCTAGGGTTGCCCTTGACACTGCCTTGTGTTTGAGCCCCTCTAACCTGGACGCAGTTTCCTCCTGTGTCTCTGAAAGCAGGAACTGTGGGCCAAAACAAACACACGAGGCTACTGTGTTCCAAAAGGAAAATGAATTTAAAAGTACCTGGGTGCAGGCGGGCTGGGACCAACAAAGGGTATCAGCCCAGAGGAGGGACAGGGCAGTGTTTATAAGATTAGTCAAAGGGCCTTGGGCAAAGGCAGCTGACACTACTGCAACTGCCTCAACTGTGCTTTATCAGCACCAGCTGCAAGGGAGGTCTGAGTCAGATTACTGCAGAGGTTCTTAAACTATTTGAAGTCTGGGCGTATTTAAAATCCTATAAATAATTGTAGGATTACTATATACAAATTTCTGAGAAATATGCTATAGTAATTAAGTCAAATATTAAAGAAAATTATATAAACTCCAAGCATGCTTTTATGGTATTTAAACAAAATAGAGATGACAAAATTAAGTTTATTCTGACATTAAAAAACATTTTTTATGTTATATTTCTTGAGTTATGCTTTTTAGAATTCATAAAAAAGAGGGGTTAAAAAATAAAAAATGACAAAAAAGTTATTTTTTTATATATATAGATACATTCTTTGTAAGATTTAGTAAATTCGGTAGGTCCCAGTGCAGATGTGTTAAGTATTTTCATTCTTATGTGTTGGGCAGATAAAATATATTATGCTCACTTTGTTAAAGATGGCACTGCCCACATGGAAGCTGTCGCCCAGGTGATATTAATGTGTGTTGGGGGCGGGCTGTGGGCAGGCAGGATCCTTGTAGCCTGGGGCTTGGTTTTGGGATTAAGCCTTTCCCACCCTTTTTGATGTGGGGTGGTACAATCCCATCATGCCCCAGATAAGTGACTTTGTATTAGAGACTTCCCTATTTTGTATATTAGATTAAAGGTTTTGATTTCTACACTATAAAATGGGGGCAGAATGGGGGCTTGCTCTCTTGGTTTCTGAGATTAATATTAGAGGAGAGAGCAGAGAGGAGAGCAGAGAAAGGCCCCGTGGAGGAGGCCAGGAGAAGCAGTCAAGATGGTGGAGTGTTGAGTGAGAAGCCAGTTTGTGCAGTTTGTGCAAGGAGAAGGAAGGAGATGGGGAATAGGTGAGTAAGTCTGGTGAGCTAGAAACCTTTGATTCTAGGAAACTCAGATAAGTCAGTAGCTTTGTGAGCACTGAATGTGAGTGGGTTTTGGAGCCCAGTGTGTGTTTTTACTTGCCCGCCAGGTGCAAGCTAGGATTAAAGATGATGGTCCATCAGTTTTTGACTCCATTGTTTCTTTACCGACTGTCCGAATCCAATGCAAATCTGCATGGGCCAGGCAGCTGTAATGGTGGCCCTGGCTACTGGCTTTACATTTGGCGTAGTCTGTGGCAGAATTTGATACAGATTGGCAAGGAGCCACCACCACCTTTGAGCAGTGGAGTAGAGGACTGGCTGCTGCTATGGTTCCCCATGGCTGTCCTTTTGGGGACCATAGGCTGGCTGACTTTTACAGCCATGCGTGAGGAAACTGAGAGCTCTGTAGAAGAGGCTGCCCGGGACCTGCAAACTGAGCAGTGGAAGGAGCTGGAGCAAATGTGGGAGAAACAGATGCTGACCCTGGAGCTGGAGGGAGCGCTGGAGGAGGAATGTACAGCTAGTAGCCGCGGCCATCATCACATCCGCCTGGACCGTGCAGGTTCGCATTGGATTCGGACAGTCGGTAAAGAAACAACGGAGCCAAAAACCGATGGGCCATCATCTTTAATCTTAGCTTGCACCCGGCAGGCAAGTAAAAACACACACTTGGGCTCCAAACCACTCACATTCAGTGCTCACAAAGCTACTGACTTATCTGAGTTTCCTAGAATCAAAGGTTTCTAGCTCATCAGACTTATTCACCTCTGTTCCCCATCTCCTTCCTTCTCCCTCCACAAACTGGCTTCTCACCCAACACTCCACCATCTTGGCTGCTTCTCCTGGCCTCCTCCACGTGGCCTTTCTCTGCTCTCTGCTGTGCTCTCTCTGCTCTCTCATCCTAATCCCAGGAACCAAGAGAGCAAGCTCCCGTTCTGCCCCCATTTTATAGTGTAGAGATCAAAACCTTTAATCTAATATACAAAATAGGGAAGTCTCTACTACAAAGTCACTTATCAGAGACATGATGGGATTGCACCACCTCACATCAAAAGGGTGGGAAAGGCTTAATCCCAAAACCAAGCCCCAGGCTACAAGGATCCTGCCTGCCCACAGCCAGCCCCCAACAGACATTATTATCACCTGGGTGACAGCCTTCAAGTGGGCAGCACCATCTTTAACAAAGTGAGCATAATATATTTTATCTGCCCAACAAGGAGGCTGACCAGGTTTGCAAGATTCACCTGGAAAAGGAGCACCTGCTGGAGGAGGATTCACAGGTTCATGAGTTGCAGATTGCCCTGGATGTTGTGGAGAGCCAGCAGCGGCAGGAGGCCAGGGCTGAGGCTGAGGCTGAGGCTGAGGCTGAGGCTGGATCTGGAGCTGCAAGGTCTGCAGAGCAGAAGGCTGCGGCAGCCCGGGGCTCGAGCCCAACAGTGGGAGCTGGTGTTTTCAGTTCCTCTTTGGAGGATGAGGAGAATCAGGCTGGAGTTGCAATCCGCAGTTTCCAGAAGGTGAAAGCCCAGCTGGAAGGAGCACCTACTACGGCCCTGGTAGGTCCGCAATTTTGGGACATAGGGCTGGACATGCTCTCTGGAGCAGAGATAGAAATGCTGACTACCATTGCCATGTGCTCCTCTTTGGGACAGTGGCAGGGATGAGGGGGGTGGATGAGGTTTCATGTGCATGGACTGATTTCCTGGACTACAACCTGAGTGGTCATTGGCTCCTTTGTTGGATGGACTTATGGATTTTGTACAATGTGAAAAACCCTGATGGGGGTGGGGGTGGCTTTGCTGGAAGCACTCCCCTACCCCGGGAAGCTTTTCCGTGGCTAGAAAGAAGTCAGAGGATATTATGCACTTGTGGCAATGTGCTCAGAGACTGGTGAATTGTACCTTTGTAATTATGAAACTTGTATGATTTGTCATGTTGTAATTTGTGTAATGTGCCTAATTTCCTTGCACAGGGATGCCGGTGATGTAGATTGTGGGTAGTAAAGTGAGCATAGGGGTGGATTGTTGGGCAGATAAAATATATTATGCTCACTTTGTTAAAGATGGCGCTGCCCACATGGAAGCTGTCGCCCAGGTGATATTAATGTGTGTTGGGGGCGGGCTGTGGGCAGGCAGGATCTTTGTAGCCTGGGGCTTGGTTTTGGGATTAAGCCTTTCCCACCCTTTTTGATGTGGGGTGGTACAATCCCATCATGTCCCAGATAAGTAACTTTGTATTAGAGACTTCCCTATTTTGTATATTGGATTAAAGGTTTTGATTTCTACACTATAAAATGGGGGCAGAACGGGAGCTTGCTCTCTTGGTTCATGAGATTAATATTAGAGGAGAGAGCAGAGAGAGCACAGCGGAGAGCAGAGAAAGGCCACGTGGAGGAGGCCAGGAGAAGCAGTCAAGATGGCGGAGTGTTGAGTGAGAAGCCAGTTTGTGCAGTTTGTGCAGGGAGAAGGAAGGAGATGAGGAACAGGTGAGTAAGTCTGGTGAGCTAGAAACCTTTGATTCTAGGAAACTCAGATAAGTCAGTAGCTTTGTGAGCACTGAATGTGAGTGGGTTTTGGAGCCCAGTGTGTGTTTTTACTTGCCCACCGGGTGCAAGCTAGGATTAAAGATGATGGCCCATCAGTTTTTGGCTCCATTGTTTCTTTACCGACTGTCCGAATCCAATGCAAATCTGCATGGGTCAGGTGGCTGTGATGGTGGCCGTGGCTACTGGCTTTACATTATGTTTATGAGAAACATGAACCTGATGTGTCCTAGTGATTTCTTCAATGCTTGGGCATATACAGTGTGTCCATAGAGTCATGGTGCACTTTTGACTGGTCACAGGAAAGCAACAAAAGACAATAGAAATGTGAAATCTGCACCAAATAAAAGGAAAACTCTCCTAGTTTCTACCTTTTCAGTGCAGTTTGATGTGGGCTCACACACAGATTTTTTAGGGCTCCTTAGGTAGCTATCCTGTATAGCCTCTACAGACTCGTCACTGACTGATGGCCTACCAGAACGGGGTTTCTCCACCAAACTGCCGCTTTCCTTCAACTGCTTATCCCACCGAGTAATAAACTCCATGGGATAGTGCTTCGTTATAAACACGCCGATATTCACGTTGCACTTTGGTCACAGATTCGAATTTAGTGAGCCACAGAACACACTGAACTTTCCTCTGTACCGTCCACATCTCGACTGGCATGGCCGTGGGCTGCTCCGCTGTATACACAGTGTTACATCATCATCTGCGCATGAGCACATGCTGCCACATCATCCTACAGAAACTGGGAGGATTTTCCTTTTATTTGGTGCAGATTTCACATTTCTATCGTCTTTTGTTGCTTTTTTGTGACTGGTGAAAAGTGCACCATGACTTTACAAACACACTGTATTTGAAAGGCAAACTCTTATTTCCTCATCAATATATTGAAGAATTCCTCTCTTTTTACTCTTAATTGTGTTGAGTGCAGAAAACCCCCACCATACATATCACCTTAATTTTACAACAAAGAAAGGATAGAAGAAACTTTCCTCCAGTCTTTTCAGGGAACATGAGGGGTAGTGTAAACAATCCAACACCACAGCTTAATAGCCTTTTGCAACATAATCAGGCAAGTAAGGTGGGGGTTGGGCAGACTGTCGGTTTACAGCCAATTCCCCACACCTCTGTCCCCCCAAAATCTAAACTCCTAAAACCCTGTTGGTGTTTTGGTCCCCAGCAGACACATATTTCTCTGGAATACCATAGGGCGCACCTGGAAATCTTCTAGGATGCACCACTGCACCCTAGTGCACACTTTGAAAACCACTGGATTACTGAGCAAGCAAGTTGTTGGGCAGATAAAATATATTATGCTCACTTTGTTAAAGTTGGCACTGCCCACATGGAAGCCATCGCTCAGGTGATAATATATATTAGTTGCCCTTCCTGCTTAGGATGGGTGTGATTATATTAATGTGTGTTGGGGGTGGGCTGTGGGCAGGCAGGATCCTTGTAGCCTGGGGCTTGGTTTTGGGACTAAGCCTTTCCCACCCTTTTTGATGTGGGGTGGTGCACTCTCATGAGGAATCCCATTATGCCTCAGATAAGTGACTTTGTATCAGAGACTTCCTTGTTTTTATGTTGGATTAAAGATTTTGGTTTCTACATTATAAAGTGGGGCAGACCCGGAGCTTGCTCTCTCTTGGTTCCTGAGATTAGCATTAGAGAGGAGAGCAGAGAAGACCACGTGGAGGAGGCCAAGAGAAGCAGCCAAGATGGTGAAGTGCTGAGGGAGAAGGCAGTTAGTGCAGAGTTTGTGCAGGGAAGGAAGGAGATGGGGAACAGAGGTGAATAAGGCTGGTGAGCTAGAAACCTTTGGTTCTAGGAAAACTCTGATAAGTCAGTAGCTTTGTGAGCACTGAATGAGTGGGTTTTGGAGCCCATTGTGTGTTTTTACTTGCCCACCAGGTGCAAGCTAGGATTAAAGCTAATGGCCCAGCAGTTCTTGGCTCCATTGTTTTATTACCGACTGTCCGAATCTAATGTGAACCTGCATGTGCCAGGCTGCTGTGATGGTGGCTGTGGCCACTGGCTTTACCCAAGTCCTTCCTCTTCCTTGAGGCCTGCATTGTTCTTAAGATGGTGGCTGAGTAGCCATTTTATCTGTCAGTCTCCTTACTTATTTGCTCTGTGAGTGCAGATGCCACTAGCCTCTAAACAATGAGGATGGGAAGGGAACATTTTATTTTTGTCATTGCATATTTGGAGGTTTCTACTTTTGCACTTATTTAATAGTTTGGCTAGGTAAAGAAAATATTTTTTACTCAGAATTTTGAAGGCATTTCTCCTCTTGATTTTAGCATCTACTAATGTTATTGAGAATATCAAGGCAATTCTGATTTCTGATTCCTGGTTCTTTAAATGGTTTTAGTTTCTCCTTTCTAGAGCTCTTTATCCTAGATGTTCTGAAAGTTTATGATGGTAGATCTGTTGTTGGGCAAATAAGTTTCTAAAATGTGTTTTTTAGGTTTGCTCGCTTATATTTTGCATTGGCCTGGGCAGTACCACGTGTATTTAGTCTGTGAAGGAATGTGGTAAACATCTGCCTCAGGGCAGCAGATTGCAAATTGCAGACTACCTTTCTGCTTCGGAGGGGTCAATGTACTGCTAATATTTGCTAGAGAAGGGATTTTTTTTTTTCTTAGCCTGGGTTTTGCAGGAAAAAAAGGAGTGCAGATGTGGAACTGAAGCTGAGGGGCTTTGGGAGCTCCGCTGAGCCTGGTGGGGGCCTTTGATTCCAGGATGACCTGGAGAAGATTTTCTGAATGACAGGGAAGCAGTCATCCCTGCCTGTTTGCTTGTCTGCTGGTAGGAGACTTTAATAAATGGAATGGCCCACCATTCTTTGGCTCCGTTGTTTCTTTATCATCTGCCTGAATCCAATGAGAACCTGCATGGTCACAACGGCGGGTGCCCACTGGCCTTATATCTGTGAATTGGGCGTTTTTTCATTCATTGTTCTGGACACTTGGTGGGTCTGAAGACTGTTGGATAGGAAATTTTCCTATAATAATTCCTTGATGGTAATCTTCCCCTCATCTTTCCCTGCCCCCCCCTCCCCCCACACACACATTTTTACTTTACTGGAATGTCAACTGTCGGACTGTGGAATCCTCTGGCCTGGTTCTCTGACTTTTTTATATTTTCTTTCTTGCTGCCTATCTCTATATCTTTTGTTCTGCTTCCATGAAGATTTCCTGGTGTGAAGCCAGTAGCCACGGCCACCATCACAGCTACCTGGCCCGTGCAGGTTCACATTTGATTCAGACAGATGATAATGAAACAACAGAGCCAAGAACTGGTGGACCATTACCTTTAATCCTGGTGAGAAAATAAACACACTGGGCTCCAAAACCCAATCAACCAGTGCTCACAAAGCTACTGACTCATTCAAATATTTCTAGAATCAAAGGTTTCTACCTCACCAGCCTTATTCACCTCTGTTCCCCATCTTCTTCTCTCTGCACAAACTCTGCACAAACTGGCTTCTCCTTCAGCACTCCACCATCTCGGCTGCCTCTCCTCTGCAATGCTGATGACAGGATCTGAGTGAGAGTGCCCCTGGTATGACTCATTTTATAGTGTAGAAATTAAAGCCTTTAAGCCAATAAGGAAGTCTCTGATACAAAGCCACTTATCTGAGGCATAAATGGGATTCCTCATAAGAGTGCACCACCCCACATCATGCAACAGTCAAGGGTGTGGGGAAAAGCTTAGTGTTGAGAAGATTTTAGGATTAAAAGGGTGGAAATGGCTTAGTTTTAAAAGCAAGCCTTAGGCTATAAGGACCTTGCCAGCCTACAGCCTGTCTCCCACACCCAATGCAAACTATAAGCGAGCAAACATACATATTATATTTACAAACTTATTTGACTAACACCTGACTTTATTTTTCATTTTTTTATTTTCATCTGATTAAAGAAATCAGCTGTTATACTATAAAATTTCTGATTGCCTGATATCTGAATTCAATTTTTTACAACCATATATCTCATGTTTCTTTCTTTAAAGTTTTCTTTTGCTCCTTCCACTGAATTTTTACATTTTTTTCTATTACATTTTTTTGTTTTGGTCTCTTAAATATTGGAGGATTTCTTCAAGTCCTTTCTACTCTTTTGTGGCTGTCTACTGATACTAAAAGTGAAGCATTCAGAAGCTGTTTGTAAGTTCTAATGCAAGGGCAGGGCTGATGGCTGGTGTATTTGTCACGGTTTTCCTTTGGCATGCCCAAATATTAATATCATTATGTCTTACCTGTGGGGTGGTGCAGGTTTTCTGGCTGCTGGTGTTCTAGGACTATGTAGGAGAAGAGTAGAAGGCTTTGGGCTTCTCAGTAGTTCTACCTGTAGATTTTAGATTAGTTTTCTGCCTCAGTGCTCCACTATATGAAATGTTCTTGAATCTAGGGTGGTTCAAATTCAATTCCTCAGAAGAGTGAACACTTGGTCTCTGTTGGTCAAATAAGTTTGTAAATATGATATATAGGTTTGCTCGCTTATAGTTTGCATTGGATGTGGGGACAGGCTGTAAACAGGCAGTGTTGTTATAGCCTAAGGCTTAGTTTTAAAACTAAGCTTTTCCCCACACCTTTGACTGATTGCATGATGTGGGGTGGTGCACTCTTATGAGCAATCCCATTATGCCTCAGATAAGTGACTTTGTATCAGAGACTTCCTTGTTTGTATATTGGATTAAAGGTTTTGATTTCTATACTATAAAATGGGGCAGACCGGGAGCTTGCTCTCTCTTGGTTCCTGAGATTAGCATTAGAGGAGAAATCACAGAGAGGAGAGCAGAGAAAGGCCACGTGGAGGAGAGGAGAGGCAGCCAACATGGCAGAGTCCTGAAGGAGAAGCCAGTTTGTGCAGAGAGAGGAGATGAAGAACAGAGGTGAATAAGGCTAGTGAGCTAGAAACCTTTGATTCTAAGAAACTCGGATAAGTCAGTAGCTTTGTGAGCACTGAATGAGTGGGTTTTGGAGCCCAGTGTGTGTTTTTACATGCCCGCTGGGTGCAAGCTAGGATTAAAGGTAATGGCCCACCAGTTTTTGGCTCCATTGTTTTATTACCATCTGTCCGAATCTACTGTGAACCTGCACGGGCCAGGCTGCTGTGATGGTGGCCATGGTACTGGCTTTACAGTCTCATCAGGGTGAACATAAGAAGAATTGCTTAACCACACTGACTGGTAAGGGGGACTGACAGAGCCAACTGTATTTAGAGAGTCTTTCCACCCATCCCAATAGTTAGCCTTCAATTGGCACCTTGAACTCTGCATTACTTCTGAGTTCTAAGACTTTATAGGGCTCCAAAGGGCAGATTGCATATCTTCTTATTACTGTAGATGAAGAACAAAATTACCTTACTCTACCCTCAAGGTTCTTTTGGCTGGTCTAAAGGTCATATAGACATAAGGCAGATTAGCAAAGAGAAAATAACCAAATTTAATACATATATACATATGGGAACCCCACATACATAAGAGACTCAGAGACCTCACATGCACAAGAGGTTCAGAAGGCTTCAAAGGGTTATTGCAGGGTGATAAGAAGAGTAGATGTTTATAGTAAATACAAGTTTTCCCTGCCACATAACTGGCTCAAAAGGAGATTATAGCTGATTATCTCATTTTGGGAAAGGCCCCTAATTCAAGCTCTTCTAAATAGTTAAAGGGAGGGGCAGAAGTTTCTCTTGAACCTGAAGCTAAAATTGCCCTTAGCTCAAAACAAACCACATACTACAGAAGCACATCTTGGGGTGAATAGCTCTTAACCGCACATTACTGTTTTCCTCCGAAGGCTCTCTCTCTCTCTCTCTCTCTCTCTCTCTCTCTTTTTTGTAATTTTTTCATTTTTTCCATTGATTTGAAAGAGAGAGAGAGAGAAAGGGGGGGGGGATGGGATAGAGAGAAGCACCAACTTGCTGTTTCTCTTAGTGTTCCATTTAGTTGTGTACTTTTTGACTGGTTTTTGTATGTGCCTGACCAGGGGTTGAACCTGCAACCTCTGATGTGTGGGTGGATGCTTAATCCATTGAGTCACCCAGCCAAGGCTGAAGGCACTTGAGTTTCAGCTTTTCTTTTGTTATCACTCCTTAATTCTCTGTCTTCCAAAATTTTATTTGCATTGCTTGTATTTTGCCACCTGTCTTCTGTCCTCTTCATCATGAGGGAGGGGGTACTATTTTTATTACTTTACTATTACATTAGTGACATTTCATGAGAGAGTAGAGAAAAACACATGTGTCCAGTCTGCCATGTTTAACCCTAATTGAAATGAAAAACCAACCAACCAGAACCATATACTTCCTGGGACTCCTTATGTTGTGGACTGCCAGTTTGTGATATCAGGCCTAACTTAGTCTTTAGTTTTGACTGAACTTTATTGCTGATAAACACAACTCAAAGTAAAGAACACAAATAGAAATCTAGAGATTCTGATAGTCTTAAAATTTTTGTTTATGAGTGGTTTGTTTTCTTTACTGGTTTTATTTTAATGTCTTACACAAATATATATACCTATTAGGTAAAGAATCTTCAATTCTGACATCAACAGTTTGGCATTCAGAAAAAAAGCAACAATGTATCAGTATCACTTGAGTGTCTGGTATAATTAGACCCAATTGGATCTTACAGCAATGGATGCTTTCATGTTGAAATTCTCCATACACCTAAGTGATTAACAAGGCTTAGCTAATGCCCATCTTGCTTCTGTGTCAGTAGAAGTTCACGGTAATGAAATCTGACCGGTTTAATGTTAATAAATTACACTCCATGGCTATGTAACTGCCTTTGGTCTTAAACACTCAAGTCAGACTTACAGCTATGTTTATCATTAACCAGATGCTTTGCCTCATCACTTGTCTTTCAGTTGTAGAAAATAACTGTTTCATTGGAAAATTAAATTGGTATAGTTGTCTAATTAACTGTGAGGAGCTGAACAAATTCTTTCCCTCTCTTCTCCTTTTATTCCATAATCCTATTCAAAACCAGATCCCAGAAGGAGAAACAGCATGTCCTCACCAGCTCAGTGAGCTTTTATGAGGCAATGCTTCTTCCGTTCCAGGCTTTGCTGCATTAACAAAGAGACAAGAATGTGAATGGTAACTCTTCAGTGGCTGAGGAAGTCTGATCTGCTCTGACTTCCAACATGTGTGGCCCGGGGATACCACTTCATCAAGATTCTGTTGAAGGAGAGGTCCTTGAACACACCGTGTTGTGTATTATGACTAACCACCCCAGTTTGCCTGGAACTAAGGGGTTTCTCATGACACAGGACATTCATTCTGGCAAAGGCCCCAGGCCAATGGGAAGTTAGCCTCACTGTGTCAGGCTAGGGGCATGAGAGACCTTATGGCTAAAGATTTATCCAAGCTGTTCACACTAGATGGACAAATACTGGTCAACAACTGGAGAGACTGGCATCGGAAACTAAAGACCAAGGTAGCTACTTCCTGGTTCTCCGTTGGGTCTGGGAAGCTAGGGAGCCCTGGATTGTTGCATAACTCCAGCTGTCCCACACTGAAAGAGCTCCACATCCCAAGAGTTCTTGCTCACCTCAGTTTCCCACCATTAGCTCCCTGTGTGTTTATAGGATATGCTGGGTGGGCTCGGTTACATTTCCTAAAAAGATCTGTAGCATTCTGAGTAAGAACGAAGAATTTAAGATGGCCTGCTATGAATTCTCATTTATGTGTTTTGGTAGATTTGAACACATTGAGAACAATGCACTTACTGAGTTTAGTCAGAAAAAAAAAAAAAGAAAAAGAAACAAACAAAAAAGATAATAATAATGGCATGGATCTCCTGCCCTTGATTTCTTCCTCAATAATACCAATTCCTTCCTTTACACCTGGTTCTAAGTCAGGAAGTTCTGTCAGTCTGCTCATTAACAATGTCATGAAATTGACCACCTAGTGTTCTCATTTTTCAGGAGCTTGTTCTATTGCAGTGGAAGACCCTAGTGATCAAGGAGGGAGGGGCTCAGAGTACACTGAAGGCAAGCACTCCCGCCTGGGGCCATGTCTGCCTACCCTGTACTCTCTGCTTCTCTTTAGCAGAGCAGGCTGTCACTTCTGATGTGGTAGGTTTACTCTCATTAAATTAGTTTCTCCAAAGACCCAGGGACATGGACTTTATTATTCACTCAATTATACTCTCTTACCTAGGAATTAAAACATTCTTATGATCAGGTCACGTTCACTAGTCCATAATGCTCTCTAATTCATTGTGATAACCCAATGCAATATCAAAATATAGTAAACATGAGTCTCATTCTTTTCTACCTGAGTGTGATAATCACAAAGACAAGTTCAATGAATCACCTACATAGAGATAAATCCTAGACTCTCCCCTGTATTATTGTCATGAATGCATATTTTTATTATTTGTTCTATTCTATAGATTAAAAGGAGAGATAGAACAAACATGTATTGAGCATCTGTTACATGCCAAGGACTATTATTTAAATATTATAACTGTCCAGTAAAGTAGGGATTCATATCCTCATCTATACAGATGGTTGAGTGATTCACCTAAGATGATACAACTAGTAGTAGATGGGAAGTGTGCTTTCATCTCATGGGCCTGACCCACTGGTGGGATTCAAATAATTTAACAACTGGTTCTCTGCCCTAATGACCATTTTAAGTATAAAAAAAAAGATATACCAAAAAGTAGTTTATTATTTCATGTATTTAATACTTAAATAAGAACAATAAAAGATATATACAAAACTAGATTATGAGTTTAAAATATTAATGAAAAAATATTAAATAATACCTGACAAAAACAATAAAACTGTTATTGAAAATATTTCTATATTGTGTAACACAAAGATGAAACAAATGACAGCTTGTCACCCCTGGTTGTTTGGAATTTTTTCTCTTTATGTTATATGTTTGTTTACTGAATTAACAAACACAAGGGAATTAAAATGTAGTATTTCATGAAATGTATAATGAGTTTTATGAAATAAATAAGTAAATATTACAAGCATAGTTCTGTGAAATTTTTTTCCCTATGGACAGAATGAACATTACTACAGGTGCTTAGAATATACTGTTGGGAAGATGAATGTTAAAAAAGTAGTAAGGAACGTAAATTTGTGATTTCCACATTGGGCAGCTGCCCAGGAGCCCACCTGAGAGAGAATCCTGATTACAAGTGCCATTTTAACAACCAGTTTGCTGAAGTCAACAAAAAATTAGGTATCAGTTCTGCCAAACCAGTGTGAACTGACTGAATCCCACCACTGGCTTGACCACAAAGGTCATGGTCTTTCATCTAGAGCAGTGGTTGGCAAACTCATTAGTCAACAGAGCCAAATATCAACAGTACGACAATTGAAATTTCTTTTGAGAGCCAAATTCTTTAAACTTAAACTATATAGGTAGGTATATTGTTATTAACTTAATTAGGGTGGAGTACCCTTTGTGGAAGAGCCACACTCAAGGAACCAAAGAGCCGCATGTAGCTCATGACCCGCAGTTTGCCGACTAAGAACCTAGCATGCTGAGTGATACTAACTCTCCTCTTTTTTTTTAAATCTTTTTGCAAAGTTCTACCACAAGGTATATGGGAAAGGGAGGGTCCTTCTCAAACAGAAGTATGTGAGAAAAGGGGGAGGAAGGAAGATGGTAATTGGGTTGGTTAATTTTATGTGTCAGCTTGGCTGAATCAGGAAATACTGAGCTACCTGGTAGAGCAGGGGTCCACAAACTTTTTACACAGGGGGCCAGTTCACTGTCCCTCAGACTGTTGGAGGGCCAGACTATAAAAAAAAACTATAAACAAATCCCTTTGCACACTGCACATATCTTATTTTAAAGTAAAAAAAAAAAAAGGGAACAAATACAATATTTAAAATAAAGAACAAGTAAATTTAAATCAACAAACTGGCCAGTATTTCAATGGGAACTATGGGCCTGCTTTTGGCTAATGAGATGGTCAATGTCCGGTTCCGTATTTGTCACTGCTAGCCGTAACAAGTGATATGACGCGCTTCCAGAGCCGTGACGCGTGCGTCCCGCGTCACCAGAAGTAGTACTGTACGTGAGCGACGCCGCGCTTTGCGGTGGTCTCACTGACCACCAATGAAAGAGGTGCCCCTTCTGGAATGCGGCAGGGGCCGGATAAATGGCCTCAGGGGGCCGCATGTGGCCCGCGGGCCGTAGTTTGGGGACCCCCGTGGTAGAGTATTATTTCTGAGTGTGTCTATGAGGATGTTTCCTAAAGAGATTAGTAATTGAATCAGGGGATTTGGTTGGGCTGAATATAACCATTGAGGGGCTCAATAGAACTGAAGGCAGAGAAGGGGCAGCTTCCCTCTCTCTTGTTGCTGGCATAACCACTTTCTCCTGCCCTTGGACATCAGCACTCCTGGTTTTTGGGCTTTCAGACTGAGCCCAGGGTTTACACTATTAGACCCCCCCACCCCCGATTCTCAGGCCTTCAGACTAAATTACACCACCTGCTTCACTAGCCTGCAGATGGTAGATATTAGGACTTCTTAGCTTCCATAACTGGCAGCCAATTCCTATAACAAATTTCTCTCCCCCCCCCTTTTTTTTCTAATGTCTGAGTCTCTTTTTTATTTTTCAAAATTAAGCTTTCCAAACTGACATGAATCCTGACTAGACGATAAATATTTATCTCCTTTAATTCTCTCCTATTTATTTAATCCCTTCTCCTGCTCAAGCCAGTGTTATGCAGCTTTGTCCACTTTTCTCGATGTTGAGCTACCGGTTGGCACAAGGAGATTTGGCTTTCCCTTGAATCCCTGAGAAACTCTAGGATCCCTTCTTTATTGATTTATTTTTATTGGTGTATATATCAACTGTATTTTCATTTTGTTAGCTCACTACACTGTACATTCTACTCAGACTCACATTCAAGAGCACCCCTTCCCACCTGACTACCAATATATTGTTTGGATCACAGGGCTCTTTTCAACATTTTTTTCTGGGTCCCTGGAATGTAAAGTAGCCATATGGTTACCCTTTCACATTTAACATTTTTATTTAATTTGGGCTTTGTTACGGTGCAGTTCTCATTTTCTTTTTTTATTTATTTTTTTCTAGTAGAATATGTTCATTCGTGTGCATGAGATTTGGATGTTATTTTATTACTTGGATCCATATGACAGCCATTTTCCTTCTGTCTGTCTGAGATCTTTCCATATTCTCTCAGTTTATTATCACCTAAAAGTTTCATCAGATGTATTATACGCTTCTTTTCCATGATTAGTGCTCAGTGCTTATGGATCTTTGAGAGGCTCGAGGCCAGTACAATCCTAGGGGAAGACATAAGGCATGTGTCTTATTGTTGGAAATAATTCCAGATTAGTAAAACAGTTTTAGAAAGAGTCACCAGTTCCTTTCTTTCCATTATTTCCTTAGCCTTCTTGTCAAGGAAGCATATCAACTCTTATTTCTTCTTGTGATCTTTGGCCAGTTCTTAATATGTGTATAACAAGTGTCAAAGTCTCCAATTTCAAGTGGCAGCTTGCTCTATATATTTGGAAAAGAAGGTATTTCTCATGTATTTGTGAGTTGTCCACTTGGCAGCTAATTCTCTGAACTGCAAGTTCCTCTATAACTCCTGGGCAGTGAACACCACTCTTTGCCATTGGGTCACTTACCTGGATTTGTGGGACTCGGGCCTGCTCAGTGCACTTCTGCCACCATGTTGCTCTTACACCCAATAGATTGTAAGCTCCACGAGGGCAGGGCTGAGTTCATATTCTCTGATCATCAAATTCTCAGCACTTAGCACAGTGTCTGTCTCTAGTAGGTTAGTAAGAAATATGTTTTGGGTGAATAAATTTGTTATTAACTGCATTTGCAGAGCCAATGGTTACCAAGAAGTCTCTGTTTCTTATAGGCTATACTTCCCCAGGGAAGATAAGATGACAATGAGAATAATAGATGATTAATGATATCAGGCTGGTAAAGCTAAGGGAAAAGGGAGTAAAGGTTGAAGTAAGGATATTGTAGCTGGGTAGGAAAACATGGTGACAGAGCAACATGATAGAGAATAAAAGGATCTATAACCTGGAGGAAGTTTTGAGTGAAAGAATGAGAAAAATTCACATTGTGCTCTGAGAGTGAGTATATGGCGCTTTATTTCAAAGCTACGCAAGTTCCAGGAAAAATCTAAGCTCATGGTATACTGTGGGCAATGATGTCCCAGAGGAGAAAATTTATATTCTGGCCCAATACCTCTGTAGGTGAGAACATCACCCAATATACCAATGTTGCAGGTTTGATCCCCAGTCAGGGCACATGCATCAACCAATGAATGCATAAATAAGTGGAACAACAACTTAATGTTTCTCTCTCTCCTTCCCCTTTCCCTCTCTCTGAAATCAATCAATCAAACAAACTTTAGAAAATCAGTATTCAGGAATAGCTCAAAGAACTGAGAGGTCAGATAGAGGCTGGATGGTTCATCCACATGGCACTGATGTTATTTAAAATAATAGGAGAGTCTACCTTAAAAATTCAACCAATCACCTCAAACTCGTCTCCCTCTAGGACACTGACGGCCTCTTTTGAGTTAGGTTGCTGACCTAGGAGCATACCATGCAGCTCGGTCACAACTCAGCATTGACCACACTGAATGATCACTGTTGTTTGACAGACAGGAGGCCTTTGAGAAAAAGGACTGCAGTGTATCTACAGCTTTAGCAGAATACAAGGAATACAGGAGGGCTCAAAATATTTTTCAGTGAATGAATGAATGAATGAATGAATTCATCTATTGCAAGTAAGCTTGGTTTCAAGTTCGTCTTGATGAAAGGACTTAATATCACCAGAACCTGTGTTTTTCTCCTCTCCATGTTTAGAACCTCTTTCCTTTGTTTTGACTCTATTCTGAGACATCTTTCCTATTGTGCTAGAGAAATAGAACAAGACCTCATATTGCTCGCTCCATTGTCTCCACAGTTGGGTGCATGCACCCCATAACATGCAAATTGTGATCCAAAGCATCTGAGCTGAAAGCGGGGGAGGTGAGAGAAGTCAAAGTGAAGTTATCAAAGAAGAGTTGAATAGGTTCTGAGTGGCAGAAATAACAGATATCCATCTACTGCAAAAGGTAACATGGTTATTTCTCTTATGAGACTAAGAGGTGCCAACAACAAATTCAAGAAGTGCAGAGTTGGATAATTTTTGCTCTTCAGGGTGCAGAGTCATCCCCGCCTTTGTTCCTATTGCGATGCTGACTTCGACTTCCTGGAATCCCAGGGTAGCTCAACTGTAGAATTTGGCGGTTACTGGTTGTGGATCGCATTCCTCACATTTCAAGAGCCCCTTTGAGCTGTGGCGGTGGAAGCACCATGACTGCCATAGGCCACACTGGTGGGTACTTGACAGTGACTTCTGATTGGATTTAGACCTGCAAGGCTTCCAGTAAAGAGCCTCATGGCTGCAAACAGCTTCTGTCTTAGCGGAGAAAGAAGGAGGCGGGTGTGTATAGAGTGAAACTGAGAATCACTAAAAGCTATAGGTAAGGAGAAAGGTACACAACAACAGGTTTCAGGATAACAGGGAAAAGAGAAGGCTTTGCTGGTCAGTATTACATCTTGGAAGGCAGAGGCTGAATCTGCTCATGGCATTAGGCATATATAATGCTCTAATAATCAGAATGCTTTACTGAGTAGCAGGAAAAGTAACAGAATCCATTTTAGAAGAACATAGGCAAATCTTGGGAAGAGAAAAAAATTAAGTGACAGACAAGTTATTATAGGGAGCAGATATGAGCACATTATCTTAATCTCCTGGCTGGTATTCTCCCAGGCTTTGGGTTATTTTAATTCTTTTCCAACTTACAAACGACTTTAACATTTCTAAGGGACATAGATGTGTCTTAAATTGGTAAGTGGAGTGTCAAGCCCAGTAACAGAAAAAGAATCCACAGTCTTTAATTTTTATGTCTAATTGACTTCCGTTGAGGTGTAGTCAAATGTATATTATTTCTTCATTTGACACCTTGTATTTAAGAGGTCTTATTTTATATCCATCAGAGTCACAGGTGTGAAATTACAAACTGGGAAGGCTAACTGTTTTAGATTCTTTTGACCTTACGGCTGGGAGAAATTTAAATTCTAGCCTCATAAAAAGAAAAGAATTCTAGCCACTAGGGAAGATGATTACATGGTCATTGACGATGTGAACTTGAATGGCTACATTAGCTCATTAATTATAATGAGTCAAAAAGAAACCTTCAAGGTTGGAAAGGAGGCATTTGATAAGGGATAATGACAGGTACTTATTCAAACCGTATCAACACAGGACGAAGCGGGTGGAGCTTCTCTGGGCCAGCTTGAAATTTCAGCCAGGAGGGAGAAGGGTATGACTTACCAAAGATTCAGATCTGTCATTAAAACTACCATGTAAAGTGATACATTTCTATTCTCTAAATCTCAAGGTAGAGTTTTCCTTTGTTCAGATGGTGGTTCTATTGTCTCTCTCCCTTGATTTTTTCATTCTAATTTACTGTGAATTCCCCTAACTGTGAATGGACGGAGTGGAAGGAGACGGATAAACTACAGGGGTCCCCGGGTTATGATACAGTTCTGTTCCTATGACCGTGATGTACTTGAATTTTGCTTTAAGTCAAGACACACCCTAGCCTAACGCAAATGGAACACTTCCACTTTAAACAGTCCAAAATGGCATAGGTAAGCATCCTGGGGGATGCCAACTCCCTCACTCATGCCATTTTACTGTATATTCTGCTGCATGCAACCAAACTAGTTCTCCCACGCAGTATGTAAGTACGATGCTAACGCCTTAAGCTGAAACATTTACATCTCAATTATTCTAAGCTTTAATGGGAGTGAGCATCATAAACTCGAAATGTCATATGTCCAGACTGTTGTAACCCGAGGACCCCCTGTATACCTGAGACCAACATGGCGAAAGCTCCTGGTAACCAGATTTTCTTCATATAGTTCCTCATTGTGATAAGGTGCCAAAGAATTGCAAAAATTAATATTAATATTAATTTTAGAAGGAAGAGTCAGGTTTCTTACCCTCTCCTTTCTATGGAGAACGGAGGGAGAGGAATGTGGGAGTTTCCTGGCTTACAAGGATATACTATATACTGAGATAAAAAAAAACCAAAAACCCTTTTACTAAGAGGCTTAAAATGTAATTTATAATTTAGGCCAAGCATTCAGAGAGATTTTGTAAATATGATTTTTATACTTGGGTGTGATTTATACCAGCTCAAGATGGACAATGGCATTCATGCTTAGGAAGGGCTATTATATTGTAAATAGAGAGGTTTTTGTACTAGGTTTTGAATGGAAGGAGGAAGGAGACTTGGACCCCCCTTTCTTCCCCACACCTGTGAGGAAGAAGGTAAACAGCTAGCCAGGTGGGGGAGGGGAGGAAGATTTAAGTAGCCCTTCCCTCTCCCCTTTCTTTCTCCTTAATGGGTGATTTACAAACGCTTATCCTCTGACATCACATAAGCCCCCTCCCATCCTGAAATTGTGTGATTGATATATGTACCTCTAGAGCAGGGCAGTCAACCTTTTTATACCTACTGCCCACTTTTGTATCTCTGTTAGTAGTAAAACTTTCAATCCACCCACCGGTTCCACAGTAATGGTGATTTATAAAGTAGGGAAGTAACTTTACTTTATAAAATTTGTAAAGCAGAGTTACCGCAATTTAAAGCATATAATAATAATTACTTACCAAGTACTTTATGTTGGATTTTCGCTAAGTTTGGCAGAATAAATCTTTTTTTTTTTTTTTTTTGTATTTTTCTGAAGCTGGAAACAGGGAGAGACAGTCAGACAGACTCCCACATGCGCCCAACCGGGATCCACCCGGCATGCCCACCAGGGGGCGACGCTCTGCCCACCAGGGGGCGATGCTCTGCCCCTCTGGGGTGTCACTCTGTTGCCACCAGAGCCACTCCAGCGCCTGGGGCATAGGTGAAGGAGCCATCCCCAGTGCCCAGGCCATCTTTGCTCCAATGGAGCCTCTGCTGCGGGAGGGGAAGAGAGAGACAGAGAGGAAGGAGAGGGGGAGGGGTGGAGAAGCAGATGGGCGCTTCTCCTGTGTGCCCTGGCCGGGAATCGAACCCGGGACTTCTGCACGCCAGGCCGACGCTCTACCACTGAGCCAACCGGCCAGGGCCAGTAACACTTTTTTTATTTGTGGGTTTTTATTTTTTATTCCTGGCTCTGGCTTCAACATTTACCATCTCAAAGCAATAAGGGCGTTTCGTAATGCACAGAACGTACTCTAAACTAGATAAATAAATTAATGGTTGAACAAATGATTATTATAGGGACATGAATGCTGTAAAAGAGAAATGAAAAAACTAAAAACTCAATTAAGGGAAACAGCCTCAACAGTGGAGCTCATTTTGCATACCTTTTATAACACTGAAACTAGATGAATTCCTTGGAATTCTTTAAAGAAAGTCTGTTGAGAACACTTAAGAGACAATCATTTTTTGTCAGACACTACTTAATTAAGGTAAGTGTTGGGCAGATTAAATATATATATATGCTCATTTTGTTAAAGATGGCACTGTCCACGTGGAAGCCCGTCACCCAGGTGATGGTATTGGTTGCCCTTCTTGCTTGGGATGGGTGTGATTATATTAATGTGTGTTGGGGAAGGGCTGTGGCCAGGCAGGATCCTTATAGCCTGGAGCTTGGTTTTGGGACTAAGCCTTTCCCAACCTTTTTGATGTGGGGTGGTGCACTCTCATGAGGAATCCCATTATGCCTCAGATAAGTGACTTTGTATCAGAGACTTCCTTGTTTTTATATTGGATTAAAGGCTTTGGTTTCTACACTATAAAGTGGGGCAGACTGAGAGCTTGCTCTCTCTTGGTTCCTGAGATTAGCATTAGAGGAGAGAGCAGAGAAAGGCCATGTGGAGGAGGCCAGGAGAAGCAGCCAAGATGGTGGAGTGCTGGGTGAGGAGCCAGTTTGTGCAGAGTTTGTGCAGGGAGAGGGAAGGAGATGGGGAACAGAGGTGAATAAGTTGGTGAGCTAGAAACCTTTGGTTCTAGGAAAACTGTGATAAGTCAGTAGCTTTGTGAGCACTGAATGAGTGGGTTTTGGAACCCACTGTGTGTTTTTACTTGCCCACCGGGTGCAAGCTAGGATTAAAGATGATGGCCCACCAGTTTTTGGCTCCATTGTTTCTTTACCGACTGTCTGAATCTGATGCGAACCTGCGTGGGCCAGGCGGCTGTGATGGTGGCCCTGGCTACTGGCTTTACGGTAAGGATATATAAATAGCTATTATCACCCACTGGCAAAGTACTGTTATTTGTTAGGGTAATAAAACTGAGTCTGTTTATAGAAAACCCAGCAGTCCTCATTGGAGCTCCTTCTTAGTAATGGGGAAAAAAAACCAAACCAGTCCTTACAAATAGATATGTTTTCTTAGAACCTTGAAGGGTATGTTTATGGGAGAGGCAGTTATTCCTCAATTCTGATGCTTGTTTCCGTGCAGACAGAATGTCTATTACAGTTATCTCCCTCTCCTTCCTTTTTCACTTCTTCCTAGGGAAAGAGACTTTGATATGACAGTCTGGGAGAAAAACCTGCACCTTGCCATCTTTCCCAGCGCCTCTCTGCTCACAAGAAGCCTACATTATTTGTTCCTCTAGGCCAGCAGTTCTCAGTGTTCAACCAGCAGCACTAGGATCCCCTGGAGACTTGTGAGAATTTCTTAAGTAAATGAGCCAAAGGTGGCCTTGTTATATTGGTCCTATGTAGTTTACGTCCCACAGCAGTCTGGGGTCAGTTAGCTCAAAGCCCAGTGGCACCAAACAATTTTTTACACATCCATTTTTTTTAACACAGTTTTTAAACACAGTCCCAGCAGCACCAAACAATTTTTATACATCTATTTTTATTAAAGACAGCCCTAATAAGCAGATTTTTAGCCATATAGATTCAGCTTGCTTTGCATACTCCATGAAATTGTACTTAACACCTGTTAACCATAGACCAAATAAAATATGCTAAGTCCTGGAGCTATAAATAAGACTCCATGCTGCTTGTCCTTCCAAGCCCTCTGACCCAGGGACTTTTCTTTGGGCAACAGAGTGACTTCACTTGGACACAACCCCCCAGGCCCTGTCCAATTCCCCATATGTATTCCTTTGTTTTCCTCTTTTTCTGGTCGGTGGCCTCTGGATGGTCTCACACTCTGAGAGACAGTCCCCACCCATGCAAACATATCAGAGTGTCACCCAAATAAAGCTTGCTGTGTATTACTGCCATCTCCTAGTCATATTTTTTTTCTTATGTCAGCTCCCAAATCCCTGTAGCTCAATGTAGAATTGTAAATTTCAGGCCCTGTTTCAGTACTTAATCAGA
Organism: Saccopteryx leptura; assembly: GCF_036850995.1. Taxonomy (NCBI): domain Eukaryota; kingdom Metazoa; phylum Chordata; class Mammalia; order Chiroptera; family Emballonuridae; genus Saccopteryx; species Saccopteryx leptura. Next base: position 90,301,721 of record NC_089506.1, on the reverse strand, counting down.
AACCTTAGGTGTGACGCAGTAATCTATCTATCATCTATCTATCTATCTATCTTTTTTTCTGAAGTGAGAAGCTGGGAGGCAAAGAGATAGACTTCCATGTGCACCTGACCAGGATCCACCTGGCATGCCCACTAGGCGGCGATGCTCTGCCCATCTGGGGCATTGCTTCACTGCAATCGGAGCCATTCTAGCACCTGAGGCAGAGGCCATGGAGCCATCCTCAGTGCCCGGGCCAACTTTGCTCCAATAGAGCCTTGGCTGCAGGAGGGGAAGAGAGAGACAGAGAGAAAGGAGAAGGAGGAGGGGGAAGAAGCAGATGGGCGCTTCTCCTGTGTGCCCTGGTCGGGAATCGAACCCAGGACATCCACACACTGGGCAGATGCTCTACCACTGAGCCAACTGGCCAGGGCCAGTAATCTATATTTTAATAAGCCCTTCAGGTGATTGTATTTCATGCTAAAGTTTGAGAACCACAGTCTTAAGTTTTACAAAGAATAAGCCCCCTATTGAGGCCTACAGTTCTCTAGCATATGTGGTAAGACATGATGTTTCCGTATTATTTATCTGTAGGCATGTAATAGATTACCCCCCAAATTTAGTGACTTAAAGTGATAAATATTTATTATCTCACATTTCTGTGGGTCAGAAATTTAGAAGCAGCTTAGCTGGGTGGTTCTGGCTATTTCTCATGTAGTCACAGTCCAGATGTTGGTTGTGGCTTTGGTCATCTGGGGACTTGACTAGGAGGACTTGCTTCCAAAACGGCTCACTCCCCTGGCTGATAGCAAGAGGCTTTGCTCCCTAATTATGTGAGTCTCTCTAAAGCTGCCTGACATGGCAGCTGGCTTCTTCCAGAGAGAGAGAAATCCAAGTGAGAGCAAGATAGAAGTTGCAATGTCTTTTATAACCTAGCCTCATAAGTTACATTTGTCATTTTCACAGTATCCTATTGGTCACACAAATCAGCCTTGTTCAGTGTGGGAGAGGGCTACATATACAAGGACATGAATACCAGATGGCAGGGATTACTAGGGGCCATGTTGGAAGCTGAATACCAAATTTCCTGTGAATCAGGAATGAAACATTGGCCATGTAAGTTTCCTGAAGGTTAGTCTAAATCAGTGGTAGTCAACCTGGTCCCTACTGCCCACTAGTGGGCGTTCCAGCTTTCATGGTGGGTGGTAGCGGAGCAACCAAAGTATAAATAAAAAGATAGATTTAACTATAGTAAGTTGTTTTATAAGATTTATTCTGCCAAACTTAGTAAAAATCTGACATAAAGTACTTGGTAAGTAATTATTATTATATGCTTTAACTTGCTGTAACTCTGCTTTATAAATTTTATAAAGTAAAGCTAATTCCCTACTTTATAAATCACCATTACTCTGGAACCGGTGGGTGGTTAGAAAATTTTACTACTAACAGAGATACAAAAGTGGACGGAGGTATAAAAAGGTTGACTACCCCTGGAAATAAAGAAGTAAACTGAGGCAATTTCAAATGAGCAGAAATTGAGTTTATTTTGGGAGTGAGAGGAATTGAAATTCAGAAACCACATGCGTTAGCAAGCTACAGATGAGTTCACTGAGGATTTGGGGCCGACTATATTTATGGGGAAGGAGTACCAAGAGGGAAGATTCCAGCCAGAGTCCAAGCAGTAAGTTTGTTGGCTTGAGGGCTGGGGAGAGATTTTTGTCAGAAGTTCACTGGTCAGAAGGTCTCTCCTTGAACAGAAACCAGTCTCTCGGCTCTTAAGTTCCATTTTTCTGAGGGCATGAGTGTGAAATTCTTTGTTTCATATCCTCCAGTTCTATTTTAGATTGACATCCTTTCACACAACACAGCATGTATCTATAATCAAAGGTGGTATTTTATTCTGTTCATGCCCATGTTTCATTGGATTGCCAGCTTAGATGGGGAGGAGCAATGCCATCTACCCCTTAAAACCCAACATATAAAATATTGTAAATCATGATAATCCCTCTTATGTTTTTCTAATCAACTGCCTCCTATACATCTCTACCAGGATGTCCCACAGCACCTCAAGGTCAAAATTAAACTCCTGATAAGCCCCGCTGAACATGCTTTTCTTTCATTTTCTTTTTACATTCAATAGCACCACCATTTAGCTAATTGCCCAAGTTAGAATCTTGGGAGTCCTTCTTAACTCCTGCCTCCTGAATCACCCAAGTCCTGTTAACCATCAAATCCAGCTTACTTTCTTTCCAGAACCGCTCTCACACTGCTCCACCTCCCTTCTTCACAACCACACCCTCTTCTCTCCACAGGGTCGGTGCTCCCGCCACCTGCTGGTTGGTCTCCCTGCTTTCCCTGTGGGAAGTAGTTAGAGGTGGGAAAGTCAGGCCCACCAGCTGGGGGCTCTACCGCCAATCCCGTTGAGAGAAAAGAATTGTGGTGAAGAAGGGAAGTGGACTAATTTGCAAGCTATTCAAACGATAAAATAAACAGGATTTAGTGATTTTTCTAAAGTGTTATCTTCTTTAAGCCCCTCAGTAGTTACTCTTAGTCCTTAAAGTCCCAATTCCAAGTACGCGTGCAGGCCCTTCCTGAGCTGGTTTACATCTCCAGTTTCCTCCCTTGCGCGCTGTACTCAGCCCGTCTGAACCCTCTGCAGACCCACGCTTGCCTACTTCTTCTGCTCACTTACCACGCTTTTTATATTTTCCTCCATCCTTTATATGTACTACCTTTTGCCCCATCCTAATCACTTGTGGAGTTTTTGTGCATTCTTCAAGGCTTGGCTTAGATGTTGCCTTTTCTGGGAGGTCTTTTCTCACTTCTCCATTTGGAGTAGAAGCCTCTCTATGATCTCCAGGAGCACCCGGTGCGTGCTAATCACTGCACTTATCAATCTTGAAATGACAATCTACTCAAGTGTCACCTCCACTAACCTGCTCAGTGCCTGAGGCAGGGACCATGTCTCACTGACTGTTGTAGGTCCAGCCCCTGCCAGAGGGTCAACACTTGACACAATTTGTTGAATGAATGAAAGCTTTCATATTTTTTACTACCTCTTCTGCTTATGCTCTCGGTGGAGTATTGTCTCCTCTGACTGAGGGATCATTATTTCCCTTGGGGCTGCCTGTCCTTCCTCCTCCTTCCCCGTGTCTTCTCCCCTGCTTCCCACTTCCTTTCTTCTCTTCACCCGTTCCCAAACATTTGTTGAGCTCCTGCCATATGCCAGTAAGTGCTCGTGGCACATCTTCCTACCATTTCTTCACATCTTCTGCACTTGATTTCTCCAGTTGCTGTTTTTCTATTTTTACCAAGAATGTGGATAGATTTCAAGATCATTCTAACCTATGGGTAACCCTGTAATAAGCATTGGTGACAACAGGCTTTGCGTAGAAATCAGAGACATGATATATTTGATCATTGACTCATGGTAATCACATGTCTTGTTTACTGTGTTTTCTTAAACACAGAAACCTACCTGGGTGAATAATTGGAGCTTTGGTCTGCTAGGAGGGTCTGCTTCCAAGATGGCTCACTCCCATGGCTGTTGGCATGAGGCCTCCATTCCTAACTGTGAGTCTCTCTAAGGCTGCGTTGCAATGGCAGCTGGCTCCCTCCAGAGTGAGAGATCTGAATGAGAGCAAGATTTAGCTATTGTCTAAGTCAGTGGTCCACAACCTTTTTGGGGCCACAGACCGGTTTAATGTCAGAAAATATTTTCACGGACCGGCCTTTTGGGTAGGAGGGATAAATGCACAAAATAAAATTATGCAAATGGCATAAAAACTGTGGTATTTTAATATATAATTGTCGAACTTACGAGACAAGCGTCAAGAGTGAGTCTTAGACGGATGTAACAGAGGGAATCTGGTCATTTTTTAAAAAATAAAAGATTGTTCAGACTTAAATATAAATAAAATGGAAATAATGTAAGTTATTTAGTTTTTCTTTGCGGACCAGTACCAAATAGCCCACGGACCGGTACTGGTCTGCGGCCCGGGGGTTGGGGACCACTGGTCTAAATGGCAGTGCTAGTGAACATAAGAAGGAAATGAAAGAAAAACAGGTTTAGTGGGGTTTATCAGGAGTTTAATTTTGACCTTGAGGTGCCGTAGGGCATCGTGGCAGAGACGTATAGGAGGCAGCTGACTAGAAAAATGTAAGAGGGATTATCATGATTTACAATTTTTTACATGTTGGGTTTTCAGGGGTCAATAGCAGGTCTCCTGGGTTCCTCTTTTGAGGAAGATACTAAGACTATATGCAGAACTTCACAGTTTGTGAGTAAATATTAATGTGACTTTCTCCAATCTGACAACTCTGGGGCTTATGTGACAGTGGTGTGCTAATAAACTGACTCTCTGAAAAAAAGAATCCCTGATTTACGGCATTTGCCAATTTTCACAGTATAAATACTTCTCTCATGGTTGATTTCAAGCTATAAATACAACGTTACTGAACATGAAGTTGGGTAGTGATGGGTGGAGCTGGCCCTCGCTAACTGGTGCAAGCTGGTCCAGCACGCGACTGCCATCAAGGAGCGCAGGCTTTCAGGAGGGCGTAGCCTCAGTGTGCCTGGCGCCTTGCTCTCTTTTCTGAAACCTGTCCTACCCATGGCACAGTTGTCAGCTGGATTGTTCTGATGGGACCTGGAGTGCTTGACTCAAGTTGGTATTTTTTTAGAGCAAAGAATTTTCTTGAAAACTTGAATTTGAAATTTGGCTGGCTGGTTTCATGAACAGAGATGTCAATCAGGAGTTAGTTACAGTGGGCATTTCCTTCACAAAAACTTAAAATAGAATAAACTCATCTGCAGCAAGAGAAAAGCAGCAACGGAATATGGAAAGGATTTGTATAGCTCTTCAGCACCTGAGCATGAATGTTTCTTTGTCTATGGGTCTGTGAGACCTCGTTACCTTACCTTACCTTTGCTTATGCCAACCCGCTGCTATTTGAAAATAGAGATGTTAATAACACGAAGAATCTGGCTGAAAAACAACAGTCTGTCCTGCCTTTCTCACCTGCATTCATTCTCCCCACTAACCAGAAATAATTTCCTAAAATCATAAATTCTTAAATATAGGTTTAAGAGAAGAAACGGTTTTTATATCAGCAAAGACCCCTTTCACTGCACCAATTTCTAACAGGCTCGTGGTCTTCAGAGTTTCTTTCCTGTAGCCGTGGGTCCTTTCAAGCTGCCCCAGCAACTGAAGGATAACTGCAGTGGGCAGTTCAGGCTGTTCAACCAGAACAGCTCAGGTTTATCTACTTTAACTGTTTGTGCTCTTTTTATGATTTCACTTACACAGCCGTTTGCCTTGCTGAAGCCTTAGGTACAGTTGTGGAGTTGACCTCCACACCCCTCGTACTACTTTCCTGCTTTGGCTCTCCTCCCAGACATCTGTGACCTTTGCACACTCTACATTCAAGCTTCCCATCACTGCAGCTCTTGGTAAAGGGACAGATAGCTTAGAACACATGAGTACATCAGCCCCAAAGTGTTACCCTTCTGAGGCTAACTGCATCCACGTGTAGCACAGCTGGAAGCCAAGGGGGGGAAGAAGCTCTAATACTACTACTACTGCCAATTATAACAATTTCCACCAGCATCCAGAAGGTGGAGTAAGTACATTTTCGGTAGATGAGAGCATGTGGTGTAGTTAGGTTAGGGGTGATTTTCTGGAACCTTTGCATTTACCATGTAAGTGATTAACTTCTGGGGTTCATGAGATCTGTTTGGATGTCAAGGCATGATTTCCCACCCTTATTCAGCAATTGAGTTTCAGATGAACTGATATCTCCAGTTGTTACACTGGTTTCACTTAGACCAAGTACTTGCAGTCCTAGTACTAACATTTGCTTTTTGAAGTTTCATTTTTTCAATAGAAAATATGAATGGGTGTGCTGAGCTGTGATGTGTCTGCCTTTCTGAGACGTCTTTAATGATGTTTAGCTAGTGCTCCTCTTTCTTGGCTCAAGATCAAGAATGTTTTCTAGTAGACCACACAGTCTCTAGACCAGTGATTTTCAACCTTTGTTTCTCACGCACTCATAAACTAATTACTAAAGAAAAAGGGGCCCTGACCTCTTCTTCCTTAGTAACTAATTTATTTGTGCCATGAGATGAAAATGTTGAAAATCACTGCGTGGCTCATCACAATTACAGCAATAGTAAGATAGCAGGAAGATGGGTAAGTAAATTAAAAACAAAAACAAAGAGGACACCGCTGAGCGCCTAATCCTTTCTGTGTGTCTCTAAGGCACCATGCTCCATGTAGAGACAAAGGTGTAGAGCACACATTGGTCGAGATATTCTGACATGCCTTAGGCTTCAAATGGAATAAAATACAGTCCTTAGAAACCTTCAGGAGAGGAGCTAGTGTGACATTTTCCACTGGTGTATAAAATCCGGAAATTACCTCGATCCCCATATTCCCATGCGCTTGCTTTCTTTCTGGCCTTAGAATTGTAATCGCATGTAATAGGATTTTGTACTGAGCACATCCATTTTTAATGTATTTACCGTAGCCTCTAGATTTTATTGTTTGTAGCCTAATTAACAGAAGATCAAATAGATTTTCAGCTAGCACATTAAGGGCAATTGCTAGCTGAATACTCAAGTTTTAGGGGAAAACAGAAAAGGTGATTTCATGGCTAAATAAATATGTAGTATAAAATATCTTGAATTCTTTCTTTTTGCTTTGTCTTGTTTTATTTGTTTTAGATTTGACATAGAATCATTTTGCTCTGACATCTTGCTATAGGTTTTGTTTGTACAAAATCACTCATACTCAATTGAACAATTTATATATGACTAATTTTAATAACATTTTCTCTCTGATAAAGGTATCTTGTTTGCCTATCTTAAATTTATAGGCTAAATTTTGTTCAATTAGTACTCATAGTTTCTTTTTCTCACTTTTTCCTTCGGTAAGGTTTTCTTTCAGATTTTCTTCTCTAGTTTTATTTAACATCCCTGATTTATGAGAGTGCCTGCTATCTGGCGGTACAATTTGATCCTTTATGCGCTTTTTTGCAGTGACAGGACTTTTCTGCCATCACTTTGTTCTTATTGTTCCCTCTTTCCCTTCCACTGAGTGTGATTTGATTGTACATGACAATTGTGCTTTTTAGGACTTGACACCTCCTTTTGCAAAATTTTGGAAGGTTACAGAGTTAAGATTGCCTAACATATAAAAATGTTTGCCATGGTCACTGGCTAAACATTGGCTAACCTTGTCCCCCACACCTCCGGGATGAAAATAGCTACCCAGATAAGCTGGAATGGAACATTTGCTGAATATCCAGTAAATGTTAACTGCCAGTATGGAAAAACATATTACCATTTTAAAAATTCTTTGTAACAAATTCAACTTTGAAGTTGTAATATCCTCAATTCACTACAAGACCACCCAGGCAGGACCTGTTTGTTATTTCTCTTTGTCATCAGCAAAAGATGTTGGATCCTACCTGGAAAAGCCAAGAGACAGGCACATTTCTCTGCAAAGAAAATGGACATAGAAAGAAGTGGGGGTGGGGAACGAGGCTGGTAACGTAGAGGTGGGAAATATGCGTGAGGAGAGATGGTTTAGGGAGTAGACCTGCCAGTTGAGGTGGCTTGGGACTTTTGAAGGGTGATGTGTTTCATATTCATGGACACCTCTAAGGTAGGTATCTGTAGTCCCCTTTTACAGCTGAGGAATCTCAGGCTGACGAGGGATACAGTTATGTCTGGGTAAAGCCCTGTGCCACGTTAGCAGGATATGTGTGAGTGGGAGGGGGGCACAAAGGTGAACACTGGAAAGAGGTATCCTCTTCCAAACCACAATAAGATATGTTTAAGAAGAATTTATAACATTTTAGTGTGTTAAGTACAGCATGAACTCTCTTTTGTGTTTGATCACAATATCAATAGTCAAATATCTCAGTTTGAATGAAAACAATTCTTCTATGGTATTTATGGGTATATTTCTTGTTAATGATTTGGAGTTTGGACAGTTTGGAGATTGGTCAAAGTTATGGGTCTTCCGTTGGTGGTACTGGACAACAAATGAGTTTTTGAAGTAAAATGCTAGCAACTGCCCCGAGGCTGGTGTTCTGAATGCCTGTTTTTCTCAGAGAATGCTAATAAAGTCACCCACAGGCTTTCCATCAGAAGTATCCCAATTACTCTGGCATCTCCAAGGACGTCACAGCCCACACTGCGGGTCCAGTTCTAACAGGAACAATGATGGGAAGAGGGGGTGTACTGCCTTTCTTATTTTTTTTCAAACGGCTCATTAACCAGTTAATGTTTCATTGTGTTAGTCCTAAGAAATTCAACTGTATCCAGGTGCTTTCTTTTTGTGTTGAGATGCCCTACCTATCAACAAATCAATCTACAAAGACTTATTGGGAATAGAATGAATTTAGACAATCTCGTTAGGATAATGAGACCCCTGTTTTTTGTTTGTTTTTTTTTAGAAATAAAATATGTGATGAAATGTAATTTACTAAACCATACCCACACACGCTTGATCCCCAAACACAATTTAAAAACCCCATTTATTTGAAAAAATACATTTCTTGTTACTCAGTACATGATTCTCCCAGCAACACTGGCCTCCCTGGCAGCTTGTTAGCAACACAGGGTCTCGGTCTACTCAGAACTTCTGGGTTAGAATCTGTTTTCTTTTATATTTCTTATTTTTTGAAAGCAAGGTTTATAGTGATTCATAAGTACATGACATTTTGAGATGCACTGATCTATGGCAATTTTAGGTTCTCAGGTGGATTAAAAATACCAAGACTCGCCTCTGCCCTGCCTGGGCTCGCTTGTAATGGCAACGAGCTGAAAGCACATGAACTGGCAATTAATCAAAGGCGGGAAAGCTAAGCGCCAGCCAGTGGTATCCAACAGAAAAGGCTCCTAGTGTTCCCAGGAGAAGAGCAATCAGGGCCAGTGAGGTTCACCAGGAAAGATTTCAACCTCGCTGCCTTCTGGTATTTCAAGTTAATTTCCAGTAGTTTTGCCATCCACGCCTGCAGCCATAGAGGGCAGTGTGGGATAGTAAAAATCGGTTTGGATGGCCTCCTCAGTCTTCCTCGGTAGCTCCAAGACCTTGAGCAATCACTTAATGAACCCCCTGAGTCTCAGTTTTCTCCTGGGAGGACTGAAATAAATAACACCTTCCTCTAGGATTATTATAAGGACTAAAAGCAAAATAAATAAAATGTCTAACATTGCACTCAATATTTCTGCTTGATGCACTGCCCTTGTCTAATTCATGCTTACCTAATTCATAGCTGCAAAGAAGAAAGCTCCACTGTTTATTGAATCTAAAAGAGTGTTAACATGTTATAATATATGGAAACAGATAAATAAGAAAGAAGCTGTCAGCAATGGCCAGCTTGACAGACAACTAAGTCCCCTAGAGCAGTGGTCCTCAACCCCCGGGGCCGTGGACCAGTACCGGTCCGTGGGCCATTTGGTACCGGTCCACAGAGAAAGAATAAATAACTTACATTATTTCCGTTTTATTTATACTTAAGTCTGAACGATGTTTTATTTTTTAAAAATGACCAGATTCCCTCTGTTACATACGTCTAAGACTAACTCTTGACGCTTGTCTCGGTCACGTGATACATTTATCCGTCCCCACCCTAAAGGCCGGTCTGTGAAAATATTTTCTGACATGAAACCGGTCTGTGGCCCAAAAAAGGTTGGGGACCACTGCCCTAGAAGGTGTTTACTTGTAAGCAGTGGTTAGACTGGAACTCAGGAAGGGCAGGGAGAAGTCTAACCACCAGCCTCATAGTAGTGGTAGGAATTCAAAAGCTGGCTTCAACTTCTTGCTGATCTACTTACCCTAGGAGCATGACTGTTACATCTGTGAGAACCCCCACAGGCTTAGGTCAAACTTTAGCTGCACATTAGAATCTCCTAGGGATTTGCAAAAAACAGCTGGTTCCAAGGGCCCACCTGAGAACAACTAAAAAAGAATCTCTGGGGTGGAAAAGTTTTGTAAGAAAGAATCCCAGGTGACTTTAATGTGTAGCCAAGGGTGAGAACCATTGTACCCTGTGTGTTACAGTCTTAGCACCACTGGAAACCCTTCATTACAGGCTTAAGTGAAAGTACGTGAGAGACTTCTGCCCCAAAGGCTGGAACTCCTCTGGCTGTCAACACACTCACGCGGATTTGTGGCTCCTGAGAAAGTGTTCAGTTTAATCTGTTTTACAGTGTGACAGCTGAGAAAAAATAAAATATAACGAAACTGAAAATAAAAGCAAAATTTTATATATCCAGATGTTATAGTCTTTTTTTCTTTCCAATTTTACATGAGATATTTGGATTCTGGCTGGTTTCATTCTATATACTCTGTAACATTTGGAATACATAGTAATAAAGGGTTCATTTCCCTAGAAATGTGCTTGCATATCTCGTTCCTCTTTAACCTCTGGTGAAAGAGAAATCGCTTATTTTCAATCTGTGTTGGGGGAGGGGTTGGTTCATTACCTTGATATTTGTATATGTCCCAAATTTTAGTAAATTTTGACTATTTTTAAAAAATCAGTAAAGACACTTAAGATTCTAGTGTAACTTGGGCAGGTTAAGACACACTGTTTGGTGTCAGTGTGTGACTCGAAGTTTCTTTGTAAGATTTGAGAAACTGCAAACATGTTTGAATCCACATATAGCGCGTGAGGATAACAAGAGTAATTTATCCTGGAGATTATTATGCTAAGTGAAATAAGCCAGGCAGAAAAGAAAAATATCATATGATTTGACATATATGTGGAAGCTAATGAACAAAGTGAACTGAGGAACGGAATAGAGGCAGAGGCGGGGTCACAGGGAGCAGAGGAACAGCAGTCAGAGGGAAGGGGGATGAGGGGAGGGGATCAGAGAAGGTGAAGGGATTAGTGAAATTATGTATACATAACACATAGATATAGATAACAGGACAGCAAATCCTAGAGGGAAGGGGGGAGGGAGATAAAGGGAGGGGGGTAAAGGGGGTATAAAAAGGGACATAGGAGTAGGGGGTGAGGGAGTTATATTCAGTGGGACACTTAAATCCATGTAGACACAATAAATTAAAAATTTATAAAAATTTAAAAAAAGAGTAACTTAACTTCCAGGGCTACAGTGAAGGTTAAACCTATTAATATACACAAGTGTCATGAATAGTACTGATAAGCCCTCAGTAAGTATAGCTTATTTTACTGTTCTAGGAAGCCGAGTCAGAATATAGCAAATTTGTTTGGAAATGGGGCATAACTTAGTTGGCTGTGGAGTAAAAAGCTTTACTTTTCTATCTTTATGAAAATTTGAGGCTTGGAGAATAAATGAAATAGTGACATGCTTCACAATTCATGTGGATGATTGAAAGTGTTTATGACATTCTGGAATAGGGCCATGTTTTCTCCCCTCTAGAAGAGGTATGTATTCTAGAGAGTGGTATGTGCAGTAAGGCTTTTATTTTTATTTTGTTAACTTCTCTGGAACTTTATGAAGACAACAGAGAAATCAGTTGAAATAACTAAAGCTTTCCTAGAGAACGAAAACTATATACATTTTTGTCACATTATTTACATCATTTGTTAACAGTACTCTGTTGAATGATTGTAACACATGATTTCTTTTTCCATTTTACTTAACATGGACAATAGGGTGGTTTTATTTTTTTCTCTTTGGTATTACAAGTAATATTCCTAATGAACATTTTTAGATACATTTTGTTTTGGTCACTGTATAAATGAATTTCCTTATGATGTCTACTCATATGGGATTGTAGGGTCATGTAAAGTTGCATACATTCAACTTTACAAGATGATGCCTAATTATTTTTTAAAGTGCATCAATTTCAACTCACTAATAAAGTCTCAGAATTTCATTTATTTTACATTTTAGAACTTTTAGATTTTTATCAATCTTTGGAGAATAAAATGGTATATCACTGTGGTTTTACTTTGTTTTCTCTTTTTTTAAAATGAATTTGAATAGCTTTTCATATGTGCAATCGCCACTTGTGTCTATTTTGCTGTGAAATGCCTGATGATATATTTGACCATTTTCAAAAAGGTTATCTGTCTTTTTCTTATTGTTTTGGAAGTGTTCCTCATATAGTTTGGATACTAACTTTTTAGCAGATGTGGATATTGCAAATAGCTTCTCACAGAATGTGGCTTCTCTTTTACTTATATGTGTGTGTGTGTGTGTGTGTGTGTGTGTGTGTGTGTGTGTGTGAGAGAGAGAGAGAGAGAGAGAGAGAGAGAGAGAGAGAGAGATTTTTCTGAATAAAAACCTTTAAGTGTAGCTGAAATATTTTAATGTTTTATTTAGCTTGAACTTTTTGAGTTGTTTAAACAAAATTCTTCTCTACACTGATGCCATAAAGTGATTCCCTAATATTTTTTTTCCTAAAAGTTGTATTTCTCTTACTTAATACGTTAATCAACCTAGAATTGATTTTTGTAAATGGTGCCATGAATTGAATCCATTTTCCCCCATGTGAGTAGCAATTGTTACAGCTTTACTTTCTAGTCCACTTTTTGCCTAAGTAGCTATAGTTACAGGTCTACATTATGGTTTTTGGTCTATTTCTGGGCTCTCTATTCTGTTTCATTGGTTTATTTATTTATCTCTATGGCATTACCTTGCCTAAATCACTCTAATTTTATAGTAAGTCAATATCCAGAAAGACAAATACTGCCATTCTTTTTTCTTCTTCTTCTTCTTCTTTAGGGGCCATTTTATTTTTTCTTAGACTACTGATCTTCTATATAAGTTTTAGAAACAGGTTGGCAAGTTCCGCAAAATATATTGTTAGAATTTTTATTGTAATTGTTTTGAATCTAGGAAACATTTTGGAAAGATTGATATCTTTGCACTAGTGTTTTTTTCTGTCCATGAACATGGTTTATCTCTTTATTTAGGTCTTAAATATTTTTTAAATGTGTTCACGGTTCTCTAAATAAAAGTCTTGTACAACTTTGGTTAGATTTATTATAACGTATCTTACTTTTGTTGTTATTGTAAATTACATTATTTTAAAAGTAAATTTTTCCAACTTTTACTGATTTACTGAAATACAATAGAATTTCATATAGTGATTTTATATCCATCTATATTGCAAAACTCTCTTGATACTTCTAGTTTGTTATCTGTCCATTCTTTTGATTTTACTGTGCAAACAATCATCATCTGAGACTGACAGTTTTATTTCTTTTTTTATAATACTTGGTTTAAAATTTCTTGTTTCTATTTTGCTTGCTAGGAGAATACATTGTAGTGGTTAAAGGCATAGGATTTGAAATCAGACTGCGTGGGCTAACCCACTACTGCTACTCACTTGCTATATAACCTAAGATTTAAAGTCTGCAAAAAATGGATAACAGCACACCTATCTCACAGGATGTTGTGTGAATTAAATAAGTTAAGTCATTTAAATTGTTTAAAACAGTGCCTGGCATATGGCAATGTCTAATAAATGTTAAATTTTATTACTACACCTTCCAATATGATGTTGAAATTGTATGTGTTTTGTTTTTATTTAATCCAGTTTGAAAATATTTCTTTTTAAACTGTAAAGTTTTTTTTCAAAAATTAAAAAAACTCCATGAGGTAATAAAGTTATATATTGTGTTTCTCTTCTTTTAGTAGTTTCATTAAATTTTTTTTTTTTTTTTTTTTACAGGGACACAGAGAGAGAGTCAGAGAGAGGGATAGATAGGGACAGACAGACAGGAATGGAGAGAGATGAGAAGCATCAATCATCAGTTTTTTGTTGCGACATTTTAGTTGTTCATTGATTGCTTTCTCATATGTGTCTGACCGCGGGCCTTCAGCAGACCGAGTAACCCCTTGTTCGAGCCAGCGACCTTGGGTCCAAGATGGTGAGCATTTTGCTCAAGCCAGATGAGCCCACGCTCAAGCTGGTGACCTCGGGGTCTTGAACCTGGGCCCTCTGCATTCCAGTCCGATGCTCTATCTACTGCGCCACCGCCTGGTCAGGCAGTTTCACTAAATTTTTAAATTTTTTTTTAACTTACCAAAGTCTAAAGTTAATGCCATTACTTTTCTCCTAAAAAGCATTCATGTTAATAACCTGCAACTGTTATGTCATTGCTGTATTATAGTTTCACTTAACTTTTTTAAAAACCTTAAAATTTTTACACTAATAATCTCACTACCATAGTATATAGTTGACTTTTGTTTACATTTACCCTAGGTTTATAATCTAGGATCACAATTTTTTCTTGCATCTTAGACTTTCCTTCTGAGATTTTTTTTCTTACTAGTGTTTCTCTTTTGTTTCTGCTGTCAGTATACACTCATTTACTTTTCTTATCTCTTATTTTAATAATACAGTTTTCTTGTTTTTAATTCTGGTGGCTTCAAAGCCAGGATTTTTTTATTATTATTATTATTTTTTTTACAGAGACAGAGAGTGAGTCAGAGAGAGGGATAGACAGGGACAGACAGACAAGAATGGAGAGAGATGAGAAGCATCAATCATTAGTTTTTCATTGCACGTTGCAACACCTTAGTTGTTCATTGATTGCTTTCTCATATGTGCCTTGACCATGGGCCTTCAGCAGACCGAGTAACCCCTTGCTTGAGCCAGCGACCTTGGGTCCAAGCTGGTGAGCTTTGCTCAAACCAGATGAGTCTGCACTCAAGCTGGCGACCTCGGGGTCTCGAACCTGGGTCCTTCCGCATCCCAGTCCGACGCTCTATCCACTGCGCCACCTCCTGGTCAGGCACAGTTTTCTTGTTTTTATCATTTAAATTTTACTGGCTTAATTGGAGGATACATTTGTTTTTGCCATTTTTTTATTATTTATTTTCTTTCAGCTTTTGGGAAATATAATTCTACTCTCCTTTGGCTTCCATTGTAACAAAGTTATCTTCATTTTTGTTCTAATTTCTTTTTTATGAAATTGATGTTTTTTCCCCGGCCTGTTTTAAGATAGTTTCCTCATCTCTGGTGTTCCATATAAATTTATGGAATATTTGATCTATATCTTTGAAGTATGCCATTGGTATTTTAATAGGAATTGCATTGAATTTATAGATTGTTTTGGGTAATATAGACATTTTAATGTTTATTCTTCCTATCCATGAACACAGTATATGTTTCCACTTGTTTGTATCTTCCCTGATTTCTTTTATCAATGTTTTATAATTTTCCGAGTACGAATCTTTCATCTCCTTGGTTAAATTTACTCCTAGGTACTTTATGTATTTTGTTTGAATAGTGAAGAGGATTGTTTTCTTAATTTCTCTTTCAGACAGTTTATTGTTGGTGTATAAAAATACCACTATTTTCTGAATATTAATTTTATATTCTGCCACCTTGCTGAATTCATTTATCAGGTCTAGTAGTTTTTTGACTGAGACTTTAGGGTTTTCTATGTACAGTATCACGTTCATGGATAGGTCATAGGTGGCTGGAGCAGGGCTGAAAGAGACTGAACCCTCCCTTAGAGGGGCGAGGGGGAAGCCCACCTTCCAGTGTCCCTGTTTCCTCACAGCAGAGGTGTGTAAGCCTGGCAGGCTTTAGCTCAATGACCTTCCTTTCCACTATTGAAGCAGGACCCAGATGGCATTCTATGAGACCCCTTTGGGGTGTTGGAGCCTTTAAGGGTGTATCCTAAAAGCTGGTAGTTCCCCTGATCTCTATTGGGCTTTTTCTGCCTCTAGGTATCTTAAAAGCCATTCTCAGAAGATCTCGCTGAGGGGTTTGAGGATCCCCATCCACCTATATAAATCTTTTCCATATATCTGGAGCTATTTGGAAAAAAGACAGAACAGTGTTATTAACTAAATCTAATAAAGAAGGTAGTAGTTTGCAGGCGAAAAAGATTTGGTGTCTCCTGTTCATCAGCATTCAAAAGAAATGTAAATTTTTTTTTTTTTAAGTAAAAAGCATGATATGAGACCCGTCGGAGTCATTGGCCTGGTGTGCAGGATTTCCGGGTTCGATTCCTGGCCAGAGCACACAGGAGAAGCACCCATCTACCTCTCCACCCCTCCCCCTCTCCTTCCTCTTTGTCTCTCTCCTCCCGCCCGCAGCCAAGGCTCCACCAGAGCAACGCCACCCTGGGCACTAAGGATGGCCCCATGGCCTCCGCCCCAGTCACTAGAATGGCTCCAGTTATAACAGAGAAACACCCCAGATGGGCAGAGCATTCCCCCCTGGTAGGCATGCCAGGTGGATCCCAGTCAGATGCATGCAGGAGTCTGTCTGACTGCCTCCCCATCCCCATCCTCAGAAAAATACAAAAAAATAAATAAATAAAAGAAAAAATACTAAAAAAAAAAAAAGGGGGGGGGCATTCCCTTGTGCTAAAGCTCCAGGGAGCATGGAGTGAGCTTGAGTATGTCCTATGAAACATGGAGCTCTTTATTGACATATAAGTCTTTGAAGAAGGAGGAACTGCTGAAATAGTTTATCAGCATTTGTCCCTAAGACAGCAGTCTTTATAGTGGGAAAACCATACGTAAATATTTGCTGTCTGTCTATAGATTAAGGGGGGAATATGGCAAATGCTGAAACACCATGATCTTTGTGCACCTCCCCTCCCCAACCCCTCCCTCCCCTCCCCCCACCCTGTAACCCCAACACTGTTGTTCATGTCTCTGAGTCTCATCTTTATGTCCCACCTATGTATGGAAACATATAGTTCTTAGTTTTTTCTGATTTACTTCTTTCACTCAGTATAATGTTATCAAGGCCCATCCATGTTGTTGTAAAAGATCCTATGTCATCATTTCTTATGGCTGAGTAGTATTCCATAGTATATATATACCAAAGCTTTTTAATCCACTCGTCCTCTGATGGACACTTCAGCTGTTCCCAAATCTTTGCTATTGTGAACAATGCTGCAATAAACATGGGGGTGCATTTCTTCTTTTCAAACAGTGCTATGGTGTTCTTGGGGAATATTCCTAACAGTGGTATAGCTGGGTCAAAAGGCAGTTCGATTTTTAATTTCTTGAGGAATCTCCATACTGTTTTCCACAGTGGCTGCACCAGTCTGCATTCCCACCAGCAGTGCAGGAGGGTTCCCTTTTCTCCACATCCTCGCCAGCACTTATTCTGTGTTGTTTTATTGATGAGCGCCATTCTGACTGGTTTGAGGTGATATCTCATTGTGGTTTTAATTTGCATTTCTCTAATCATTAGTGATGTTGAACATTTTTTCATATGCCTGTTGGCCATCTGTGTGTCCTCTTTGGAGAAGTGTCTATTCATTTCTTTTGCCCATTTTTGGATTGGATTGTTTGTCTTCCTGGTATTAAGTTTTACAAGTTCTTTATAAATTTTGGTTATTAACCCCTTATCAGATGCTATGTCAAATATATTCTCCCATTGTGTAGTTTGTCTTTTTATTCTGTTCTTATTGTCTTTAGCTGTGCAGAAGCTTTTTAGTTTGATAAAGTCCCATTTGTTTATCCTGTCTTTTATTTCACTTGCCTGTAGAGACAAATCAGCAAATATATTGCTGCGAGAGATGTCAGAGAGCTTACTGCCTATGTTTTCTTCTAAGATGCTTATGGTTTCACGGCTTACATTCAAGTCTTTTATCCATTTTGAGTTTATTTTTGTGAGTGGTGTAAGTTGGTGGTCTAGTTTCATTTTTTTGCAGGTAGCTGTCCAGTTTTCCCAACACCATTTGTTGAAGAGGCTGTCTTTACTCCATTGTATTGTCTTACCTCCTTTGTCAAATATCAGTTGACCATAGAGCTGTGGGTTTATTTCTGAGTTCTCTGTTCTGTTCCATTGATCTATGTGCCTGTTCTTATGCCAGTACCATGCTGTTTTGAGTACAATGGCCTTATAATATAACTTGATATCTGGAAGTGTGATACCTCCCGCTTTTTTTTTCCTTTTCAGGATTGCTGAGGCTATTTGTGTTTTTTTTGGTTCCATATAAATTTTGAAGTAAGTCATTGGTATTTTAATCGGTATTGCATTGAATTTATAAATTGCTTTGGGTAATATAGACATTTTAATGATGTTTATTCTTCCTAACCATGAGCACGGTATATGCCTCCACTTATTCGTATCTTCCCTGATTTCTTTTATCAATGTTTTATAATTTTCCGAGTACAAGTTTTTAATCTCCTTGGTTAGATTTATTCCTAGGTACTTTATTTTTTTGGTTGTAATGGTAAAGGGGATTGATTCCCTGATTTCTCTTTCTGACAGTTCATTATTAGTGTATAAAAATGCCTCTGATTTCTGAGTATTGATTTTATATCCTGCCACCTTGCCAAATTCATTTATCAGGTCTAGTAGTTTTTTGACTGAGACTTTAGGGTTTTCTATATACAATATCATGTCATCTGCAAATAATGATAGTTTTACTTCTTCTTTTCCAATTTGGATGCCTTTTATTTCTTTTTTCTTGTCTGATTGCTGTGGCTAGGACTTCCAGAACTATGTTGAATAAGAGTGGTGAAAGGGGGCACCCCTGCCTTGTTCCTGATCTTAAGGGGATTGCTTTTAATTTTTGCCCATTGAGTATGATTTTGGCTGTGGGTTTGTCATAGATGGCCTTTATCATGTTGAGGTATGTTCCCTGTATTCCCACTTTGCTGAGAGTTTTGATCATGAATGGGTGCTGGACTTTATCAAATGCTTTTTCTGCATCTATTGAAATTATCATGTGGTTTTTCTCCTTTCTTTTGTTTATGTGATGAATCACATTGATTGATTTGCGAATATTGTACCAGCCTTGCCTCCCCAGAATAAATCCTACTTGATCATGGTGTATGATTTTTTCCATATATTGTTGGATCTGGTTTGCTAATATTTTGTTGAGGATTTTTGCATCTAAGTTCATCAGGGATATTGGCCTATAATTTTCTTTTTTTGTGTTGTCTTTGCCTGGTTTTGGAATCAGAATTATGCTCGCCTCATAGAAGGAGTTTGGAAGTCTTCCTTCCTCTTGAGTTTTTTGAAATAGCTTGAGAAGGATAGGAGTTAGTTCTTCTTTGAATATTTGGTAGAATTCACTTGTGAAGCCATCAGGCCCAGGACTTTTCTTTTTTGGGAGTTTTTTGATAGCTGTTTCAATCTCATTTGTTGTAATTGGTCTGTTTAGGTTTTCTGATTCTTCCAGATTGATTTTTGGAAGATTATATGATTCAAGGAATTTGTCCATTTCCTCTAGGTTGTCTAGTTTTTTGGCGTACAGTTCCCCATAGTATTTTCTTACAATATTTTGTATTTCTGTTGTGTCAGTTGTTATTTCTCCACTCTCATTTCTAATTTTATTTATTTGAGTACTCTCTCTTTTTTTCTTGGTGAGTCTTGTTAATGGTTCATCGATCTTGTTTACCTTTTCAAAGAACCAGCTCCTGGTTTCATTGATCCTCTGTATTGTTTCTTTAGCCTCTATGTCCTTTATTTCTGCTCTGATCTTTATTATTTCCTTCCTTCTACTAGCTCTGGGCTTTACTTGCTGTTCTTTTTCTAGTTCTTTTAGATGCAGGTTTAAGTTGTTTATTTGAGCTTTTTCTAGCTTCTTGAGGTATGCCTGTAATGCTATAAACTTCCCTCTCAGGACTGCTTTTGCTGTGTCCCATAAATTTTGAGTTGATGTATGCTCATTATCGTTTGTTTCTAGGATTTTTAAAATTTCTTCTTTGATCTCAATGTTAACCCATTCATTGTTTAATAACGTGCTATTTAGTTTCCAAGTGTTTGAATGTTTTTCAATTTTTCTATTGTGGTTAATTTCTAGTTTCATGCCATTGTGATCAGAGAAAGTGCTCGATATGATTTCAATCTTCTTAAATTTGTTGAGCCCGCTTTTGTGCCCTAACATGTGGTCTATTCTAGAGAATGTACCACGAGCACTTGAAAAAAATGTATATTCTGCTGTTTTAGGGTGAAAGGTTCTGAAGATATCTATTAAATCGAGTTGATCTAATATGTCCTTTAAGTCTGCTGTTTCTTTGTTAATTTTCCTTCTTGAGGATCTATCTAATGATGTTAATGGGGTATTGAAATCCCCTACTATTATAGTATTGCTGTTGATCTCGCCCTTTAAGTCTATCAAAGTCTGCTTTATATATTTAGGTGCTCCTATATTAGGTGCGTAGATATTTATAATGGTTATATCTTCCTTTTGGATTGCTCCCTTTTTCATTATGTAGTGACCTTCTTTATCTCTAACTATGGTTTTTGTTTTAAAGTCCATTTTGTCTGATATAAGTATTGCTACCCCAGCTTTTTTGTCATTTCCATTTGCGTGAAATATTTTTTTCCATCCTTTTATCTTTAGTCTGTGTGCATCTTTTGATTTAAGGTGTGTCTCTTGTAGACAGCATATGTATGGGTCCTGTTTTCTTATCCACACAGCTACCCTATGTCTCTTGATTGGATCATTTAATCCATTAACATTTAAGGTTATTACTGATATGTAATTGTTTATTGCCATTTTTTTTCTTTAAAACTGTTTTTCTCTTTTGCTATATTCTTTTTTTCCTTTGATCTGTTTACAACAGGTCACTTAGCATTTCTTGCAGCCTTGGTTTGGTTGCAGTGAAATCCTTGAGTTTTTTTTGTCTGTAAAGCTTTTTATTTCTCCTTCAATTTTAAATGATAGCCTTGCTGGATAAAGTAGTCTTGGTTGTAGGTTCTTGTTCTGCATTACTTTGAATATTTCTTGCCATTCCCTTCTGGCCTCAAGTGTTTCTGTTGAGAAGTCAGAAGTCATCCTTATGGGGGCTCCTTTGTAGGTGATAGTCTTTTTTTCTCTAGCAGCTTTTAATATTTTCTCTTTATCATTTAGCTTTGGTAATTTAATTATGATGTGTCTTCGTGTTGTTTTCTTTGGGTTTCTCCTTAATGGAGTTCTCTGTGCTTCCTGAACATGTGAAATGTTTTCCTGCCTTAATTGGGGGAAGTTTTCCGCTATAATATGTTTGAACAAAGTCTCTATCCCTTGTTCTTTCTCTTCTTCTTCAGGAACCCCTATGATGCGGATGTTATTTCTCTTCATGTTGTCACAGAGCTCTCTTAGAGTTTCCTCAGACTTTTTGAGTCTCTTTTCTTTTTTCTGCTCTGCGTCCGTGCCTTTATTTATTGTGTACTCTAATTCACTGATTCGATTCTCTGCTTCATCCATCCTGCTTTTAATTCCTTCCATTGTATTCTTTATTTCAGATATTGTATTTGTCATTTCTGTCTGATTCTTTTTTATTATTTCAATGTCCTTTTTTATATATGTTATCTCTTTATTTAGGTTTTTGTAATGGCCATCTATGGTTGTTCTAATATCTTTGAGCATCCTAACAATCGTTATTTTAAACTCTACATCTGGTAATTTGGTTATATCTGATTCACTTAGGTCCTTTTCTGGGGATTTTCTCTCGGTTTATTTGTGTTGTATTTCTCTGCCTCCGTATTTTCTCTTCATGGGAGTGGCTGTGATCACATGCTCGGGTGCACAAGGGTTGGTGGCCTTGGCCTTTGCCCCGCCCCTGTGTGTGACTTTATGCTCGTGCCTGAGGGCACTGGCGAGCACCTTTGCTCAGCTGCGGGTCTCCACCTGTTTTCGAACTTTTGCCCTGCCTTTGCAGGATGATCCCACTCAAGGAACAGCTGCTAGCCTTGGCTCTACTGCCAGGCAGGGCTGCGTGCCCAAGCTCAGCTTCGTAGCGGAACTCTGCCTCTTCTGGGCTTTTGGCTCCAACGCCGCGGGAGGAGCTGGCTACCAAGTCAAGCCTGGGTTGCATGGGCGGGGCAGGGCTGTGCTCCTCTGCCCTTGCTCCGGGGCTGGTTTCTACCCTTTCCGGGGTTCCCGCCCTTCTCCCAGAGGCTGGATTACAGGCTGCCAGCAGCTGAGCTTGACCGCTTTTGCATACCCCCTTCTCCCCAGCTGGGCAAGATTGAGCTCACACCTGAGCCCAGTGGTGGCCAGCCGGCTTCCGCCCCTGCCAGCAGAACCGCGCTTTTGTCTCCCGCTGCCGCCTGCCCTCCAGTGCGCCCTCAGCTGCGTGGGTGGGGGCGTTGCAGCTCGGACCCTAAGACTCACTACTGTAGACCCGAAAACTCCCTCCTTCTATGCGACTCTGCTCTGAATGCCACGGGGGAGCTTGTTTGGCTGCTCTCCTGCTTCCCTTTGCTGGTATTGCTGTTTCCGGGGGAAATATTCACTTCAGCTTTGGGGAGTGACTCGTCCCAGGGGTTAGGGTGGCTATCTCCCAAAATGTTTCTCCCTATGCCTCCTAGATTGCACTCTCTTCCTGTTACTGTGGTTTTCTCCTCTCTCCCCCCGTCCCCAGGAGCCCCAGGTGATTGTTTTTGAGAGAGATGTTCTGCGTGGTCCCTTTAAGAAGGATCCTGGGTCTGAGAAATCAGACTCTCTCACAAACAGTATCCTGACTTGTTTCCAGCTAAATACTGTCCTTATGCCTCTTCTGGGGTCTGTGGCTGCAGGCTGGGGCTTTGTTCCTCGGGCTCAGGACCCTTTCCCCTCTGCTAAACTCACTTCCCGCCACGCGAGTCTCTCCCTGCTGCCGTTCGCTCCGAGGAGCTGGGCAGCCCTCTCCGTGTTTCCGCTTTTCCTACCAGTCTCTGTGTGGCTTCTTCAGCGTTCCTTGGTTGAAGAGTCCTTTTAGTTTAGTCCAAAGTTGGTTTTTCCAGATGATAGTTCATAAAATTAGTTTGTAATCCACTTTGGTTTTGGGAGGTAGATGCTGGTACTTCTGCCTACTCCAGCGCCATCTTGTCGGTTCGCCATATATTTTTTTAATGCTAGCACTGGAATTGTTGTCACAATTCTATACTTTGCAGCTCATGTCCAAGTCCTAATGACCACTGCTTCTAGCTGGTAATGATTCAGGTAGACTGGAAAAGCCATCTGCAGCATATGTGGAGATGGAGCTTCTGTTCTCCTTCGCCTGGAGAGATAAGACCAGGTTGCTTTTCCCTGGAGCTCTGCGACTGTGGCTTGGTAAAGAGAACCTTGGGATACACTAAGCTGGGTGGCAAAGGTAGATTCATAAAAGAAGCTGGCAAAAGGAGGAAAGAGAGCTCTAAATTAGGAGTAGGTCCCAGCCTAAAATATGAGTGAGGCATTGAAGTAGGAGGAATAAAGGAAACGCTATATATTAAACAAAGCAGCAGAAAATAGGACTATCAACACCCACAACAGAGATCTTCGAGGGAAGAATAAAAACCTGACTATTCAGGCAAGACATAGTTAAGTGGCCCTTGTACAATTGAGATCAGTTTACCTGCTTCTTGGAAGAAATACCCTAGGCTCGTCCATAGTGTTGTAGATGGGCAGACGGCCCTGGGAACCTTCAGCCTTCAGTGGCAAACCCCAGCATTCTGGGCAAGGTTAGGTCCTAGGTGGCTGGAGCAGGGCTGGAAGAGACTGAACCCTCCCTTAGAGGAGCATGGACGAAGCCTACCTTCCAGTGTCCCTGTTTCCTCATAGCAAAGGCATGTAAGTCTGGCAGGCTTTAGCTCAATGACCTTCCTTTCCACTATTGAAGCAGGACCCATGGCATCCTATGAGACCCCTTTGGGGCGTTGGAGCCTTTAAGGGTGTATCCTAAAAGCTGGTAGTTCCCCTGATCTCTATTGGGCTTTTTCTGCCTCTTGGTATCTTAAAAGCCATGCTCAGAAGATCTCGCTGAGGGGTTTGAGGATCCCCATCTGCCTATATAAATCTTTTCCATATATCTGGAGCTATTTGGAAAAAGACAAAACAGTGTTATTAGCTGGATCAAATAAAGAAGGTAGCAGTTTGCAGGAGAAAAAGATTTGGCATCTCTTATTCATCAGCATTCAAAAGAAATTTAAAAATTTTTAAGTAAAAAGCATGATATGGTAGACCCGTAGGAGTTCCAGGATATGACTCCACCCTTTAAAAAATTTTTTTTTAAATTGACCTTAAAATATTTGCTGGGTACACTTTAATAATACCTTGACTTTAAAGATTGTAAGAAATACATATAATTCGAAAGGTTTGACAAAATACAGTAAATGCTTTTGCTCCATATGCAGGAGCATTGTCAGTGTAACCAGTTTAGGAAATCCAATAATAGAACAATGAATACAGACAATGAGCTATAACATGCTTAGCAGCCTCTCCTGTTCTGACAGAGGTTACTATAAATCAAGAATATGTATCCACTGTAACGTGGACATAGGACTGTTTGCCAAATGAAGGTATATGAGTAACATCCATTTGCCAAAGTTGTCCTGGTAGGGGTCCTTGAGGGTTAACTCCAAATTAAGGGACAGATTGTAGTATAGGACCCCTTGGACAGGATTTCCCAATCTGCCATGCTGCTTCCTGAGAAAATTGAAACTGTTTACACAGGGCTGCAGCGTTCTGGTGATGAATAGTATGAGACTGAATTGCTTGATCTGTCAGGGTTGCTCCAAATAATTTTCTTTTGGGTAGCTTGATCAACAAGGGCATTCCCTTGTGCTAAAGCTCCAGGGAGCATGGAGTGAGTTCGAGTATGTCCTATAAAACATAGAGCTCTATGTTGACATACAAGTCTTTGAAGAAGGAGGAAGTGCTGAAATAGTTCATCAGCATTTGTCCCTAAGACCAGTCTTTATACTGGAAACACCATAAGTAAATATTTGCTGTCTGTATATAGATTAAAGGGGAAATATGGCAAATGCTAAAAAGCCATGATAATGGCATATAATTATAGACTTTGAGCTGATTTTAAGTTGACAGTTTCAGTATAAAGTTGTCCATTGATTTGCGAGAGCGATTTGCCATTTAGTGGAAGTTTCCCAGAGCCATTGTTTTTGATCCTTTGAAAAAAAGAACAATAATTTTGAGGCTCAAAACCTATAATCTGTAAGGGTCACCTATGCCCCTTGATAATCCAGGAGGCAACAAGATCAAAATATGGAAGTGTATTCCATGGGCTATTAGATAGTTCAATGTGCCCAAGCTGTAGCTGCTCTTGTACCAATTGAGCAGCTGCCCTAAGTTTCTCCTGAGAAAGGGGTCGTTGGTCTACCCATACAGGATTATCTGATTTCCAAGTAATTGTGTCTGCACAATGCATTATTGAGGTAGCAGGAGCTACCAAGGCCCCTATGCTAAATTTTGATATCTTAATCCACACCTTCTGGTATTGCGTGCCACTACTATGGGGGTGAGAATTCCTTTTCAAAGAACCAGCTCTTGATTTCATTGATCTTCTGTATTTTTTTTTTGCCTCTATGTCATTTATTTCTGATCTTAATTATGTCTTTCCTTCTACTTCCTCTGTGCTTCACTTGCTGTTCTTTTTCTAGTTCTTTAAGGTGCAGGGTTAAGTTTTTTTTTTTTTTTTTTTTTTCATTTTTCTGAAGCTGGAAACAGGGAGAGACAGTCAGACAGACTCCCGCATGCGCCCGACCGGGATCCACCCGGCACGCCCACCATGGGGCAACGCTCTGCCCACCAGGGGGCGATGCTCTGCCCATCCTGGGCGTCGCCATGTTGCGACCAGAGCCACTCTAGCGCCTGAGGCAGAGGCCACAGAGCCATCCCCAGCGCCCGGGCCATCTTTGCTCCAATGGAGCCTTGGCTGCGGGAGGGGAAGAGAGAGACAGAGAGGAAAGCGCGGCGGAGGGGTGGAGAAGCAAATGGGCGCTTCTCCTGTGTGCCCTGGCCGGGAATCGAACCCGGGTCCTCCGCACGCTAGGCCGACGCTCTACCGTTGAGCCAACCGGCCAGGGCGGGTTAAGTTGTTAATCTGAGCTTGTTTTTGCTTCTTAAGGTATACCTGTAATGGTATGAACTTCCCTCTCAGAACTGCTTTTGCTGTGTCCCATAAATTTTCAATTGTTGTATGTTTATTTTCATTTGTTTCAAGGAAGTTTTTGATTTCTTTCTTGATCTCATTGTTAACCCATTCATTATTTAATAGCATGCTATTTAGTCTCCAAGTGTTTGAGTGATTTTTCAGTTTTTCTTTTGTAGTTGATTTCTAATTTCATGCCATTGTGATCAGAGAAGTGCTTGATATTATTTCTATCTTCTTAAATTTATTAAAATGTTTTTTGTGTCCTAACATGTGGTTTATTCTAGAGAATGTACCATGAGCACTAGAAAAGAATGTATATTCTGCTGCTTTGGGGTAAAACGTTCTGAAGATATCTATTAAATCCAGTTGATCTAGTGTGTCATTTAAGGCTGCTGTTTCTTTGTTAATTTTCTGTCTGAAGGTTCTATCCATTAATGTGAGTGGGGTGTTAAAATCCCTACTATTATAGTATTGCTATTGGTCTTGCTCTTTTTGTCTATCAAAATCTGTTTTATATATTTAGGTGCTCCTATATTAAGCGCATATATATTTATAATGGTTATATCTTCCTGTTGTAATGCTCCTTTTATCTTTATGTACTGGCCTTCTTTATCCTTTACTATAGTCTTTGTTTTAAAGTTTATTTTGTCAGATATTAGTATTGCTACCCCAGTTTTTTTTCCTTTCTGTTTGCATGAAATATTTTTTTCCATCCCTTTATTGTGTCTATGTGTATCTCTTGTTTTGAGGTGGGTCTCTTGTAGACAGCATATGTATAGGTCCTGTTTTTTTATCCATGCAGCTACCCTATGTCTTTTGTTTGGAGCATTTAATCCATTTACAATTAAGGTTATTATTGATATGTAGTTGTTTATTGCCATTTTATTCTTTAAATCTATAATTTTTTTTCTTGATTTCTTCTTTTCTTTGCTTTTTTTTACTGCAAGCCCCTTAACATTTCCTGCAGTACTGGTTTGATTCTAATAAATTTCTTGAGTTGTTTTTTTTTTTTTTTGTCTGGCAAGCTTTTTATTTCTCCTTCAATTTTAAACATTAATCTTGCTGGATAAAGAAGTCTTGGTTATCGGCTCTTGTTTTGCATTAGTTTGAATATTTCTTGCGATTCCCTTTTGACCTCAAGTGTTTCTGTTTAAAAGTTTGATGTCATCCTATGTGGGTTCCTCTGTAGGTAATTGATTTCTTTTTTATTGCTGCTTTTAGTATTTTTTCTTTACCTTCTAACTTTAGTATTTTAATTATGATGTGTTGATGTAGGCCTTATTGGGTTTTTCTTTACCGGGACTCTCTGTGCTTCTTGAACTTGTGTGACTTTTTCCTTCATCAATTTAGCAAAGTTTTCAGTTATGATTTCTCAAACATGTTCTTTATCCCCTGTTCTTTCTCTTCTCCTTCAGGAACCCCTATGATATGGATGTTATTTCTTTTCATATTGTCACAAAGTTCTCTTATAGTTTCCTCAGAGTTTTCGAGCCTCTTTTCTTTTTGCTGCTCTGTTTCTGTGTTTTTATTTATCTTGCCCTCTAATATACTGATATGATCGTCTGCTTCATCTAGCCTGTTGTTGATTCCTTCTAGTGTAATCTTCATTTCTGATATTGTAATTGCCATTTCTGATTGATTCTTTTTTATGATTTCAGTGTCCTTTTTGATGCTTGCAATTTCTTTATTTATATGCTCATTAAGTTCATCCATTGTAGCTCTGAGATCCTTAAGCATCCTAACAATCATTATTTTAAATTCTGCATCCGGTAATTTGGTTAATTCCATCTCATTCAGTTCTTGTTTTGGGGATTTCTCTTGTTGATTCATATGGTTAACATTCCTCTGTCTTCTCATTTTTTCTGTGTGCAATTTGCAAGCTTCTTAGAGTTGTGTGTCTGAGGTTGATTTATGGAATGCGGCTTCTCCTCCAGGTCTTTATCCCTCAGCCTCTGCTGATTGCTCATATTTTAATTCTCCTTAACTATTAGAGCTGCTAAAAAGTCTTAATTTCCCTGCTGTTTTTTTGCTGAGTTCAGCTGGGAGCTTCTGTGTTTGCCTAGCCTACCAGGGAGCTTCTGTGTTTAGGAGAGGGAAGTGGGTGTGTCTTGTTCTTTTGCCCCAGTTGAAACTCTATCCAGGAATGGGGTGGGTGTGAACTCTGAGAACCAGAAGGTTTGGTCTGCCCAGTGAATCTCCAGGGGCAGGGGCATTCTTTGTATCAGAAGAGGGAAGTGTAGCTCAGGTCTCCCTGGAAACCTAAATCACTGTCCCTCCCCTTTACTTACTCTTTTCTCAACAAACTTTCATGCTGATTGGAGCTGGAAAGCTTTTTGGGGTGGGTCAACTGGTTCCACACTAGGCTTGTACTGGACAGAGGGAGCGACCTCTCCCCCAGCTATGGCCGCCTCAGCACTGGAGAATGACTCAGCTCAGATATTCTTCTCCCCATCACCATTTGTGTCACTGTACCTCAATATTCCCACTCTTTTTATGCAAGACCAATCCTCTCAGCCCTCCTTGCCCCCGGATCCCCAGGCATGTGGCTGTGAGCAATATTTTCTGCACTGCCCCTTTAAGGCTGCAACTTCTTTTGCCAGCTGCTTCCCACAGTCAGAACTTCTGCTCTTCTTCCCATTCAATGCTGTCAGGTTGTCTCCTCCAGGCTCTGGGTTTCTAGGCTGGGGCTCCGGTCCTGGGAGAGAGGACTCCCACCTCTCAAGGTCTCTTTCCTCACAATGAGAAACTCTCTGGACCCTCAGCCTCAGCCTCTCCTTGTTCCTGGGAGCAGGGGAGCCCCCACCCTCGCACTCCATATCAGGCTAAATGTAGTTTCTTCTGTGCTTCTTGGTTTTTGAGTCCTATTCTTTTAGTCCAAAGTTGGTTTTTCACGATGATTGTTCTTAAATTATTTTATAATCAAGTGTGGTTGCAGGAGGTGGCAGTCTGTGCTCTGCTGGCATCTTGGAATATCCTTCATTTAGTTTTTTTCAGGGTATTTCTCTTGTTGATTCATTTGAGTCGTATTTCTTTTCCCATTTTTTTTTTGTGTGTATTAAGTAGCATTGTCTGACTTTGAAATTTGTTGTGGTGTCCTTATGAGAAAGATGGGCTTGGTGGTACTAGATGGGCTCTAGGCCACCTGATTTTCTTGCTCTAGGAATGCTTCTTGAGTGTAGTATTTTTCCTCCTGTTGTATTGAATGCAGTTGGTCCTTTTGTGTCTGTGGTTATCCCTTCAGGCTGGCTGGCTCTAAGGTTCAGCCTTAATAATGTGTATTAGACACTATGCAGTGTTTGGTGCCTGTTGGACTCTTTCTTGTGCCTGCTGCTTGTATAGTTAGCTGAGTCTAGGGTTGATGCTGTCTGCCACTCACTACAGGTTGTGTTGGTTCCAGGTCTTCTTGGGTTGGCATCAGCCATTGTTTGTAACCTGCTATGGGTTACTTGTCTGGAGCTGCTGCTCTGTTCACTGTTTGTGTCTGCATTTCCTGTGCCTGGGTAGTATGGGAGGGCCTTCCTGTGAATAAAGATCAGCTTCCTCCTGCTCAGAGATGACACAGCTCTGTAAAAGACCCAAGCTCTGGAAGATTTGCCTTCACTTTTCAGCTGCTCCACCTCCTCTTCTAGCTGCCTGGTCTTCCCACCAAGTCTTCTGTAGAAAGACTGTAGCATGGACTCAGACTGCCTTCACCCAACCAACTCTTCTACAGTTTGCATGCTTGGTGTGTTAGGGCAGCTGAGGTTTGGAATACAACATTAGTGAGATCCTTTACTTTAGTGGTCTCTTGGTCAGGAGCTCAGTCTGGGGAAAGTGGCCCCTACTCCAAAGCCTAATCCCTCAGACACTGCTGGATAGTCATATTTTATTTCTTACCAGCAAGATGAGCAGAAGGTTCAGATCAAGTGGAGCCAACAGTCCCCTCTGCAGACATTCTTCCAGCTGGTGAAACTCTGGCCACAGGGAGAAAAACTGAGAGAGTACTTTCCTGGGGCTTACTATGCCTCCCCAGAAAGTGGCTAAGCCCTTCAACCAGACCCAACAATAGGCTCTAAGGAACCCACACTTTAAATGTCTATGCTTCAAGCTTTTCTTCTTTCCCCCTATGGCAGTGGTCCCCAACCCCCGGGCCATGGATCGGTACTGGTCTGTGGGCCATTTGGTACTGGTCTGCAGAGAAATTATAAATAACTTACAGTATTTCCGTTTTATTTATATTTAAGTCTGAATGGTGTTTTATTTTTTAAAAGTGACCAGATTCCCTCTGTTACATCTGTCTAAGACTCACTCTTGACACTTGGCTTGGTCACGTGATACATTTATCCATCCCACCCTAAAGGCCGGTCCATGAAAATATTTTCTGACATTAAACCGGTCTGTGGCCCAAAAAAGGTTGGGGACCACTGCCCTATGTAATCTAGCCCAGTGAGGGATATCCAGCACCTGGGCCAGCTGACTGTGAAGTTCCACTTCATCCAATGCTCATGAGCCACTGTGCTGGTGCTGATCACAGAGAGTAGAACTCACCTCAGCTGGCCCAGGTGTGAGGAATCCTTCCTTAGGACATGCCACCAGCAGGGGTTGTTGGATCCTGAACTGATGCTCTCCACAGTTGGCCACTGGATTTGCCAGCCCTGGGCCTTCCTGGAGACAACCTGGTGTAGATTAGAGGGAGACACTGCCCATGACTGGCCCTCCACAAACTCCTTGGATCTAAAAGCAATGCAGACTTTGTGGCTGCCTCTGCTGGGCCCAGGTGCTCATGGAAATACCAAGTCGCACACCAAGGCTGGCTTTTACCCGCACTGACCCTGGGGAAAGGTCTGCTTAAAAGGCCAAGGTTCCCTGAATTCCGCCTCCTGTAGCTTCTGTCTGCTGGCTGCTTGTTGGGCTCACACTAAAATAACCTCTGGTAGAATCGAGAGCAGGCATAGCCAACACATGACCTGCAGGCCAGATCCGGCCTGTGTAATGAGTTTATGTGGGCCACGATTAAATTTTTAATATTCTCCACTACTTTAAAATCTCAGCTACTCAGAAGTGGAAGCGTCTTTGATTATTGGAAATCAAGATATTTAAGAAGATAGTGATATGTGGAAAAGAATTTCTGCGTGTGACTAATCTAGGGTTAACTTCCAATAACTGGTCGAATGGATTTGCAATATTTCTTTATTTTTTTTAAAAATTTTATTATAAAGATTTACAACTTTTGTACTCATCTGTACTCGATTTGAACTGTTTGATGTTTAGTGGTGATGTGAAACCCACATTCTTTTAGGCAGAGTTTACCAGTGCGCACCCAAACAATTCGTTATTTTTGTGGTCAAGTGTGCTGAATCAAGTGGCATTGTAGCATAAACAATAGCTGCAGTTGATAAGTGAAAACATGTCCAGGCTGTTTGTAAAACAAAATAATTGTTTTATTTGCGATATAACCCCTTTAAGCTCATTCTATTAATTAAATATTGTTTTAATTGATTGTGATACAGTTTGGATATTTATACGGTATGTAATTATATTTTTATTAAAATAATATTGTATATTAAAATTTTTTTCACTCACTTACATTTATTCATAAATTACATAATAAAATTTTGTTTACTTAAATTGTTTTTGTATTTAACATTTTTTAATTTTAATATTTTGTCCAGTCTGTGAAAAAAGTTTTCTTTCTAATTAGGCCCGAGGGCAAAAACTGTTGGCCACACCTGGTCTAGAGTCTGTGGCAGTTCAGGGATTAGAAAGGGTGGTGGGTATGGCTCCACCCCTTAGCCCCAGGTGTCAGTCTGTCATGACTTTATTCACAGACTGCAGTAGGGTGTGGCCTCAGGAGTTTGGTGGGTGTGGCCTGTGACACCCAGAGGTGTGGTCTGCCCACAGTCCAGACAGTTTCTACTGATTCTCCCATGAGGCAGAATTACCAGTCTTAGACTCCAGAGTGTGTGGGGGAAAGCTCTGGCCTCAATGCCAGAAAACTGAGTCATTAATGCACTTCCTGGCTTCTTGGAAAGATCCAGTCTCTGTAATTGGGGCAGGAGAGACTCCTGAGGGTGGAGCAGTTGCATCTCCCCAGGCTGAAGCAGCTCAGAGGGGACTGCTCCACCCGGGAAAGATGGCGACTATGTATTAGAGAATGACTCAGCACAAGGGTTCTGGTGGCCATCCCCCACAATGTCTCTCCCTGGGCCACCATACAACTCTAGTCCTTGCAGCTCTCCCCTGCTGGAGCCCCGGGTAAGTGACTGTGAACGAGACTTTCCAAACTGGCCCTTTAGGATGAAGCCTGCATCTCATAGAGCTCTGTCTCTTTCTCACTGTAAGGCCAGCAGCCCGGCCCATGCAGGTTCGCATTGGATTCGGACAGTCGGTAAAGAAACCATGGAGCCAAAAACTGGTGGGCCATAGTCTTTAATCTAGCTTGCACCCGGCGGGCAAGTAAAAATACACACTGGGCTCCAAAACCCAGTCACATTCAGTGCTCACAAAGCTACTGATTTATCCGAGTTTCCTAGAATCAAAGGTTTCTAGCTCACCAGCCTTATTTCCCTCAGTTCCCCATCTTCTTCCTTATCCCAGATACAAACTCTGTACAAACTGGCATCTCACTCAGCACTCTGCCATCTTGGCTGCTTCTCCTGGCCTCCTCCACGTGGCCTCCTTTAGCTGCTGGCTCTACTCTCTCCGCTCTCTCATGCTAACCTCAGGAACCAAGAGCCCAAACTCTCGTTCCGTCCCCATTTTATAGTGTAGAAATCCAAACCCTTAATCCAATATACATAACAGGGAAGTCTCTAATACAAAGTCACTTCTCTGAGGCATGATTGGATTGTACCACCCCACATCAAGACGGGTGGGAGAGGCTTAATCCCAAAACCAAGCCCCAGGCTACAATGATCCTGTCTGCCTCCAACACACATTAATATCACCTGGGCGATGGCATCTTTAACAAAGTGAGCATAATACATTTTATCCGCCCAACAATCCACCCCTATGCTCACTTTACTACCCACAATTTACACTACCGGCATCCCTGTGCAAGGAAATTAGAACATTACACAGATTACAATAGCAAAAATCATACAGTTTCAACAATTACAAAGGTACACTTCACCAGTCTCTGAGCACTTAGCCCAAAGCGCAAAATGTCCTCAGTCTTCTTTCTAGCCACGGGAAAAGCTTCCCGGGGTAGGGGAGTGCTTCCAGCAAAGCCACCCCCCACCCCCATCAGGGTATTTTACATTGTCCAAAATCCGTAATCCGAAAGTCCATCCAACAAAGGAGCCAATGCCCACTCCGGTCGTAGTCCAGGAAATCAGTCCACGCACATGGGGCATCAGCCACCCCCCTCATCCCTGCCGTCCTGGCAGGTCTTACACTGTCCCAAAGAGGAGCACGTGGCAATGGCAGTCAGCATTTCCATCTCTGCTCCGGAAAGCATGTCCAGCCCTATGTCCCCAAATCGCAGACCTACCGGGGCCATAGTAGGTGCTCCTTCCAGCTGGGCTTCCATCTTCTGGAGACTGCAGATCACAACTCCAGCCCAATTCTCCTCATCCTCCAAAGAGGAACTGAAAACACCAGCTCCCGCTGCCAGGCTCAAGCCCCGGGCTGCCGCCGCCTTCTGCTCCGCAGACCTTGCAGCTCCGGACCCGGCCTCAGCTTCAGCCTCAGCCTCAGCCCCGGCCTCCTGCTGCTGCTGGCTCTCCGCAACATCCAGGGCAAGCTGCAACTCACGAACCTCTGAATCCTCCTCCAGCGTTTGCTCCATTTCCAGGCGAATCTCGAACACCTGGTTGGCCTCCTCCTCCAGCATTTCCTCCAGCTCCAGGGTCAGCATCAGTTTCTCCTGTGTTTGCTCCACCTCCTTCCGCTGCTCGGTTTGCAGGTCCCGGGCAACCTCTTCCACAGAGCTCTCAGTTTCCTCACGCATGGCTGTAAAAGTCAGCCAGCCTACGATCCCCAAAAGGGCAGCCATGGGGAACCCTAACACTAGCCAGTCCTCTACTCCACTACTCAAAGGCTCCTTGCCGATCTGTATCGAATCCTGCCACAGACTACGCCAAATGTAAAGCCAGCAGTCAAGGCCAGGGCCACTATCACAGCAGCCTTCTGGCCTATGCAGGTTCGCATTGGATTCGGACAGTCGGTAAAGAAACCATGGAGCCAAAAACTGGTGGGCCATAGTCTTTAATCTAGCTTGCACCCGGCGGGCAAGTAAAAATACACACTGGGCTCCAAAACCCAGTCACATTCAGTGCTCACAAAGCTACTGATTTATCCGAGTTTCCTAGAATCAAAGGTTTCTAGCTCACCAGCCTTATTTCCCTCAGTTCCCCATCTTCTTCCTTATCCCAGATACAAACTCTGTACAAACTGGCATCTCACTCAGCACTCCGCCATCTTGGCTGCTTCTCCTGGCCTCCTCCACGTGGCCTCCTTTAGCTGCTGGCTCTACTCTCTCCGCTCTCTCATGCTAACCTCAGGAACCAAGAGCCCAAACTCTCGTTCCGTCCCCATTTTATAGTGTAGAAATCCAAACCCTTAATCCAATATACATAACAGGGAAGTCTCTAATACAAAGTCACTTCTCTGAGGCATGATTGGATTGTACCACCCCACATCAAGACGGGTGGGAGAGGCTTAATCCCAAAACCAAGCCCCAGGCTACAATGATCCTGTCTGCCTCCAACACACATTAATATCACCTGGGCGATGGCATCTTTAACTAAGTGAGCATAATACATTTTATCCGCCCAACAAAACTCTTTTTAACGAACTCATTATTTTGTGACTCTGATTTTGTAGTTGTTGTTTTAGTTGACTTTTGTTCGTGTTACCTTAGTCCTTGTGTGTTTCATAAATTTTGATTGTGAACTCATGGTCCATCAATTCTTTAGGAATTCTTGGAAGTGTGGTTTAAAATACCTTCTTTCATTTAGAATTATCTTTGCTCCTGCGAAGCACCAGAAGATACTACCAACCTGAGTCCATTTTCATGTAAGTTTTAGCTTGGTTCTAGTTCTAAAGGCATGTGAATGTGGGCTCTATTCAGAGCTAAGCAAGTATCTTTCCCATCTCACTTCATTCAAAGGGACTTTTCTCTAGATCCTTTACTGGTGGTGTTTCTTTATGAAAGCCCTAGCTTCATTTGATTGTCTCTGATATAAACATTTGTATTTTGCGAGCTCTAGACTTCGCCTTCTGTCCAACATATTTAGGAGCCCATTAAACTTAGGATCTAAACTATGAGAGATTGATATATGCTCTCAACGCAGTGCCTGCTTCCAGGCTTGCTTACCTCTCTGAAAACCCTCTTTCTACTTTTTTCTTGGCATCTGAATACTTCCTTTAGTTATACAGTGTGTCCATAAAGTCATGGTGCACTTTTGACCGGACACAGAAAAGCAACAAAAGACGATAGAAATGTGAAATCTACACCAAATAAAAGGAAAGCCCTCCCAGTTTCTGTAGGATGATGTGGCAGCATGTGCACATGCACAGATGATAATGTAACACCGTGTATACAGCGGAGCAGCCCTCAGCCATGCCAGTCGAGATGTGGATGGTACAGAGGAAAGTTCAGTGTGTTCTGTGGCTCACTAAATTCAAATCCGTGACCAACGTGAGTATCAGTGCATTTGTAACGAAGCACCACCACATAGGAATAACATTACTTGGTGGGATAAGCAGTTGAAGGAAATCGGCAGTTTGGTGGAGAAACTCCGTTCTGGTAGGCCATCAGTCAGTGACAAGTCTGTAGAGGCTATACAGGATAGCTACCTAAGGAGCCCTAAAAAATCTGTGCATGAGCCCACATCGAACTACGCTGAATAGGTATGAAACTGGGAGGGTTTTCCTTTTATTTGGTGAAGATTTCACATTTCTATTGTCTTTTGTTGCTTTTTTGTGACCAGTCTAAAGTGCACCTTGACTTTACGGACACACTGTATTTCCTTTAGATCTCTTTATTAGGTCATCCATGTGGTTAAAGTAATGATAAAGGTGTTTTTTTTTGTTTTGTTTTGTTTTTTGTATTTTTCCAAAGTGAGAAGCAGGGGGGAGGCAGACAGACAGACTCCCGCAAGTGCCCTACCAGGATCCACCTAGCCTGCCCAGCAGGGGGTGATGCTCTGCCCATCTGGAGCATTGCTCTGTTGCAACAGGAGCCATTCTAGTGCCTGAGGTGTAGGCCACGGAGCCATCCTCAGCACCCGGGCCAACTTTGTTCCAATAGAGCCTTGGCTGCAGGAGGGGAAGAGATAGAGAGAAAGGAAGGGAGAAGGGTGGAGAAGCAAATGAGTACTTCTCCTGTGTGCCCTGGCTGGGAATCAAACCCAAGACTTCCACACACCAGGCTGACGCTCTACCAGTGAGCCAACCAGCCAAGGCCAGTAATGGATAAAGATTTTAAGAAATATTTTAGATAGCTGTACTAGAAGGGCTTTTTGGACCTCTAGTTTGCATATTTGTGGCATGTCCCCAGTCTCTATTACTACACTGTTTCACAGAAGTATTGTTTTAAAATATAATTATAGGAGATAATACTTATTTTACTTAAGTATCTGGACTTTGCTAAGTGCTTTGCATGTATTATCTAATTTAATGCTCATATCAGCCCATCCTGGTATGTACAATGGCTCTATTCATTTTAGAGGTAAGAAAACTGGGGTCTAGAAAGGTTGATAACTTCTCCCAGTTCACTGTCAGACTGTTTTGGAAAATATAATTCCACTCAATCCACTTTTTATAATGAAATATTTCAACCATCAAAAAGAGACGAAATAATAATACAATGAAATTATACCCTCAATATTATCCTGTTGCAAACATTTTGTCATAATCCCTTTCTCTGTCTCTGTCTCTTCATACATACATTTTGCTGTTAACATTTGAAGGAATTGTTCTGGATATCAAGACACTTAACCTCTCAGTACTGAGACAATTTTCAAAATGAGCTTTTAGCTATCTTCAAAGTAGTCTCTGGTGAATTCTTATCACTGTCTGGGCAATGGGTAAAATTGTTTAGTTGACAGGAGGGATTCCAGTGTTTTGTTTTGTTTTGCTTTTGTAATACAGGGTTTAGCAAAATGTCTGGTACTTAGCAGATGAATCAATGAATGGTTTGTTAAAGAGAGGCTAGGCGAATAAGAGAGGACCTAAAAGTTATCTGAGATAAGAAACTTGTTCTAATTTAAATAGCAGGAAAAAAGAAATACATTGAAAGAGTTAGTTATCTTTCCAGAAGGATCATGCTGTAGCTTCTCACCCTGACAAGAAATGCAGAGAAACATCCGTGTAAATCTTTGTGTATAAGCAGTTATTCCTGTCATGTACTATTTTGTCCTCAAGCTAGATGGTGAACCCTTGGGACAGGGACTCTATCTTCTCTCTGTGTATCTAACCAGTATATGGTTCCTGATACAATTGAATGAGTGAATCAGTGAATTCATTCTAATGCATAGTTCATAGTGAATGTAATTTCTACCTTATTATTGCCACTGTTCTCGTTGCTGAAGCCAATTCTGCTGATACTATTACTGCTTCTAAAACTATTACTATTTCTATCATTAATATCTCTCTGAGGGAGACAGATCAAGCAGAATATATTATTCCCTTTCTTATAGCTGAGGAAGATTTGAAGTAAATTAGTTCAAACTTGAATCTGGACATTCAACCTCCAAGTCCAGTGTTTTCTCTATGCAAGTTCCTTAAAAATTTTTTTAAATCTATTTTTACTTTTTTAAAATTTATTTTTAAACTATGGCTGATATACAATATTATATTACTTTAAGGTGCTATCCCATTCCTTTTGATTTGGGGTTTGTTGACTCTCCCTATATACCAGGAACTATCATATTTTACAGGTTAAGGTAGCCAAGAGACTAAGAGCACAGAGAGTATGCTTGCAGAACTGCTGTCTTCACTAACACTCAACATCCAGGAAAGATCATGACTGCGTTAGAAGACATCAGCTGCTTTAAAAATCTCAAGCTATTATAAATAATTATGCACATATAAATAAAATACTAAAATATAATTTTGGATGAACATATATTTAGATACTTATCAGGCATCATTTATGATATATAAGTATTGGCCTGACTTGTGGTGGCGCAGTGGATAAAGTGTCGACCTGGAAATGCTGAGGTCGCCGGTTCAAAACCCTGGGCATGCCTGGTCAAGGCACATATGGGAGTTGATGCTTCCTGCTCCTCCCCCCTTCTCTCTCTCTGTCTCTCCTTTCTCTCTTTCTCCCACTGTCTCTCCCTCTCCTCTCTAGAGTGAATAAAAAAAAAGATATATAAGTATTAGTTATAAAACATATTTTATATGTATACATATAATTTGTGCATCTCTGCATATCCTGCAGTGACTTGTCCCTAACTCTGTCTGCACCCATGGGTGGGAAAGCAAGGGGGAAGGAAGCTAATGGACCAGGGAGGGCCTGAGGTTGGGGCTGCAGATTAGAGATGAAGGCTAGGGAGGAGCTAGGTGCTGGCCTTGCACGTGAGCCAGTGTCAGGCTCTACACACGTTTTGCCTCAGCAAGCCAGCTTTCAGGATCCTGCTAACATTAGGCATGGGGAACATTGACTAGAGATGGCATCTGAAGTGGCAGAGGAGCCAGTGAACATTTGGGTTGATTGCCTTTAACAAATTGCTTTTGTTCTATTTTTGAAATCTATTTCTAGACTTATATTATTTCTCCTTTCTAAGCACCTCCTGCCAATGCACTGACTGTTACTAGATTGTCCGATCTGACCGCTGAATTGATGTTCAAGTTTTTAAAGGAAAGCATAGCTAATTTCAGAATCAATTTCTCATTTGCCAAATCAGCACTTAATGGTAGTAATCTGGTATGCTGGGTCCACATATTCAGATGAAAGAGAATATTTACTCTGTTCTTAGATCTTTTCACTTATACTCAGATGAGAATTCATTATTTCTCTGGTCTTCAGTAATATCTGTCTGCTGTTTACCTCCCTAATCATCATCATCACCCACACAAATATTACACAGTAGCAAAGGAAGACATATTTAGTGTCAGGTATCAAGTGTAGAAACACAACATAACTGCTGAAAATCAACTGCAAATTGGAAGTTTTATTATGCCATGTTCAACCTTTTGGCAATAACTATCTCTATATAATTTCCTGACTCTCCTCATTACAAGGTGTTTTCCTGGGGAAAAATATTGTGAATAATATAAATGCAATCTTTAAAAAACCTTGGTAATGTCTATAATCTTTTCTGTTATAGACCTCACACTTGTTAGTCGGATATCAAATATGATGGTAGTAAGAAATGCATTCTTAATGGCATTCTCATTTCATTTGAAAGCAGAAGGGAAGGATTAAGCAGTGCTGGCTCAAGTTCAGACCTGAAACGCATTAACACAGAAAACACACAGGGCACTCTCGATAGCGTGCAAACAAGTCAGCAGTAAAGCATCATCACAAAAGAGGAAGGAAGCAGTGAGGATCGAGGCACCTTTTATTTAGAGTTTGTACATGTAGGGACCCATGGAGTTCCTGGATGGTAGGATTAATACATGTTCTCTGGGGGCTAGATCAGGTAAGCCTCTGGTGAAAAGCAGCTTCTTTGGACCTCAGGTCACCATTTAATAGAGCCAGACCAAAGAAATGCCAATCTGCCAGCTACATTTTATAACCATCCATCCTGTGAAAGGCAGTTAAAATAGAACATGGACCCAGAGTAAGGCCTTGATCTACATTGAAAGCAGAGAGAGAAGAGAGATGGTAGAGAGTGAGGGGAAAACATATAAACAAGTCACTGTTATTGAGTGTTTGAATGTTTGAAGTATAAGTTGGAAGCTGAGAGAGGCTGAGAATATGGAGGTTAATAGAGAACTTCACATGACTCTTAGTCCTTTCTCAAGAGCTGGCAGGATATTTTGATATCAGTTTTGATGCCAGTTCTTGTGAGGTTCGTGTACGGTGTCATATAAAAGCATTTTATTGGACAGCACTTGGAGAAGCTTAGGCTTTATTCAGAATAAGATTTATTCTCACCTCCCTGTGTCTTGCCAAGGAAAAAGTCCAGTCTAGTCTTCAGTAAGCCCAATATAAAAATCAAAGTCCAGTTATCCTGTGCCATGGTTTAGCCCATAACAAACTCAGTCCAGTTCAGGCACTGCTCAAAGCCTGGACTTGGAAGACTGGCTGGCTGCCAGCCCACACAACATGGCTGCTGACATGGCTAGCACGTTTCAGCAGGGAGGCAGAGAGAAGGACAAAAAGGGTGAAAAGGGCTGAGTCTCTGTTAAGCTGGTGTTTTTATTTTTGGGCTGGGAAGGACTACATTTTCTTCAAGCCAACCAATCAGGTTTTTTTAAAATTTCATGGGCTTGCATTGATTTTTCCCACTAATTAATCAGATCCTTTTTTCATTCAAGACTGACGAGCCTCTATGGTCACCATTCTGGCCTCCACTGTGTGTCTGTAAAGTGCAAGTATAGAAACACCTTCCACACAGCATCTACCAGCAGAGACTTGGGGAAGTTCCTCCCAAACCTGAGTGCAGAGGTCTGAGGCACAATGGACTCTGAAGACACAGTTGATTCCTTAAATGTGAAGCTGAGCCTATGAATACTTTAGCCTTATAGAAAATTAAACTAAATGGGATGTTGAAGCTTTTTACTGAAGCAGGTTTTCCAAGTTTAATAAAATATAGTGTCCAATTCCCTCTGCTCTCTTTCCCCATCAATATCTAGCTACCTGGCTACCTTAACAATTTCACACCATGGAGTTGAGGGCAGAAAGCTCAGTACTGAGTATTTGCTGTGCCACTTAATGTCACTGATATTGAATGATTGGTAACCACAAATGAACCTTAGTTTTTGTATCTAAAATATGGGTTTTTTGAATATCTATCATAAAGCTGTTTTGAGGGTTAATACAATGAGCAAAACTTGACCACTATGCTGACGCAAGTCAGGCATATAATACTGGTAAGTATGTGGTAAATTTGCAAGGCTTTATTGTGTTTTGTCTGTAATATTTTAAGTGTCCTCCTGTCAAAATCACACCTGACTTGTACGCAGTTAGGAAAACAGAAAGGTGTCTTCCAGAAGCTCATGAGTAGTCTCTGTCTCTGTGCCTTTCCCTCCATTTCTGTGGGTGCCGTGCTCAGGACACAGCTGCCAGTGGGGTCCCAGGGTGACCAGCAGCAATGGCTTTGTCCAGAGCATGACCTCTGTGTCCAGTACAGACCTGCATGTCTTGTCTTGGCGTACTCACTGAATCACAGCTATGCTGGTTTCATACACAAGGAGACAAATACCCCCTCTCTCACTCTGAATCTCCCTCTAGCATGGCACCCAAGCAATGCCATTCATATTGCTGAGGGGCTGAATTTCTTAGCTTCTGTTTATAGTTCCCTCTCCTGGGGACACTGCAGCAAGACTCTGGGATCTAGCAGGAAATATTACCGGAATGAACTGGGTTCAATGAAGCCCCTTGTATTTAGCCAATCAAAAGACAAACTGAATTAAGTAATATAAGAGCATTTTTTTAATTGAGAGAAGGGGAGGCAGAGACAGACTCCTGCATGTGCCCTGACTGGGATCCATCCTGCAAGCCCCCTAAGGGGCGATGCTCTGCCCATCTGGGGCATTGCTCTGTTCCTCCAGGACTGAACTATTTTTAGTACCTGAGGCAGAGGCCACTGGAATTATCCTCAGTACCTGGGGCCAACTCACTTGAATCAATTGAGCCATGGCTGTGGGAGGAGAGTGGGCAGAGAAAAAGAGAGAGAAGGGACAGGAGAAGGGGTGAAGAAGCCGATGATCACTTCTATGTGCCCTGACTAGGAATTGAACCTGGGACATCCACATGCTGGGCTGATGCTCTACCACTGAGCCAACTGGCCAGGGCCAAGATCATCTTTAATTCAGAAATACCTGAACCCTGAGAAGGCAGGGGAACCCTGTCCACAAAGCTGCCTTAACACTCTCCTGGTGCTGCTGGTATCTATAAGGTTCTGGGGTAAAAAAAAAAAAAAGTTTGTACAGTTAGTCATGTAATAATGTGCAGGAGGTGGGGGTTCTGTTGTAGAAACGGCTCCTCTGCAAGTTCTTTTGATGTAGCACAGGCCCAATCAGCATGGTCCTATCTGGTGTCCTTAGTAAATCTTCAAGACAGCTGAGGTCAGGTGTCTTCCAGGAACAGCCAGGACCTGGCACCTCTGGGACCATCTGCCTCTGGGAATTATCTGTGAAAAGACTCCCTGTTTTCTAAGAATAAAAAGTAAAGATTTAAGATTGGTAAACTGAGTTTCTTTTTTTAAATTTTTTATTTTTATTTTTACAGAGACAGAGAGAGAGAGAGAGTCAGAGAGAGGGATAGATAGGAACAGAGAGAGATGAGAAGCATCAGTCATTAGTTTTTCGTTGCGACATCTTAGTTGTTCATTGATTGCTTTCTCATATGTGCCTTGACCGTGGGCCTTCAGCAGACCGAGTAACCCCTTGCTCAAGCCAGTGACCTTGGGTCCAAGCTGGTGAGCTTTGCTCAAACCAGATGAGCCTGTGCTCAAGCTGGCGAGCTTGGGGTCTTGAACCTGGGTCCTCCACATCCCAGTCCTATGCTCTATCCACTGCACCACTGCCTGGTTAGGCCTGAGTTTCTAATGAGTTTATAGACCTTGAATTTTCACAGTAAACCATGTGGCTAGGCTTTTTATAAACAACTATTGTGATTTAAACTCCCCTAATTGTCAGGGCCCTTCCCAATGTAAGCTTTCCCCAACATTCCTGCAAAGGTAAGCTTTTGCCTGCATTTCCAAGTAAAGGCCAGGGAGCCATTAAGAGAGAACAGCAAGCAGATGAACTATTTTCTAACATTTACATATCTTCTATTCATTACAACTGAAAAGCTACTATTAGCAAAGCTAACTTTCTCACTTTGGGGCTCCCTATCAGAAACTCCTGTCTGGGATCTAGCAGGTACCTGGGGGAGAGCCCTTCCACATAGATCTCTTCCCGAAGGAAACCAGCTCTTGAGAAAAGATAGTCTCCTTGGGGTAAAAACAG
This sequence comes from Saccopteryx leptura, assembly GCF_036850995.1. NCBI lineage: Eukaryota > Metazoa > Chordata > Mammalia > Chiroptera > Emballonuridae > Saccopteryx > Saccopteryx leptura. Next base: position 90,258,913 of record NC_089506.1, on the reverse strand, counting down.
CTTATAGGCAAGGCTCCCTCTGAGCCCAGGGCCTATTATTTTCTTTTTCTTTTTTTTTTTTTTTTCTGAAGCTGGAAACGGGGAGAGACAGTCAGACAGACTCCCGCATGCGCCCGACTGGGATCCACCCGGCACGCCCACCAGGGGCGATGCTCTGCCCACCAGGGGGCGTCGCTCTGCCGTGACCAGAGTCACCCTAGCGCCTGGGGCAGAGGCCAAGGAGCCATCCCCAGCGCCCGGGCCATCTTTGCTCCAATGGAGCCTTGGCTGCGGGAGGGAAAGGGAGAGACAGAGGAAGGAGGGGGGGTGGAGAAGCAAATGGGCACTTCTCCTATGTTCCCTGGCCAGGAATCGAACCTGGGTCCCCCGCACGCCAGGCCGACGCTCTACCGCTGAGCCAACCGGCCAGGGCCTATTATTTTTAATTGTAACTCCTTTTCTTCTTCATTATTCTCTCCTTGTTTCAAAATGACCTTGTTCATTAGTTTATTGCTTATTTTCTATCTCTGTAGCTAGACTGTAAGCACAACGAGGGCAAGAACCATGTCTTTCATTGTTATTAAATAATCTCTTCACCCTATTCCTAATGCCAAGCAGTCTTTGACATACAAATGTTTGGATGAGCCAAGGAGTGAATGAATCTTCTCCAGTGTCGGTGCTTCATCTGGGTTACTGACTTCAGTATTGTCACTTCCTTTTTCAATCAAAAGGAGCAGTGCTCCCTGCAGGGCAGGGCATCCCCGGACTCTCCTGTCACCCGTGCTCCTGTTCTGACCTGTGCATGTTGCATACTCCCAGCCGCTGTGGGAGACGCTGCTGAGCAGATGCCAGGCTGAGGGGCTAAGGGAGCCAGCCCAGTGCCTGTTAACAGAGAGACGCTTCAGGGGCGTCTCTCATCTTGGTAAGGGTATGGATTAACTATTTCCTGGCCACTGCTAGCTTCCAATCTCCCTGTTTGTATTAACAGGTTAATCGCTGTACACCTGGACATCTCCAGCCTGGCTTCTTCAGCAAAGGGAAACAGTGACACTGAGACCCGCCTTCTACTCTCATATTATTTCTGCATCATGTGCACAGAATCTCTTTACATAAGGCCAAATGCACATTCCCATTTAAGATAGAGAGTCGATGCTGGCAGCGAGTAGTGGCTGGCTGGATAACTGCTTGTTCAGAAACCCTTGAAGATATTGCCTGGTCTTTCTGTTTACTGTGGGCTAGTGAAGAACGAGTCCTTATTTTCCAAGGGCAGCCTTTAATGAGCACCCGGTAGCTTTTTGATGTTGCTCTCCCACAGAGCGTGGGGAAAGGCAGTCCTAGGAATCATACATTTTCATTTGTAGAAGTATCTCGCATTGAACCCTGTCAAAAATAGAACTGCCTTTGAGACAGAGAAAATCCAATTTGAAAGTGTTTCTTCTTTTTTTTTTCTCTTTTGGACACATTGTATCAATTAGGATATAGTCTTTGGACCTCAGCTATTTTTCATGTGGAAAGTAATCTGGGATGGAGCTCTGTGTTGTTATAAGCAGTCTTGACCCAAAGTGATCCAAAATGAACACATAGCAGGGTAAAAGGGTGGGGAGAAGGAGGAAAGCAATTGGTACACATCCTTTCCTGGGGATCTCTCCGCGTGCTTAAAGTGCTCAGGAATTTCACGAGGACACTGTTTCCCCCACTACTCACCACCCAAAACACCCTTCAAGAGAGAAGGATTTCGAGGCTGACAGAGCAGTTTCAGGGACCTGGTGTTTCTATTCTTTAAACTAGAGACAAGCATGGAGTGGGACGTTGCTTTCCTAATAGACCGAAAACTATTAAATACTCAGTAAGCACTTAAATACATGTCAAATCCATTCATGAACAAAACATATGAATAGGGCTGAGGGAATAAGGCCTGCATCTTGTCTTCAAGGTCTTATAGTCTAGTGAAGGAGAGAGACAGGGAAGGGAACAAACGCAGCAGAGCATTAGTAGGGCTGAAATTCAGACAGGTACGGATACAGTATCAGTGTGGGTGCGTTTCTCCACCTCCTTTTCACTATCACACCCCTGAAAGTACCTTCTTAGAGATTTTTTCCCTAATCACACTGTAAAGCCAGTAGCCAGGACCACTATCACAGCAGCCCGGCCCATGCAGGTTCGCATTGGATTCGGACAGTCGGTAAAGAAACAATGGAGCCCAACAATCCACCCCTATGCTCACTTTGCTACCCACAATCTACATCACTGGCATCTCTGTGCAAGGAAATTAGGCACATTATACAAATTACATACAGTTTCAACAATCACAAAGGAACACTTCACCAGTCTCTGAGCACTTTGCCCAAAGCGCAAAATGTCCTTGGCCTTCTTTCTAGCCATGGGAAAAGCTTCCCGGGGCAGGGGAGTGCTTCCAGCAAAGCCGCCCCCCACCCCCATCAGGGTATTTCACATTGTCCAAAATCCCTAAGTCCATCCAACAAAGGAGCCAGTGCCCACTCAGTGGTTGTAGTCCAGGAAATCAGTCCACACACATAGGGTGTCAGCCACCCCCCTCATCCCTGTCATCCTGGCAGGTCTTACACTGTCCCAAAGAGGGGCACATGGCAATGGCAGTCAGCATTTCCATCTTGGCTCTGGAGAGCATGATAGCATCCACCCCTATGCCCCCAAATCACAGACCTACCAGGGACATAGCAAGTATTCCTTGCTGCTGGGCTCTCATCTTCTGGAGACTGCGGATTGCAACTCCAGCCCGATTCTCCTCATCCTCCAAAGAGGAACTGAAAACACCAGCTCCCACTGCCGGGCTCCAGTGCTGGGATGCTGCCGCCTTCTGCTCCGCAGACCTTGCAGCTCCAGCTCCGGCCTCAGCCCCAGCATCCCGCCACTGCTGGCTCTCCACAACATCCAGGGCAATCTGCAACTCACGAACCTGTGAATCCTCCTCCAGCAGGTGCTCCTTTTCCAGGTGAATCTTGCAAACCTGGTCAGCCTCCTCCTTCAGCGCTTCCTCCAGCTCCAGGGTCAGCATCTTTTTCTCCTACGTTTGCTCCAGCTCTTTCCACTGCTCGGTTTGCAGGTCCTGGGCAGCCTCTTCCACAGAACTCTTGGTTTCCTCACGCATGGCTGTAAAAGTCAGCCAGCCTATGGTCCCCAAAAGGACACCCATGGGGAACCATAACAGCAGCCAGTCCTCTACTCCACCGCTTAAAGGTGGTGGTGGCTCCTTGCCAATCTGTATCGAATCCTGCCACAGACTACGCCAAATGTAAAGCCAGTAGCCAGGGCCACCATCACAGCCGCCTGGCCCATGCAGATTCGCATTGGATTTGGACAGTCGGTAAAGAAACAACAGAGCCAAAAACTGATGGACCATCATCTTTAATCCTAGCTTGCACCCGGCGGGCAAGTAAAAACACACACTGGGCTCCAAAACCCACTCACATTCAGTGCTCACAAAGCTACTGACTTATTCGAGTTTCCTAGAATCAAAAGTTTCTAGCTCACCAGCCTTATTCACCTCTGTTCCCCATCTCCTTCCTTCTCCCTGCACAAACTCTGCACAAACTGGCTTCTCACTCAACACTCGCCATCTTGGCTGCTTTTCCTGGCCTTCTCCACATGGCCTTTCTCTGCTCTCCTCTGCTCTCTCCTCTAATATTCATCTCAGGAACCAAAAGCAGGCTCCTGTTCTGCCCTCATTTATAGTGTAGAAATCAAAACCTTTAATCCAATATACAAAATAGAGAAGTCTCTAATACAAAGTCACTTATCTGAGGCATGATGGGATTGTACCACCCCACATCAAAAAGGGTGGGAAAGGCTTAGTCCTAAAACCAAGCCCCAGGCTACAAGGATTCTGCCTGCCCACAGCCCGCCCCCAACACACTTTAATATCACCTGGGCGACGGCTTCCATGTGGGCAGCGCCATCTTTAACAAAGTGAGCATAATATATTTTATCTGCCCAACACACACTTTCCTATATTAAATTTTAATGCCACACATATATTGTATAAAGCAGTATGTCTGGAAAATGGCTGTTGTAGCCCTTATTTTATACAACAGAATCAAAGGGGAAGACATAAAGAGGTTACAAGAAATATTTCATGATAGATCTGGAGGTGGGAGAAAGAAAGGGGTTATTTTCTGGGATTGGGTAAAACATAAAGTGAATTAAAATGAATACACACATACTTTTTTGCACTGGCAGGTATAGTATAATTAACAATTAACAATGAACATCATAACAGCAACAATGAACTCTGTGGTCTGCTCTGGTGCAGTGACTGTGGGCTCTGGATAAAGGAAATTGCCCTGATATTCCAAAGGTATGTTATTATGTAGATGTGAAAAGACAATAGACAGGTTCAGTTCAGGGAAAGATTGACCTTTGTCATAGAAGATACTGGCCTAGGACATGAGTACCTGCCAAGACTTTCAGTTAGAAAGTTTTAATTTCACACCCTCTGACGTGGTTATTTTCGGTCTCTGAGATTGTAAGGCCACCATGCAGGCCTCCCCTGAACGTGACTGGTTTATTATATGCCCTCTCTTGACCTGCACATGTCACTATACATTTGTTCAAACTCAGAATATTTAAAACCAAGAGTGAAACCTATTGTAAATCATAGACTCTGGGTGATAAAGATGTGTCCATGCAGGCTCATCAAATGTACTGCACTGGTGGTGGATGTTGATAGTGGGGGAGGGTTGTGCATATGTGGTGGCAGCAAGTGTACGGGTGACCCTAGTACTTTCTGCACAATTTTACTGTAAATCTACAACTTCTCTAAAGTATAAAGTTTAAAGACAATTCCTTAAATGATTTAACTGGAGTAAACATAATTTGTACGGCTAAGGGACTCTGAGAGTTAAGTAGTGTTAGGGTTTAAATTCTGAATCCCTCAATTAATTGAATAACTTTGAGTAAACAGCATCCCTCAATATCCTCACCTGTAAAATGAGGGGAAATATCTATATCCTAGTTGTACTATGAAGACTGCTCATTCATCTTTTAAGAATGCCACCTGGGAGAGAGTGGTCCAGAAGGCACTCCACTTACCAAGGCATTAAGAATACATTAATGAGTGGTGAACCAGCATCTTTGAAAAGCTTTGTGGTGATTCTTCTCTGAAGGTCAGAAAGGAAAGTGGGAGATTCTGCCTTTTCAATAAACTCCCTGCATTCAGTAGATATTCTGGGAGTTCTGTATAGAAGTCAATGGAAATAATGGGGATTTAATGGCAATAATGGGGCAGGGGTCAGATGGTCATCAGAAGGTCAGATAAGACAAACTGGGCATGGTTACTGTGATGAACAGAGGAGCTAAAATGGAAACAGAATGGTTTGATCCACAGACATTTTTGGCATTGATTAATTGATCATAGTGTCCCTAGACCTTAAACAGATGGGCAAGCTACTGAAATTTTACTTGATTTAAATAAATGCAAGAGGTGTAGGTCTTGCAAACAGTAGTCTGACTTTAGTCACCAGAAGAGTGTTGTAGTCCTTCAGTTGGTTCCCAGGTTTAGCCAATACACAGATCTAGAGCCCCTTAAGTGAAGGGGGGACTGGGTCCCTTTGAAGAAGCATCCTGTTATAATGCCAACAATTATACTGTGTTTCTCCTAGCCTTTTTTGAAAGGACTGTGGATACTTACTTAGTGTCTGTGCACTGGGGAAGGACACTTTATGCCTCTGAACTGACAGTGACTTTAAGAGACTTGAAACACCTCTATGGTTCACCGATAAGGCTAAGGGCTTAAGGAGTTCAGATAATTAATATAAGTTTGGCTTGTGTCTATTTCAGTGACTCAGTTGTTCCCCAAACCTATCCCATGGTTATTTCCTCAAGTCTGGAATTTATGGTTGAAGGAGACATATTTAAATACTTGGAGAATCACCACACTGATTCTCTGATTCATGGACACAGGGCTGTTATGGTATGATGGTTACATGGAAACCACTAGAATGTCTTCTGCCTCTCCAAACAGCAAAATACAAGCCACTCTGCATACCTGGAGGGTTCCAGAGATTTGTGCCATGATCAAGGTCTTGAAGGATGCAGAAGTGGTGATTTCTACCATATCCTGAGTCAACTCACCTATACGTTCTTTGCAGAGGATAAATGGATCATGGATTTTAGAGAATGGCAGTGGGACTTTTGTGAACTTAAGGAATGAGTCAAAGTCCAACTGCTGTTCCAGATATGCCTTCTTCACCAGAGAAAATCAATACCCCCCTGGTACCTGGTATGTGACTTGGGTAGGCTATGGTCTTTAGTTATCCACTAAACACTAATGTGGGCATGGCTATGAAGGCTTTTTGTTGATACCATTAAAGTTTATAACCAGTTGATTTTAAGTAAGGGAAATTATTCTAGATAGTCTGGGTGGGCCAGATTCATTTAGATTGAAGGCTTTAATAACAGAACTCAGCCTTCACTGGTGAAGAGAAAAATTCTTTCTGAGGACAGCAGCATTAGCTCATTCCCGAGGGTCCCAATCTGCCCATTTTACAGCTTGCCCTATGAATTTTAGACTTGCCTAGCCAGCCTCCATAACTGTATAAGCCAATGACTTTTAGTATATCTCTTACTATTAATAGTTCTCTTTCTCTGGTTCAGCACTGACTGATACAGCAATTAGTGTGGTGATTGCTTCTGCTTTGTATGTGTTAATAAATATTTATCAGAAGCTGTTTGCTTTCAACAGGCAAAGTCAACAATACTCCTGCAGTGTACTACCTCAGGGTTAAAATACCTCTCCAATTCTCTGTTTTAATCTTGTCCATGGGGGGTCTTGATTATCTCTTCATTTCATAAGCCATCATGCTGCTCCACTAATTTGATGACACCCTGCTAATTGGACTAGTGAGCAGAAGTAGCAACTACTCTAGACATCTTGGTAAAATACATGCAAAACAAAGTGTAGGAAATAATTCCCCTCCCCCTCCTAAATTTAGAGTTCTATACCTTGTGAGAGTTGTAGGAATCTAGTGGTACACTGATATATCGCTTCCAGATTGAATAATAAATTGCTGAGTATTTTAGCAGCACAGCACTGAATGAGTCTCTTTGGATTTTGGAGGCAACACATATGTCATTTCGGCATGCTACTCAGCCCTGTTAATAACCTGAAAAGTTTTTAGTTTTGAGGGACCCCAGACCAAGAGAAACTCTACATCTGGTTGAATGGCCCAACAGATCCATCTGATGGTGCCTGAAGTGAATGTGGCAGGTAGGCATGCTCTGTGGAGCCTTTGGCAGAGCACTATAGGTGACTCACATCACAGACTTTTAGAATTATGGATCAAAGCTATGCCGTCTTCTGCAGATAACTATTCTCCTTTAGAGAAACAACTTCTGGCTTGCTACCAGGCCCTACACTTGGCCATGAACCAGCCAAATAACAATTATACACTGCACCTTGACTGATTCAGTAAGATGTAATATTGGTGAGTTTAGCAGCAATTCATCACTAGGTGTGGGTGATATGTATGATATCAGGCTTGAACAGATCTTGAAGGCTCAAGTTCATTGCATGGGTAAATAGCCCAGCTGCCCACGGTCACTACTCCCACCACACTGCCTCCTCCCTCTCAGTCTGCACTTATGGCTTCATGGGAAGTACCCCATTACCTGGTGACTGAGGCAGAAAAAATTCAGGCCTAGTTTACAGATGGTTCTGCACCTTACGTTGACATCACCTGAAAGTAGACAGTGACAACACCAGAACACCAGTGGGGTGTTCTTAAAGAATAGTGATGAAGAGAGATCTTGCCATTCTGTAAACCTTTGAGCACTACTTGTATTTCTTTTTCCTTTGGAAAGAAAACGGTCAGCAGTAGGTACAGAAATGCAGTATTTCATGGTAAGTGGCTAACCATTTGCCTCTGTGGTCAGGCCCCTGGAAGGAACATGACCAGAACGTTGGTATCAAGGGAGTCTGGGGAAAGGTATGTGGATGGATCTCTCTAACAGGGTACAATTTGTGTTCCATGGGAATGCCAACCAAATCAAACCTGAGCAGAGAAAAATTTTAGTTATTAGGTGAAGAAAAAAAATGCCTGTTTTGTAGCTGTTAGCCCCTTTCCCTGGACACCACTCTTCTTCCCAATGAGCTCAGGAACAAATGGCAATGGTGACAGGGTGGAGCTTCTCTGTGTTTCAGTCACATGGATGTCACTCACCATGGCTGACTTGTTTGTAGCCACCCTTGGTGTCCAACAGCTAACAGAAGAGACCACACAGAGCCCTGGATTTGTCACCACTTTCATGGGAACCAGCCAGCGATTTGGTGACAGGTTGATTTACTGGACCATGTCCATTTTGGAAGAGGAAGCCCTTTATTCTCATTGGAATGACATTCTGCATGTGAGATTTACAATGTTTCTTGTTGGCTTATAATATTTCTGAAAAATCCACCATGCCTGGCTTTATAGAATGTCTTATTCACTTTCATGCTATTCCACACAGCATTGCTTCTGTCAGAGAAACTCCTTTTACAGAAAATAGGCTGTGCTCATGGAATTCACTGGTCTTACTGTCATTTCCTCAAGCCTGGAATTTATAGTTGAAGTGAAGAAGCTCCCTAGAGGAGCTGCTTGGATGGGAAAGTGGGGAGATGCCCTGTGCTAATTCCTGGTAATACTTGCTGGGGCTGGGATAATATTCTCTAGGGTGTGGAGTATGCTCTGAATTATCGAATAATGCATGGTGCTGCTTCTCCCATTCAACTTGAAAAGAATTTGTTTATATTCCAGTCACCTGAAAATTTAGTGTTTGTCATGCCACTGAAACAACAGGAACAAAAATAAGTATTTTACTGGGGTAATTTATCCTAAGAAGAAAATGGCTATTATTCAAGTGGACCAGAGCAGAGTATATGTGGAATGCTGAAGATCTGGAAAGGCACCTGTTACTACTGTCATGTTCTGTCATAGAAGTAATGGAAAACCACCCCCAACTAATAAAGCCTTCCAAGATGGACCTTTGTGTCACTCCATAGGCTAGGAGCCATGGCAAGCTGAAGCACCTGGTAAGACAGTCAATATAGAATATGTAGTAGAGCCTGACCAGGCGGTGGCACAATGGATAGAGCATCAGACTGGGATGCAGAGGACTCAGGTTCGAAACCCCAAGGTCACCAGATTGAGCGTGGGCTTATCCGGCTTGAGCATGGGCTCACCAACTTGAGTGTGGGTCACTGGCTTGAGTGTGGGATCATAGACATGACCCCATGGTCACTGGCTTGAGCCCAAAGGTCACTGGCTTGAGCAATGGGTCAAGGCATGTATGAGAAAGCAATTAATAAACAACTAAAGTGCCACAATGATGAGTTGATGCTTCTCATCTCTCTCCCCTCCTGTATGTCTGTCCTTGTCTGTCTATCTCTCTCTCTCTTTCACTAAATTAAAAAATAAAATAATATGTAGTAGAAGAAGAACACTATAAATATCAGTGTGGCTATGAGACCAGTTATAGAATATGTATAGTTTTGTTTTCCCCCCTTGCTTTCACATGAATCAATTTTATATGTGTGTGTGTGCATGTATGTGTGTATAAGCCAATTAAAAGAATTTCACTCTCTTTCCTTGTCCTACTAACTAATATAAGATGAACAGTGGTTAATTTTATGACTCCATATTTAAGTCACAAGACTTAATGTGTGACTGATATAGAAAAGAATGAGTGTCACCTAAAGACCAATTAAGTATCCTCTTTAGCAGTTTTTGGGTATGAGATCATTGCCTCATAATAACTAGAAGCACTCTTTTGCCATTACATTTATTTGGAAATAAAGTATGGTTAAAAGAGGTGTATATGGATATTAAGTTGAAAAGGGTGAAAAGGGCTAGATTGTGCTATTGACAGTTTTGGAATTGTATTTTCTGGATTCCCTTGTATGGCTAGATGAGAAGTGGCCAAAAGAGAAACTTGCACAAGGTTTAGGGGACAGAAGTAAATCCGTGGTCATTACTTTTGGGAAATTGCAGTGTTCAGATGGTGTGACATTCAGATGTGGAGATGTCCAGTGGGAGCCAGCTGGTCCTCACTCTCCTCTGATCTATGTCCAGCTTGTCGAGCTAACTGCTGGCGCTACTGACCAACAGTGGTCTCAGGCTGACCGCCAGTCTTTTCGCTGTGAACCCACACAGGTGGTAACTACATAGATCTCTTCATGCACTCCTCCTTTGTGGTCCTTACTTGGCAGCTAGAAATGCTTCACTTCTTAGATTTCCCTGCAAGTTCTAAATTGTCTACCACCCAAGCTAAGCAGCCAGGTTAAAAACTCTTCCTTTTCCTCTGGCTTTGCAAATTTCCCTTAAAGATCCTTACCTGCTTAGCACCGCCCCCATGAGTGTAAATTCTAATTTCTATAATAACTTCCTTATTTCCACATTAGTCATTTCGTCTGTGCTTCACTGACTGAATCATGAATGACTGTTTTCTTTCTTAAAAACATTGGCATTGCAATTGGCCTCTCTCTCTTCTACATTATAAATTATCTCCTCTTTAACAGACTGTCCCACCAGGAAAACAAGATATGGTTTCTCCCATTTAAATGGAAAAGCACTGCCTTAATCCCACTAATCTTTTTAATCAAAATCATATTTATATATGGCTTTCAGTTATAGTAAAACTCTTTTAAGACTTTTTTTTTTATCACTAGTGTATCTGATTCCTCTTCTCTCTCTCTCGCTCTCTCTTTTTTAAAAGATTTTATTTATTCATGTTAGAGTGAGGAGAGGGTGAGAGAGAGCAAAGAGGAGCGGGATGCATCAACTTGTACTTGCTTTCTGAATGTGCCTTGACCAGGCAAGCCCAGGGTTTTGAACCCGTGACCTCAGCGTTCCAGGTTGGCTCTTTATCCACTGTGCCACCACATCTGGGGCCTGATTTCTATTCTTCCTTTTCTCTTTGTAATACATTTCAGTAAGATTTCTTTCTAGCACCTTCCACTGAAATTGATCTTCTCAAGTTCCCCAATGGCTCCCCCATTGCTAATTTCAACAGGCTAATCTTCCTCATATTACTTTAGTCATCAGTTGATCATTTACTCCTTCTTGCAACCCTTTTTTCACTTGGCCAAGGTCTGTCTGTCTTCTCACCTCCCCACACCCTGCCAGTCTAAAACATAGACTGTTTCTTCTAAATCTCTTCTTCTGTTTATTCTTTATTTTTCCAAACTGTAGGTACAGAATGCCCCAGGGTTCAGTTGTTGAAATCTTTTCTTCCTTTTTATCCCCACTTGTTATGTAAGAACTTTTAGTCTCAGGGCTTTATTTAATTTCTCTGTGTAGATGATGCCAATATTTAGTCCTCCCCTCTGGTCTCAATCCTAGCCTCTAGAATCCTGTCTTCAGGAGTCCACTTGACATCTTAATCTGTATGTCTAACAAGTACTTAACATGTTTAAAATCGAGTTCTTCATCTTACTCCCCAACCTCAAACCTATTTCTTCCAAACGTTTCCCTCTTCAGTAAATATTCAGTTTAGACTTTCAGATGCTTAGACCAAAAACTTGGAGTCATGTTGACTTCTCTCTTTCACATCCCATCTCAAAAGCATCAGCAAATACTTCCAACCCTACCTTCAAAGTAAATGCAGACTCCAACCTCTTCACATTACTGCTGTTGTGTGGGTCTAAATTGTTACCATATTTCTATCAACTCGTAACTATAATTATTCTTCCCGGTTCTGCCTTTCCTCCCCTTCTGATATATTCACAAAGTGGCAGCTAGAGAGATCCTATTAAAATGCATGTTTGATCATGTCATTCTTCTGCTCCAGATTTTCCAGTAAGACCCCAGTTCCTACAAAGTCCCATATTCACCTGAACAGTCTACTTTTGTCTGCCTTTGTCCTAGAAGCCATAGCTCATTCTACTCTAGCATTACTGACCTTTGTGCCATTTATAGACATGCTAGGCACTCTTTTGCCTCAAGGACTTCATACTTTTGTCCCTTATTTCTGGAATGCTCTTTCTTACATATCAACACTGCTTACTGCCCTCTTTCAGGTCTCTGCTCAAATGTGATTGAATCAATGAAGCCTTTTGTGACCCTTTATTTAATGACCACCTTATTTAACGAGCAACCTCACCCCTCCCTGACATTTCCTAACCCCTTTTCCTCTGTATTTTCCTCCTACTGTGTGTGTATAATATCCAATATTATATATTTATATTATATCCATTATTTTTATCAAAGAACCTAGGAGTACCAAAAGGCACTGCTGCCCCCATGTCTCCCAGGATATCAGCCTTCCAAACATACTCTTCTCTAACCTGACTGTGTAACAGCGACACCCTGGATAGTCAGGGTCAATCCCCCTCACACAATAATTTCTCCCCCTCCTCCTGTTCCATTTTCTCCTTCTTCCTCACTGTTCGGTACATTGGAAATCATTTGATGGTTTATCTCTGTTTATAATTTGTCTTTCTCTTCTAGAATGTAGGTTCCCCCTTCTATAATGTATTTAATTCACTTCTCTCCTCAGAATTTCTCAAGACTTTATAGTTTAGAACAGTTTCATTCACAGAAAAATTTACAGGGGGGTACAGAGATTTTTCCAATACTCCCTGCCCTCACATATGCATAGCCTTCCTTAGTATCAATATCCCCTACCAGAGTGGTAGATTTGTTAAAAGAATCTGTTGACACATGATTATAATACAAAGTCCACAGTTTATATTAGAGTACATTATTGGTATACATTCTGTTGGTTATGACAAGTGTATTATGACATATGTCTACCATCAGAGTATCATAGAGAGTGTCACTATCTAAAAATTCTCTGTGCTTCTCCAATAAATCCCTCTTACTCTCATCAGCCCTGGCAACCACTGCTCCTTTTATTTTCTCCATAGTTTTGCCCTTTTTAGAATACCACACAGTTGGAATTATATAGTCAGTAGCCTTTTCAGATTGGCTCTTTTGCCTAGTAATATGTATTTAAATTTCCTCCATGTCTTTTCATGACTTGATAGCTCATATCTTTTTAGGGATGAATAATATTCCATTGTCTGGATGTACCACCACTGTTTATTTCTCCCTTTACCTACTGAAGACGTAGTTTTTGTTCAGTGTTCTAACACTTGTTTCTAAGACACAACCTGGCACATCGTAGGTATCCAATAGATGTTCCATATCCTTATCATGCATTTATTCTCTCTTTGAAGTGCATCACCCTTCATTATTTTGCCCAATTCTGTAGCAAACTGAAACCAAATTTTCAGAAATTTGAGATTCATCCTTCTACCCTTTCAACCTCATCCTCTGAAATCAGCCTCTTGACTGGATCTTGAACTCATTTTTTTCTTTTTATTCCCACCATCAACCACATGACTCAGGCTTTATTAACTTCTCCCAAAATAACACTCTACCCGTCTGACTATTCTTCCTGACTACTCTGCATAACCTGTACTCCTAAAGCACAAACACGGTTATCTTCATCTCTTGTTCAAAATATCAAGCAGATTAAAGTTTAAATTCATTTACATGAATTCACAATTTCTCAAGATATGATCCTTACTATATGCACAGCTTGTTCAGCCTCTCTTTTCTTAAACTTTCACTTCCGACTCTGTGTGTTCTGAATTATATGTAGTATTCAAAACAAGGTGTGGCTGTTCATCAAATTCAAGAGCATTTGTGTGAATCCTAAACTGCTCCCTGCCTTCTTGGCAATTCTACCTGCCTTATTGAGGTTCTTTTGAAATAATCAGTTAATTTCATTATCAGTTCTGTATGTAAGAGATGAATTTCACACAAATAGTAGAGAAATATGTGGAGCTCTTGATATTTGAGGTTGGCGATTTTAGCTTCTGCAGACAGTAGCCGATTGGCCGTTTCATAAGGTCACAGCTAGATAATAAAATTACTGTAAACTCATGGAAGCTTTGTGGCTGGTGTCTAGAGAAGAACTGTACAAGGAAGGACTTCAGACTCTGCTGTGGAATAGCATCAAACACTTAAAAACAGGGCTGATCAGTCCTTCAAATGAATCTCAACTTTATAGTGCTTATATTGCTTACTTTTCATTATTATAACACTCATGATCTTGATGTCAGTTTTTTATTTTTGTTTAAGTGAAGCGGAAAGAAATTTTTGAAAAAAAATATTTAAAAAGAACTGGAATTCCTGCTATGAAAGGAAAAAAAGGAGAGTTTTACAAATTTGAACTTCTACCTTGCTTTGAACATTGCATCTACACACACATACATTTGCTCACTCATCTATCATTATGTCTAAGAAGATTTGGAATAATGTTAAGAACTTAATGTATGTCCTGGCCAGATAGCTCAGTTGGTTAGAGCATTGTCCTGAAACACCAAGGTTGTGGGTTCTATTCCCAGTTAGGGCATATACAGGAAGCAACCAATGAATGCATGATTAACTGGAACAACAAATGAATGCTCCCTTCTCCCTCTCTTCCTCCCTCTGTCTCTCTAAAATCAATCAATTAAAAAAAACACCAAATTTACAGGGTAATGCAGAGTGAAGGGAAAAATGTCAGCATATCATCTAAACAGTCAGTGTAATCTTTTTTTTTATTTTTATTGTAACTGAAGGATCTGATGTAATGAGATACAGTACAGCTTTGGAAAATTTCATCAACCATTTGATTTCAAGTTATTTCATTCTATCCTTAACTCACAGCATTGGGCTTTGATAATGAAATAGGAATAGAACATAGAATCAGATATTTTTCCTTTCAGTACTTGCCATTTCAAAGAACTTTACATTATTATAGCATCCCCAAGAAGCAGGTAGAATTAATATCCTTATAAAGTGCTTTGGTTTTTTATTGTTAGAATATGAGAAATCCTAAAATGATAAATGACTTGGATGTTAGCATAAAGCAAATCAGGGCCAACAGGGTGTTGAAAATTCAGATTTATTAGTTTCCAGGATTATAGTCACTCAACTGATCTATTTTCCTCTTCAGTGTCCTGGGGTATTACATTTTGTGTTCTGTGTGTTTGAATTTAAAGTCCAAGTAAGGCTATTTACCAAGAGTCAGGAATTTTGGGTACTAATCCCCATTCCAAGTCTTAATTTCCATTAAGACTAATATTTCTGAAATTCAGTTGAAAAATCTGTAAAACTATTAAAATTAATTTGATTATAAAATTAGGAGACTATTGCAGATGACTTCTTAACCTTAAGGTTTTTTTTTTTTGTTTTTTTTCTTTTTGCATTTTTCTGAAGCTGGAAACAGGGAGAGACAGTCAGACAGACTCCCGCATGCGCCCGACCGGGATCCACCCGGCACACCCACCAGGGGTGACGCTCTGCCCACCAGGGGGCGATGCTCTGCCCATCCTGGGCGTCGCCATGTTGCGACCAGAGCCACTCTAGCGCCTGGGGCAGAGGCTACAGAGCCATCCCCAGCGCCCGGGCCATCTTTGCTCCAATGGAGCCTTGGCTGCGGGAGGGGAAGAGAGAGACAGAGAGGAAGGCGCGGCGGAGGGGTGGAGAAGCAAATGGGTGCTTCTCCTGTGTGCCCTGGTCGGGAATCGAACCCTGGTCCTCCGCACGCTAGGCTGACGCTCTACCGCTGAGCCAACCGGCCAGGGCAAACCTTAAGGTTTTTAACTAATATTCTTATTCAGATGTAAAACAACATGCTCCAGAGATGGTGCCGCTCAGAGATATGATAATGACAGAACATTGATGTCCATATTCTTTTCACTAGCACCTTTGTTCTTAAATAGGTAAAGTGCTGAATCCCCTTTACAAATGAGATACAAAGCCACTGAGTGGATTGTTCCTATGTTTAGTACCATAGCTACTCAACTTCATTCTTTTTTTTTTTTTTTAGCGAGAGAGAGAGAGAGAGGGAGAGAGAGACAGACAGGAAGGGAGAGAGAAATATCAATTCTTCATTGTGGTACCTTAGTTGTTTATTGATTGCTTTCTCATATGTGCCTTGACCAGGGGGCTACTGGAGAGCAAGTGACTCCTTGCTCAAGCCAGTGACATTGGGCTCAAGCCAGCAACCTTTGAGCTCAAGTCATTGACCATAGTGAATGCTTATGATCCCATGCTCAAGCTGGCGACCTTGGGGTTTTGAACCTGGGTCCATCCACTGCATCAGGCTCAACTTCATTCTTAATTACCTCTTTTCTAAGATTGCTAGGAAATTTTTATTTTATTTTATTAGTATTAAATAACTATTGCCTTTAATGTCTTATAAGTTCTTAAGCATGTAACTTTGTTATTTTTACTGCCTTATTATTATACAAGATTAAGTCTATAATTTTAGAATGGAACTCTATAAATTCCAAGTGAAAACTCCTGTACAGAGTTAACAACAACAACAACAACAACAAAACAATACTATTCATACTAACTATTCATTAAACACTTAATGTTACAGGTGGGTTATACATAAATATCAACTTATTTGCCTGACCGGGCAGTGACATAGTGGATAGAGTGTTGGACTGGGATGCTGAGGACCCAGGTTTGAAACACCAAGGTCTCAGGCTTGACCATGAGCTCATCTGGTTTGAGCACAGCTCACCAGCTTGAGCCCAAAGTCACTGGCTCTTGAGCAAGGGGTCACTTGGTCTGCTGTAGCCCCCCTGTCAAGGCACATATGAGAAAGCAATCAGTGAACAACTAAGGTGCTGCAGTGAAGAATTGATGCTTCTCATCTCTCTCCCTTCCTGTCTGTCTGTCCATATCTGTCCCTCTCTCTGTTTCTCTATCACTGTCACACACACACACACACACACCCAACTCACTCAATTCTTGTAACAGCTTCGTGAGGTAGGTGAGGAAACAAAAGCACATCGATTTTAGTAACGTGCTTTGGGTTATACAACTAGTTAAGGCCAGAGTTAGGATTTGGAAACCTGGTCTAAAACCCAAGTTCTTGGCCACTCTGCTACTCTTTTGAACCACACATCCTAAATACCACAATCATTCTCAGCCATGTTGATATGGGAATATAACCTATACAAAGGAGTACAAATATAGAATACAAGCAAATGCTTTAGAAGCATATCAATGTGCAGAAGAAGATTATCTTTAGGGTAAATGAATATTTTTGAACAAACTCAAAAAGAGTTTGGAGGTTTTGCTAAGAATAAGTGATAGAGATTTAATTCAAGGGTCATAGAGTTTACCATTTGAGAGCACAGTGAGGCAAAAGCTGTAAAGGTTCCAAAGAAGAGAGAAAAATGAAAAATTCTTATAGTATAAAGTTACATTCTTGTGAATGATCAATTCTGCATTCTCGTCCCTAGGAATTGTCCAGGATAGTTATCAGTCAGCTGTCAGGCAGCTGGAATGCAGGATGCCAGGTGGATGGGAAGATGGGTGTCAGTAGGTCAGGTCATGTCCAGTGGTCTGGATGTCAGGTGGATGTATACGTGAGAGGGTAATTAGAGGGGTGATCTGGAGTTATAGACATGTTTCCAAGCATTGCTCAAGAACTGGAGAGTTCAAAATAAAAATTAAGTTCCCAGGCTGGTTAGAACAAGATTGTGGTCTTTTCTCATGCCTCAACCTTCATAATGTTAACGGTTTTAGCAGCCTGGTTAAAGTGACCCTATTTTATAGGTTCCTTATCTTCAGTTTTTTTTTGC
The DNA here is from genome assembly GCF_036850995.1 of Saccopteryx leptura. Classification (NCBI taxonomy): domain Eukaryota; kingdom Metazoa; phylum Chordata; class Mammalia; order Chiroptera; family Emballonuridae; genus Saccopteryx; species Saccopteryx leptura. Next base: position 90,241,326 of record NC_089506.1, on the reverse strand, counting down.
AGTATCAAAGATGGAATTCATAACGATTTGGGTTTCACAATGAGAGTTTATATGAGTTTTATGTTTATTCCTGATTGCTTAAAGAAAATTGAAATTCCAGGAACCATGAAGTGAGTATTTGCCCCTATTTTCTTCAAGCACCAATTACTTTACACACATCAAGTTCCAACCAAATAGAAAAGCAACATCTAGATTTAACAGCTGGCCTCCTCTGTAAAAAGCAAAGAACTAAAACCAGCTAAGTTTTGCACTTTAGGAACCCCTCCCATGCTTACTTTTGCCTCATGCTTGCTTTTGCCGACTGCACACACAGCTTTGCAATCACCTGTGAGCTTGTTCGTACCTTCTCTGGTCTGACAGATTTTCAAGAGCCAAGGTTTTGTCTGATTCATCTTTGCAGCCATCTGCCTAGCAGATGCTGTGTCCATATAGGAATTCAGTAAATGTTTAATGAAATAAAGCTGTGTTGAAAATTCTGTTTGGAACTTGTGGAAAGATAGTCCTTTCTTTATTGTCTTATTCTACCCATGTCTGACAGTAATTAGTACTTTTACTAAATATCTATTTTACGCAGGCACAGTATTTGTTATTTACCTACCCAGCATATTAACATATATTAAATATTTCACAAGTGTTTATTCAGCTATATTGGGCTGTAGTAACCCAACCCATCTGAAGAATGATCTGATGATTTCTTTAGATGTTTTAAAGAACTGAAATTAGTTTAGTCAGTTTCAGCTAGGCTTTGTACGTGGTAACAAACAAGCCTTTAAATGTCAGTGACTTACACATGAAGATTTATTCCTCAGTCATATACAATGCTGCACGGATCCGGTGCCTCTCCAAAGAAGCTCCTTTCCAAATGGTGACTTCAAGCTCCAAGCCTCTGGCATCTTGTAGCTCTGCCTTCTGACACAGGAGGCTTCTAGAGCCCTTTGGCAGGAAAAGAGAGCTGTGCATTCACTGGTTTTCAAATGCTTTGGTCTGGAAATAGCATACTTCCTTACTTCTGCTCATAGCTCTTTGGCAAGTAGTCCTTCCGTCCTGCCTACTGTAAGGGGGCAGAGAAATATGCGAGAGACCAGGGAGAAATGCCTCTTCCACGCAAGGGGGGCAAAGTAGGGTGCCATGATCAATATTTACATTTAGGTTTTGATCTGATGTGTTTGTTTTTTAAAAAAATGCAATTAATTGTTGAATAAAGAATACCTTAGTTCAAAGGAATTCGTGACCTGAAGGGCAGAAAATACTCTCTTCTTCCCCACCATTATTTATTTATTTATTTCTGGGGACAAGGAGGCAGCTGGAAATCACAGTGTGTGCTCCTTGCCTTTGGTGCGTGGAGCAAGTGAGTGCGGCCCAGCCCAGCAGGGGAGGCCCGACGCTGAACATTTCTGAAGAGGCTCCGGCAGCCCAGCCCGCTGCATCTGCAACTACTCTTCCCGAGGAGATCTCGCGGGATCTCCAGAGGCCCTGGCCCGTGGGGCTAGCACAGTGTCCCGGGACAAGAAACACGTGGGTGCCCCCCCCCCCACGTGTTTGACACACTATGTTACCCTGAGCACGTGTCTGTAGGTTTGAGCACATGAGTCTCCACGCAGATTTTGGGCCTGGGGCAGCTCAGTATTAGGGTAAAATTAGAAGAGCCCCAGATAGTCAGGAAAGCTTTGCAATTATTGTTATTCAATTCTTACAGCAACCTGTGAGATAGAAATTAATATCCTCTTAGTACCAATGGAAATGGTGACACAAATAAATATTGTGTCCAAAAGGAAAAAGGAAAATTCTTCTGGTGTGTAGGCCTAGAGGAGGGAAGTAGAGAAAGCCAGATTGGTGCGTGAGTGTGTAGCAGCGCCACGTGTGTGTGGCCTATGTAAGGCTATGGGTGCTTGAGCTCGAGAGAGATTGGGGATTGCGATTGCCTGCCCGCCACTGTGAGGGGCCATTCTGCTGTTTGTTTGCCCAAGAGGCAGTTTTCCCTGCCCTTGTGCTTGTCTGCCATTACGAGACTCTATTAAACAGAATGGGCCAATGCTTTCTGGCTCCGCAGTTTTCTCTACCGTCTGTCAGAATCCAATGTGGACCCGCCTACCCTCAGCCATCGCATTCCAGGGATTAACTCAAGAAATTGGCTTCCTCCTCTCCCATCTTCCTTTGTCTTATGTTAGCATTTGTAGTTGCTTTAGGCTTCAAAATCGTCATTTCATCAAATTATACTTTCATGTGTTGTTAGAGAATACATAACAATATATTGCCATGCCAAAGTTATTATATTGTTATAGAAGTTAGGAATATAGGAAGAAAAAATACCAATAAAATAAAATCATCTGAAACATTTCAATTCCAACTTCTTGTTTTTCACATGAGCTGATGAAGTATTGAGGCTAATTCTTTTCTTCATGTCAATATAACGTATAATTTTCCTAGGGCAGTTTTTCTGTTCCTTGATTGTGGAATCTACAGTGAGTTCTGTAACCTAGCTCTGCAAGAATACTATGACAAGAAATCTGAACACACAGATTTGTGGGAAATGGGGCACTTTCTACTTAAGGGCCGCCGGCGGCCTCTGCTTAGATGCCCTTTCACTGGAGGGGGAAGGGGGGATGTTTGAGAGCCTCAATTCAGATCCTTTCTGACTGAGTAGGTAGACCAAACCTACACAGTTCCTATCATCTTCTGACTGCATGGGTTTGCTGTTGCTTTTCTTCGCTTTTCCTTTTCCCTTCATTCTTTTCTTAAATAATTTTCAGATGATGAACTATTTTAAGGCAACAACCTTTGTAAGTACTAAAAGATTGAACTTTGCTAGCCGTTCCAGAAACCCCTTGTTGTGGCCCATTCCAGTTACAAACAGTGCCTACTGTCATAGTAACCATTATCCTGACCTTTTTTTAGAGAGAGAGAGAGAGAGAGAGAGAGAGAGAGAGAGAGAGAAAGGGAGAGAGATAAGAACTCATTGTGTGTGGCACTTTAGTTGTTCACTGATTGCTTCTCATATGTGCCTTGACTGGGGCACTCCAGCTGAGCCAGTGCCTCTTGCTCAAACCAGTGACCTTGGGCTCAAGCCAGTGACCTTGGGCATCAAGACAGCAACCTTTGGACTCAAGCCGGGGGCCATGGAAACACGTCAATGAGCCCATGCTCAAGCCAGCGACGCCTCATTCAAGCTGGTGAGCTCTCACTCAAACCAGTGACCTATGGGTTCTGGACCTAGAACCTCAGCATCCCAGGTTGATGCTCTATCCACTGTGCCACCACCGTCAGGCTTAACCTGACTTTCATAGCAATAATGTCCATGCACTTTTTTTAGTTTTATCACCCAAGATTGATTTCTTATATGCTGTATCTCAGTCTTTTCCATTAAAAAATTGATGTTTTTAGATTAGTTTTTAATCTGCTGGTCTTCTCCCCACTCCTACCTCATCTCTTTCTTTTCCTTATAAATTTCTGGTTGAAGAACCTAGACAATCTGAACTATCAAGTTTCCTGTCATATGGATTTTGCTAATTATATATATATTCTTGAATTAGCATGTTCTTCTCTTCTCTATTTCCTGAAAATTGGCAGCAGGATCGAGAGTGTTGATCAGCCTCAGGTTTGACATTTTGGCAAGAATGCATAAGGGACATATGTTTGGTTGTCTCTGTTTTTGTTAGTAGACATTGATACTCAATATTATAAATCGTTCATTCATTGAATGGAGGGTGGTTACAAATGATATTCTTTCATTAAAAAATTATTTTCTGGAATATTTTTATAAACAGACACTTTATCTCATTGATTATTTAGTTACCTGTGCTATAGTCAGATATATAGGAAAGACAGAATAAAAGCTTTATTCTTTCTCTTTGTTTACCATCCTTAAGGGTAATCATTTAATTTAAAATTACTAATTTATGCCTGACCAAGTGGTGGCACAGTAGATAGAGCATCAGACTGGGATGCAGAGGATTCAGGTTTGAGACCCCGAGGTTGCCAGCTTGATAGAGCAAGGCTCACTAGCTTGAGCCCAAGGTTGTTGGCTCGAGCAAGGGGTCACTCGGTCTGCTGTAGCCCCTTGGTCAAGGTACATATGAGAAAGCAATCAATGAACAAGTAAGGAGCCGCAATGAAGAATTGATGCTTCTCATCTATCTCCCTTACTGTCTGTCCCTGTCCTTCTCTCTGACTCTGTCTCTGTCACACACACACACACACACACACACACACACACACACAATTAATTTAAATGTTATTAACAAATGGATGTATAAATATTTGTTGATTTTGATCCATGAGAATTATTTAACTTATTGAAGTTGAATTATCCCATCTTTGGCCAGCAGAAACCTCCTTTTGGTTTTGCTTCTTTTTTGACAAAGTATATCAGGCTCATCTTGTACATATCCTGCTCCAGACAGGAATCAACCATTTGCCCAAGAAGCCTTAGTTCCTTTTAATAGAAAAAGGCAACTAAAAAACCATAGTTTTATTGCTAATACAATTTTTTTTAATGTCACAGCTCTCCTTCATTTTTTGTTTTTGAATATTGTTCAAAAATTGGTGGCTTGGTTTCTGAGATTTCCTGTGTGTGTTTCCTTCCTTCACGTTCATCTGGACATTCAAGGTCCATCTATTTCCCTTCTCTCTCAAATTTTGATTCAATTCCTGCTTTCCCACCCCCCCCACAGCCCCCCCCCACACTCCCCCCAACACTCCCCCCCCCAGGCATGGGGGTTTGTTTCAGAAGAAAATGCGTCTGGCTAGTTTCACAGTGTCTGATCGCTCTGCCCCCTTTCGTTCTTTTTTTTTTTTTTTTGTATTTTTCTGAAGCTAGAAACGGGGAGAGACAGTCAGACAGACTCCCGCATGCGCCCGACCGGGATCCACCCAGCACGCCCACCAGGGGGCGACACTCTGCCCTCCAGGGGGCGATGCTCTGCCCCTCAGGGGCATCGCTCTGCCACGACCAGAGCCACTCTAGCACCTGGAGCAGAGGCCAAGGAGCCATCCCCAGCGCCCGGGCCATCTTTGCTCCAATGGAGCCTCGGCTGCGGGAGGGGAAGAGAGAGACAGAGAGGAAGGAGAGGGGGAGGGGTAGAGAAGCAGATGGGCGCTTCTTCTGTGTGCCCTGGCCGGGAATCGAACCCGAGACCTCTGCACGCCAGGCTGACGCTCAACAACTGAGCCAAACTGGCCAGGGCCCCCCCCTTCCGTTCTTAATGCAGTTTCTTTATACTCTTCCACTCTTGAGTTGAACAAAATCCCTTCCAGTTTCAGGTACTATTTTCAAATTCACTCATTATGACTTACAGTGAGTATATGTTGGGTATTACTGGTGTTTCTTATGCTCAGGACCATTAGACATCCCGTCTCCCTTTGCTTTTTTCTGCCCAAACACTGGTACCACGCAGATAATTTGTCCTCATTGTTTTGCAATTTAGAGTTTGTGGTGATGTCTTGTCACTTAGAGCACTTGTTATAAATGTTGTTCATGAATATTTTTTTGCTATCTAGTTAAATGAATATTTATAAAGATTCAAAAATTCTGTGGCCACCTTCTTCCTGGAATATTTCTTTTCTGATGAAGTGAGAATAGGAAGAGAAATAGTCCTACTAATTTTACTTCTTTTCTTTTTGACATTTTAGAACTTTTGCTTGAGTTCATTAGTTTTATGAGTTGTATAACTAGTGTTTATTTGATGTATAACCATAGTATGACCGATAATATGGTCACTTGAACATAAGATTTTTTAGAAATTACAACCTCATCAGCAGTAGCATTATGGAAATATGTCATCCTTTAGTTTTATTTTATTTTTCTATATTCACTTTCTCTCTCTCTCTCTTGATAGTGTCCTGCTGCATTCAGGGTGTTACATACATCTTTCAGTGCTTTATAACTTTCTTGTACAGAACTGATAACCTTCTGGTGCTTTTCTTAATTCAACCAAAGCCTGTCTTGACATAGTTAAGATGCCTTATAGTGTAAAATAGTGACAATATTTAATTAATCTTGTTAGAGATAATTAAGCAAAATTAGTTTGGTCTATAAATATAGGAATCAATTTATTTTGCTTCCTTTCCCAGTTTAAATTTTCAGTTTAGTCATTAAATGTTCCAGACAAGGTTGAAGAATTATGGTCGAAGGAACTATCTAAGGAAGACTATTTCTCCTGTCTACTGTAAATAACCTGACAAAGAGACTTGTTGCGTGTGGAGGACCCGGGTTCGATTCCCGGCCAGGGCACATAGGAGAAGCGCCCATTTGCTTCTCCACCCCTCCGCCGCGCTTTCCTCTCTGTCTCTCTCTTCCCCTCCCGCAGCCAAGGCTCCATTGGAGCAAAGATGGCCCGGGCGCTGGGCATGGCTCTGTGGCCTCTGCCTCAGGCGCTAGAGTGGCTCTGGTCGCAATATGGCGACGCCCAGGATGGGCAGAGCATCGCCCCCTGGGGGGCAGAGCACCGCCCCTGGTGGGTGTGCCGGGTGGATCCCGGTCGGGCGCATGCGGGAGTCTGTCTGACTGTCTCTCCCTGTTTCCAGCTTCAGAAAAATGAAAAAGAAAAAAAAAAAAAAAAAAAAAAAAAAAAAAAAAAAAAAAAAAGAGACTTGTTGCTTAACCAATGCCTAATGTGTTCATTTGGAATGCTCTCATGCTCAATTTGATTAGGGATTTACAAAACAAAGGCTGTTTTTCTCCTGCACTGTAATTACTTTAATTAGAGTTTATGTGTGAAGTATCGTATATCTGCTGTGGAGGGTTTTAGGGTAACAAGGATACTGAATTACATCACTGTTCGTTGTTGGTTTACATAATTAATTTAAGTAGAATATTTAATAATACTTCACATTAGAAAATTAAAGTCACTCCAATCGAAGTAGCATTGAGTGATTTGGCACAAGAATATATTCTTGTTTATACTCTTCCTGCTACTCAGGGCTGACTGGGAATAATATTGATATATGAAATGAAAACAGACCAGAGCAAGATTATAGGATGGTAGTGTTTTTTTTTCCTGTGAGGCTAACAAGAATAAGCAAAGCATCATGCCATGTTAACCCAGGGAACAAAATTGTAAATATAGAGAGGAGAAACAGATTTTAGAGTTTATGTTGCTGCTATCTTAAGGGGATCAGCTTCTGTTGTTACCATAATGTGTTATGTTGAAAAGGGCAGACAGGGTGGCTGAGTGGCTGGTTGGAGAGTCCCTGAGAGATTACCCAGGAAACTTAGTTACAGCACATATTGGAACAGCTTCACAAGTGAAAATAAATCCACATCTATGGTTATCTTCCTGAGAACACTTGTTATTCACTACATAGTTCATCTGAATGGAATGCTAGCGTATTTCTTTTTCAAATCACAAAATGCAAAAGGGAAGATGTTATATGTTGTTCAGACTAGCATGGTGTCTCCAGTTTTCTAACTCTGATGTAAAAGTAGTGTGTAGTGTCTGTACATGGTAGCCAGGACTGTACTGACCTTTTAGAAATCACATTTTCAAATGTAGTTGAGTTTGATCTGAAGTGGCTCCTGTTATTTCAGACCAATTTTTAATTGATAAGCTCAGTCTATTTTCTCTTTAGTTCCAAGCACCATTATTGATCAAAAGTTAAACTGGACCAAGTTGCTATGCATAACATATTGTCAGCTCTGTTAACACAATTTTTCTTTTTCCAATCTCGGTACCCTTAATGATATTTAACCAAATCACTGTTAAATTAAATTTACATAAAGTTAAGAGTTCATATGTAGATTTCTTGTTTTTGTGAATTTCAGAGAGAGAGAGAGGTGCTTCACAAGGATATGCATATAATTCAGTGGAGTGGGAAGAAAATATTGCAGAGGCAGTTAGTGGTATATGTTGTATGGAGAAGAGAGAAGTTTCCTGTATCCTTTCATTCTGTCTGAAATGAATGAGATGTTGCATGACATATAGGAAAGGTTAAATGATTATAACTTTAAATCTGTCTCTAGAAAAATTTAAATCTTAGTTATTTTTACCATTTACCATGACAAATTATTTTACTCCCAATTACCACTTTGGAAATTACTTTATTCTTTAATTTGGTTCAATAGCAGAAGTAGCTGCATAGTATCTGTAATTTATTTTTCCTATGGTAAATGATTTTTGTTAAATATAAACTGTATTAGTTATAACTTCCTCTTGGAAGATTATGACCTAGTACTCTACTCAGTCATCTTGGAATAGTTTCGTCAATAATGATTTCTAACTACTGCATTCTTTTGGATCACTGGCCAGTTTGAAGAATTCAAAATGTTTCTTTTTTTAAAAATTTATTTATTTATTTATTTTAGAGAGAAGAGAGAGAGAGAGAGAGAGAGAAAGGGGGGAGGAGCAGGAAGCATCAACTCTTATATGTGCCTTGACCAGACAAGCGCAGGGTTTTGAACTAGCGACCTCAGCATTCCAGGTCGATGCTTTATCCACTGCGCCACCACAGATCAGGCTCAAAAATGTTTCATTAGAACTATTCAGTGCTCTTGGAATTGCCAGTGTAAAAATGAGGGATAGAAGCAGAAGTTGATTTAATTTGTGAAACTCTTAAATTTGACTTCTAGAACTACAAGTTTCTGCTGAGATTAGTATCACACTTTCTTTGGAAGAAAATGAATAGGATCATGTTTATTGCCCCATCTCTTTTAAGAATGAGATCTATGTACTAAAGAGAGTTTAAAGAGGGTTTTAAAAACCTGCCTCACTGATTTTAACTGGAAATGCTATGGAAATCACGTATTCCACTCTTGAAGATAAAATGTTGATTTCTACTACTGATTCCAAATTTCCTACATGCTTGAAGTAGTAATCACATGCAACACGGAATTGTGTTGTTACTTCATGGCTTCTGGATGATGGTAGAATAATATTTTTTTCTTCTAAATTACTTAACAAATAAAAAAATTAATAGTTTTCTTTCATCTTGAGTCTTTCCATGGTCTCTTGCTCAACATGTGTCTCAAAGGTAACTTTTGGGAACCTGAGGTTGACAGCATCAGGCAGCAGTCATCTAGTCCTGGTCTCAAGCTGCCTTTGAGCTCATGTCTCTGACGAGGAAACATGTGTGACAGATACATGGACCTGTCAAGCAAAGTATTTGTGTTTTCCTTGTGCCCCTTACCTTATATATTCTAGAACTGTCAGAACTGTTGGTGAAAAGTGGCTATGTAGCTGGAGACTACATTCTCCAGGACCCCCTTGTAATTAGATGCAGCCATTGATTGGGTTGTAGCAAATGGAAAGTGATTGGAAGTGACACCCATCACTCTCAAGTCTGACTCAAAAACCTCTTGTTATACTTTGTTTCCTAGGCTCTTCTTTCCCTCCAGCTAGTTGGGAAGGTGATAACCCTGCAATGAATTTACAAGCTCTTTGGTGAAGATGATAGAGCTTAGGTAATCAGGAGTTTCTATGGCCTCATGGAAGGACTACTCCTTCTCTTCTGCTCAGTATTAGATGAGCAAGAAAGATACTGTAATTCTGTTGGGTATATGAAATTTTTGGTTTTATTTGTTACAGCAATTATGATTTCTCTACTAAAATCATGTAAATCCATGTAAGCGTATAGGCTCAATCTAATAACTGAATTAAAGGCACAGGAAAGGTTGGCAGAGAGGAAGAAAGAAGTTATTTCGTATTTTAATTTGCTGAAATACAACATGGAAGGAAAGTATGTTTAATGCACTACAATTACAAGATAAGAAAGGCTACTGCAAATTGGAATTACAGCTACATGATAGAACAATAATTCTGAATAACTAACTGAAGGCTAGTGGAAGACAAGTCTTATAACTAAGGTTTCACAGAAGAAGCTACATTAAGACTAGATCTGGAACAGACTTAGTTGTGTGGCTCTAGGACAGGAGCCATTTCTCTTGCATGCCCTGTAAGATCAGAGCCCTCCCTTTACACGGTGAAGTCTTGTAGTCTTGTTCTGTTTGTGCTTGATAAACTCTGCTGGCTTAACCATGATGACTCCCTGAGACCCTGGCACAACACAGTGGTGTGCAGGCACCCAGTGAATGAAAGCTATACTTGGTATAACTGGGGACATTTACTGAGTGCCCTCAGACTCAGTACTGGCACTGAGTTTGAACCTGTATCAGTCTGGTGAATACTACTCACCCCTACCTGGTGACTAACTGAAAACCTACCTCATGCAACTCGAGAACTGCCAGAGGCTCTTTCAGTCATTGAGCCTAACAGGCAGCCAGAGGCAAGTGGAGATGGATGTTGGAGTGCCTTGGGACTTTCGCTAACCTGTCCCATGACTCAGTGCTGGTGAAAGCCTGTCTTGGTGTACAGCTTGGTCCTTCCTGCAGCATCCAGGCCTAGCAGGGACAGCTGCAAACTGTGGATCACTTGTAGCTCCTAACAGCTTGCTCAGTGTTAGTCACAAGCAGCATCTGACATTGGCCTGCATCAGAGTCCCCCAAGTGGCCCAGAACCAACATACCCGGTGACCAGCTTCAGACAACATCAATGCAGGATCCAAAAAATTTAACAAGTAACATACACAGTGGGAGCTCTTGACAGGCACTTAACCTCACTGAGGTGAATTCTACTTCGTGTGGTCAGCACCAGCACAGCAGCTCACACGCTCCATGGTCAGGGTTGAGCCTCACAGTTAGCTAGCTTGAGGGTCAGTTCCACACATGAATGGGCTAATAGCAGTCAGGCTCAATTATAACAAAAGGGTTCTCATAGCACAAACAAGGGACATTTCTGGAGCACCTAGCTCAGGTGGTCAAGACTATACCACTGGACTTGACAAGACACCTATTACTTTAGGCCACTCACAAAGACTGGGAGTTATAGCAGACCTATCTAATACATAGAAACAAACTGAAAGAGAAAGAAAAAATGGGGAGGCAAAAAGCAGCCCCCAAATGACAAAACAGGAGAAATCTCCAGAAAAAGAACTTAATGAAATGGAGATAAACAATTTATCAGATAACAGTTCAAAATAATGGTTATAAGGATGCTCAAAAGCATGTAAAAGGACATAGAAACCATAAAATAGACCACTCAGAAATGAAGAGGACCTTATTTGACATCAAGAGAACACTGGTAGAATAAACAATAAGTTGGTTAAAGCAGAAGATTGAATCAGTGATTTGGAGGATCAGGTAGAGAAAAAAAACCCAGTCAGAACAGCAAAGAGAAAGAAGAATTAAAAAAACAAGGATAGTTTAAGAGATTTTTGGGACAATATGAAGAATCACAACATCTATATCAGGGTACCAGAAGGGAAAGAGAGAGTGCAAGGGATTGAGAACCCATTGAGAAATAATGACTGTAAACTTTCCTAACTTGGTGAAGGAAAAAGGACACACAAGTCCAGGAAGCACAGAAAGTCCCAAACAAGATAAACCTAAAAGAGTTCCACACCAAGACATATCATAAATAAAATGAAAAAGCTTAAAGATAAAGAATCTTAGAAGCTATAAGAGAAAGACAGTTACCTATAAGACAGTGCCTATAAGACTATTAGCTGATTTCTTAACAGAAATATTTCACACTAGAAGGGATTGTCATAAAATATTCAGTGATGAAAAGCAAGGACCTTCAACCAAGACTACTTTACCCAGCAAGACTATCATTTAAAATTGAAGGAGAAATAAATATCTTCCCAGACAAGAAAAAACTAAAAGAGTTTGCCACTACAAAACCAGTATTACAAGAAATGTTAAAGGGCTTGCTTTAAGAAGAAGGAGGAGGAGGAGAAGTATAAAAAAACCCAGAGGAACATAGTTAAAAGAATAAAAAGGCAATAAATACATACCTATCAATAATAACTTTAAATGTAAATGGCTTAAATACTCCAATGAAAAGACATAGGGTAGTTGAGTGAATAAAAAAGCAAGCCCTATATAGACGCTGTCTACAAGCAACCCACCTTAGAAGGAAAGATACACACAGACTAAAAGAAAAGGGTTGGAAAAAGATATTTCATGCAAATAGAAAGGAAAAAAGCTGGGGTAGCAATATTATATCTGACAAAATAGACTTTAAAACAATGGCTATATTAAGAGACAAAGAAGGATATTTTATAACAATAAAGGGAGCAATCCTACAAGAGGATATATCTCTTATAAACATTTATGCACCCAACATAGGAACACACAAATATGTTAAGCAAATCTTGATTGACATAAAGGGAGATTAGCAGCAATACAGTTATAGTTGGGGATTTTAACATCCCACTGACATCAATAGAAGGTCTTTCAGACAGAAAATCAACAAGGCAGTGGAGGCCTTTAATGACACACTAGATAAGCTGAGTTTAATTGATATTTTCAGAGCATTTCACCCCAAAGCATACACCATGCACAAGAATAAACTCAAAATGGATCAAAGACTTTTAAGACATGAAACCATTCTCAAAGACAAATTCTAGAAGAAAACATGGTAATAAAATCTTGGACATTTCTCATAGCAATATTTCTTTTTCAGATGTATTTTCTCAGGCAAGAGAAATGAAAGAAAAGATAAAACAAATAGGACTGTATAAAAAATTCTTTTTTCACAACAAAGGAAACCATCAATAAAATGAAAAGGCAACCTACTGAATGGGAAAATAATATTCACCAATAATTTATCTGCTAAGGGGTTAATATCTAACATTTATAAAGATCTTATAAAACTCAACACCAAAAAAACAAAAAATCAAACAATTCAATTAAAACTGGACAAGGGACCTGAACAGACACTTCTCTAAAGGGGGCATCCAAATGACTAACAGACATATGAAAAGATGCTCAATGTCACTAAATAATCAGAAGAATGCAAATTGAAATCAGAATGAAATATCACACCTGTCAGAATATCTGTCACCAATGAATCAATAACAACCAGTGTTTTTAAGGATGTGGAGAAAAGGAAACCCTCACGCATTGTTGGTGGGAATGCAGATTGGTACAGCCACTGTGGAAAGCAGTATGCAACTTATGTCAAAAAATTAAAAAATGGAACTGCCTTTTGACTGAGTAATTCCACTTTTGGGAATATATTCAAGGAAACCCAAAACACTAATTTGAAAGAATATATGCACCTCTATGTTTATAATAGCCAATATTTGGAAGCAGCCCAAATGTTCATCAGTAGGGAGTGGATACAAAAGATGCAGTATGTTTCCACGATGAAATATTACTCTGCCACAAAAAAGTGAAATGAGCCAGTCAAAGAAAGACAAATACTCTAGGATTTCATTCATATGTAGAATCTTATGAACAAAATAACAAACAAAACAGAAACAGGCTCATAGAAAACAGGCTGACAGCTGTCGGAGGGATGGGGGTTTGCAGGGCTGGGTCAAATATGTTGAAGAGATTAAGCAAAAACTCCTACCCCCTCCCAAAACTCATAGACACAGAAACAGTATGGTGATTACCAAAGGGGAAGAGGTACAGGGGTGATAAATGGTGATGGTTGGAGGCTTGACTTGGGGTATTGAACACTCCATACAACATACAGATGATGTATTATAGAATTGTACACTTGAAACCTTTATAATTTTATTAACCAAATAAATTGAACAAAAAATATTTACCCAAAAAAGCTACAGCGAACTAGTTTTAGAGTTGGAGGCAGTGTAAGATTCAAAATTACTTATTTTTCATTCATGAAACAAATGCCTACTATATGTAGACACTGAACTAAGCATTAGGGATAATTCAATAAAAAAGAAACACCAAAAAATTTCAGGGCGTCTGCAACCTCCACTGCCTCTACTGATTAAATCTTGTTTTGTTTTGGTTATTGAGGGAAATCATAACATCTGCAGTTGCAGGTGTCATATAAGTCAGTAAAACCCCACTGTTGTTTACTCTTATAATTTTAGTTCATGAATATTAAGTGGTTTTAGTTAGGGTCCCTTCTGAAAGGGAAGGGAGTAGTACTGTACCTGAATTTCTTTGGTCGTTTCTCCTAGATCTAGCTTTGTTCTGATAACAGAATATGGATAAGTATGAGGCCATGAAGTAAGTGCTGTTAAAATGTGCCAGTTTCGGCTCTGGTCGGTTGGCTCAGCGGTAGAGCATCAGCCTGGCATGTGGAAGTCCCAGGTTCGATTCCTGGTCAGGGCACACAGGAGAAGCGCCCATCTCCTTCTCACCCCTCCCCCTCTCCTTTTGCTCTCTCTCTCTCTTCTCCTCCCACAGCCAAGGCTCCACTGGAGCAGAGTTGGCCCCAGGCGCTGAGGACAGCTCCATGGCTTCTGCCTCAGGCACTAGAATGGCTCCTACCACAATGGAGCAGACCCCAGATGGGCAGAACATTGCCCCCTGGTGGGCATGCTGGGTGGATCCTGGTCGGGTGTATGCAGAAGTCTGACTGCCTCCCCGCTTCTAACTTTGGGGGGGAAAAAGTGCCAGTTTTAATATTTAAAAGGAATTTCATTTGAGTACATGATAAAATTTCCAGATTATGTTGAGAACTGAGGCTGCTACTATTAGTTGAAAGACTATTCAGAGAATTCCAGCATGCTAAATTATCTGACAAGTGGCGGTGTTTTATATGCTTTATTGATACTGGAATATTTGTTTTGCTTCAGTGGGTACTTAGTTATTTGTTTCTTCTTGACAGTGTACTAGAATTCATTCACAGCATTATGAAGCTGCATTAAACATCCCCTGCAGAGAAATGCTGCATCTTGCAATGCTGGTGAATCGTCTGAATGTTTAGCTGACAGTTTAAATAAATTAGGGCTATGAATTAGACTTTTAAAAGGAGAGAATTGTACCATTTTCATCCTAAATGAGATTTCAGGTATACAAGATGACAGCACACAACTGTAGGAAATGGAGGCTGTTATGAAAATCAAATTTGTGGCCTGATCTGTGGTGGCGCAGTGGATAAAGCTGCAACCTGGAAATGCTGAGGTCACCGGTTCGAAACCCTGGGCTCGTGGCACGTGGCTCACAGGCACGTGGCTCTTAGTAGAGCATGATGCCACTCAAGGCACATTTCATACCAGTAGTAATTAAAACTTATTTTCTATACAAATAAAACTAAAGTTCTGGACAAATGCTGTTTGGTTTTTTTTTTGAAAAACACAAAAGGCATCGAATGACTTGATCCCAGTGTTTGTAAATTCTTAGTGTGCTAATTTTCCACTAGTAGCCTATAGGATAGATTTGAATTAATATATTTATATCATGTTACTATATTATATTTAGCAACTAAAAAACTTCAGAAAGTTGAATATCAATGTTATTTATTTTGTGCTGAAATAGCAAAATTTTTGTTTTTCTTTTATTTAGAAGGCAATTGAGAATCTCAGAAAGGTAAAATAATTTCCTTCAGATATTTATGGGAGTGTTTTTTTTTCTTTGAAGAAAATGAAGTGCTATATATATGAGAGTTTATTTCCATTTTCAGAGATGTGATTCTTTATTGGGTAAGCAATATTTCCTAATCAAAATGTTACCAATGGTCAGAAATTTGAAAGCCTAAGTAAAGGCTCATTCTTTCATAGAATTGTATTAACAATTTTGAAAGGCAATGGTGGTCTTGCTAATTTATTTTTTGATGAACCACCAAAATGCACTGAAGTGAGATTCTAATAATGATACTCTCTTTTTACAAAGGATCTCAGCAGAGGCTGATGTGGGAAAACCCCTGTACGAATAAGTCATTCTATGATTTTCTGAAGTGGGTATTCAGGAGACACTTATGGAAAGGAAAGAAAAGGAAAGCAGAGGTACCCCGCATTCATATGGGGCATCGGTATTTCCCCCCTATTATAGTCACAGCAGAAACAAACCGGTGATAGGTCAAGAATAATGGAGAGAAATGTTACATTGAAGCCAAAATTCAACCTTCTCTTTCTGCTCCTTAGTGTGCTAGCATTCTATGTATTTTATGATGGTCACAATTATCATGACAATGATAATACATGAAACTGTGACCCAGTTTTCAAGCTGTGCTCCATTTTTCAAGCTTGTTCATTTTGTGAGTGGGTTTGCACAAAATATTGACGACATCTAAACCTAGACCCTGGAGGAAGTGGTTTTATATTCTGTAATTTTATATGTATTTGAAAAAGAAGTTCTGAACATGGAGAAGCCTATTCAGAAATCTGTTATCTAAATTTGTTTGCCAAGAAGGGCTAACTGATGATCTTTTTGTGGGGAAGAAAAGAAAAAGGAAGCACATAGAATATTTGAATTGATAGTACAAATTCCTGGTACTATCTTAAGTGTTCTTTTCCAAGTTCAGGTGTTCTTATTATAGGTAAATAAATAAGGGACTTGTCAAATAATGTAGTATTGAAATACTAAGAAGTAGTACTGAAGTGAAATTAATACACATTGTAGACAAAGTACTATTTTAGTTAGACCAGTTGTATTTTGCTTAGAGTGAATGTAATTTTTAAAATGTTCATATAAACGCTCATGACATTTATATATTTCTCAATAGTACATTTGAGATGAAAAACATGTCTCTTCTAGAATTATGAAGAAATTAGCAAATAGGATATTGGTAAATGAAATAAGTAACACTTTTGATAAATTGCAAGAAAAATTTTTTCAGACATTCTTTGATTTCAGATACTATAAAAAAGAAATAAGTGTGGTATCAAAATGCTCTTTGAATCACTTCTTATACTGTTCTAGCTAACAGTCACTATAGGACTGTTCTTAGAAGGAATGTTAATATACTGGAATTAATTATATGCCCCATTTGTGTATTCTGAATTCTTTTTTTCATTTGAGAGAAAATAAGAATGTGCTGTCTTCTCAAAGGAGTAAGTTTTATACTATATTTTATATTAAAAAGAAATAATTTATAATAAGAAGTCTTTTACTATTTTGGAAATTAGATTATAGCTACTTCTTTTCATTACAAACTTCTGTAAAGAATATTACTAAGTCATAGCAAAGGAACTTGGTTCATTTACAAGTTGAATATGGGGTGGGCATATGAGTATGCAGTATTTCTTTTATTGCATTTACATTTCTCTAGTATTTTTTTAAACATTTTATTTATTCATTATAGAGAGGGGAGAGAGAGAGAGAGAGAGAGAGAAGGGGGGAGGAGCAGGAAGCATCAACTCCCATATGTGCCTTGACCAGGCAAGCCCAGGGTTTTGAACCAGCAACCTCAGCGTTTCCAGGTTGACGCTTTATCCACTGTGCCGCCACAGGTCAGGCACATTTCTCTAGTATTGATGTACTTCTTAATGGTTTATTCTCTTAGGTGCTATATAACTAGCTAGACAATGAAAAATATGTGAGAAATAAGGCAAAGATTTTAGACTTACATAGTATATCAAAAATATCTGTTGGCAAAAGGGAGTTTTATTGTAAGAGAAAGTTTTATTAAAATAAAGTAAAACTCAGTGACAAGCAAATTGTTGTAGTATCTTAAAATCCTATAGTGATCATGTTTCCTAACATCCATCAATGAGTTTTCTTCAGTTATATATCTGTGTTGGCCAACTTTTCATACTGAAGATCTCATGACTTACCTTCTATTGTGATGTCTCATTTTCTGCTGGTCATTTCTCCTTTTGCCCTTTCAACACCCTATAATTGAGGATCAACTCTTACTGGCAGTAAGTACACACAAAGAATAATCATTTCTTATTTGAATTATCTTTCCAAAATATATATTGGATCATGTGACTCTTCCATTTATAATCATTTAGATGTTTCCTATTGTCCTAAGTTTGAATTCCCAAAGCTCTGCTGAGTTCGCTATCCTCCTGTTTATCAATCTTTAAATGATACTCACTGCTTATGGAAAAGAAATAGAGTAGGAAATACATCTCAGAGCCAAGTTAAAGAGAATCTTTTGACAAAGCAAAGATTTTATTTCATTCAATATGTCTTCTCAAGAGTTCCAGCCAAAATAAGTTCACTATCATTTTCCCTAAATTTTCGATCATTTCTGCATTTGTGATTTTGTTCCTGGTAGTCTATTCCACTGGATTGCCTGGGCAAAAATGATCTTTGCATATTGACTTCATTAGATATTGTTGAATTATTCTTCAAAGTCATTGTACCAGTTAATTCTCAAAGAATAATTTGTAAGAGTTCCTATTACTCCATAATATTCTCAACACTTGGTGATATTAGGTATGTGTGAAATGTTAACCTGTTTTAGTTTTATTATGCATTTTCTTTATTTCTTGTGAGGTTGAACCTATTTTCATGTGTTTATTGGTCATTTGAAATCTCTTTTTAATGATGACCTTTGAATATCATGCTCTTATTTTGCTATTGGCTTGCTTGTTCTGGATATTGACCTCTTCTAAGTTAAACTGGTTACAGCTATCTTCTTTTAGTCTAAAGCTTGTCTTTTTGTCTTTTGACATTTTTCTTTTAATATTTCCATTTGATATATAAAATTCCTAATTTGAATGTAGTCTAACTTATCTTTTATTTATTTACTTTTGTGACAGTGACAGAGAGAGAGACAGAGAGAGGGACAGATAGAGACAGACAGACAGAAAGGGAGAGAGATAAGAAGCATCAATTCTTTGTTGTGACACCTTAGTTGTTCATTGCTTTTTCATATGTACTTGACTGGGTGGGTTGTGCGTGGGGGGGGGGGGGTTACGGCAGAGCAAGTGATGCCTTATTCAAGCCAGCAACCTTTGGGTTCAAGCCAGCGACCTTTGGGTCAAGCCTATAATCCCACACTCAAACCAAAAACCCAGTACTCAAGCCAGATGAGCCCGTGCTCAAGCCAGCAACCTTGAGGTTTCAAACCTGGGTCCTATGCATTTTAGTCCAATGCTCTATCCACTGCACCAGCACCTGGTCAGGCTAGTCTAACTTATTAATCATCATCTTTATGATTCATATTTTGATCTTTTAAAAAGGAATATTTTGTTTTTTTCCCTCTAAATGTTCTTAGGCTTTGCTGTTCATATTTAAGTCTTTAAATGTCATGGATTTATTTTTGTTTATGAGATGAGGCAGGGATACAGTTTTTTTCTTTGTATAAACAATTGTATGGGCACCATTTATTGAGTTGTCCAGTTGGCCTTTGTTTTTTTGCTGATCTGCAGTAATTTTCCTCTCATGTCAAGTTACCAGCTCTATTTGCTTCCATTGATTTAATTACCTATTTCTGCTTCAGTATTGCACTTCTTTAAATAATATAGGTTATAATAAGACTTGCTATATAGCAGAGTGACTCCCTCCTCTTCAAATTATTTTTCCCTCTTTAGTACTAATTTTAGAATCAGCTTGTCAAGATCCAAATCAAGACAAACCTGTGAGAATTGTGTTGGTGTCACATTTATAGATATCTTTTTCAAACTGAAGAAAATATGGTTTTGATTGCCCTTTTTTCCCACTTACCATTAAAGGAATAACTTTACATCTTGCATTCATAGAGCCTCACGTCTTTTCAAGGCGAGCTTCCTTCAGTTCATCAGAAGAGATCTGCTCTGTTAGAATGACCAGTGGAGACTTTTCAGCATTTTCTCTAACTAACTTAATGGAGAAAAGACAAGCAAATTTATTCTCTGGTGAAGCACTTCATTATGAGATCAAATGAAGACTGGGGAAAAGAACAAATAAGCTCAAATCAGTACAGATGGGACAGAGGTGATGTTGAGTTTTCATTTACATTCTTTGCAAACCTTCTTGCTTTATATTTTATTCTACTATATAACATCCTCTTCCATAGGAAGAGGGAGGGAGGATTAAGAGAGATGGGATATATAACTTTAAGAAGGAAAGGAATGAGGTATAATATTGATTCATGGAATATTATATTAGATGTAATATAAAACTGTCTAATTAGTCATTTTATAGATAAGTGAAATGGTGGTACAGAGAGTTTAAGTAGCTTGTTTAAAAGTGGCCTAATTAACAGTGAAATAAGTAAACGAGAAAAAGCTAAAAACTGTGATTTCACACATAGGTGAGATATAAACCTGAGACTCATGAACACAGATAAAAGTGAAGTGGCTATCAGGGGGAAGGAGTCATGGGGGAGGGGGTAATGGGAGGGGTATAAAGAGGAACAAATATAAGGTGATGGAAAATTATTGGACTTTGGGTGGTAGGAATACAACATAATCAACAGTTCAAATGCCATAGAAATGTTTACCTGAAACCTATGTACTCTTATTGACCAATGTCACCCTGTTAAATTTAATTTTCCAAATAAAATTTTTTTAAAAAGGAGGTAAAAAAATATAATGGCCTAATTAGTGGAAGAGCCAGGGTTGTTAGATTACCTGGCCCACTGTCCGTGTTCTTCAGATTGAAACATTTAAAAGACGCTTAAAGTAACTAATACTATATTTTTTGTATTTTAATTAGAAGAATCTCTGCTCATTACTTTAACTCACCATTTCTATTTGTTTTAGCGTTGTTTCTTTTTTCCAGTTTTATTAGGAAATAATTGACATACATCTCTGTATAACATTAAGGAATATACCACGATGGTTTGATTTACAAATATTGTGAAATTATTACCATAAGTTAAGCTGAAATCCACCTTCCATATAGATATAATAAAAAGAAAAGAAAAAAAAGAAAATTTTCTCATTGTGATTAGAACTCATAGCATTTACTCTCAATAACTTTCCTATATTTCATACAGCTATAGTTACCATATTGTATCGTACATTATATCCCTAGTAATTATTTATCTTACGACTGGAAGTTTGTACCATTTGACCACTTTCCTTCAGTTTCCCCTCCCCTCTCACTTTGTCTCTGGTAACCACAAGTCTGATTGGTTTCGTGTGAGTTTTATCATTATTTCTAATGTCTTCATGCTTTCTGAACTTTGAATCTCTCACAGTGTAAAACTGTGCCCTGATAATAGCTGTATCTATCTATCTATCTATCTATCTATCTATCTATCTATCCATCTATCTGTCATCTATCTATCATCTATCTATCTATCTATCTATCTATCTATCTATCTATCTATCTATCTATCTATCTCTCATCTATCTAGCTATCTATCTAACTATTATCCTTCTAGTCTGTTGTTGCATGAATAATGCAAGAACAATTCTTACTTATATTGTGTATGTGGTAGGTGTATAGCCATATTTCTTTTCCTAACTGGCCTTAAGTTTACTGCTGTTAAGAAAGTATTCCAGGCCCTGGCCGGTTTGCTCAGTGGTAGAGCGTCGGCCTGGCGTGCAGAAGTCCCGGGTTCGATTCCTGGCCAGGGCACACAGGAGAAGCGCCCATCTGCTTCTCCACCCCTCCCCCTCTCCTTCCTCTCTGTCTCTCTCTTCCCCTCCCGCAGCTGAGGCTCCATTGGAGCAAAGATGGCCCAGGCGCTGGGGATGGCTCCTTGGCCTCTGCCCCAGGTGCTAGAGTGGCTCTGGTCGCAACAGAACGACGCCCCGGAGGGGCAGAGCGTCGCCCCTGGTGGGCGTGCCGGGTGGATCCCGGTCGGGCGCATGCGGGAGTCTGTCTGACTGTCTCTCCCCGTTTCCAGCTTCAGAAAAATACAAAAAAAAAAAAAAAGAAAAAAAGAAAAGGATTCCTGGAAGTATATGTAGTATAATGTGTTTTTTTCTTTTCTATAAGTATCTTAGTAAATGATCATTTCTACATTTCTATTTCCTGGTTACAAAATCTGAAAAATTTATTTTCTTTTAAAATTACTGTTATTAGTTATTTAAACATTTTTCAGCATGCAGAAGAATCATTTTGTATCCCTACTTAAAGTGATAGTATATTTTATTTAAATGTGCTTTAAAATGATTATTGTTCTAGGAGGGTTGAATATAATGGGTTTTGGAGAGACATGCTAAGTAGAAGATATGAAGTAGCAAAGGAAGCTGTGCTTTTGAGGGAGAAAGTTGGACACACAGAGGGCAAGATTACTTTTTTAGTTAGCATCTTGGGTAAGGTTCATTTTAAACCATTTTTAGTATGTGACAGATCCATAACTTCTCCAGTTCCGTGTGTTAATGTGACCAGTCCTTGTCTACTTAAGTTTCTCCTTTTCCCAGGCTTAGATACCTACAGTGAGGAGGGGCTAGGTATCTCTGTGCATCCTCACTCTGCTCTTTCTGGGACCTGCAGGGTTAGTGAGAGGGAGTGGGGCCTAGAGGAAAAGGAAAAAAGGCATACTCGATTGGTGGTGATGTGATCTCTTAGAGGCGTCCTCTGTGGACGAGGCCCCAGAGCTGACTCTTTTTGTCCTGGGGCACTTCCAGGTTCTAGAGCAGTGGTAGTCAACCTGGTCCCTACTTCCCACTAGTGGGTGTTCCAGCTTTCATGGTGGGTAGTAGCAGAGCAGCCAAAGTATAAATAAAAACATAGATTTAACTATAGTAAGTTAGTTAAAACTTAGCGAAAACCCAACATAAAGTACTTGGTAAGTAATTATTATTATATGCTTTAACTTGCTCTAACTCTGCTTTATAAATTTTATAAAGTAAAGTTACTTCCCTACTTTATAAATCAACATTACTGTGGAACCTGTGGGCAGTTAGTACTACTAACAGAGATACAAAAGTGGGCAGTAGGTATAAAGAGGTTGACTACCCCTGTTCTAGGGTGACACCTTGGGGAACTGGTAACACTACATTGTTCCCTGACTCACTTACCTCAAACCTTGTTTCTTGCTGTGAACACTACCCTGCCTCTTGCTGTGGGGGACCTGGCACCTGACAGTTTTCTTTGTCACAAGCATTCCAGATAACTCGTTCCTGGCCACCGACTGTAGCACTCATTTAGCTCATGGGGTAAATCTCAACCCGTGTCTCACTAAGCTGTGGAAATGCAGCCCATTTTCAGTGCATCCCTCTCTCTCACTCTGCCTTGTCCTTAGCTTCAGGGCTTCAGCTAGACCTCTGAGACAAAAGGAAATGTTTCACTCAGTATACTGTCACATATGCCAAGATATTTTCCTGGGTTATTTCAGTTTCCCACATTGGAAGAAATAAAAATTCAATAATTGGGTCACAGACAGCATTTGATGTTTAGAGTTTGTAGCCATGGGGTGTGTCTGTGTGTAGGATGTGTGGTGTTGGAAGAAGGCTGGTGCATTCATTACTCAGGGGTCTTCAGAGTAACAGAACCCTGTTCTGGAATTGGATCCCTATAATTGTTGGAGGGAGAAATTGGCTTTGTAATCATGGGAGCCAGCAAATCCAGAATTTCTAGGGCAAGTCAGCAAGCTGGAGATTCAGATAAGAGTTGATGTTGCAATCATAAATCTCATGCCTTCAGGGCAGGTCAACAGGCTGGAAACTCAGGCATTATTTCTGTTTTGCAGTTTGTAGGCAGACCTTTTCTTTGGGAAACCTCTGTCTTTACTCTTAAGGCCTTCAGTGATTGAATGAGGTTCACCTATGTAGGCTAATCTTGACTTAAAGCCAACTTATTATAAATGTTAATTCCATGTAAAAAATACATTCCCAGCAACACCTAGGCTAGTATTTGACCAAACAACTGATCACCCACTGTAGTCTCGACAAATTGACCCATAGAATTAACCATCACAGGTAGGTAGCAATATTGATTTCTCTTTCCTTCTTTATTCTGCTTCTCAACAATGATTAAGGCTGAGGTCAACTATCCCAAGCACCCAATTTTTTTTTTCATGGATAATGTGACATTGTATTACCATCTGAAACTATAAATTTGTTATGTAGTTCTTTGATTAATATCTCTCTTTCACTAGACTAGGGACTATATAAGAGAAAGTAATAGGTTTGCTGTTACATGCTGCTGTATCTCCAGTGCTGAAGGTTATTATTTTTGAAGAATAAATGAAGGGTAAATACAGTCGTCCAACCCATTCCACTGGGGCAGGAAAGTGACAGGGGCAGACACATAGTAAAAGAGGAAGAATAGGCATTTGGTGTAGAGTCCCCCATGTTCATTCTCCAGCACTGAGCAAGGCAGCTGGTAGTTAGATCAGCAAAGATTTGCAGAGTTGAGAGATCCTTCACAGACAATTGTTCTAGGGCATTTTTCTTATTTGCCGGCTCACTATATGTTAAAAGAAGCAGAGGGAAATTATGGTGAACAAACAAGGGACTGTACTTTCCTATAAATTAAAAGCTGAGGATTAAATTTACTTGTTAAAACCTGAAGTAGATGAATGTTTCAAAGGGCTTTTGAAGCTTAGCTGTTTTAAAACTGAGAAGTCAAGGAATTATGAAGCACGGAGAAAGTATTGTGTAAATGCCATAATGTGGCTGATGTACTGATCTGAATGAAGGTGCTTTGTGGTCATTGCATGAGAGGAAATCATGAGAAACGGGAAACAGATTACAGACTTTCTTGCCTTTTCCTTTTCCGTATATTCATTCTCAGAGTCCCATTTTGTTATTCTGCCTTTAAATACCCTCTTATTGCTGCCTAATGCAGAAACGATAATAAGTAATACAGGATAAAACAAAAGTGACAACATAGACTGCCTGGGTTTTATGGAGTCAGTATTTTAGGTCCTCAGACTTAGCCCCAGGGCACTCTCATCTTTCTCCAACAGCCTTCTCAGGCAGGCTGTGTTCACGCAGAGTGACCACAGTATGGCTGTGTGGTTGTAGTGGGGCCCACAGTTTTTAGTTCAAAGAGAGGTGATGAGAGAGAAGATCACATTTACTCATTGCCTGCTGGGTGAAAACCCAGAGTGGTGCTCCATTGTGCAACATCTCACTTAATCCATGGAAACTAGATATTGCTATTTAACTGAGAAAGCAAAGATTCAGAATAAGTTTAGTGATTTGTCAGGATGCTTTGTTAGAAAGTGGTGGATTCATCAGTGAAACAATTTGATCTAATTTCAAAACCCAGGTTTTTCTTTCTTCTCCACACTGGCTGCTGCTCATGACACAAGACAATGTATATTCCTCCTTAAGAGGACAAAATTCCACCAATCATATAGCTGTACCATGTTTCCTAGAAAAAGGCAACTGATTTTATGATATAGCAAGAAAGGGTAAAATAATATCTTTAGCTTTCAATTTATTGCTAGAATATGAGATTACTCTGAAACAAATATACACGTCATGCACATACCTCCCACTCAACCATATCATTTATTGAATGTTCTAAGCATGCAACTCTTTAAATACTTTGCATGCAATATCACCTGTGATATTGCCAACAATCTTGTAAGGTAGGTAGTATTCCTATTTTTGAAGAAGAAATTGAGACTCAGAAAGGTTATTTGTCCAAGCTCACACATATTAGTGGATCTGGGACAGAACCACATATCTGTGATTAAGAGTTAAGTGCTCTTAACCACTCTATTGTCATTCACTCATTCACTCATTCAACAAATATTGAGTGCTTTCTCTGTATTTGCTCATTCTTGATAATGTAGATACAATAGTGAAAATTACCTAGCTTCTAACCTAAAGGAGTTCATTGAGGTGGAGGAAACAGACACATAAGTAAGCAATAAGCAATGATAATTACATTTAGTAAGGCAGTGCTGGATATATATCAGAGCCATCACATGCAGATATGTGTACAACTTGTTCATATATCTGTTATGGTGGCTAAGCAGAAAGACATCAAATACAACCTTTTTCTTGGGAGGTGGTATAGGTGTTGAGGGTTATTTTAGGGAAAGAAGCTTCTGGGAGGAGGTAACACAATGTGAATCTTAATCAATGAGAGTTTAGTAGAGAAAACTGAGGGGAGAGAGCACTACACAAAGAAAGAATTATGTGATCAAAAACACAGAAGAGAGAGAATATGTGGTCTGGGAAAAATGGGGTAGTCGCCCTGGCCGGTTGGCTCAGTGGTAGAGCATCGGCCTGGTGTGCAAGGAGTCCTGGGTTCGATTCCCGGCCAGGGCACACAGGAGAAGCACCCATCTGCTTCTCCACCCCTCCCCCTCTCCTTCCTCTCTGTCTCTCTCTTCCCCTCCTGCAGCCAAGGCTCCATTGGAGCAAAGATGGCCCGGGCGCTGGGGATGGCTCCTTGGCCTCTGCCCCAGGCGCTGGAGTGGCTCTGGTCGCAACAGAGCGACGCCCCGGAGGGGCAGAGCATCGCCCCCTGGTGGGCAGAGCGTCGCCCCCTGGTGGGCGTGCTGGGTGGATCCTGGTCGGGTGCATGCGGGAGTCTGTCTGACTGTCTCTCCCCGTTTCCAGCTTCAGAAAAATACAAAAAAAAAAAAAAAAAATGGGGTAGTTCATGGTTAACTTTTTCAGAGAAGAGTTTTCTGTGTTTCTGTTTATCAGAGGTTCTTTAGTCATGTCTAATTTCTCTCTGCCTATTTTGAAGTCATTCTGAGTCATGAATTGATATCTGAGAGAAGTAGAATAAAGAAGAGGGAAAGATACTACCATTTCTTTGGTACCTATTGAGTCCTAGGTACATGCCAAATCTCATCTCATTGTCTTCACACTCTATCTTCAAAGTGGAGTTATTCTTATTTTATAGAAAAGGAAATTAAAGTAAAGCTGAAAGTCTTTGTTTGATTTCATTCAGGCAAGTTCAAGAGCCAAGATGTGAACTCAGCACAATCTTTACTGAAGCCCCATGTGACAGCCACTCAGTTTCTTTGGAAAGCGAGGAATATACTTGTTTATATGACATACTCTACTCTTAAGGTGCTTACTGGAGAAAACCTCATAACCACTATTATTAAATGCCTATGTAAGGAAAGTTTGTACTTTAATTGTCCTCTGCATTTGGAGTTTTATTTACTGTATGAGTTTTATGTAAGTTCATAAAAGTCAATAAACTCAATATTTCAGAAATCACTTGCAATTTAACATCTAGATAATTAGGGTAACAAAAAGGAAGTTAATTCAATGTTACTTTATGATGGTGATTAACTCAGTCTCCTTTCTTTTGCTGAAGAGAGGAAGAGTTCAGAAATAAAAGTAATATGAATTTGCTGCACCCAAGTAGGTAGATATAAGAACAAAAGATTTGTTATGAAAACCTTAAAATCACAGTGCCCTTTTTAGCTAATTATGGTAGCTTAATTAAAGTTATTTTAAGTAATAGTTAATTATGCTTCATTAAGGTAATTATGGAATTAGCCAGAAGAATTTGAATGAACTACAACGTAGACGTATTTGGCCACTGAGGATCTAGAATACTAGTTTGTGTAGATCCGGAAACTTCTCCATGTGTGCACATAGGATAGAATATGAGCCTGACCAGACAGTGGCACAGTGGACAGAGCATTGGCCTGGAATGCTGAGGACCTAGGTTTGAAACCCCAAGGCTTCCAGATTGAGCATAAGTTTATCTGGTTTAAGAGCGGGTTTACCAGCTTGAGTGCAGGATTGCCAGCTTGAGCATGGGATCATAGACATGACTCCATGGTCGCTGCCTTGAGCCCAATGTCACTGGCTTGAGGAAGGGGTCACTGACTCAGCTGGAGCCCCCAGACAAGGTACATATGAGAAAGCAATCAATGAACAGCTATGGTGCTGCAACTATGAGTTGATGCAACTATGAGTTGATGCTTCTCATCTGTCTCCCTTCCTGTCTGTCTGTCCCTGTCTTTCTCTTTTCCCCCTCTCTTTTTCTCTCTCCTTCCATAAAAATGAAAGAAAACCTAGTTTAGAGTTTTGATTACACAAAACTACTACCAGCAATGAATAAAATTATGTACATGACATTATGGAGTATACTAGTATATTTTTAAATGAAGATTAGAGGTCTAATAGTCAATGCTATTTATGTTTTGGAAGTCTAAATCATCCTCCTCCGTCCATGCATTATTCAAATTTACCAGATGCTTTACGAACTTGGGCCAACTTTAAGAAAGATCTAGCATTTTTTTTTTACTTGGAGATATAATTTAGACTGAAATATCTAGGTCTCACATAGTTACCATCCTGTTGTTGATTCAGCAAAGGCACAGGATATATAGGCAAATGTATAACACTGGGGAACAAAATTTTTGTTGCATCCACAAAAACACTTGTTCTTACCTAATTCAAGTGTGCTGATCTCAAATCTGACATTAGTTTTTCTCTGTAAGCTACAGTTTTTTGCAATTCAAGATTTTAGGTTTTCATCTTATTGTAAAATTTTTAACATTTAGTTTAACATAATGAAGTAGAACGTCTTCTTGGGCATCCTCTTTGTGAAAATATACTAATTTATATAATGCAGTAAATACACTAATACACTAAAAGATATTGCATCAGAATTTGTCTACAATTTTGAAATAGAACATATTAAAATGTATTTTAATCATAAAATTTGTGCAAAACTTATTTAAATTCTATTCAGGCAAAATTTGCATTTGTAGCTCTTGTGTTTGTGTACTTGTTGAGAACAATCTCATTTGATGCTCCAGCAGTAGTCTGCTCATCACTAAGAGTTCCAAGATTTTTGGGAAACTTATCAAGGTGACTGTTCAGGAAGTGAATCTTTTTTGTTTTTAAATATTATTTATTGATTTTTAGAGAGAGAGGAGTGAGAGAGAGAGAGAGAGAAGGGGGATGAGCAGGAAGCATCAACTCCCATATGTGCTTTGACCAGGCAAGCCCAAGGTTTCGAACTGGCAACCTCAGTGTTCCAGGTTGACGCTTTATTCCACTGTGCCACCACAGGTCAGGCAGGAAGTGAATTTTAATGCTCATGTTATATCCAATGCCATGGAAAGCCAACAGCATCCTTTGAACCAGAAGTTTATAGTTTTCTGCTTTTTTGTTACCAAGGAAGTTCTTTGTAACTGCCACAAAAGACTGCCATGCTGCTTTCTCCTCCTTATTCATTTTCCTGGCAAATTCTTTGTCATGTATGAGGGTTCGAATTTGAGGTCCATCAAATACACTTGCTTTTATCTTCTCAAAAGACAAGGCAGAAAAAGCAGAAATAATATGTTGAAAGCATTTACTTTCTCTATTCAAAGCCTGAACAAACTGCTTCATTAAGCCATTTGATGTGAAG
Source organism: Saccopteryx leptura (assembly GCF_036850995.1). Taxonomy (NCBI): domain Eukaryota; kingdom Metazoa; phylum Chordata; class Mammalia; order Chiroptera; family Emballonuridae; genus Saccopteryx; species Saccopteryx leptura. The sequence continues at coordinate 90,212,504 of NC_089506.1, read as the reverse complement.
TGGGGGAAAAATGATCCTGTCTCAATTAACTACAGTTTCATTCACAATATTTTGCATCCCTAAGTCCAGAGCTTCATGTTTCAGCTACTCCTTCTGTGTCCAGTGTTTCTCCTGAGCTCGGCTGTCCCCCAAACACAGAAAGCAAGGATACTTCGTGAAACCTCTCTGTTGTCCTAGCAGGAAATTTACCATTTTAAGATCCACACAAATGATTCAGTTATGCTCCTCATACTTCAGAAAGTGAAGGACAATTTTTGTCATTATAATCTTCTCGCAGATGAGTTAAATAACCAATTGGAACTGCTGCATAAACATTACTGTTATGTAGAACACATTTCAGACTCTGTTTAGAGCTGAAGAAATAGCCACCATTCTATTGGACTGTCAGTGGTAACACCTAGCTGGCTGAGAAGACTACTGATATCATGACAGTAAACAAAGTGTTTGTCTTCGGAAAAAAAGTCCACAAAAATTTGTTCATGCTTCCTGAAATGGGAAACTTTAGCTGACTGGTGAAGTACATTCTTTTCTTGAAGCCTGGAGGCTAATAACTCAGCTGCTTTCTTTGATAGGCTCAAATCTCTTACTAAGTCATTCAATTCAGGTTGGCTAAACTGCTGAGGGGTTAATGACTGCTTGGCATCAGAAGACCCTTCAGATTCTACAACCATTTCCTCATGCATCTTATCAAAATACACTTGATCACCATGTTCACTTTCTTTGTCCTTAGAAGAAATAAAACCATTGAAAACTGGAACCGGGAGTGTCTCAGAGTGTGAGATAGGTTGTATTGCTAAAGGAATATTAGGATATGTGATCGTATTTCATTTTTTCTTGCTGATGCCCTTTGTATGGATCAGACAGAAATAACAGTCATTGCTGTGGTCCTTAGGTTCACGCCAAATCATGGGAATACCAAAAGGCATTCCTTCGCATTTTGCTTTTGTCCAGTCACAAAGCATTTCCTCACAATTATGACATACAATATGAGGAGCTCAATTCTTGATTGCCAAGGGGAACTTGAAAATAGGCAATATATGTACGTGTCACAAATGATGAAATATTGTGCCTTTGAGGTTGAAGTGTGTAACAGCCACATATATAACAAGGTATCAGGACTATTCTTACATTTATGCCTACTTGAAGAAGCCATGATTCAATCTTAAAACAAAATAAGAGGGTGTTTTCATCATATATTTTTTTACATTTAAAAACAACTACAATTATGTAAAAGTGATGTTTGTAAAACATTAATTGCCTTGTGGTTATGTTCAATCCAAGAGTCATTGCCCTTTAACTCCAATTTAAAAACCAATACATGCCATTAATTGTAACAAAAATAAATTAAAATTGCATAAAAACTAGAGCATGCACCAAAAAACTAATTTCATATTTGGAATCAGGGATGCAGAAATATATAGAAACAATTCTAAAACCTCATGCAACAGAAAATGAAAAAAAAATTTGTTCCTCAGTGTAATCTTCCCTATGCATTGGTAGTGTTTGTTACAAACCTCCCTAGTACTTAACTTCTTGGCTTAGCTGTAGTTTCAATATATCACTGTTTCTTGGGAGAATTCCCAGTGAATTATTATTATTAGGTCAATAGTTCTTAAAATACAGTCTTCTAGAACCTTCCAAATGCTATGCGTTATAGGCTAATTTCAGTCTGTTCAGGTTAAGTAACTATTTTCTTCTAGACTAGGTGATAGTCTTAGGAGCATTTGGGCTGGTCCAAACTTCCACCTGGATTTCCAGGCTCCCTAAGATTCTTATGAGGTTTTCTGCTGGATAACTGTTACTATTTCTCTTTATTACAAAATAAATCAGTGATCTCTGCTCATAACTGAATGTTTAGTAGACAGTGAAAGCATATATATATATATATTTTCTCTTGAGGGTAAATCACATTGGTATGGAGAAGAGGGATGGAGGCCTCAGAGAACCAAGCAGTGAAAACCAGTGAGGAGTGCTTGATCCTAGATTCTTTGGAAGTGCTGACATTCACCATCACTCTCATGGATGACATTTCAGAAATGACTGCATTGATAGTTTCCAGCAGAAGATCACAGCAACAGGGACTCCTAATAGAATCTCTTACATTCTTAAAACCATCAAACTCTTCATGAGATTCTGTTAGACCCTCTAGATGAGAATGCAAAACATTGATAAGTTTTTGTAATGGACATTTTTCTCATTAAAAATATTTATTTTATTTAATACCCCTTACAATAAAATATACTTCAAGAGTAATTCATGTTTATTTCAAAAGATCGAGAAAACCCGAAGAAGCACAAATGAAAATAATCCAACAGAGTATGCCATTCCATACACCATGGAGATGGGTTCAGCTGTGTGGTCTTGCAAAGGTGAAGTAGCCAAATAGAATCATTACTGAACTAAAATACATGGAGATCTAGAAATGGAAATACCTTTATCCACAGGGATGCTAGATTGGCCAGGTTGAATCTGGAGTACTTGGTCATATTCTATCCCTTGACGAGAAGGACTATAGAATGTAATAGATACAAAGAGAGAAGCAGAGTTGAGAGAAGAGAGAGAAAGAGATTTGAGATTTGACAGTTCTTGAAAAAATCCATATTGGCTTCACAGTTAATGTGAGCTAATAAAGTCCTTTTTTTTCTTCTTCTTAAACTGGTTAAACTGGGCTTCTGTAATCTGCAGTTAAAAGAGTTCATACAGTACTTACATTATGAGGCACTGAGCCTTACATGACCCTCCAGTGACCTGGAGAATTACTATTGTGAGGTCATGGTTGAGCTGTAATATAAAATGGTCCTGAAAGTACAGATGAAACAGCAGAAATTTCTAATATGAAAAATAAAAAATAAGGGAGACCCAAACTAAATATTAAGTGCAGAAGGGAAAACAGACTTGATGGTGGAGAAATCTGAATGACACCACATTAACCAAGTGAACCAGATGAACATTACCAGTTAAGATATCAACATTACATGATCTTCAACTGAAGCAATGAGAAGGGTATGTCATCTCTGTGGTATCATTTCCAATAATGCACAGCTGCAGTCTAATTATGAGAAAATATTAGGTAAATCCAAATTGAGGGATATCCTATAAACTAACTTTTTTTTTAAAATTTATTTATTTTAGAGAGGAGAGAGAGAGACAGAGAGAGAGAGAGTAAGGAGAGACAGAGAGAAAGAGAAGAGGGGGAGGAGCTGGAAGCATCAACTCCCATATGTGCCTTGACCAGGCAAGCCCAGGGTTTTGAACCAGTGACCTCAGCATTTCCAGGTCGAATCTTTATCCACTGCGCCACCACAGGTCAGGCATCTTTTTTTTAAATTTTTTTTTTAGATTTTTATTTATTCATTTTTAGAAACAGAAGAGAGAGAAAGAGAGAGAAGGGGGGAGGAGCAGGAAGCATCAACTCCCATATGTGCCTTGACTAGGTAAGCCCTGGGTTTTGAACTGGCAACCTCAGTGTTCTCAGGTTGATGCTTTATCCATTGTGTCAACACAGGTCAGCCTATAAACTAACTGACTAGTATCCTTTAAAAGTGTTGTGATGAAAGACAAGGAAAGACGGAGAAATTGCTGTAAGTTAAAGGAGACTAGAAAACATGACAGCTAAATGTAATATGAGTTGCAGGACATATTACCAATTTAATGAATGTAGTGCACTATCAACTAGATCCTTAAGCAGAACAAGACATTAGTAAAGAAAGCTGGTGAAAACTGAATAAAGTCTATAGTAATGATATTAGACCAATGCTAATATCTTAGTTTTAATATTTATATTTCATAAAGTTAATCTAAGGGAAGATGGTTGCCAAATATATGAAATTCTTTGTACTATGTAACTCTTCTATAGGTCTAAAATTATTTCAAGATAAAAAATTAAGAAGAAAAGAAATACATACCAAGTAAAAGGGGGGGGGAAGATGAGGACAGTTCTAAAAATGACATTGGCCAGCCTAGAAAGCTCCTGCTTGGGGATAGAATATCTCTCTAGATTTTACAGAGAGGAAAAACTATCCATTGTGGGTTGTTGGATAGAATCTGTTCCTCTACCTCCACTATTCTTTTAAGGTTCTATTTTCTAACTGATGATATCATCATGGATCTGGCAAATTTTTTTTGGATCATTGGTCAGTATTCTTAGTTTCTGGAACTATTGAAACTCTTTATTTCTCTTTGTGCATTAGTATTTAAATAAACAGTTGTGAGAAGAAAAGCCAGGAATCCATATTTTTAATTTTTTTTTAGTATTTTTAAAATTTAAGTATAGTTGATATACAATCTTATATTGGTTATATTAGTTTCAGGTGTACAATACAGTCATTTCACATTTTATATCTTACAATGTTATCACCCCACTAATTTTAGTAATCATTTGTTACCATGTAAACTTGTCACAGTATTATTGACTATATTCCCCTGCTCCTTTTTACCCATTCTTTACCCTCTTCCCTCCTGGTAACTATCACTGTGGTTTCTGTTTCTGAGTCTGTTTGTGTTTTGTTTTACTTTTTTAAGATTCCACATATAAGTGAAACCATATATATTTGTCTTTGCCTGACTTATTTCATTTAGCTTAATACCCTCTAGATCCATTCATGTTTTCACAAATGGCAAGATTTTCTTCTTTTTTATTACTGTGTAGAATTTCATTGTGTGTGTATGTGGTGTGTGTGTTTATATCTATATATGTATATCTATATATATTTATATATATAATATCTTCTTGATCCATTCATCTATCTGTGGATACCTAAATTGCTTCCATATCTTGGCCATTTTAATAGTGACATATTTTTTCAAATTAGTATTTTCATTTTCTTTGGATTAAATAGCTAGATGTAGAATTGCTGTATCACATTGTATATCTATTTAGTTTTTTTGAGGAGTCTCCAATCTGTTTTCCAACCAGTTTTTAGTCCCACTAACAGTGCTCAAGGGACTTAAAATTTTTTTAATTTATTGATTAAGAGAGAGAAAGAGGGAGAGAGAGAATATCACTGATTTGTTGCTCCACTTATTTATGCATTCATTGGTTGATTCTTGTATGTACCCTGACTGTGGATTGAACTCACAACCCTGGAGTAGCAGAATGATGCTGTATCCTACTGAGCTACTGATCATGGCCACTGACTCCTCTAGAAGTTTTATGGTTTCAGGCCTTCCACTTAATTCTTTAACCCATTTTGAGTTTATTTTTGTATATGGTATAAGAGAGGGGTCTAGTTTTATTTATTTTTTTAGCATGTATCTCTTCAGTTTTTCCAATGCCACTTGTTGAAGAGACTGTCATCACTCCAATGTATGTTTTTACCTCCTTCGTCATAGATCAGTTGACCATAAAAGTGAGGGTTTATCTGTGGGCTCTCTAGTCTGTTCCGTTGGTCTGTGTGTCTGTTTTTGGCCAGTATCAATCATACTGTTTTGATTATTGGAAGCTTTGTAGTATAGTTTGAGATTAAGGAGAGTGATACCTCCAACTTTGTTTTACTTTCTCAAGATTGTTTTGGCTATTTGGGGTCTTTGACATATAATATAAATTTGAGGATTATTTGTTTTAGTTTTGAGAAGAAAGACATTGGTATTTTGAGAGATATTGCCTTGAATGTGTAAATTGTTTTGGATAGTGTGGTAATTTTAACACTATCATTCCCTCCAATCCATGAGCATGGTGTCTATATCCTTCTATTTATTTGTGTCCTCTTCAGTTTCTTTTTTTAGTTTTGTAACTTTTAGCATAAAGGTTCTTTGTCTCCTTGGTTAAGTTTACTCCTAGGTATTTTATTCTTTTTGAAGCAATTGTAAATGGGATTGTGCTGCAAACTAGCTTAGCTAGTAATTCCAGGTCCTGAGTGAGAATGATGCGGAATGAAGAAAATAGACTTAAAGAGAAAAAAGATGGGATTGGGTGGCCTCTGCAATGCCTTTAGCTTGCCAGAGCAAAAAAGCCCTTGGTTTTCTTTATTATATAGCCATATGCAAATAAGGAAGTCTCCAATACAAAGTCACACATCTCCAAGGCAACCCAAGAATTCTCCCAGGTGCAGATACCCTCCACTCTGAATAACTGAAATCAACCAACATTAGAACAAAGAGGTAAGAAGAATAGTATGTAAATTGCTTCTAACAACTTTAACAAGCAAGTGAAGTGGGAGATGGGATGAGTGCAAATCCCCAGTTTTATAGCCAATATGGAGATGTGGGAGGGAGAACTTAGCCTTTTGCTAAGCCTTGAACTTACAAAGGCCTTGCCACTTGCAGTCTCCCACAGGATTGTTTTCTTCATTTCTCCTTCTGGTTGTTCATTATCAGTGTATAGTAATACAACGGTTTTCTGTGTATTAATTTTGTTCCTCAGGAATCCATATTTCGAATCTTTTTATTTAGTTGGAATATTTTCTATATAATTCAAGCATTCTTTTATATGGGTAATGATTTCATTGGGAGCATGTGTTACTAAAATGTATTTTTTTGATGTCAGCTACACATTTAAAATCTTACTAATTACAAAAATCTGGTGAACCTTACAAATTATATTTTTTTATTAAGCACGTGATATATGTGCCAGCCACTATACTAAATGCTTCATTAACATTCTCTAATTTTGTCTTGTAACACCAATGGGGCAGATGTTGTTATGGTTAAAGATGAGGAAAATGGGGTCTAAGACTTTAAATAACTTGTTTCATTTCTCATAGTTAATAATTGCCAACCTACAATTCTAACCCTTCCTTTTTGGACTCTCATTTCTTGTTTCTGGCTATGACACTTTATTGTCTCTCTGAAATATGTGATAACTTCTTAGTCAGTTGCAAGATTTATACATTAAAAGTGAATATTTGTAAGATTTCTGTTTAAAAATATAAATGGAAGACTACCCTATGCTAATTTTTAAATTAGAAGTAATATATCATTTTAGTATACAAATATTTTGCTGTTCTTATATTTACATCAAGTATATTAGAACAAAATGTACCTACCCTTTATAACATATTTAACATCTTCAGAATAAAAAGCCAAAGTATATAACTGCTGTTTAGTCTTGGGTCAGTGCTGAGATCCTTAGCTGTACTATGCATGTACACACACACCACTAAATCAGGTATATTCAGATTTAAAGTAATATGTGAGTATTGTTAATTCAATTTTTGAATCCTCTTAAAAACAATTGGAAAACACAGCATACAGTCAAGGAAAATTTCTACAAAACTCAAAAAGAAGGTTAAAATATCTTAGGGCTGTGTCTCAATCATTTGTTTTCTTTATGCCCTTTAAAAATGTTATAAAATAAGCACTTCAGGAACAAAGCAGGGTACCTTTTCCTGTAATATGTTATTTTCTTCCTAATTGGTCAGTGCAGGCCAAACATCATTGCACGCACAGTAGCTTCACTGTAATATACAATTTTGTAAAAGGCAGAATCATCTCAAGCAGCAAGAGCAGTTTGTTCCTTGCTATAGCTTTGCTTCACTTATTGTAGAGTACCTCAGCAAGGGCAGCCTTATTGGACCTAATCAGGAGGTCGATTGATGAAAATGACAGTGAGAATTTCTTCAATCCCTAGTAGTCTTGTGTTACTGCTAAAGAATTAGATTTTCTTTTTTGAAACAGCGTAGTATCTGTTGAAAGGATTCTGTGCTTATTTCAAATTGAGAAATGAATTGTATTATTCAGAATCTCCCCCTAAGAAGCCAAGGTGCTTTGGTGCCATCACTGGAAGCCTTGGGTTCCTCTGGCGTGAGGTAAAGTTAGAACCACCTGAGCAGGGCTCATTGGCATCTTGTGCTGTCTGGGACTGGTCCAGTGATCTGAGTGGCAAATGAGCAGGAATCACTGAACTGGAAAACAGCCTGCTGCTGGCTCAGCACCACGAGGTTCAGGAGTATTTTGCAGAAAGTGAATTATATGTATTTCTTTTCATTGTGTGACTCTCCCTGTGAATGGAGCATGGTTACAGGGAGTGAAAAGAAAATGTTCTATCAAAATTTGGCTATCTAGGTTATGGGGCAGGTGTGTGTGCTTAGGAGACCTGGGATGGATAGATTGGAATAAATATGATTGCCAGTCCAAGTTGGGTCACAGCACCACAAAGCCATTTGTTAGGACTCAACCTAGCAGGTCTAGATGTCAGTCTCCTGTAGAAAGGACTTTGGGTCATAGGCACATAGAAGGAGTTCAGGGAAATTGCCCACTTTGAGAAAAAGAAAATTAAGTGAGCTAACCACTGGTTGTTTGACAAGTTAATATAAACATGGTCATCCACAAAGGGGCAGGTCAAAACATTTTCACAGCTAAGCATCTTCTCAGAGAGGAATATGACTTTGTTAGAATTATGTCTTCTATCATTTTTATGTTGTGGGCATTTATAGAAATTAGGGCCAAAGTTTCTCATGTAAAACTGGATGCTCAAATTTATGTTAAGACCAGAGGTTTTCTATGTGGCTTAGATCAGAGAGTGGTGAGGGTCCCTTGTGGCCCAGCCTCAGTGAATGGAATATGGAAGAAGACTCCCACCGGCTGTGTGTATTTAGGGATGATATAGAAGATATGGTTTAAACCTTTTTGCTTGGTACTTATAATTCTTGGTAAAGGAATATTCTAGATTGTCTCTTAGGAGCTTTGTAAGTATGGAAATATTACAACTCTTCTTTCCCTCTAAGACACCTCGTTAGTTTTTTTTTCAATAGTAGTCTTGGTATATTTCTCTAACTGTATCCCCCACCACACCAACTTAAACAGAAAAAACAACTATTGGTTGATAAATCCTGCCGTTGATGGTCTTTGGAGATGAAACTGAGAATCTGGGGGAGCCAGAGATGATCTGGGAACCTGGAGAACGTGAGATGGACTATAGCCACATATAGAAATGGATAGTCAGGCTCCCAGACGTGCTGAAACTGGTTATGGAAATTTTTAAGACAGGTTAGGGTGGAAGAACAAGGCAGAATATAGAAACAAGTCATGTCAACTTTAATAATTTGTAACTATTTCAATTCTCTATAACTCACCTCATGGTTTGACTGTATTCAGTGCTCCCAAGGCATAAAGAATCCACTTATATGAGGCAAGTGGAGAAAAAAGGAAATAATTAACAGCCTAAGTCATCAGTTGCTCTTCTGCTTCCAGCTCTTTCATTGGAGAGGGATATTCTCATGAATATAACTATATTTACTTCTGGGATAGATGCAGGTTATGGGAAATGTGGCTTCTGTTGCACCTTATAAACCATAGCTTAACTGCATAGTGCTTAACATCCTAGGTAAGGCCAGAGGATTAGAATTAGGATGCAAGGCTAGAATGAACAGTCGTCCAGTTTTTCCCAGGACTGAGGGGGTCCCCAGGATGTGGGGTTTTAGTTTTAGAATTGAGAAGGTATGGGGAAAATTATCTTGATTTTTCCTGGACTGATGAGTTTGGGGATTCGTTGATCAGACCAACAAAGAATATGGCAACTGACCAGGGATATGACTTTGTATAAACATTGTATATGAACTTCCCACTTCATTTTTGTTCATCAAAACAGAAAAGCCTTTCTCTAACCCCTCTCCCATGTGGCTGTTCTGTTGGACGATGTGGACTTTATTCCATCTAAAGACCATGGTAGAGGAAGAAGGACTTGTACTATTGGCTTAACCACTCTATCTTGTGCTGGCAAGTAATGTTTATTCATTAGGACACACATCTGGCTGGGTTTCATTTGCTAGGACAAAATCACCTTTTGATTCATGATACATTTTGATAAAAAACACTCCCACTACCTAAACTTTGATCAGTGCTGTGGCCTCAGTACATCTCTCAACAAAAGGGAAATATATATATATACCCATGGGAGAAAATCTTCACACATCTGCTTTACCTTTCTGATCCCAAATTCAAGTTTAGATAATCACCAATAGAACTTGAAGAAATTACCTCTAAGGTGGTCAGCCAGCAGGGATGAATTCAGAATTAGGAGCAAAAATGCCAAGGTGGGAACAAAACTGAGGGCACATTGAAAGTGGTGGTCAGAGCAGCCCCACGTGGCCCACAGGCTTCATCGCATTGCCCACAGGCTCCACTGGGCGGCGCTGCTGTGCACCACGGTCCTGCTGTGTCTTACTCTCCTCACTTTGTGAGTGTCTGTGATGCTATAGGAGAGCCTGCCTTGTGCAGATTGGCCTCTAGAAGTACTAGAGATATTCCTGTAACCTTGGATTAAGTTTTATAATTCTTACATAAATATTCTGAATTCCAGTTTTAGCAAAGATTTAAAGTCATCATCAGCAGAAAGAATAATTAGAACATGGGCATACCATGGTTATAATTTAAGGCTATGACCTACTTTCTGTCCTTAGAATATACTTAATCTTGTAAATTAATGACAAAGTCAATCTTTTCCTTCCGAAGTATAGTTCAGGAAGTATTTATTTATTAGTTCAACAACATTTCAAATTACCTTCAGAAGGCCTTGTGGGGTCAAAGCATTCTGTTCTTAGATATCACAATGTGGTTATGAGCTCCAGAGAAAACTTACCAAAGTTTTTGGTGTGCTAACTACGCAGTCCTTTAATATTTATTACTGAAGTATGGACAGAGAGTCAGTGTGTCATCTAGGAGTTGGTTAGGATTGCAGCTTTGAGCTTAGCTCAGACCAGTTGAATCAGAATATGCACTTGACATGATTCCCAAGTAATTAAGAAGCAAATTAAAGTTTAAAAATCTTACTGTAGAGAATTCGGAAGGAAAATAGGGCATGGCTCCAGCCACAATGTATGAGTCCAAGCAAACGGTCCTGCAATCATAGGGGCCTTCCTCCGTGGAATGCCCACCCAACCTCTGTGTATTTGCAGAAGAACAGAAATCCTGGTATAAAAGAGAATTCTTTCAAGCATTGATGTCCCATGTTTTGTGAATGTTGGTGCCACTTTTACTGTTCTTGCTAACACATTACTGTATATGGAAGTTTACTTTTGGTCTACTCGAGCAAAATGACAGCTGCAATTCATTATCCAAGGCTTTAGTGCTTTGGGTAAAGTGCTTGTTTTGTTATTTGGAAGAGAGATGTCATAAAGAAGCCAAATTTTGAGAGAAACTGGGCTGCAGTTTTCTCATGGGATGTCCCAGTAAAACTTAAGAAGGAGATAGCAACCATTAAGTAGGGAATTAGGACCTATAGGTTCTTAGAAGCAAAAGATGAAATGCCTTCGAATTATAGTCAGTAAGGCAGGGGCAATTTTGCTGTAGTCAGATTATTAAGGAGAGAATTGGAGATGAGAGATAGTCCATCTCTTCCTTTTTTTCATGGCAAGTTTTCTTTTGATCCATAGGTAAGCCATGTTGTAATAAGTTTTTAAAGTTACAAAGACTGCAGACATGGAGGCATCAGCCCATTTTTCTCCATGGCTCTTTGTGTCCAGGGCCTTTGTATATTTTCCAGAGCCACTGTGTCACATAACTCCAGGGCGCTCCATCTGCATTGTAGTTTATGTGCGTAGGGCTCCCTAGTGCTGTGCAATACCACAGCTTTCATTTCCCAGTGTAGAAGTAGGTAAAAAGAATATAAGCAGAGCTATTTCTTTCATTCAGTATCTGTTTAATACGATTAATTTTCAACTCATGCTGCACTTCAAACTCATCCCCAGAGCTATTAGTAATATAGCTGCTCAGGTCATATTCCTAAAGCTATTAATTTAATAGGTCTGGAGTAAGACTTGGAAATCTGTGTTTTTTATAAAACTCTAGGAAATTTTGATGTCTGTCAACTCTGTATTTAGTACTAATTAAGACACTGTCTGTTCCTTCAAGGCATCTGTAGTGCTGTGGGAGAGATGTGAATGGAAATGACATGTGATACTATAGTATTTTGTAGGGACTAGGACCAAGAGTCCCTAAATGCTTGTGAGAGAGGATGGAGCCGAACTCTTACATGGGCAGTTCTTCGTGTGTTTGTGCATATGTGTATCTGGAAGCAAAACTGAGACCTCAGTGATATATGCTAGCTTCCCTCTTCTGTGTCCTGTGCTGACTGTTAAACTCTCACCCTTGCTCACTTCTATAGATGTCCAGGACTCCCAGGTCTGTCTCTTTAAACTCTGTTGTTAAAAAATGACCTACTTGTTCACACTAAGGTATATGTAATTGATAATCCTATTGTGTTCCCTTTCATGAAAAGTTTTCATTTTAGTAGATAGACTGAGACCATTAATGAAGGGGCTTGGGGAGTCGCAGCTTGGGTTAGGGAGGTGTGTGTGTGTGTGTGTGTGTGTGTGTATGCCTATATGTGTATGTAAGTAGATGGTGGGAGTCCTAAATCTCTTTATCATCCCACCAGGTGGCTACATCTTATTACTTACTGCATTAAAGGCTGACTGTAAAATTTAGGAATTAAGGTAGGAAGTGAGGGGAGAGAAGAGTATCAACTGCTTCAAATAGCTTACAGTGGCCATTAGTTTGACATAAAGCACTAATTTAGAGAAGTGCTGAATAAGAGGAGAAAGGAAGAATGAAAGGAAATGAAACTCCAATAAACATTTGATCATGTCTTAATGAGTAGTGAAAATTGATCAGGTGAAAATGTCAGCTGGCTCAAAAAGATGTCTTCCTGGTTTTTAAAATCATCAGTTGGGTACCAAATTCATCTTTTATTTTGGTAATGATTACCATATTTATACTTTATTTTCCTTATGTTTCTTTATCATAACAATGTTTTTCAGATTATTGTTTCCTTGAATTCTTGTTAGGAAAATGACATTGCCTATTTTTATGCTACATACGAATAAACTGAAGGAAGATTATTGCTCCAAGACAAACCAGAATCTTGACCATCAAATTCAGTTCATGTTATTTTGGGGCAGCAAAGCCAGGACTTCTCTATCTCGGCCTCACAGCTGTCTGGTATGGGCATCAGTAATGATGGACGAGTTATTAGTATTCTCAGACAACCTTCTCTGAAAGCAAATAGAGACGCAGGAGTTCAGGTCTTTTGTATGGCTTTTAACAAGTGGAGACTCCGAGATCCTTTCACTTTTATATTTATATTCATTTTGATCAATTATTCATCCTGTGCCTTACCAAGAGTCAGAGAGTGAAGCCAGAGAAGCTTGGAATTTTTCTTCTGAGGCTCCTCTTCTGCACAAGACTATCTGCTTCTGGGAGACAGGGTGCTAAGGATGGTTACAGCTGACCTCTTGAGTTATCTTAGCCTCATCACACACGAATAGCATGGTGTTTCCAGGCTTTAAGCTTTGTTGATAATGCTGGACAATTGTACACAGATATTCCAAAATATTTCAAACTATGTTGATCTCTGGTGTGAGATGAGCATGTTGCCTGTCCTGAGATTTAATTTGCAACACTTGTTATGCTCTCCTTTCTGAAGATGCCACTGCAGCAGACAAAAAGACAACACAATTTCATGAGAAACAATCACCCATACTCTGACACATTTGTTTTAATTCTTCCCAGATTTGCAATCATGGAACTTACACAAGGGCCTTGGTAGGTCTACTAACGGGTTGTTTTAGCCACCAGGAAGGTCAACCACAGTTTAATATGAGCTCGACTGACCCTGCTGTTTAAAAGCTATGGGAAAAGCACTGCATGACCTTCTGATTTGTTGTCAAACTTGTCTGAGATGATGTGCATCTTTGTCTGCCTTTATGTGAGAGAGGACAACACAGCTGGAGTTTGAAACACGAAGAAAAGTACACAGGTGAAATATTTGTTCAGAGATTTTTTCCCCTCTCTTTGTGTTTTGAAATGAACAAAGCCATCACTTCATAGTAGTGTTAGGATTTGGCAGTTCACAAAAAGGAGGCTAGAGGTGGTAGTGGGAAATGTCTGTACTAAAGGAGTCATCTGTTTAGCAGCAGCCAGTTCATCTGTAGACCACTTTATAGGAAATACAATGGGCCTGGATCTCTTTCCTCTTTCAGTCTTTCTCTTTCAGAACCAGGACGTTTTCAAATCAAAAACTTTAATTCCATGGCATGGTTTGGGATTACACAAATTTAGGCTTCCTTAAGATAAGGCCAGAGTAGTGGAAAAGTAAAACATTTCAATTTGCCAACAATATAAACAACATACAAGAGTTCTGTAACCTATCAATGAAAGCTAATTAAGCATATATCAGTGCTAATCTCAGGAGAGTAAAGCATTGACAGTCTATAGTGTGAGCTTGATAAGAGTACTGAAAAACTACCTCTTCACCATTTCCCAGTGACCTGTGTAATTAAGCAGATAACATATTCTTGGATTGCTCGTGTGCAGGCCTGCAACCCTGAATCTCATAGTTCATCAGTATGCATTGTTAGATGTTCCAGTTCTCAGCTACGGTGATGTCTGGAACAACCAGCCTCAAAAGAGGCGGGTAAACTATGAAACTATGGATTTTGGAGTGTTTTTAAATGAAAAGGAACAAGCAATCTATAATATTCCTTGGTTGGTTTAAGCCTTATAAATAACATTTCTAGAGTAACAGGAAGATACTTCCGTTCTGTGGTAAAGACTTTTTAGCACTAATTCTAACCATAGAATTGCCTAACAATCAAGGTGCTTTATTTTCATGCTAAAGTTAGGTATATGGGGAAAAACTATTCTAGATCAGGGTAAAATTAGCAGTTTAGTTGTCAGTTTCTACTTCATAGGAAGACTTAATGTGATAATTGTGGATGCTGTGTTTGTCTTCTTTTTCCTGACCACTTCAGGATCGCTTTGGTGAAGAAAGGCAGCATTCAGGAATCAGCAAAAAGGTAGTGAGAATTGGACAGAAGTAAAATAGTCATGGAAAGAAAGGACTTAAAAGCTGTGTTCTGCACTGAGTGTTCCCTGATACCATTTTAATTTTGGGAAAGGCTGATAGTGTCCATCCATCATTTCTTTATAGTCACAGTGAGCCTTTTTTGCTATTAATTCTGTTTCAATAACAGTAGTAACTGTGATATATATAGTTGTTATATATTTATATGTACCATATATATATTACATTATAGAAATATGTAATATATATAGTATTTACTGTGCCACATACTATGCTAAATACTTTATTCACATTACTCTTTAATCTTTAAATCAAAGATGGAGCTACATATTGTAATTTTCAATTTACTAAGAAGAAAAGTGAATAGTTAACTGAGTAGTTTATTGAAGGTCATTGCTATTAAGTGGTAGAGTGCTTTAAATCCCATATTGATCTGACACCAGAGTCCATGCAATTCCAGCTGCCATTTATCCCTACCTACCCACTCAGCTATTCAAATTTTGGAACTAGCAAAATGAACAAGTGAGCCCATCTTAGTGCATAGAAGTTTGATTTTGTATGTGTGATAAAAATGTCTTTCTAGTCAAAATTCAGTGTCCCACATTATTAATTCTTAGAAGAGATAACTCACTTATTTTACTACTTTAAAACAGCAAAGGATGCAAATGATAGGACAAATGGTTGCTGCTCATGTAGTTATTCTTAATTTGTGCAATGATATTTTACTACACTGGTTGTTTTTATGGATACAAAAAAAATACAAGACTGGATGTGATCAGTCTGAAATATGCTAATTATTTATTTTGTGAATATGCATCAAACTATATACAGTAATATTAAAGGAACCTTCACCACACAATCCATCAATATGTAGCTGTCAGTCTGTCAGTTAATTACAATCAGTGCAGTTGGCAAGGCAGCACTCCAATGCATATTAACAATAGTTTGCATTCTCCAGTCATGGCATTTGAGCCATCATAGAGTGTATGATGAATGCACATTAAAAATAATGCATCCTTTTCAGCTAAATAATTTTGACACAATGATGACATGTTTCCCTATCTTTTTCTTAAATATTTATATCATTTTTCTTCTCACTGACAACAAAGTAAAGCAAAACAAAAAAGAAACAACTTCCAAAAGGTCTAAGAAACTGCTGACTTAATTTCCATTTGCTGCTTTGAGCTATGTCCTCAAAGAAGCCTGGGAGAAGTTCCTTGTTGTCTTTGCCCTGATTTTCTTTTTGCCCATATGTAATAGGCTGATGTTCTTTTAATGAAGAGAATTCTGGCAGAATTTTAAGACAGAAATGACTTAAAACATATTGAATTTTGACAAAGGGTTTATTCTGTAAGATTTTTCCCCTTTTAGTAATTATATATATTTACCTTAGCCTGTGGAGAATTACTGCATAAATATGTGCTGTCGTGAATATGGCCTTTCTGCAACTGGTAAGACATAGGCAAATGGAATTGTGAGAACCCATATTTGAGAAGTTCCCCAAACACTCACCGTTGATCTCAGAACCTCCCTTTACTTCAGTGATGTGGAACTCTCCACAAGATTTCTTTGGTTCTGTATGAAATGGAATTAGCCAGTATCTCTAGTACCTTAGGTGTCGTTATTGCCTCAAACTGAGTGGCTGTGACTACCCAACATCTCAGCAGGTCAAATGGCTGTAGAGACCATGGCCAGATACTATTCAAATCACACAAACTTTCTACCTTCTCTATTTTTTGTTTGTTTTTGAATTGAATTTCCAAAGGGCTGTTTCTCGGAAGGAGGTTAAGAGACCAGGAGTCACTCTAATCGATTTACACTCTGAGAACTAGCTATCCTGTGTGTACCTAACATCCTCCATCTAGGTCCACATGCTTCACATATAGGTCAGTGTGCTGAAGGTCATTATGTAGAAATGCTGCTCATTCAAGGTCCATGGAAGCTTGTAATAGCTAGTTCAAGGTCCCTGGCAGTTTGCAGACACTGGATCTTGTGACATCAGAAGCCATTGTTAGGACGTGTACCCCATGCCATTAAACTGTCACTATCTTAGCCACCTCTTAAGGAGGATGGCAGGGCTTCTCTAGTATGTTTCAATTCTTTCCTTGTGCATAGGGCAGCCCAGATGCTGACAGTAATATTTTTTTCTGGATAAAGTTCTGCTTGCCAAAGCTCTTGATTCCTATTCTGCTCTTCTCTTTCCTCACTCTCTTTACTCATTATTACATTTGTAGTAATAGGGTAAGCATGAAAAAAAAATAGTATAAGTGCAGGGCTAATGATTCAAGCACTTTAAAATTTCCACTTATGAAAAAAAGGAAATTGCATGTTTGATTTGTCTCTTAGTCCAAGATTGTCTTTTTTTAAAATTATTCTAACAATGTATGCATAGAATTATTCTCTTTTCTATATATTTTTTAAATAAATTTTTATTAATGGTAATGGGATGACATTAATAAATCAGGGTACATATATTCAAAGAAAACATGTCTAGGTTACCTTGTCATTAAATTATGTTGCATACCCCTCGCCCAAAGTCAGATTGTCCTTCGCCACCCTCTATCTAGTTCTCTGTGCCCCTCCCCCTCCCCCTAACTCTCTTTTTTCTATGTTAAGAACATTTTCTAATTAAACCTATTGCATTCCATCAAGATTTCCTGTTAAGGGATATAATGATTCCTCTGTTTTAGTCACAGTATGTTTCAGTATCCTTCCTGTGAATAAATTAATTTTGTTTTCATGTTATCAGATGTTTTTGAAAGGACACATGTATGATTAAGTAGCTTATTGAAATTTCTAACTATTAAGAGTGAAAATATAACGAAAGGAAACATCTTTTTGAATGTTTAGAGACTAAGTTTGTGGAAAAAGCTTGAGTTTTTTAATCAGAGAAAAATACTATAAATCACTTCTGTCTCTAAATATGATATTGAGACTCTATTAAGACATCCTTTTAGGATATTTTTACTTATACCACTTGCAACCATTATCTATGGAAATTGCTCTTTCATTAATGATAATTTTTTTTATTTGTCTGAATAGAAAGAACAGTATGATGGGACATTGGTCCTAGGAAGTGACCTATGTGTGTCTAGGTCAAAGCATTACAGATTTTCTTCAGTTGTGATTTACTATGCTTTGCAGCAGAAAGATATGTGTTACATTGCATAGCATGAATTATGGTGATCCTTTGAGCCACATTATAACCCAGAGAGAGCATAATTACTAAATACACAAGGGCACCCACTTCCTTAATTCCTGTTGTAATCATCTGTTTTTACCTTTGACTATTTTAAAAATAAGAATAAAATAAAAACTTTCAGTTTAATGACTTAATAATTTAATTTAGAACTGCTTAGAAATTTTCAAGCTCTTAGAGCACTGTCCTTGAAGACCTCATGAATTTCCCATGTATGTAGGAGTGGAAAGGAGAAAATCAGTTCTGCCATGGCCAATTTGACATTTCTCAAACAGGTAAGAAAAGGAAAACTAGCTTTTGCAAGGGCGCCAGTATGTGTCAAGTCTGTATTTTTCCCACCTGTTTTTGACTGTGATGAGCATTATGAATGATAAAAAAATCATAGTTTGGGGAGTGCTTATTTAAAACCCAGTTGATGCCTACTTGCACAAAAACAGGCACTATAGCATAAAGCTAGAGAACTGTGACATCACCATGCCTCCAGTGCCTTTGAGAGTTTGAAGGGGGCTCAGATCCATTGTGCCTTAAAACCGTTTTTCTTTTTGTTCTTTAAATTTAAATTTTTACTGATTTTAATTTATTGTGGTTACATAGATTCAAATGTCCCACTGAATTATATATCTGCCCCAGACCCATGTTCCCAGACACCCCCCCTTGCCCCTCCCCCCAATGCCTACCCCTTTCCCTCCAGGATTTGCTGTCCTGCTCTCTAAAACGCTGTTATGTATATATAATTTCACTAATCCCTTTCCCTTCTCTGATCCCATCCTCTCACCCCCTTTCCCTCTGAGTGCTTAATCTCTGGTCCCTTTGATCCTGCCTCTGTTTCTATTCCATTCCTCAGTTCACGTTGTTCATTAGATTCCTCAAATGAGTGAGGTCATATATTTTTCTTTCTCTGCCTGGCTTATTTCACTTAGCACAATAGTCTTCAGGTTCATCTATGTTGTCACAAAAGGTAAGTTTTCTTCTTTTTCACAGTCCATGTAGTATTACATTGTATATATGTACCACCGCTTTTAAATTCACTTGTCCACTGACAGACACTTGGGCTGTTTCCATATCTTGGCAATTGTAAAAAAATTCTGCCATAAACATGGGGGTGCATTTCTTCTTTTGAATCAGTGATTTGGTATTTTTAGGATATATTCCTAAAAGTGGGATAGCTGGGTCAAAAGGCAGTTCCATTTTTAATTTTTTGAGGAATCTCCATACTGTTTTCCACAGTGGCTGCACCAGTCTGCATTCCCACCAACAGTGCAGGAGGGTTCCCTTTTCTCCACACCCTCGCCAGCACTTATTATGTGTTGTTTTGTTAATGAGCGCCATTCTGACAGGTGTAAGGTGATATCTCATTGTGGTTTTAATTTGCATTTCTCTAATGATTAGGGATGTTGAACATTTTTTCATCTGTCTGTTGGCCATCTGTATGTCCTCTTTGGAGAAATGTCTATTCAGTTCTTTGGCCCAATTTTTGATTGGGTTTTTACTTTCCTTGTGTTGAGTTTTACAAATTCTTTATATAAATTTTAACCCATTATTAACCCGTTATCAGACGTACTGTCAAATATGTTCTCCCATTGTGTGGTTTGTCTTTTTGTTTTGTTCACTCACTGTACCCAGCCACGCATTGCTGTGGCTCAGTCTGGTTAAATGGAAAAGAAAGAAAAGAGAAAGCACATGTTTCTAATATGTTTAATTTCACAATGCTTGTGGGTATACAATATTTTTTTTGTTCCATTGTCTGTGCAGATATAGAGATTGTCTGGTTTGCCGACTCTAGAACATGCAACATATAATTGTCCAGTGAGAAACAATCCATGTCTAGAACTAAACTGCACAATTCTAAAGATTGTCCCTGAGCTTTGTTGATGGTGATTGCAAACACCAATCTAATTGGGAACTGCAATCTCTTCAACTGAAATGGTATATCTGTTGGAATCATAGGAATGCGAGGAATGAGGACATCTTCACCTTTGAAAGGTCCTGTCAGGATTGTGGCTTCTACAACATTGCTCATTACCTTTTTTACTACAAGCTGCATGCCGTTGCAAAGCTTTGGCTGGTTGATATTTGACAACATGATAATTGGCACGCCGATTTTCAATTGCAGTATGTGCGGTGGCATCCCTGGCAGATCGAGTGAATTAAAAAATTCTGTTGGATAATTAACTGCTTCATCTGCTTCCACAACAGTGTTGATGGACTTGTATGTGACTGCCTCGCTTTGAATGTTAGACTGAATAATATTGTTAAGTTTGTAGAAGTCTTTGTTCTTGTCTGCAAGAATAGCTCATTCACTCAGCCAATGACGATTCTTATAATTGGTTTGAATATTGGGAAATACTTTTTCAATCAAATCTTTTTTTGAGGTCACTAAATTGCAGAAGTTATGAAGCAATGAAATTCGTCCTGAGGTCAGATCAACCGGCACCTTTCCATTCCCAATTTCCAGCAATTGATGTGAGAGTATCTCAGCTGATCGATCATTTTGCAGCTGAACACGCATAGTTGTAGTTAATTTTAACGTCTTTACATGTCGCCACAAAGTAGAGTATTTCAGGCAACCATTTATTTCACCCACTGTTGTCGATTGAGGAATTACAGGTAATGTTTACCTGAAATCTCCTGCAAGCAATATTAATGCATTCCCAAATGGTCTGATCTTTCCACGCAAATCTTGCAACGATGGATCAAGAGCCTCGAGAGATTTTTTGTGCACCATTGTTCATTGATCCCAAACAATAAGTTTGCATTTCTGCAATACTTTTCACATGCTGGATGCTTTGGAAATGTTGCATGTGAGAGTTTCAATGAATTGCATGTTTAATGGCAATTTCAAAGCGAAATGAACAGTTCTTCCACCTGGTAGCAATGTCACAGCTATTCTGGATGATGCAAGAGCTAAGGCTATGTCATTTTGGGATCGAATTGCTGCCAGAATCAATCCAATTAGGACTGTTTTACCAGTTCCTCCTGGCGCATCTAAGATTTCTCCAATCCCTTTAGTGACAGTTTGCATTATTTGATCATAAATGCCTTTTTGTGCAAGTGTTAGCTTAGGAATATTTGATTGCACATATGACAAAAGATCACCCGAATTGTAATTTTGTTCACAACGCAATTCTACATCGAACGAAGCAGCAGCAGATCGATTTGGTGATGGAATTCCCAATTGATTGAGAACTTAGTTCGTGATTTCTATGCACAAATCCTCAATCATTATCAATGCTTTGTTGTAGATTTCTGCTGTAAAATCCATGTTCATATTTAAATTTTCCTTGCATATTCAATGGAAAATATCTTCAGCCATGTGCGATTTATATTTCTCCCATAACATTGAAATGGAATCATAAAATATTTAGTATAGCTTGTGTTGCTTTTACATCCAACAGATGGCATTGTTTTTCAAAAAAGCATGTTTTTACCTGTCACAGGTGTGACATCTATATAATAGTAGGTATATAAAAACATAAAAATGCATGCATTTTTGAATGCAATGTTGTATCAAAATTTCAAAGCAATCAGTGAAGAACTTTTGAAGATATAATATTTTGAACAAATAAACATTTACATTTTTATTTATATAGAATATAGATATTATCTTTAGCTATGCAAAAGCTTTTTAATTTGATCCCATTTGTTCATCCTGTCCTTTATTTCACTTGCCCGTGGAGATAAATCAGCAAATATATTGCTGTGAGAGATGTCGGAGAGCTTATTGCCTATGTTTTCTTCCAAGATGACTATGTTTTTACAACTTACATTTAAATCTTTTATCCATTTTGAGTTTATTTTTGTGAATGGTGTAAGTTGGTGGTCTAGTTTTATTTTTTTGCAAGTACCTGTCCAATTTTCCCAACACCATTTGTTAAAGAGACTGTCTTTACTCCATTGTATGCTCTTGCCTCCTTTGTCAAATATCAATTGTGCATAAAGGTGTGGGTTTATTTCTGGGTTCTCTGTTCTGTTCCATTGATCTATATGCCTGTTTTTATGCCAGTACCAAGCTGTTTTGAATACAGTGGCCTTGTAGTATAACTTGATATCAGAAAGTGTGATACCACCCACTTTATTCTCCTTTTTAAGATTTCTGAGGCTATTTGTATTCTTTTTTGGTTCTATATAAATTTTTGGAATAATTCTATAACTTTGAAGCATGCCATTGGTATTTAATAGGAATTGCATTGAATTTCTAGATGGCTTTGGGTAATATAGGCATTTTAATGATGTTTATTCTTCTTATCCATGAACAGGGAATATGCTTCCACTTGTTTGTATCTTCCTTGATTTCCTTTATATATGTTTTATAATTTTTCAAGTACCAGCCTTTAACCTCCTTGGTTAAATTTACTCCTAGATACTTTATTTTTTTTGTTACAATAGTGAAGGGGATTGTTTTCTTAATTTCTCTTTCAGACAGTTTGTTGTTGGTATAAAAAATGCCTCTGATTTTTGAATATTAATTTTATATCCTGTCACCTTGCTGAATTCATTTATCAGGTCCAGTAGTTTTTTTTTTTTTTTACAGGGACAGAGAGAGAGTCAGAGAGAGGGATAGACAGGGACAGACAGACAGGAACGGAGAGATGAGAAGCATCAATCATTAATTTTTCGTTGCACATTGAGACACCTTAGTTGTTCATTGACTGTTTTCTCGTATGTGCCTTGACCGCGGGCCTTCATCAGACCAAGTAACCCTTTGCTCGAGCCAGCGACCTTAAGTCCAAGCTGGTGAGCCCTTGCTCAAACCAGATGAGCCTGCGCTCAAGCTGAGGTCCAGTAGTTTTTTGACTGAGACTTTAGGGTTTTCTATGTACAGTGTCATTTCATCTGTAAATGATGATAGTTTTACTTCTTTTCCAATTTGTATTCCTTTTATTTCTTCTTCTTGTCTCATTGCTGTGGCTAGGACTTTCATAACTATGTTGAATAAGAGTGGTGAAAAGGGGCACCCCTGCCTTGTTCCTGATCTTAAGGAGATTGCTTTTCATTTTTGCCCATTGAGTATGATGTTGGCTGTCGGTTTGTCATGGATGGTATTTATTATGTTTAGGTATGTTCCCTGTATTTCCATTTTGCTGAGAGTTTTGATCATAAATGTGTGCTGGATTTTATCAAATGATTTTTCTGCATCTATTGATATTATCATGTGATTTTTCTCCTTCCTTTTGTTGTGATGAATCACATTGATTGATTTGCAAATATTGTACCAGCCTTGCCTCCCCAGAATAAATGCCACTTGATCATAATGTATGATTTTTTTCTTATATTACTGGATCTGCTTTGTTAATATTTTGTTGAGAATTTTAGCATCTATGTTCATCAGGGATATTGGCCTATAGTTTTCTTTCTTTGTAGTGTCTTTGCCTGGTTTTGGAATGAGGATTATGCTTTCCTCATAAAAGGAGCTTGGAAGTGTTTTCTCCTCTTGAATTTTTTGAAATAGCTTGAGAAGGATAGGAGTCAGTTCTTCTTTGAATATTTGGTAGAATTCCCCTGTGAAGCCATCTGGCCCAGGACTTTTGTTTGTTGGAAGTTTTTTTTATTTTTTTATTTTTCTGAAGTTGGAAACAGGTAGGCAGCCAGACAGACTCCCGCATGCGCCTGACCAGGATCCACCCGGCAGCCCACCAGGGGGCGATGCTCCGCCCATCTGGGGCATCGCTCTGTTGTGACCAGAGGGGGCGATGCTCTGCCCATCTGGGGCATGGCTCTTTTGGACCAGAGCCATTCTAGCACCTGAGGCAGAGGCCACAGAGCCATCCTCAGTGCCTGGGTCAACTCTGCTCCAATGGAGCCTTGGCTGCAGGAGGGGAAGAGAGAGACAGAGAGGAAGGAGAGGGGGAGGGGTGGAGAAGCAGATGGGCACTTCTCCTGTGTGCCCTGGCTGGGAATCGAACCCAGGACTCCTGCACACCAGGCCAACGCTCTACCACTGAGCCAACTGGCCAGGGCCTGTTGGAAGTTTTTTGATAACTGTGTCAATCTCATTTGTTGTAATTGGTCTGTTTAGGTTTTCTGATTCTTCCAGATTGATTTTTGAAAGATTATATGTTTCAAGGAATTTATTCATTTCACCTAGGTCATCTCATATTTTGGCATACAGATCTTCATTGTATTTTTTTTACAGTCCTCTGTATTTCTGCTGTGTCAGTTGTTACTTCTCCACTCTCATTTCTAATTTTATTCATTTGAGTCTTTTTTCTTTTTTTCTTGGTAAGTCTGGTTAAAGGTTCATCAATATTGTTTACCTTTTCAAAGGACCAGCTCTTGGTTTCATTGATCTTCTGTATTGTTTTCTTAGCCTCTATGTCATTTATTTCTGCTCTGATCTTTATTATTTCCTTCCTTCTACTTCCTCTGGGCTTTACTTGCTGTTCTTTTTCTAGTTCTTTAGATGTAGGGTTAAGTTGTTAATTTGAGCTTTTTCTTGCTTCTTATAGTGTGCATGTAATGCATGAAGTTCTCTCCCAGGACTGCTTTTGCTGTGTCCCATAAATTTTGAGTTGTTGTATGTTCATTTTCATTTGTTTCAAGGAAATTTTGATTTCTTCCTTGATCTTATTTTTCACCCATTCATTATTCAATAACATGCTATTTTACCTCCAAGTGTTTGAATATTTTTCAGTTTTTCTATTGTAGTTCATTTCTAGTTTCATGCCATTGTGATTAGAGAAGATGCTTGATATGATTTCAATCTTAAATTTATTGAGACTCATTTTGTGTCCTAACATGTGTTCTATCCTAGAGAATGCACCATGAGCGCTTGAAAAGAATGTATATTCTGCTGCTTTGTGGTGAAAGGTGCTGAAGGCATCTATTAAATCCAGTTGATCTGGTATGTCATTTAAGGCTGCTGTTTCTTTGTTAATTTCCTGTCTGAAGGTTCTATCCATTGATGTTAGTTGGGTATTAAAATTCCCTACTATTATAGTTTTGCTGTTGATTTGGCCCTTTTTGTCCATCAAAATCTGTTTTATACATTTAGATGCTTCTATATTAGGCATATACATATATATATTATTATGTAGTGACATTTTTTATCTCTTACTATATATATAGTTTTTGTTTTAAAGTCTATTTTGTCAGATATAAGTATTGCTACCCCAGCTTTTTTTAAATTTCCATTTGAATGGAATATTTTTTTTCATTCTTCACTCTCAATCTATGTATATTATTTGTTTTGAGATGGGTTTCTAGTAGACAGCATATGTACGGGTCCTGTGTTCTTATCCACGCAGCTACCCTATGTCTTTTCTTTGGAGAATTGAATCCATTTACATTTAAGGTTATTATTGATATGTAGTTGTTTATTGCCATTTTGTTCTTTAAATCTACATTCCTCTTTTTCTAGATTTCTTTCCCCTTTGATCTGTTTACAACAGGCCACTTAACATTTCTTGCAGCATTGGTTTGGTTGTAATGAATTCCTTGAGGTTTTTTTTTTTTTTTCTGGGCAGCTTTTTATTTCTTCTTCAATTTAAAAATATATCTTTGCTAGATAAAGAGGTCTTGATTGTAGGCTCTTGTTTTGCATTACTTCGAATATTTATTTCCATTTTTTTCTGGCCTCAAGTCTTTCTGTTGATAAGTCAGATGTCATCCTTATGGGAGCTCCTTTGTAGGTGATTGACTGCTTTTCACTTGCAGCTTTTAGTATTCCTTCTTTATTTCTTAACTTTTGTATTTTAATTATATGTGTCTTGGTGTAGGTCTCTTTGGGTTTTTCTTTAATGGGATTCTGTGCTTCTTGAACTTGTGTGATTTTTTCCTTCAGCAATTTAGGGAAGTTTTCACCTATGGTTTCTTCAATCAGGTTCTCTATCCCTTGTTCTTTCTCTTCTCCTTCACAAACCACTATCATGTGAATGTTGTTTCTTTTCATGTTGTCACAGAGCTCTCTTAGAGTTTCCTTAGACTTTTTGATCCTCTTTCCTTTTTGCTGTTCTGCTTCCATGCTTTTGTTTATCTTGTCCTCTAAATCGCTGATTTGATCCTCTGCTCCATCCAGCCTGCTGTTGATTCTTTCTAGTGCAGTCTTCATTTCTGATATTGTGTTTGTCATTTCTGACTGATTCTTTTTCATGATTTCAATGTCCTTTTTTATGCTTGCTATCTCTTTATTTAGGTGCTCATTGTGTCTGTTCATTGTTGCTTTAAGATCTTTGAGCATTCTAACAATCATTATTTTAAACTCCGCAACTGGTATCTTGGTTATTTCCATCTCATTCAGTTCTTTTTCTGGGGATTTCTTTTGTTGATTCATTTGGATTGCATTTCTCTGCTTCCCATTTTGTCTGTGTATAGACTCCTCCTTTTGGTTTGCTGTTTGTATAGCTAGCTGAGTATAAGGTTGGTGTTGTCTGCTTCCAGCTTTTAGTTGTGTTGTTTCTAGATCTTCTTGGGTTGGCAACAGCTGTTGTTTGTAATACACTATGGACTTCTTGTCTGCTGCTACTCTTCTTTTTGCTATTTTTGTTGGTGTTTTCTATGCCTTATCTGGGTCAGGTGTGAGGAGTCCTTCCTTAAGATACCACTCTAACAAGTGTTTTTAGGTCCTGAGCTGATGCTCTCTGTATCTGGTTGATGGATGTGCCAGCCCTGGATCTCCCTGGGTGAAACCTAGCATAGAGCAGTGGGGTCACTGTCTGTGACTGGCCTTTAGCAACCTTCTTGGAGCTATCAGTGATTCAGAATTTGTGGTTGCCTCTTCTGGGCCTAGGTGCCATTGTGACTATCAGCTGCACTCCTAGGCTGGCTTTTATCTACTCTTGACCGGTGGGTGTGACCTCTGTGTATTGAGGTGTGTTCTGCCTACCAGCCCGCCGCTGCCTTTTCTGGTGTTTGGGCTTGGTCACTGCCAGCTCTGGCCCACTGCTGCAGGTGTGTGGGCTGCTGTGGGTGTGCCTGCCCCCACATTGGCCTCTGTGCTCACCACTGCACCCGCCGCCGCAATTGTGCAAATGCAGGTACTGCCCCGCCTCTACTGCAGCTATAACCACTCAATCTTTGGTGGGTATTCAGCAGCGTGAGGGGGGTCTAGTCTAGACCTCAGCACTCAAAACCTGTGTCCCTGATGTGCTGCCTGCTTCTAAGTGACTCTTTGCTCTGATTTGAGTAGTTGAGCTTCCAGTGGGTAGCGTAATTGCTTCTCTTTGCTGGTGTTACTTTTCTAAGGAAAAATATTCACTTTAGATTTGGGGAGTGACTCAGTACAGGGGTTATGGTGGCTATCCCCCACAGTATCTCTCCCTGTGCCTTGGAGATTATACTCTCCTGTCACAGCTCCAGTCCTCTCAGGGCTCCACGCTCCTGGAGCCCTGGGTAAGTGGCTCTGAACAAGGTTTTCTGCATGGTCCCTTTAAGACAAAGCCTGGGTCTGAGAGTTTTGTCTCCCCCTCGCAAACAGTAACCTGGCTCTTCTCTCAGCTAAATACTGTCTGTATGCCTCTTCTAGTCTCTGGGGCTCTAGGCTGGGGCTCCTGTCCTCTGGCTGAGGACTCACAACTCTCCAGGCAACCCACCCTGCCATGAGAGTCCCTATGGGCTGTCGCTCACTCCTGGGAGTGGGGCAGCCCTTTCCATGTCTTTGCCCTTTCTACCAGTCTCAGTGTGGTTTTTTCAGTGATCCTTAGTTATAGATCCCTTTTAGTTTAGTCCAAAGTTGGTTTTTCTTTTTTTATTGATTTTAATTTATTGTGTTTATATAGATTCAAGTGTCCCACCAAATACATCCCTCCCACCCTGTGTTCCCCTCAACATCCAAAACATTGGTTTTTCAAGATGATTGTTCTCAGGTTAAGTCGTAATCCACATTGGTTCTGAGAGGTGAGAGTTGGAATATCCACCTACTCCATTGCCATCTTTGAAGCTGAAACCATTTTTCTTTAATATATTTACATTTAGTGGTTATTTGTTCATTCTAATAGAGTGGTTTTCAAACCGTGAGTCTGATTTAGGGAGGTGGAGGAGGAGGGTGGCCCACAGTCATCATTTAAAAATCCTTCAAGAAGATTTCATCTTGGAACATGAATTTTGTTTTAATACTTTTCCTTTCATATGAGTTAAATGCTTTTGGAAAGAATAAAAGAGGAAGAAAGAGGCAAGTTTTCTATAGAAGTTTTATCTACATAGAAAGATAGAATAAAAGGATGGCCAAATTACTAACTTTGGGCATTTTATATTTGATAATGGTCATTAGTAATAATTGCACATAACTATTAATTCCAGTGAAATGGGTTGATGAATTGTACTATGGATTCACATTGTATAGGTAGATATAGCCAAAATCTATTGGCTTTCTTTGAATGATGCAAATGAAAATTAGGACTGGCATGAAAATCTGCATATAGGAAGTCATTTCACTTTGCATTTTAATGGACATCACTCATCTGTAAGATATAACTTTCTTCTACAACCATTGTTCTTTATTTATTTATTGCTGATGGCTTACTATGGCAATTATGGTGACTTTGCATTAATTTTCTTTTTTTATTTTTTTAATTTAGTGAGAGGAGGAGAGTCAGAGACAGATTCTCCTGCATGCACCCTGACCAGGATCCACCTGGCAAGCCCACTAGGGGGCGATGCTCTGCCAATCTGGGGCTCTTGCTTCATTGCAACCAAAGCTATTTTTTAGTGCCTGAGGTGGAGGCCATGGAGCCATCCTCAGTGCCCAGGGCCAACTCACTCCAATCAAGCCATGGGTGCAGTGGGGTAAGAGAAGAGAGAGAGAGAGAGAGAGAGAGAGAGAGAGAGAGAGAGAGGGAGAGAAGTGAGAGGGGGAAGGTGGAGAAACAGATGGATGCTTTTCCTGTGTGTGTGCCCTAACCAGGAATCGAACCTGGGACATTCACATGCTTGGTCAATGCTCTACCACTGAGCCAACTGGCTAGGGCCTGCATTAACTTTCAGTAGTTGTTTAGACCACTTCTCTCTTCAAATCTCCTGTAAGTGATCCCTTAGAGATTTACCAATATTCTCATTACTGTAGCCCACTAAAGGACTCTGGGCCTCAGGTAGTGAATATAACTTTGTTCTGTGATACTACAAGGCCACAGAAAGTGCAATTATCTTGTAGGCACACACGAAGAGAGGCAGCCACCAAGTATGTGTAATGTGTGACTGAACTATAAGTCAGCAAAGCATGACAGGCCAGTTTTCATTATCAGGAACCCCATGGGGCATCACAGTTTCATTGTAGTGGAATTTTGTTATTTTCAGAGTCTTGCTTAGATTGTCCAGTTTTTAGGACTTCAAATACAATGTGTAGCACAGCTTATTTGGCAGTAACAACACAGTAGAAAAGACTTGCTTCCTTAGGAGTAATAAGAGTACAGCAAGGTTGATGGATACAAGATCAGCATATCAAAATCAGTCTCTTCTCTTGATCCTGACAATAACCCATTAGAAAATGGAATTGAAAAAAGAATTCCATTCAAAATTGCAACAAAACCTATATATACTGCTCACAAAAATTACGGGATATTTCAAAATGAATATAAAGCTATAAAATATCCTCTATAATTTTTGTGAGTAGTATAGTATCTGGGGGTAAACCTAACAAAGAGTACAGGTGCTTTAAGGAGAATTGTTCATTGAAGAAGCAAACTGTAAATAAATACATTCACTATGATACATATATTTTCAAATCATCCACAAGATGTACTATTACATACAAATGTATTAATGTAAAAGTATGACAGTGGACTGGGAGGATATGCACTCATAATATCTTAGAAATTGGGGTTGGAACTAATGTTGGATTGATGGTCAAAGGAGTCTTTATTTTTATTTCTGTACTGAAAATAAGACTTTAAGTTTTATACGTGATCTTCACATTTATTACAGAGATTTTATTTATATATTACTTGTGTATTAATTAAGTTTATACATGTGGACAATATTAGAATAGTAGAAGCACATAGACCAAAGCATAGATTTTGTATGCTCTGAGTATGAGTGACTCTTGTTTTCTTTTTACTTTTATTTTATACCCATATATGTGGAGGAGAGCAGACTGACAGCTGTCAGAGGGGATGGGGGGTTGAGGGCTGGATGAAAAGAAGGGAGGTTTAAGCAAAGAAAATCCTCATAGACACAGACAACAGTATGGGGATTACAAGATGGAAAAGGGGTAGGGGAGATAGCAGAGTGTAAAGTGGGGATAAATGGTGATAGAAGGAAACTGGACTTGAAGTGGTGAATACACAATACAATATAAAGATAAAGTATTATTGAATTGTACACCTGAAACCTATATAATTTTATTAACCATTGTCACCCCAATAAATTCAATTAAAAAAGATACCTAAGGTGGCATTAAGATTATTCTAGGAGGAGAAGCAGAGCAAGTTGGAATTCCTACCAGTGGCTGATGGCCAGTTAATAAAGACATTCAGACTTTCTGCCTCTGTCCATTAGGGAGAGCCTATTATTTGATTTTGGCAGTGGATGAAACTTAGCCTTGTAATGGTGGTGGTGGTCATATATCAATATATATAACACCTATTGTGTCTCAGGCACTGTTTTAAGACCTTTGTGTTCTTAGAGCATTACATTTTTCCTCATTACAATCCTGTAGTTACCAATGAGAAAACAGCTCCAGAGGGGAATGGGAATCTGTCCAAAGTCACAGAGCTAATGAATGCCATCTGCCTGGTTATTGAGGTGATTCTGGTTAGTTTACTCTGCCCCATTGCAACAGAGCCTCTGCTTCGATGTAGATGGCACACTTCTAGAGATCATCTCTACTGTTTTGTTTCCCTGATGAGGTTTTGTTACTGTAACAGTTAGTGATGATTATTAGAATATCTATCTCTGCTGTTGTACATTTTCTGGCAACTGTTATACCAAAAGAGGTGTCCCCTCTAAAAGCCTTCATTGCATCCATTTATTACATTGCCTGGTATCATGTTTATACATTTATGGTTGCTTTTCTGGGTTAAATAATTATGTATTAAAAACCATTAGTTTCATTAACTTATGGATACCTAATACTTATCTGGGCTGCCCTTTCAAGTAGAATCGCATTTCTTTGTACTTGGTGGAAAGCAGCATTATTAGCCAGAGAGTGTTAAAGCCATGAATGACCCTGCATGGGGTAGGCAAAAACAAGGGAGGGAGAAGGAAAAGAAACACTAATTCACTTGAGAAATGACAGTGGAGAACATAACTGTGGCTGGGCAACCTTGAAAAATACACTATGTTAAAGGAGTTAGCAGTAATACTTTTTATATTGGACAGCTTTATGTAGGCATCGAAGTGATTGGAATCTGGTCAAGGCAGATACGAAGCCTAAATGCCCAGGGTTGCAAGGCCTTTATCAGGTTAGTCAAAATATTAATGGGGCTGCTTATGGTTCTGAAGCGAAAGTGGGTTTCATGTCCCTGATCCACTGTGTTACCCGGTTTATCTCACCACCTTCTCTCCCTTCCCCTCAGCTGCCCTCTGTCACAGGCTCATGCACATAACTGAGCTTTCCCTCAGCTCCCACACTCTGCACCTAGAGCCCTGGAAACACATTTTGAATGTTCTATTAGTTGCAATTCCCAGCTGGCTTTAATTGTTAAACCTAGAGTGGAGGCACAATGAATTTAAAGAGAGAAGATATCAGGGTGCTTAGCCATTTCACAGTCAAAAGCTGTAGATAACACTCATAGATTACTTCAGTCAGGAAGAAACCATAACTTGACGGAGTTGTAGTGATTCCTGCATCTCTTGTCTTCTCCTGTCTGGGTGTTTTAAATATGAGATAGATAAATCCTTTCTATATAGCACGGACATAAAAAAAGTCAATAGTCAATTTATTTTTGCTTATGTTGCACAAATAATAAAGCAGAAGGATTTCAGTTTTATTTATGAGTTTTTCTTTTCCCCCCAATACAAACCTTTTCTACAAAATCTTTGTGTTGAAGCAGTAAGCAAGCTTCAAGCAGATGCCAGTATGTTAATTCCCACCAATCTAACTTTAGCAGTGGAACTGGTCCACGGAGTGCTATTGTAGTGGTGAGCCTGGCGTGGCCCAGGGTGGGAATGCTCACAGGGCAAACACTCACAACTGGGAATACAGGGGCTCCATTTATCAGTGTTCACGAACTCCACATTTATGGACTTGGTGCTTGTAGACCAGAGCAGCTAAAGGCTCTTTTATAGAAAAACTTTGCTCTAAAGATTCCATATAGGATATACTTTTCATAATAATGATGAGAAGTAGAAGTTGTCTGGAGAATAAAATCAATGTATACAGAACAGGTGTAGCTGAAAATTTAGCAATGAATAAAACAATAAGTTGAAAGTATTGTGTATGTGTATATTTAAAATATCCAGTGCTAATTTGTTCTTAGTCTCTGAGTGTGATAACTGGTGACCATTCCTGTGCTGTGTTGAGTAGAATTTCATTAGCTCAGCCTCATTGGGTAATGACGTGTTTTCTTTGTGTGAATTTTCTAGGTAATTGAAGGCTAAACTTTTAAAGATTCAAACTTTTAAAAAAAATTTAGGTACTTTTTTTCATTTTATAATCCTTTAAAATCGAGTCCATTGAACACCATTTAGTACTTTCTTTGACAACTAAAATTCATTTTGAGAATTTCACTTGCTGTATTTTGAAATACAATGATTTTTCTCTGGTCATGTTGTAGGTGGTTTATATCCATACTAACTAATGCTAGGTTGTTCTGTTTGAGGTCTTCTGTTCCTTTTTTCTGCTAATTCTTATCTTTTGTTAAATAATGCTTTACTATTCTCAGTGTGTTCTCTCTTCTGATTTATTGTAATTTTACATAGAATGAGAAGCCAGATAACCAAGAATATTAGAAGCAGAAACTGTCAGTAAAGGTAAATGGATTCTGAGGTACTTTCCAATGAGTCAAGTTCACACACTTTCATAGTATACATGTGTAATTTGTCTTCTACATTTTTGTACTAACATTCATGCTCTAGAGAAATAACCTATATTTTTCTATCTCTTAGTTCCCCATACTCTTTAATCCACTGATTTTTCTTCCCTTCTGAGTCTGAGACTATTTTTTCTTTGATTATCAATAACATTTTCTTTTCTGATTGCTCATTTTCAGTTCCCTCTGCCGCCTCTTTGTTCTCTCCTCTCTTAGGTAATATCTTACTCTCAGTGTTTATCTCTGCACATTAGGTTGGCAAATGCTCAAGCAGGTGATTGCTCAGGGTCCTTCAGGCATAATAGGGGAAAGGAGGGTGACTAGGGGTGGTGTTTGTTAATGGGCATAAAAAATGAACCAGAGCTCAAAAGGACAGGCAATGAAGCAAGTTGTGACCTTGAGGGAGGGAGCAGGTGGCATGGTCCCATATATAACAGAATGATGGAGGAAGGCTAATTTGTATAGAAGGAGA
Organism: Saccopteryx leptura; assembly: GCF_036850995.1. Classification (NCBI taxonomy): domain Eukaryota; kingdom Metazoa; phylum Chordata; class Mammalia; order Chiroptera; family Emballonuridae; genus Saccopteryx; species Saccopteryx leptura. The sequence continues at coordinate 90,179,193 of NC_089506.1, read as the reverse complement.
TACTAGAGCTAAACTCAGTTCCCAGATTTAGGCACTGGATGTAATAGACCAGGAAGAAGGTGCTCAGCAGTTAGCATGATGGGGATAGTGGGCATACACTCACACATCCCTGCATGGGTTTTCAGAAGCTACTTATGATCTGAAGAGGGGGAGAATACAACTAACTTCTCTGTGTTCAAATCGAGAGCAGTGACTAGTGCCCAAATTTGTTAGCCCTCTCTGTGGAATACTCTGTTTCACTCATTGATTTTTGTAATAGGATCAGTCTAGCTTGTATATCTATAAGGAAAAAAGAGATTGAAGAAGGGAAAAGCAAGTATCAACTTTTTTATTTATTGAGAGAAGTATCTAGATACTGTTGGCTCTCAAATAAGTCCCAGGTTGGTATAATACAACCAATTTAATGAGTGTCTTGATGCCATTCCAGTATTTAAACAGTGGGGCCATGTAAGATTGGCCATGTGCTATGAATATAGACAATAGATGGGATCAGCAGCATGGTTTCTTATCAATATTATTCATATGAAACTTCTAGAACAACTATCCAGCCATCTTCTGGCAAGATGATTGTATTAAACTCCTCACATCATGGAGAGAGCACTTGGTCTCTATTGCAACAAAGACCACTGTTCTGTCAGCTACTGGGCTTGTGGAATACCTTTATTACTATTCCATTATCATTATTCCATTGATGTTATTTCAAGCAGCTGACACCTGTAATATTTCCTGTTATTTTTGTGTAGCATCATGCAAAAGCAAGAGACTCTGTGGAACATACTGGCTTCTTGAAGACTTGGTAATAACATCAACTTGGAAGCAACCTCATACAAAGTTGTTTTCCTACTGGGAAACTGGATATAGTATATTCTCTAAATCAGCAATCATCATATGGTGCAGTTTCTTCTAGAGATAGAATTCTAGAGATAGAATGATGAGAAGCAACACTTTTCATCATTACATATATTTTCAAAAGGGAAATTTTGCTTCACAACATACAACTTTAGGTTTTACTACTTTAGCTGTCCTAATACTGAAAGGAAGAATGGTGTCAGAGGGGCCCAAAATACTAGTTTCACTAAATTTGGGATTTAGATGGTTATAGGCCCTTATAAGCATCTTAAGCAGAGGAGACCAAATTATTAGTTCCACCAAACTTGAGGAGCACTAGTGAAAATGTGATGACTGGCATTTATAGTATGGCTTAGCCTGTCCACTTGATTTATAGTGACCTCCAGTTATAATTTACACATACACAAATACAACGTATTTTCACACTTTGTGTCCATTCTGTGAAGTCCACTTACCTCTTTTCCCCTGACGTTCTTGTCCTTAGTCTCCGTTCCTTATTCTTTGACCTTTGCTATCTAGCCAGCTCCTGCCCATCAATCAGTGTGGATCTAGATCAGCTGCTGGCCTGTGGACTGGTGCTGGTCCACAAACAACATCAAGGTGGTGAATTATTTCACAGACAGGCATAAAATTTATGGAGGACTGGCACTAGTCTATGGACCGGCCGTTAAAAACCACTGGTTTAGACCATTTCTTCTTCAATACAAGTGGAGGATTGACTGTTCTACTCAAACTTTTTTTTTCTAATGATTGCCCTTCACACTGTCTTTCACAGTCACCAAGAGTGTGGAATTTGGATCTATTGCTTTTATTCACATTGCCACTGTTTTTGAAGCTTATTAGGTTGGTAACTATTATAATATGTTGTTTTAGATATTTCTGTTATTATTTTGGTGGCTGAATAGGAGTATATATTTTAATTTTCTATCTTCCTAAAAGTATTATGTGTGTATGCAGTATTAAGCAAATTTGTTTTGTATACATTGTAGTTAAGAGTGAAATATATTTATTTTGTTATAGAATTCATTTCAATTTGCCTTCTTTAGAGAAGAAACTTGAGCTCTTTAAGTTTCCATTTTTGAAGACTTTAGAAAATGGGATTCCATTTTAGAATATCTTACAAAATGTCAACAGAATATGCACAGCAGAATACTCTCCATTTTTTTCAAGAATAAGTCATATGTCAAGTAAAATGTTGAAGCTTATAACATCTGATAGAAAGGTTTTGACCTCTAGTGTGTGTAGCATTGTGATCATAGGGCTCTATCCTATTTGGTGTGATTTTTCTTACATGTCAACTATGTGACAGCTCTAAATTATAAAACACATCATTTTAATATATGATATTACTTTGAAGATGCTGGGCTCATAAATTACTTGAAGATCAAAATGGGGTCTTTTAGTCCATAATACAGATAATCTCGCCTGAGTAAGGTTGTTTTATATTTATTGAATTATGTATGTAGCCTAAAGAAAACAACACTGAACTTTTAAAGGAAAAAAATCTCACAATTTAATGGTCTTCTTTTTGATAATTTTACTTCGATGTCATTTGTAGAACATCTTGATAAGCAAGATGGGCTTATAGTTTTTTGAGTATACATTTCTTTGTGCAAGTAGTAGTAAGTTGAAGAAGGACATTTTCAATAATTAAATAGAATCTCAGTAATGAAATAAGCTTGACAGTTTTATTCAACTTAGAAATATAGCAAATGAAGCGAACACTGTTCAACTTGTTCTGTTGAAATCCATGTTTCTTTAATGTGTGTTAGCCCATATGCAATTGATAAAGAGGGGGGTGAGGGCATGATAAAATGGAGGGTATGTGTCCTATATACTAGCATGCTAATATTTTATAGCTATCAGATACAAAATATTTCACAATTGAAGAGAAAGCCTTAGAATTAGAAAACATAAGAAAATAACTGAAAAATTGTACAGAAATGACTTCCTGTCTTGTGAGAAGGTGTCTTTCTGGCATAGAGGCTTCAAGAATTGGGATGATTTCTACCAGGTGAAGCTGCAAATGCAGAAGCAGCAGCTGAGAACACAGTGCTCCTGTGTGAACAAAATCAACAGAGGACAGTATCTCTGGACTGAACTTTTAATTTTCATGTAATTGGCTTCTCTTGGAAAAGAATTCTGCAAGGATCCACATGTCAAAGTAGGAAGCATAAGCTCAAAGGTGTAAGATTGCACAGCATGGATTGAGGATTTTAGGTGCAAATGCCAACCAAGGCTTGACTGTGCTAGTGCATTTGTCAGGAATGTGATTATGTTTGTCTTCTGGTTACAGAGTCCCGTGGGTTTTGACTGGGCTGCCAAACCCTGTTTTCCCATATACATCTAAGGTCATAGAGCAGAAATGCCTGTACTTGGACTAGGAAGACTGGAGTGAGCCTCTCCTACAGCAAGGAGTAGAGATTTGTAAAGTAGCAAAGCATTGTAACCAGCTCATCTTATAGGATGTTGTGCAGATAAAATGAGATTACGTATGTGAAAATGCTTTATACGTTGTAAATCATTTTATTTCCTTGTTAGGAATCTGTTAGGAATAAGTCTCTATGAACCCTTCTTTGTCATTTTTTATTCAACAAGCTTTTAAAAAGTGCTAGCTCAGTGTGAGGCACTGTGCTCAATGCTGAAGATGAAATGAGCAAACTTCTCCTGTTCCTGTCCTTGTGGAATTTACAGTCCAGGGAGGAAGATGCAGTAAATAAGAATCACCTAAAAGATTGTTAAATACAAACCTATGAAGGAAAGGAACATAAAATGTGAGTGTTTATAGTAAAGCATTTTGTTCCTTTTTATTGAATTTATTGAAGTAACACTGGATAACAAACTTATACTGGTTTCAGGTGCACAGTTCCACAACACGCCATCTATGCAGTGTATTGTGGGTTTATCATCCCAAGTCAAGTCTTTGTCCATCACTGTCTATCCCCCTCCATACCCTCCTCAATCTCTCCCCACCCCTCTCCAGAAATTACCACACTGTCCATGGCCATGAGTTTTTTCTCTTTTTTTCCTTTTTTGTTGAGTCCCTCCACTCTACTAGCCCCGAGCTCACAGTCCCTAGCCCCTGACAGCTGTCAGTCTGTTCTCTTATCTATTGAGTCTGTCTTTATTTTGCTTGTTAGTTTGTTTTGTTGGTTAGATTACACATATAAGTGAAATCTTATGGTACTTGTCTCTCCCTGACTGGCTTATTTCACTTAACATAATGCTCTCCAAGTCCATCCATGCTATCTCAAAGGGCAAGATTTTCTTCTTTTTATGGCTGAGCAATATTTTGTTGTGTATACATACATACCACAGCTTTTTTATCTACTCATCTACTGATGGACACTTGGGCTGCTTCCAAATCTTGGCTATTGTAAATAATGCTGCAATGAACATAGGGGTGCATACATTCTTTCAAATTAGTGTTTCTGGTTTCTTCAAATATATTCCCAGAAGTGGACTCTTTGGGTCATGAGGCAGTGTTTTAATTTTTGAAATAACTCCATACTCCTTTCCACAGTGGCTGCACCAGTCTGCATTCCCACAAATAGTGCACAAGAGTTCCCTTTTCTCCACATCCTCTCCAATACTTGTTGTTTGTTGATTTACTGTCAAGAGCCATTCTGACATGTGTGAGATGTTATCACACTTGGTTTTAATCTGCATTTCTCTAAAAGGAACCCTCATACACTGTTGGTGGGAATGTAAAGTAGTACAACCACTATGGAGGAAAGTATGGTGGGTCCTCAAAAAACTGCAAATAGAACTATCTTATGACGCAGCAATCCCTCTACTGGGTATACACCCCAAAACCTCAGAATCATTGATACGTAAAAACACATGTAGCCCCATGTTCATAGCAGCACTGTTCACAGTGGCCAAGACATGGAAACAACCAAAAAGCCCTTCAATAGAAGATTGGATAAAGAAGATGTGGCACATATACACTATGGAATACTACTCAGCCATAAGAAATGATGACATTAGATCATTTACAGCAAAATGGTGGGATCTTGATAACATTATACGGAGTGAAATAAGTAAATCAGAAAAAAACAAGAACTACATGATTCCATACATTGGTGGAACATAAAAATGAGACTAAGAGACATGGACAAGAGTGTGGTGGTTACCAGGGGTGGGGGGAGGGAGGATATGGGAGGGAGGGAGGGAGAGAGTTAGGGGGAGGGGGAGGGGCACAGAGAAAACTAGACAGAGGGTGACGGAGGACAATCTGACTCTGGGCGATGGGTATGCAACATAATTTAATGACAAGATAACCTAGACATGTTTTCTTTGAATATATGTACCCTGAATTATTAATGTCATCCCATTAACATTAATAAAAATTTATAAAAAAAATCTGCATTTCTCTGATAATTAATGATGTTTAGAATTTTTTCAAATGTCTGTTACCCCTCTGTATGTCCTGTTTGGAGACATGTCTCATCAGATTTTTGCCCATTTTATAATTAATTGTTGTTTTGGTGTTTAGTTCTATAATTTTTTATATAAATTTTGGATATTAACCTCTTTTTAGAGGTATGATTGGCTAATATGTTCTCCCATTTAGTAAGTTGCCTTTTCCTTTTGTTGGTGGTTTCCTTTGCTGTGCACAATTTTTTAGTTTGATGTAGTACCATTTGTTACTTATTTCCTTTGTTTTTCTTGCCCTAGGAGTTAGGTCAAAAATAATATTGCTTCATGAAATGTTCAAGATTTTACTGCCTATGTTTTCTTCTAAAATTTTTTGGTTTTCCAATTTGCATTTAAGTCTTTAATCCATTTTGAGTTTATTCTTGAGAAAGTAGTCTAGTTTCATTTTTTTGAATGTATCTGTCCAGTTTTCTCAATATCATTTTTTGAATACACTGTCTTTATTCAATTATGCGCTCTTGCTTCCTTTATTAAATGTTATTTGAACATAAAAGCATGAGTTTATTTCTAGGTTTTCTATTTTGTTCCATTAACTTATAGTATGTCTGTTTTTATTCCAGTACCATACTGTTTTGATTACTAGGGGATTTGTAGTATAGTTTGATATCAGGTAGTGTGATTCCTCCAACTTTGTTCTTTCTTAAAATTGCTGTGGCTTTTGGGATATTTTGTTTTAGTACTGTGAAATATGCCAGTTGTGTCTTTGTCTTGATAGGAATTGTGTTGAATCTACTATATATTGCTTTGTGTAGTATAGACGTTTTGATGATATTATTTCTTTCTATCCATAAACATGATATGTGCATCCACTTATTTGTATCTTCAATTTCTTTCTTCAGTAATGTTCTGATTATAGGTCTTTTATATCCTTGGTTAATTGTATTTTATTCTTTTTGAAGCAATTGCAAATGTGATTGTTTTCTTAGTTTCCTTTTATAATAGTTCATTATTGATGTATAAAAATGCAACTAATTTCTGAATATTTATTTTGTATCCTCCTGCTTTACCGAATTCATTCATCAGTTCTAGTATTTTTTTTGTGTGTGAAATCTTTAGGGTTCTTTCTATCCAGTATCATGCTGTCTGTACATTTCAATTTAGATGCCTTTATTTCTTCTTTTTGCCTGATTTCTGTAGCTAGAACTTCTAGTAATATGATGAATAAGAGTGGTGAAAGTGGACATCTCTGTCTTGTTTCTTATGTTAAGGAAACACTTTTAGTTTTTCCCTATTGAGTATGTTAGCTGCAAGTTTGTCATATGAGTTTTATAGTGTTGCCATATGTTTCCTCTATTCCTGCTTCCCCGAGAGTTTTTTTTTTTTTTTATCAAGTTGGTGCTGGTTTTTATCAAATGCTTTTTCTGTATCTATATGTAGATATGATCATATGATTTTTATTCATTTTGTTTATGTGGTATATCATGTTAATTGATTTATGGTTATTGTACCAATCTTGCATCCATGGAATAGATCCCACATGATCATGGTGCATAATCTTTTTAATGTATTTTAAATCCAATTTGCTAATATTTTTGTTGAGAATTTTAGCATCTATGCTTGTCGGGGATATTGGCCTATGATTTTCTTTCTTTGTAGTGTCTTTATCTAGTTTTATAATTAGGATAATACTGGCCTTATTAAATGAGCTGAGGAATCTTCCCTCCACTTGAAATTTTTGGAAAGTTTGAGAAGGACAGATATTAGTTCTGTTTTGAATGTTTGGTAAAGTTTAACTGTGAAGCCATCCAGTCCAGGATATTTGTTTGCTAGGAGTTCTTTGATCACTGCTTCAATTTTACTAGCTGCAATCTGTCTATTTAGATTCTCTGATTCTTCCTGATTCAGTTTTGGAAGATTGTATGTTTTTAAGAATTTACCTATTTTTTTTCCAAATTGTCCAATGTGCATATACTTATTTGTACTATTTTCTTACAATTCTTTGTATTTCTTTGTTTTCAGTTACTTCTCCTATTTCATTTCTGATTGTATTTATTTGATTTCTTTCCTTCTTGATGAGTTTAGTTAAATGTATGTCAGTCTTGTTTATCTTTTCAAAGAACCAGCTTTTTGTTTCATTGATCTTTCATAATTTTTTAACACTCTATTTCATTATAGTAAAGCATTTTGACCTTGACTGTGGGAACTAGGAAGGATCCTCTGAGGAAGAGCTAATCATGAATTGGATTAGTCTGAAAAGCAGCTAATTGTGTTAGTTTGTTAATATATACACATGCACATGTATGTGTTTATTTATGTCTGTATGTGCGCATAGGTGTAGGCTCATTCTAGACAGGGGCCCAGGGTTCTTCCAGACAAGGAAACACTGTGTACAGAGGCCCTATGGCAGAGAAGAGAATCAGTGCTTGAGAATTTGAAAAGGGCCGATGGGCCTGTGATCTTGCATAGGGAAGAGTATGACAGGTAAGGCCCATACCTAGCAAAGCCTCATAGTTCATGGTAATAATATTGAGCTTAAACTTATGAACATTGGAACTCACTGAAGACTTATAAACCATAAAATCAGAATTGCATTCTGAAAAGATATTTCTTACTGCTGAGAAGAACAGATTATGAAGAGGCAAGAAAGATCTTGTCTGGAGTCCAGTTAGAGCCTATTATAGTAGTCCAAGAACTTTTCCTAGAGAGCACTGTGCTCTTTCTGTTGCTTTGGAATAGGATGGTGGCAGTGGAAATGCATAGATGAAGAAACTAAAGAGCTGAAATCAACTGGACAAGTTACATTTTATGTAGGGCATCATTGGAAGGCAGTAAAGATTATATCTCAGTTTATTTCTTGAGAAACTGAATGACAGTGGTGACATTCACTGAGTAGAGCATTATATTTTGGGGAGAAGGTAGCAAATTTGATCTGAGACGTGTCTGAGGTACACTGGGTATTTCTAAGTGAAAATGTTGAGTAGTATGTTGAATATATAGATTAGGGTTTAGAGGAAAGGTTTGGCTGGCTTGAACTATGAATTTGTGAAATACCTGCATTGATAGGTAACTGAACCCATGTGCACTGATGAAACTGCTGACAGAGAGAATACAGACTGAAACAAAAAATGCTGAGCTTCAAGGTACCACTAAGAACTAGGTAGAGAAAAATGAGCCACAAGAGCAGAATTTGAATGAATAAGGAAATAGTGGGAATGTACGGCATGATTAAAGCCAAACAAAATGAGTGTTTCAAGAGCATTTTTCCTTTTCATGCTAATGAGGATGAATATTTCAAGTAAGAAGCATAGAGAAAAACATTTATCGTGTAGGTTTTCTGTTTCTCAGTCTCTGTGAACAGAAATTGGCAATATTTAGTTGCTGTGCTCAATATAGACTTGGTTTCAGACAAATATTGGAAATACTCATTTTAACACTTTTTTGAGAATCATGCTCAATAGGATGGCCTTTTAGTAAATAGGATTGCTCTTTCTTTCAGGCATTTTATATGTAGCAGGACTACATTCTAGTATATGCCTCTCTGAGTGATGTTGATTGCTTTTCTATGTTAGATGTTTCAAAATTGAATTATATGGCTAATCACTATGAACACACATGATATTAGATGTATAAAGGGGAAAACAGTTAATAGATATTGATATATTCAGAAAGCAAGGAAAAAATATGTACAGCTACTTTTATCTTTGTGTCTACAGCTGGTCATGTGGTATTTATGACTTCTTTCTTCCAATATCTATTTCATGTTTTCTTATACCAGTACCTTAACTGATTAGATTTCTTTACATGGTAGAATGACTCAGAACCTTATTTCCTGAAGGGTTGCTGCCATTAGGAGTCCCTTATGCATTGGGTTCAAACCAGAGTGTCCTATTAACTTTTAGTCACTGGACTTTTACTTTTCTGCATTTTATATATACTTTACTGTCTCTTCATTGTATAAAAGCAATACAGTTTCCTCATAATAGTTAGGATCAATTACCCTAGAAATATAGAGACTTTATTCTTTGCCAACTCAGTGGCATAAAGAATTAAATGTGGCTGGGTAGTAGTCTTAGCCTCTAGTTAAAAGGAAGTCTTGTTCTGTTTCCTGGTGGAAGGATTCATTTGCTGTGAACCAAGAGAACCAGAACAGCAGAGCATAAAGATGTTGGGGCATGGAAAGCAAACATTTTATAAGTAGGTTATCAGGGATAGTAGTAAAAGCAATCATATTCATTTCCCAGAAACCATGTGTCATTAGCTGGTTCAGAATATGTATTGTTTTTAGGATAGTACTTAGGGTAGACACTGTGATGCATTATCCAGACTGCCCCCTTGAGGAATAAAATAGTCATTCCCCTAGCTGCTGTGAATGCCATTGGCAGAGAAGCTTAGCTTTCAGCCCCTTTCAGTATTGTCTCAGCTTTGAAGAGGGCTACCTCTTCCAAGGTCACCTTTCCTCCCCAGAGCCCACTGAACTAAATGACTGGTAAACATAGGGGTGTAAAGGCCCATTCCTCTTACTGAAAGTCTGGACAATCTCATCTCCAGCACTCCCCACATGGTTAGCTGAGGCTTCTGTTGGGCCTGCGTGGCAGCTCAACTTTTATCTCTGTGTAATCCTGCTTCTTTCCTTCTAGCCATTCCCTAAATCCATACTTGCTGGTGCTAGCAGAAGCATGTGGGTGGGGAAGGCACAATTGTATACTGAATAAGCATACATTCTATATATCCATCCACAATGGAAGAGATCCAGTTTAAGTAACCTGTTTCCAAGGTTCTGACTGGTTTCCCCAGGACACAGAGCCACATTGAGGGCTCTGCATTGCATGGGGAGGATGGGCAGACTAAACTAAACTTACGTTGTTCCACGTATGTTCAGATACCTATTTTGAATTGTTTTTAGAGCTCTTAGAGGCATTTCCCCCACCCCAATCCCTGTCACCTATTATGGGTATATAATACCTACATATGTAGATATTATATGTAGTTCCTGCTACAACTCTGATGTAAATATTTCTTCTGGCTCTGAACCTAAATACCAATATTTTCTCACTCAGCCTCAACCATCTTTGGTGATTACTGGCTACTTTTGGACATTCCTTAATGTTGATTGATCTTCATGTGATTAGATAGAATGATATGAAAAGCTATACACAGCCAAAAAAAAAAAAAAAAAAAAAAAGAAAAAGAAAAAGAAATATACCAAAATAATGAATTTTTTTGTGAGAGATTTTTCTTTCCTTCTGTTTTTCTGAATTTGCAAGATTTTTACAATGAGTAGGTATCTGTTCTATTGTAGGGGAAAAGATTGATGCCCTCTGAGCCCCAAACAAAAAGAGGCTGTTTTTTTTCTATCTATGGGTATATTATGCTCTAAACATTTTAAAATACTTTAAAAAGATGGCTTACCTTTTTCATTTTTTCCAACTGATGCTCTTGGTGGCAGTTTAACATGTGTGTGCAGGTGTGTTGAGAACAGCATGAAAATGACAGTTGCTTTTACACCTGTAGTGGTGGTGACATTTGGATATTTTTACACTTTTTTATTATGTTGCTGGCTATTCCTATCAGATGCTAGAAGGTAAAATGCTTTGATTGTATTTATTATGTTGGCAATGATTTAAGAATATATTCATAATTTACCATTTTCCTTCTTTCCATGAAATGTTATATAATTTTTCTTTTACATTAGCACAAGGCAATTGTCTTATTACTTTGTTACCAAAATTACTGAAATAAATACTCATCTTCTTTATAATTTAATAAATAACAAAAGGATTATATGCTGAATATACTCTACACTTTCCTTGAAGGGTGTGTAATTTCAGTGTGACATTTCTTCTTTACCATGATGCTTCTGTATCAGTCATTCATCGATGAATGTTCATCAGAAGGCATTCCCTGGGAAGTGACAGGTTGAACTTTTCATAAAGTTCAGTGTTTTGTGAGTAAAGCATGAGTTAAATGAATCTTCTATAATCTTCAACTTGGAGTGAAGGAGGAGTACCCGTTGTCTGTGGCTTAAAGCTGAACAGGCTAAGGTCCCTGCAAAATGTCACTGGGTTATGAATAGTTCCACCAATTAATCAAGGCTAAAGATTTCTTTACTTGATGTTTTAAAAACATGAATAGTTCATTGACCACAGCCTATCTTTAAAAAATCTTGTAGTTTAATATTCACTGACCTCAAGCAATTCAGGAGATATTATAGAGATTTCTTACAGGTTCTAGATGCCATGATTTGGAAATTTTGATTGCCTATATAACTGTGCAGTGGAATCAAGAACTATAGTTACAAAAGAGAACATTATCATTATTATTTGTTCTATCCTATTTACTGCCAGACACTTGATCTCTACATTCAAAGAGGTAGTTATCCCATCATATTTTTAAAAGGCACCATGGGCTAAACCCCTAATGTAGCAATTATATTTTCCATTTTTAGGTACTAAAGCTTCTGGAGCTTGATAGATTTTGTAACTAAAAAATAAATGATTCTTCTAGCCTGAGATTCCTCTTATAAAAAGTGGAATTTCATTAACTCCTAGTTGTTCAGTTGAGCTTTGCTGGCCCAAAGGCACCTGAATCCCATCATCCAATCTAAACTAGCATTTTTGTCCTTGCCTAAGGGAAGGGGTTTGGCAAAGAATTAATTTGTTTCCAGAAAGCAGAACCGCTTTGGTAAACTAGTGCAATGGAACAGTGCAGTGCACTGCACATGTCTTTAGGGGGGAAGGATTTATGCCCACTTCTAAAAGGGACTCCTATCTGCTATTAACTTGCATTTTTATGAAGCCTTTAATCAAACTATACCAGATTGATGGCAGAATTTTAAACAGTTTGCTTTTGAATGAATATAAAGGCTTTTACATGCTGGATCAAGTAAGAATTTGACTCAAGATAGTCTGTTCCAGCCCTGGCCGGTTGGCTCAGCGGTAGAGTGTCGGCCTGGCGTGCGGGGGACCCGGGTTTGATTCCCGGCCAGGGCACATAGGAGAGGCACCCATTTGCTTCTCCACCCCCGCCCCCCCTCCTTCCTCTCTGTCTCTCTCTTCCCCTCCTGCAGTGAGGCTCCATTGGAGCAAAGATGGCCCGGGCGCTGGGGATGGCTCCTTGGCCTCTGCCCCAGGCGCTAGAGTGGCTCTGGTCGCGGCATAGCGATGCCCCGGAGGGGCAGAGCATCGCCCCCTGGTGGGCAGAGCGTCGCCCCTGGTGGGTGTGCCGGGTGGATCCCGGTCAGGCGCATGCGGGAGTCTGTCTGACTGTCTCTCCCCGTTTCCAGCTTCAGAAAGAAAAAGGAAAAAAAAAAAAAAAAAAAGATAGTCTGTTCCAGATTTTTACCCAAATAGAATTGGCATCAGCTTCACTGGCTTTACTGGGCTTCTGTTGTTGGAAATGAAAAGTAAATCAGAAGGCACCAAATATAATTTCATTTTGAATATACCAACTCTCTGTTGCTCTGCTGTAGCAACCTGAGAATCTGGAGAAATTAGAAGTTAAAGGAGAAAAAATATAATTGTGTCTCTATGAGCTTGTGAGCCTGTTAAGTTAGTAAAATTTCACTTTTCTAAAGTGAGCCTTCCTACAGGCAGGCTTTTAGAAATTTTCACTCTAGCAAATTGCAGCAAAATGAGATTTTTCTTCAATTGTCTAGGAGACACAGGAGTTTTAATGAACCTCCGTTTCCATGATGTCTTTAACATTTTGAACAATATCTTTTATCACAAATTTATGACTAATAGGAAGTGATTCACTGACAATGTGCTAATAAATGTTGCTATTCAAAAATATAAAATAATCAGGAGGCTTATTTTAGAACGTTCAAATGTGAAAACGTGGTGCGCTGCATAGTGTGTGCTAATTCTAGTGGTCAATCCAACTAGACAAGCAGAGTTGCAAAGTTTGTTTCTCAGTAGGAAAGCACAGGATTGACTTTGACTGTAGCTCCCAAATATGGACCACAGCAGTGATGTGGGGGAAAGGGCACTTGGAGATTTCTTTGAGGAGCATGCTGAGTCATAAGGAAATCCAACAGGAGCTATTAACCCTCAAAATGGCTTCAAAATTACCATATAATTCAACCTTGCTTTGTGCTGTGAGATGTCACACAAAGAATACCTTAAAAGAATGTAAAAGAAAGAGAAAAAAAAAGAAAACATGCTAAAAGAAAAAAATGAGTAGTTACAAAGGTCTTTGAATGAGACTTAAAATGAATGAAGAAGCTGACAGGAAGAACCTGCACTCATGGCAAAGTCTAGAGCTCACTTTTTACATGGGGCACAGAAATGCCTGGGCCTTGTACCCGAAAGGTTCACAAACGTGAGCCACACAGAAAGGCGTGGTGTCTACTGCCCTCATCACCCCGACTCACTCACAGTGTGGAAATCTTAGCAGGTTTTATAAGGGCAGCCAAAACCTCATCTGAATGTTATTAAAGAGTTTCAGAAGGTTGTACTGAGAAAAAGAAAATAATTGAATAGATAGAATTGGAGATTATTTATAAAATCATTTACAGTGACACATTTGCAAACACAGAAAAGATGCAAGAAAAGAAATATTGCCTAGCAAATCAGAATCAGATAATTATATATCTGACTATATATATATATACATACATATATATATAATTCCTTTTTTATAATTTCACTATGTTTTTAGTTCTAGTGATCACTGTATTAATTAAAGTTTTGTAAATAAAATTAGGGAAGCCTGGCCTGGGGCAGGAACGAGTGTGAGTAGAGTTGTTTGCTCTCAAGTGCTTGTTTTCTGGAAACTTCTCTTCCACTTTGGCTCTTGGTTTTAAGCATGCAGTATCCTCACTGGTGTCCAGGTCAGTTCCAGCTCTCAGTTGTGGGGGCCTATGTGTCTCTCTACCCTCCTTGTATTTGAGCTTCTCTTTTTCTTTCTCTCTCTTTTTCTTTGTTTTTCTCTCTCTCCCTTCATTTATATATTCATTTAATTTTTTCACACACAAAAAGAATGTATGTCTCTATATATTCTTTCTTCTATTTGCTGCATCCTCAAATGTGTCAATATTCCTCTCCCCCATTCCTTTTGCTTAATGGCTCTTGGATGATCTGATATACTAATTCACCAAAAGGCATATTGATGGATTGTTTTGTACCTCTCAGGAACTCTTAATGATGTGGTCTTATTCTTTATGCCAAAGTGTTAATCCCTGCTTCCATGAAAGAGGAGGTGGTTTTGAGCAGGGAAACATACAATAATCAGCTCAAACCACACATTGATAGCCAATCCTACCTACATGTAAAATAGTCTTAAGATTAAAGAAGAGGCCTGACCTGTGGTGGCGCAGTGGATAAAGCATCGACCTGGAAATGCTGAGGTTGCCGGTTCGAAACCCTGGGCTTGCCTGGTCAAGGCACATATGGGAGTTGATGCTTCTAGCTCCTCCCCCCTTCTCTCTCTCTGTCTCTCCTCTCTCTCTCTCTCTCTCTCTCTGTCTCTCCCTCTCCTCTCTAAAATGAATAAAAAAAAATAAAAAAAAAAGATTAAAGAAGAGATTTTTATGGGAATCTAGATCTTGGAACTTTCTCACTGATGTTTTTTTCTTTCTGTTGGCTGTAGATAAGGATATAAGATATGCATGGGTCCCGTTCAGTCTAAGCTATGTGGGTACAGTTTGAACCATGCTTTTTAGAATGAGAATTTCAGAGAATCTGAAAAAAGGAGCACTGAGAAAAAATTACATGGAAAAAACAACCATATAGGACACGATAAGCAGATGTAAAATGAGGTGGTCAGCAGTGCTTCTCTGCTGACTCCTGAGACTCCATCAAGTAGGTTAAAACTACTGCATTAGGTGACCTCATAGGCTTTCTCCAGATGCTTCAAACTTTGTAGTTTTTGATTATACAGTTGAACCTTGAACAATGCAGGGATTAGGGGATTCTAACCTCCCACACAGTTAGAAGTTCATGTATAACTTTTGACTCCCCAAAGCTTAACTACTAATAGCCTACTATGAATCAGAAGTCTTCCCAATAATATAAACAATTAACATGTATTTTATATGTCGTATGTATTATATACTATATTCTTATAATAAACTAAGTTAGAGGAAAGAAAATGTTAATAAAAATCAAAAGGAAAATATGTTTACATTCTGTATGTATTGAAAAAAATTCAACTCTAAGTGGACCTGTGTAGTTCAAAGCTGTGTTGTTCAAGGGTCAACTGTACTTTCCTATGAGAAATTGAAACTGGGATTCAACAGGGCAACTCTTCTTTATCAATAAGAGTTTCTTTTAGACCACAGAACCCCCTGTTTTCAGTGACACAACCTTCATTAGCAATCCTGTGGTTGAACAACTGCCATAATTTCTGGAGTTTAAATTCCTCTAAGGTATTTAATGAATATTTAGTATTTTGTCTCTCTGAGGTACAAACTCCTTTCTCCTTAAGTGAACATGAGGGAAGCCACCATTCCCATTTGCTGGAGAGTGACTGCTCTCTAGAAGTGAGATTGGGCTTTTAGGAGTTAAGGCCCTTCTCCACTGAAAGCCTTGTCTCCTGCCTTCTAAAACAGTCCTGGGTAGGAAAACAGGCATTTCTTTGTGGGTTTTCTTGATTTAAGGGCAGCTTCTAATATCTTGGGTTTGTTGTCTCTTCAAACTATCTCGCGCTATCAGATTCTTCCTCTATATCCTGTGAGTCTCTCAGTTATTAAAAACCCTTACATTTCTTGTGATGTTCCCAAAGGCCAGTTTGTAACAGCATCAGCCACATCCTCTAAGATAGCCTGGTTTTTCATACCCCCTCACCACAGTTCTTCCACGCTGCAGCTCTTTTAAGGACACTGTTCAGAGTCCTCTGGATTAGATTTGTGGAAGCAAATCTGTGTAAATACTTACTGTCATCATCTTAACTGCCCCCTTAGCAACTTTCTATTTTCTCTGAGGCAAAGGAATGGTCTGTTGATTTCTTCTTTGGCTCAGAGTGTATTCACAGATACCAAAGGGAGTCCAGGCTGTTACCATTCTGCTTGTGGTGGATGATTCAGGACTCCAGGGAGCCTGGCACAACCCTCCAATTTATATTTACTTCTTTGGGCAAAGCAACATATAACGAATCAAGACTCAGAAGCAGCTCTGGGCTCATTGTAGTTCCCTGAGGTAATTATGCAAAGTAAACTCTAATAAAGAGCATGGGTTATACACAGAAGAGCAGCTTAAATCCACGCTTCATTTAAGCTCATTGTGGTGAGCGGATATTTGGTAGTTTGTTACCTTTTCCCAGCGGACTAAAAGATTAGTGTTCACTTCAGGGTAGCATAATTTGTTCTTCAAGGCAAGGCAGTTAAATGATGAAGAAAATCATATCCTAAAGGATGACAGGAGATTTGTACCTTGGACTTTCCGAGTGTGTATGTGTGAAGCTTTCGCTCCAGTCCTTCAGAGGTGTGCGGGACTCTGATGAAGGATACCTCTGTGGACAGGGGCTGTGCACCCTGGGGATGACATCTCCTTCCTCTCGTGCATGGCTAGGACTTTTCTGAGATCATCAGACCACTACCCAGTTTTCCTTGAAAGAAAGAATAATTCAAACTCATAGCACTGATAAAAAGGTTAGGGAATTGTCTTAGTCAGTTTGGGCTACTATAACAAAATATCATGGATTGAATGGCTTATAGCAACAGAAATTTAGGTTCTGGAGGCTGGGAAGTCCCAGATCAAGGCATAAGCAGATTCGAAGTCTGATGAGGGCCCACTTCCTGGTTTGTAGTCTGTTTGCTATAAACACACATGGTAAAGGGGAAAGGATCTCTGTGGGGGTCTCTTTTATAAGTGCATTTATCCTATTTATGAGGGCTCTGCTCTCATGATTAAGTCATTTCTCAAAACTCTGCCATCACCTTTCAGGTGAGAATTTCAATATATCAATTTTGGGAGACATAAATATTTAGTTCATTGAAGAAATAATATAATTAGATATAGTGTTGCTAATTCTGTGGGTAGGTTGACTGCATTGTTCAAGGGTTTTAAACTCATTCCTGTCCTTAGAGACCGTTATGTCAGGCAGTGTGTTCTCTAATTCCACTCATTTTCAGGCCCTAATGTCTGGGAGGTCCAGGCCAGCTCTGCCCAGGCTCCATGTTCCATCCTTACTAAGGCAGGAAGGGAGCATCAGAAGCCTCATCTACAGGCAGGTGGAGTCTGGAACCCTGCCACATATATGTGCAAATGTGGAATACTCAGCTTCAGACATGACACAAAACAGCTCCAAGCCATGACATCTGATTAACACCTATCTCCTAATCTCTCCCAGGTGTCAGGCAATGTCAGTTAGGATCTGGGTTTCTTTATTCTGATGCTTCAGATATTTGAAACTCATGATCATTTCTGATAGCCAGCTTTATGCTTAAAAAAATAGTCATATTGATGATAGCTTACTTTATTTAGCGTCTGGGTCCTGCCAGACAATCTGACTGTCACTTGCTATCTTGTACTGGGAGCACCAGATGACCATCTCTGTTTTCACATATGCCTGTTGGGTTACTCCTCCAAAACTGGTGGAACCCCCAGAACTATAAAGCTGACCCCACTTGACTTTGAGCACAGCCAGTGCCTGGAAACTTGATGTTAGAAATCTCCTTTATTGTTTTCTAGGATGGGATTTGCTTTGGTAGCCCCTAGTTTCCAATGGGCTTTTACTAGTTGGTTTTTTAACCTACAACAGTAGAGTAACTTCCCTCATATCTACATATAGTTTAATACATGGTCATCAGTAAGGTACAACTTTATTGCCTATACTCTTCCTGTTCTCCTCTGACTCTTCTGATGAGCCCCAGCCTCACTGAATGTACAGCACAGATGATGTATACAAGCCCAACTCAGTCTATTTCTACTTCATGTGTCCTTTTCCCCATTAGTACTGATACTTTGTCAGATTCCCTATATCCCTAGCTGATCATGAACCTGTCACCTTGCTAGCTCCAGGTTGGCTCCATTTCTTGTAAATGTCCATATTCACAAGTCTTTGGTTCTTATCTTACTCAAGTTCAGATACTGAGATCAGAAGAGAGAATATATCATAAGTCAGATCACTCAGAACAGGGAGGTGGCCCCGGTCCATCTGACAAATGTGGCTTAAATTTCACCTTTCTGGTAGAACTTGATATTCCCAATATGACAGTCACAGAGAGTAGATGAATCAAGTTCATTTAACCTTTTCGCATAGCTAAACTCCCCAGTTGGGTGGCATTAACAGTCACATATGGATGGATATAAGATTTATATTACTTCCTCCTTGCAAACAAGGAGATAGAAATAAATGAGAGAACCTACACCATCTTATACAAATTTCATTAAGGCAGAATGTTTGAGCCAAGAAATGAACAAACAAAAAATTCATGCTTTAATTAAGGAGCATAAAGGCAATATTCACTAAAAAGACTTGCCCCTTTGGGTTCTCATCCTATAGATCAGGGTACAGCTTGGGTGATAGTCATGCCTCTGGGTAGGGGACATATTGGTAGAGGCTGCTCCTTTGTACTAATTGTGCTTCGTTTTTTACTGTTTTGTCATTTCTATATGCAGAGCAGTGCCACAAAATGGAATGGTTATTACTTTAATAAGTAGAACTTTGTTCTGGGGTTCAGTGCCTTAGACACTTGTATGGACCCTGAACAGAATTCTTCACCATCTGAATTTGAGTTGGTTCAAATATTAAAAATAATGATAACAGTGATGACACCAATATTCTAGCATTGGGTCATGCCACTTGATTAGGAACCTTTAGGACCCTTCTATACCCGAGACTCTTTTCATTGAATGATTCTTGTCAATTTTTATTTTATTTTATTTTATTTTTTTCTAAGTAAGAAGAGGTGAGATAGTGACACATACTCCCTCATTGCTCTAACTAGGATCCACCTGTCAACCTCCACCTGGGACCTAAGCTTGAATCAACTGAGCTATCCTCAGCACTTCACACCAACATTGGACCAACTGAGTTATCCTCAGCATCCGGGGTGACACTTGAACCAATCGAGCCACTGGCTGTGGGAGCAGAAAAAGGAGAGATGGGGGAGAATGAGGGAGAGAGAAGCATATGGTCACCTCTCCTGTGTGTCCTGACTGGGAATTGAACCTAGGATGTCCATACACTGTGCTGATACTTTATCCACAGAGCTACCAGCCAGAACCAACTCTTGTCAAATTTTTTCAAAATTTTATTTAGACAATTAATTTTTAATGGGGTAACATTGGTTGATTACAGTACATAGATTTAGAGAAAACATCTCCAGATCATTTTGACATTTGATTATGTTGTATACCCATCACCCAAAGTCAAATCGTCCTCCACCACCTTTTATTTGGTTTTCTTTATGCCCCCCCTCTTTCTCCTCTCTTATTCCCCCCCATAACCACTGCACTCTTAACTATGTCTATGAGTCTCAATTTTGTATCCCACCTGTGTATGGAATTATACAGTTCTTAGTTTTTTCTGATTTACTTATTTACTCAGTATAATGTTATCAAGGTGCATTCATGTTGTCATAAATGATCCTATGTCATCACTTCTTATGGCTGAGTAGTGTTTCATAGTATATATGTACCACATCTTCTTTATCTAATCCTCTATTGAAGGGCTTTTTGGTTGTTTCCATGTCTTGGCCACCATGAACAATGCTGCAATGAACATGGAGCTGCATGTGTCTTTACATACCAATGTTTTTGAGTTTTGGGGGTATATATCCAGTAGAGAGATTGCTGGATCATATGATAGTTCTATTCTTAATTTTTTGAGGAACCACCATACTTTCTTCCATAATGGTTGTACTACTTTACATTCCCACCAATAGTGAATGAGAGTTCCATTTTCTTCACAGCCTCTCCCATACTTATTACCTGTCTTGTTGATAAAAGCTAACCTAACAGGTGTGAGGTGGTATCTCATTGAAGTTTTGATTTGCATTTCTCCCATAGCTAGTGAAGATGAGCATCTTTTTATATATTTATTGGCCATTTGTATTTGTTCTTGGGAGAAGTGTCTGTTCATGTCCTCTTCCCATTTTTTTATTGGATTGTTTGTTGTTGAGTTTTGTGAGTTCTTTGTATATTTTGAATATTAGGCCCTTATCAGAGCTGTTGTTTGAGAATATCATCTCCCATTTAGTTGACTGTCTGTTTGTTTTGTTGTCAGTTTCTTTTGCTGTGCAGAAGCTTCTTAGTCTGATGTAGTCCCATTCATTTATCTTTGCCTTCACTTCTCTTGCCTTTGGAGTCAAATTCATGAAATGCTCTTTAAAACCAAGGTCCATGAGTTTAGTACCTATGTTTTCTTCTATGTACTTTATTGTTTCAGGTCTTATATTTGGGTCTTTGATCCATTTTGAATTAATTTTAGTACAAGGGGACAAGCTGTAGTCAAGTTTCATTCTTTTGCATGTGGCTTTTCAGTTTTCCCAGCACCATTTATTGAAGTGGATTTCTATACTCCATTCTGTGTTTTTGCACCTTTATCAAAGATGATTTGACCATATATATATATGTGGTTTTATTTCTGCATTCTTTATTCTGTTCTATTGGTCTGTGTGTTTATTTTTCTGTCAGTACCATGCTGTTTTGATTATTGTGGCTCTGTAGTATAATTTGAAGTCAGGTATTATAATGTCCCCCAGCTTCGTTTTATTTCCTTAGGATTACTTTGGATATTTGGGATTTTTTTATGGTTCCATATAAATGTGATGATTCCTTGTTTCATTTCTTTGAAAAGTGATATTAAAATTTTGATGAGAATTGCATTAAATTTTTATATTACTTTGAGTAACATGGCCATTTTAACTATACAGTGTGTTCATAAAGTCATGGTGCACTTTTGAATAGTCACAGGAAAGCAACAAAAGATGATAGAAATGTGAAATCTGCACCAAATAAAAGGAAAACTCTCCCAGTTTCATATCTATTCAATGCTGTTTGACGTGGGCTCACACACAGATTTTTTAGGGCTCCTTAGATAGCTATCCTGTATAGCCTCTACAGACTTGTCACTAACTGATGTCCTACCAGAACTGGGTTTCTCCACCAAACTGCCAGTTTCCTTCAACTGCTTATCCCACCAAGTAATGTTATTCCTATGTGGTGATGCTTCCTTACAAATGCGCCAATATTCACATTGCACTTTGGTCACGGATTCTAATTTAGTGAGCTACAGAACACACTGAACTTTCCTCTGTACCGTCCACATCTTGACTGGCATGGCCGTGGGCTGCTCCGCTGTATACACAGTGTTACATCATCATCTGTGCATGTGCACATGCTGCCACATCATCCTACAGAAACTGTGAGGGTTTTCCTTTTATTTGGTGCAGATTTCACATTTCTATTGTCTTTTGTTGCTTTCCTGTGACTGGTCAAAAGTGCACCATGACTTTACAGACACACTGTATTTATTCTTCCTATCCAAGAACAAGGAATATTTTTCCATTTCATTGTGTGTTTTTTGATTTCCTTTAATAATGCTTTGTAGTTTTTATTATATAGGTCCTTTACATTCTTTGTTACATTTATTCCTAGGTATTTTATTTTTTTTGTTGCAACACTAAAAGGGATTTTTTTTTAGTTCATTTTCTAAAGTTTCATTGTTGGCATATAAGTAAACAATAGATTTTTGTATATTAATTTTGTATCCTGTGGTGTTACTCTATTGCTTTATTGTTTCTAATAGCCTTTCTGTGGAGTCTTTGGGGGTTTCTATACACAGGATCATATCATCTGCAAAAAGTGAAACCTTTATTTCTTCTTTCTCAATATGAATTTTTTTGTTTCTTTTTCTTGTCTGGTTGCTCTGTCTAGAATTTCCAGCACTATGTTGAATAGGAGTGGAAAGAGTGGGCAGCCTCGTCTTGTTTCTAATTTTAGAGGACAAGTTTTCAGTTATTTGCTATTTAATATGATGTTAGTTGATGGTTTGTCATAAATGTTGAGATAATTTTTTCTATACCCATTTTGTTGAGTGTTTTAAACATAAAATAAAATAATTTATTTTATCACATGCCTTTTCTGCATCTATTGATAGGATCATATGGTTTTTGTTTTTTGTTTTGTTGATATGGTGTATCACGTTAATTGTTTTACATATGTTGAACCATCTTTGTGATTCTGGGATGAATTCCACTTGATCATGGTGAATTATTTTTTTAATGTGTTGTATCAATTTGCTAGTATTTTGTTTAGGATTTTTGCATGTGTATTCATTAGAGATATTGATCTGTAGTTTTCTTTTTTGTGTTTTCCTTATCAGGTTTTAGTTGGCCTCAAAAATGTGTTTGGAAGTATTGCTTCTTCTCCAATTTTTTGGAAGACTTTGAGGAGGATAGGAACCAATTCTTCCTTGAATGTTTGATAGAATTCACTAGTATAGCTGTCGGCCATGGACTTTTATTTTTGGGGCAATTTTTGATAGTTGATTCTATGTCCTCCCTGCTTATGGGTCTGTTTAGGCTTTCTACTTCTTCATGATTCATTCCAGAAGATTGTTTTGTTCTAGAAATTTATCTATTACTTCTAGATTGTTAAATTTGTTGGCTTATAGTTTTCATAGTATTTCAGAATAATCCTTTTTTATATCTATGATATCTGAGGTAATTTCTCCTCTTTCATTCTGGATTTTGTTTATATGAGTCCTCTCTTTTCCTTAGTAAGTTTGTCAATTTTGTTGTTCTTTTCAAAGAACAGCTTCTTGTTTTATTGATTTTTTTCTATAGTTTTCTGTTCTGTACTTCATTTATTTCTGCTCTGATTTTTATTATTTCTTCTCTTCTGCTGGTTTTGCGTTGCCTTTGTTTTTCTTTTTCTAGTTTCTTAACATGTGATGTTAAGGTGTTTACTTGGGCTCTCTCTTGTATGTTCATATAAGCCTATAATTACATGAACTTCTCTCTTATTACTACCTTTGCTGCAACCCAGAGATTCTGATACGTCGTGTTGTCATTTTTATTTGTCTGCATATATCTTTTGATCTCTGCTTTTATTTTTTCTTTGACCCAGTCATTTTTTAAAAGTATGTTGTTTAATTTTCACATTTTTGTGGATTTATTTACTTCTTTTTTTGAAGTAGAATTCTAGTTTCAAAGCTTTATGGTCAGAGAATATGCTTGATATAATTTCAATCTTTCTTAATGTGTTAGTTATTTTTGTGGTCCAACATATGGTCAATTCTTGAGAATTTTCCATGTACACAATAGAAAAATGAATACTCTGACATCTTGGGATGAAATGTCCTGTAGATATCTATCATATCCAGTTGTTCTAGTGTTTCATTTAAGGCCAATATTTCTTTATTAGTTTTCTGTTTGGATAAACGATCTAGAGCTGTCAGCAGTGTATTGAAGTCTCCAAGTATGATATATTTTTGTCACTTTTTATTTTTAGTTTAATTAGTAGATGTCTTATATCAGCAGTCCCCAACCCCCAGGCTGTGGACCAGTACCAGTCCACGGGCCATTTGGTACTGGTCCGCAGAGAAAGAATAAATAACTTACATTATTTCCGTTTTATTTATATTTAAGTCTGAACGATGTGTTGTTTTAAAAAAATGACCAGATTTCCTCTGTTACATCTGTCTAAGACTCACTCTTGATGCTTGTCTCGGTCACATGATACATTAATCCATCCCACCCTAAAGGCCGGTCCATGAAAATATTTTCTGACATTAAACTGGTCCGTGGCCCAAAAAAGGTTGGGGACCACTGTCTTATATACTTTGGTGCTCCATGGTTTGGTGCATATATATTAAGAAGTGTTATGTCTTCTTGATTCAATGTCCCCTTTATTATTATGAAATGACAAAATCATCTTTGTCTCTGATTACCTTTGTTGTTTTGTAGTCAGCACTGTTAGATATGAATATGGCTGTACATGCTTTTCTTTGGATATTATTTGCTTGGAGAATCATTTTCCAACTTTTCACTTTGAATCTATTTTTATCCTTGTAGCTTAGATGTGTTTCTTGAAGGCTGCATAAAGTTCAATTTTCTTTTTTGAGCCACTCTGCTACTGTGTGCCTTTTTATTGGTGGCTTCAATTCATTTATATTTAATGTAATTATTGACACTTCAGGGTTTCCTATTGCCATTTTATATATTGCTTTCTGATAGCTCTGTTTCTTGTCTGGTTCTTCTCTTTTGTTTTCCTATTTGGTTGCATTCCGTATTTCTTTTCTTCATTTCCTCTTTTTTTAAGCTATGTGTTTCAGTGGTGGCATTTTCAGGGGTGGTTATCATTAGCTAATGTAAAAAATATATATCACATTCATTGTAGTCCATTATCTCATGAGTGCTTCTGCACTCTATCCTCCTTTTCTACTGCTAATCTTTGTCCTTTCCCCTTTTTTGTATTTATTGTCACAGGTTATCCTTGTTTTTATTGTGATCTTGTTGGGAGCTTTTACTTGTGATTTTGTTTTGTTTTGTTCTTTGTATCAGGTCGAATAACCCCCTTTAGTATTTCCTGAAGTGAAGGTGTTCTGGTGATAAATTCCATCATCTTCTCTATATCTGTGTTTTCATTTCCCCTTCATATTTGAAGAATAGCTTTGATGGATATAGTATTCTTAGCTGGACATTTCTCTCTTTCAGTCCTTTAAATATTGGGGTCCACTCTCTTCTGGCTTGAATTTCTGCTGAGAAATCTGATGATAGTCTAATGGGCTTTCCTTTATGTGTTATATTCTTCTTTTCTCTAGCTGCCTTTAGTATTTTTTTTAATCATGTGATCATTTCATTACAATGTGCCTTGAAGTAGATCTGTTTGGGTTAAGGTAACTCAGTGTTCTGTTTGCTTCTGGGATTCGAGGCTCTAATTCTTTTCACAGGCTTTGGAATTTCTCATTGATTATTTGTTTGAATATGTTCTTTATTCTTTTTCTCTCTCTTCTCCTTCTGATATACCCATTATTCTTGTATTGCTCTTTCTGATGGAGTCAGATAATTCTGGTAGGGCTTTGTCATTTTTTTAAATTTGTGAGTCTCTCTCCTCTTCTCTCTGTAGTATTTCTAGTTGTCTGTCTTCTATTTCACTAATTCTTTCCTCTATCTGTTCTGTTCTATTAGCTAAGCTTTTTACCTGATTTTTAGGTTCAAGTACTGAGGTTTTTTAATCTCTATTTGGTTCTTTTTATAGTTTCAATTTCCTTGGTGAAGTACTGTTTTTGTTCATTAAATTGTTTTTTGATCTCAATAAATTGCCTTTCAGTGCTCTCCTCTATTTCATTGAGTATTTTTAGGACTTTAATTTTGTATTCTCTGTCATTTAACTCTAAGGTTTCCAAGTAATTGAAATTTTTTCTAGAGATTTTTCATCATCTATCTGAGCTAAGGCTCTGTCTTTTGAATCATGATAATTTGATTTCTTTTTCCTTAATGGCATTTGAAAGTGGTATTGTTAATAACACTAATAAGAGATAATTTAAAAAGTAGAATAAATATTGAAAAAAATACAAGGAATAAATGAACATACTATAATGATAAGTGGAACAAAAACTACAGACAACAAGGAGCAGGAACTGAGAAAAAATAACCAAGGAGAAAAAAAGTAAAAAAAGTAAAATGCAACAAAGAAAAATATGAGTTCAAAATATAATAATTTGATGATAAATGCCTTTTGAATTAGAAAAGAAAAAAAGGGAAAAAAAGAAAAAGGAGAAGAAATGGGAAGAGAGAAAAAAGAGAAAATGAAAAAGAATGAAAAAAAGAAAAAGAGAACAAAACAAAAAAAATAGAAGTAATGGTTTCTGAAATAAAATTTTCACAGAAAACAAGAATAAAAAACGTAAGAACTATGGAGAATGAAATTTAAAAGGAAAAAAGAAAAAAGAAAAGAAAAAATGATAAAAAGCATTAAAAAAATTTATTTTTTTTCTAGTTTTCAGAGGTGACTTCTTTCTTTTCCCCAGTGGGTGTTGCTGTACTACAAGTTTTGCCTCTGTGGGGCACTTGGGCAGAGGTCTGCTTGTGTGCCGCTGTGGTAATGCTGTAGGCTGGGCCTCAGTCCCATTGGTAGGCGGTGCTTGTCAGGATTTTGCAATTTTATGGCTCTAGCAATGGTAGTCTCAGTTCTCCAGGTACGTCTCCCCATGTCCCTTCCACCTGAGCTAACAGCCTGGAGACTTAGCTGTGGAGTCAGCCTCAGCCACTGTTTGCATAGCAAGGGGAGCTGTGCACAGCCAGATTCTTCCTCCATTACCTCTCAAAACACAGTTCTGGGCAAGGCAGTGACAATGAGATCCACCAGCGAGATCAGGCAGGGGAGGGCACAGATCACTGATCAAGTGCCTTTCTGCTACACACAGGCAAAATTCTATGGGCCGGCAGGCAGATCTAGCATGTCTCAGGGCCGTGGGTCTGATCTCCATGGGCTTTTCCCATGCGTGCACCCAGTGGTGCAGTTTGGTAGTCCGCCTTGGGCCACGTGTGTGTCCAGGTCCCATGACTCCAGCGAAGCACACAGACACTTACCCCGGCCTGCTCGGGCGCCCAGCGCCTGTGATCTCAAGCAGAGTTGGGAATGCACAGAGATGCTTGTGCCTGCCCACACAAGTGCCCAGTGCTGATAACCTCAAGCTAAGCACTCTGGTGTACACTCAGTGCTGCTAGGTGGGGCTGCTTCCACAGTGCTGGTGATTGGTGATCGTGGAGTCAGGAATGCAGAAAGATGCTCACACTGGCCCATGTGGGCACCTTGCACTGGTAATTTTAGGTGGAGCCAGCCACCCATGCTTGCACTCACCATCTGCCATCTCAGGCAGAGCCAGTGTGTCCTTTCTTTTGTTTGAGCACCTACCCAAACTCAACTCCTTCCCCTTTATCTCAGTCTCTCTACTTAAGCTCCAAACAAAAGTACCCCTTCCTGAGATTAGTGAGGAAAGCAAAATACCCCATCCTCCATCTTATTTCCTTCTGAGTGGATTATATCTTCAGCCACCTTTCTACCCAATCATAACTTTGTCTGGTGTGTGTGTATTTCAGATGCTCTTCAGATTTTTTCTCTGTATTTAGTTGTTAAATTTGTTGAAATTTCAAGGGGAGAGATCAGGAGTATCCCTCACGCCACCATTTCTTTGATGTCACTCAAACTCTTGTCAATTTTAACTGGCTTTACAAGCAGACCCACTGCAGACTTTTTGAGATTTATTTGGCCATATGGTGGTTTTTATTAATATTATTATTATTATTATTAATTTTAATGGGATGACATTGATAAATCAGGGTACACATGTTCAGAGAAAACATCTCCAGGTTATTTTGACATTTGATTATGTTACATACCCATCATCCAAAGTCAAATTATCTTCCATCACCTTCTATTTGGTTTTCTTTGTGCCCCTCCCATCCCCCCCCATAACCACCACCCTCTTGTCCATGTCTCTAAGTCTCATTTTTGGGTCCCCCCTATGTATGGAATCATACAGTTCTTAGTTTTTTCTGATTTACTTATTTCACTCAGTATAATGTTATCAAGGTCCATCCACGTTATTGTAAATGATTCGATGTCATCATTTCTTATGGCTGAGTAGTATTCCATAGTATATATGTACCAAAGCTTTTTAATCCACTCATCCTCTGACAGACACTTGGCCTGTTTCCAGATTTCACTATTGCGAACAATGCTGTCATAAACATGGGGGTGCATTTCTCCTTTTGAAACAGTACTATGGTGTTCCTGGGGTATATTCCTAAAAGTGGGATAGCTGGGTTAAAAGGCAGTTTGATTTTTAAGTTTTTGAGGAATCTCCATACTGTTTTCCATTGTGGCAGCACCAGTCTGCATTCCCACCAGCAGTGTAGGAGAGTCCCCTTTTCTCCACATCCTCGCCAGCACTTATTCTGTGTTGTTTTGTTGATGAACACCATTCTGACTCGTGTGAGGTAATATTTCATTGTGGTTTTAATTTGCATTTCTCTAATGATTAGTGATGTTGAGCATTTTTTCATATGCCTATTGGCCATCTGTATGTCCTCTTTGGAGAAGTGTCTATTCATTTCTTTTGCCGATTTGTTGATTGGATTTTTTGTCTTCCTGGTGTTGAGTTTTTCAAGTTCTTTATAAATTTTGGTTATTAACCTCTTATCAGATGTATTGTTGAATATGTTCTCCCAATCTGTAGTTTGTTTTTTTATTCTGTTCTTATTGTCTTTAACTGTGCAAAAGCTTTTTAGTTTGATATAGTCCCATTTGTTTATCCTTTTATTTCACTTGCCCGTGGAGATAAATTGGCAAATATCTTGCTGCGAGAGGTGTCGGAGAGCTTACTGCCTATGTTTTCTTCTAAGATGCTTATGGTTTTACGGCTTACATTTAAGTCTTTTATCCATTTTGATTTTATTTTTGTAAATGGTGTAAGTTGGTGGTCTAGTTTCATATATTTGCAGGTAGATGTCCAATTTTCCCAACATCATTTGTTAAAGAGGCTGTCTTTGCTCCATTTTATGCTCTTTTCTCCTTTGTCAAATATCAGTTTTCCATAAAGGTGTGGGTTTATTTATGGGTTCTCTGTTCCATTGATCTATATGCCTGTTCTTATGCCAGTACCAGGCTGTTTTGAGTACAATGACCTTGTAGTTTAACTTGATATCTGGAAGTGTGATACCTCCCACTTTATTCTTCCTTTTCAAGATTGCTGAGGCTATTCCTGTTCTCTTGTGGTTCCATGTAAATTTTTGAAATATGGGTTCTATATCTTTGAAGTATGTCATTGGTATTTTAATTGGTATTGCATTGAATTTTTAAATTGATTTGGGTAATATAGACATTTTAATGATGTTTATTCTTCCTATCCATGACCACATGTTTTTATCTTCCTTGATTTTTTTATCAATGTTTTATAATATTTCAAGTACAATTCTTTAATCTCCTTGGTTAAATTTACTATTAATAATTTTGGTTGTAATAGTGAAGGGGATTGTTTTATTTATTTCCCTTTCTGAGAGTTCACAGTTGTTGTATAAAGATGCCTCTGATATCTGAGTATTAATTTTATATCCTGCCACCTTGCTGAATTCATTTATCAGGTCCAGTAGTTTTTTGACTGAGACTTTAGGGTTTTCTGTATACAATATTATATCATCTGCAAATAATGATAGTTTTACTTTTTCTTTTCCAATTTGTATGCCTGTTATTTCTTCTTCTTGTCTGATTGCTGTGGCTAGGACTTCCAGAACTATGTTGAATAAGAGTGGTGAAAGGGGGCACCCCTCCATTGTTCCTGATCTTAAGGAGATTGCTCTTAATTTTTGCCCACTGAGTATGATGTTCACTGTGGGTTTGTCATAGATGGCCTTTATCATGTTGAGGTATGTTCCCTGTAATCCTGCTTTGCTGAGAGTTTTGATCATGAATGGGGTGCTGGATTTTATCACATACTTTTTCTGCATCTATTGAAATTATCATGTGATTTTTCTCCTTCTTTTTGTTTATGTGATGAATCTAATTAACTGATTTGCAAATATTGTACCAGCCTTGCCTCCCCAGAATAAATCCCACTTGATCATGATGTATGATTTTGTTCATATATTACTGGATCCGGTTTGCTAATATTTTGTTGAGGATTTTAGCATCTAAATTCATCAGGGATATTAGCCTATAAGTTTTTCTACCTCAGCTTTTTTAAAATTTCCATTTGCATAAAAAATTTTTTTCTATCCTTTTACCTTCAGTCTATGTGCATCTTTTGTTTTAAGGTGTGTCTCTTGTAGACAGAATATGTATGAGTCCTGTTTTCTTAACCACACAGCTACCCTGTCTTTTGATTGGATCATTTAATCTATTTACACTTAAGGTTATTATTGATATGTAGTTGTTTATTTCCATTTTATTCTTTAAAGCTGTATTCCTCTTTTGCTATATTCTTTTTTCCCTTTGATCTGTTTACAACAAACCCACAGCATTTCTTGCAGCATTGGTTTAGTTGTATTGAATTTCTTGAGGTTTTTTTTGGTCTGAGAAGCTTTTTATTTCTCCTTAAATTTTAAACAATTGCCTTGCTGGATAAAGTAGTCTTGGTTGTAGGTTCTTGTTCTGCATTACTTTATTTATTTTATTTTTTTATTTTTTTATTTTTAATAAATAAATTTTTATTAATTTTAATGGGATGACATCAATAAATCAGGTTTCATATATTCAAAGAAAACATGTCCAGGTTATCTTGTCATTCAATTATGTTGCATACCCATCACCCAAAGTCAGATTGTTCTCCGTCACCTTGTATCTAGTTTTCTCTGTGCTCTTCCCCCCCACTTCCCCTCTCCCTCCTTTCCTCCCCCCCCCATAACCACCACACTCTTGTCCATGTCTCTTTTATTTATTTATTTATTTTTTAAAATCAGGTTACATTTATTCAAAGATCAACAAGTCCAGGTTATCTTGTCTTTCAATTATGTTGCATACCCATCACCCAAAGTCAGATTGTCCTCTGTCACCTTCTATCTAGTTTTCTTTGTGCCCCTCCCACTCCCCCTTTACCTCTCCCTTTCCCCCCTCCCCCCGTAACCACCACACTCTTCTCAATGTCTCTTAGTTTCACTTTTATGTCCCACTTACGTATGGAATAATGCAGTTCCTGGTTTTTTCTGATTTACTTATTTCACTTCGTATAATGTTATCAAGATCGCACCATTTTGCTGTAAATGTTCCGATGTCATCATTTCTTATGGCTGAGTAGTATTCCATAGTGTATATGTGCCACATCTTCTTTATCCAGTCGTCTATTGATGGGCTTTTTGGTTGTTTCCATGTCCTGGCCACTGTGAACAATGCTGCAATAAACATGGGGCTGCATGTGTCTTTACGTATCAATGTTTCTGAGTTTTTGGGGTATATACCCAGTAGAGGGATTGCTGGGTCATAAGGTAGTTCTATTTTCAGTTTTTTGAGGAACCACCATACTTTCTTCCATAATGGTTGTACTACTTTACATTCCCACCAACAGTGTATGAGGGTTCCTTTTTCTCCACAGCCTCTCCAACATTTGCTATTACCTGTCTTGTTAATAATAGCTAATCTAACAGGTGTGAGGTGGTATCTCATTGCAGTTTTGATTTGCATTTCTCTAATAACTAAAGAAGATGAGCATCTTTTCATATATCTGTTGGCCATTTGTACTTCCTCCTGGGAGAAGTGTCTGTTCATGTCCTCTTCCAATTTTTTTATTGGATTGTTTGTTTGTTTGTTGTTGAGTTTTATGAGTTCTTTGTATATTTTGGATATTAGGCCCTTATCTGAGCTGTTGTTTGAAAATATCATTTCCCATTTAGTTGGCTTTCTGTTTATTTTGTTATCAGTTTCTCTTGCTGAGCAAAAACTTCTTAGTCTGATGTAGTCCCATTCATTAATTTTTGCCTTCACTTCTCTTGCCTGTGGAGTCAAATTCAAAAAATGCTCTTTAAAACCCAGGTCCATGAGTTGAGTACCTATGTCTTCTTCTATGTACTTTATTGTTTCAGGTCTTATGTTTAGATCTTTGATCCATTTTGAGTTAATTTTAGTGCAGGGGGACAAACTGTAGTCCAGTTTCATTCTTTTGCATGTGACTTTCCAGTTTTCCCAGCACCATTTATTGAAGAGGCTTTCTTTTCTCCATGGTATGTTCTTGGCCCCTTTATCAAAAATTATTTGACTATATATATGTGGTTTTATTTCTGGACTTTCTATTCTGTTCCATTGGTCTGAGTGTCTATTTTTCTCCCAATACCATGCTGTTTTGATTGTCGTGGCCCTATAATAGAGTTTGAAGTCAGGTATTGTAATGCCCCCAGCTTCATTCTTTTTCTTTAGGATTGCTTTGGCTATTTGGGCTTTTTTATAGTTCCATATAAATCTGATGATTTTTTGTTCCATTTCTTTAAAAAATGTCATTGAAATTTTGATGGGAATTGCATTAAATTTGTATATTGCTTTGGGTAATATAGCCATCTTGATTATATTTATTCTTCCTAACCAAGAACAAGGAATATTCTTCCATCTCATTATATCTTTCTCAATTTCTCTTAACAATGGTTTATAGTTTTCATTATATAAGTCCTTTACATTCTTTATTATGTTTATTCCTAAGTATTTTATTTTTTTTGTTGCGATTGTGAAGGGGATTATTCTTTTGAGTTCATTCTCAATTGTTTCATTGTTGGCATATAGAAAGGCTATTGACTTCTGTATGTTAATTTTGTATCCTGTGACCTTACTGTATTGGCTTATTGTTTCTAGTAGTCTTTTTGTGGATTCTTTGGGGTTTTCGATGTATAGGATCATATCATCTGCAAAAAGTGATACCTTTACTTCTTCTTTTCCGATATGGATGCCTTTTATTTCTTTGTCTTGTCTGATTGCTCTGGCTAGAACCTCTAGTACCACATTAAATAATAGTGGAGAGAGTGGACAACCCTGTCTTGTTCCTGATTTAAGGGGGAAAGCCTTCAGTTTTGTGCTATTTAATATGATGTTAGCTGATGGTTTATCATATATGGCCTTTATCATGTTGAGGTATTTTCCTTCTATACCCATTTTGTTGAGAGTCTTAAACATAAAATTGTGTTGTATTTTATCGAAAGCCTTTTCTGCGTCTATTGATAAGATCATGTGGTTTTTGTTCTTTGTTTTGTTGATATGGTGTATTATGTTAACCATTTTACGTATGTTGAACCATTCTTGAGATTCTGGGATGAATCCCACTTGATCGTGATGTATTATTTTTTTAATATGTTGTTGTATTCGATTTGCTAGTATTTTGTTTAGTATTTTAGCATCTGTATTCATTAGAGATATTGGTCTGTAGTTTTCTTTTTTCATGCCATCCTTGCCTGATTTTGGTATGAGAGTTATGTTGGCCTCATAAAATGTGTTTGGAAGTATTGCTTCTTCTTCAATTTTTTGGAAGACTTTGAGTAGAATAGGAACCAAGTCTTCTTTGAATGTTTGATAAAATTCGCTGGTATAGCCGTCAGGTCCTGGACTTTTATTTTTGGGGAGGTTTTTAATAGTTTTTTCTATTTCTTCTCTACTAATAGGTCTGTTTAGGCTTTCTGCTTCTTCTTGACTCAGTCTAGGAAGGTTGTATTGTTCTAGGAATTTATCCATTTCTTCTAGATTGTTGAATTTAGTGGCATAAAGTTTTTCATAGTATTCTACAATAATTCTTTGTATATCTATGATGTCCGTGGTGATTTCTCCTCTTTCATTTTGGATTTTGTTTATATGGATTCTTTCTCTTTTTTCCTTGGTAAGTCTTGCCAAGGGTTTGTCAATTTTATTGATCTTTTCAAAGAAACAGCTCTTTGTTCTATTAATTTTTTCTATAGTTTTACTGTTCTCTATTTCATTTATTTCTGCTCTGATTTTTATTATCTCCTTTCTTCTGCCAGTTTTGGGTTGTTTTTGTTCTTCTTTTTCTAGTTCCTTAAGGTGTGAAGTTAAGTGGTTCACTTGGGCTGTCTCTTGTTTGTTCATATATGCCTGAAGTGATATGAACTTCCCTCTTATCACTGCTTTTGCTGCATCCCATAGATTCTGATATGTTGTATTGTCATTTTCATTAGTCTGTATATATCTTTTGATCTCTGCACTAATTTCTTCTTTGACCCATTCATTTTTTAAAAGTATGTTGTTTAGTTTCCACATTTTTGTGGGATTTTTTTCCTACTTTTTGCAGTTGAATTCTAGTTTCAAGGCCTTATGATCAGAAAATATGCTTGGTACAACTTCGATTTTTCTGAATTTGCTGATGTTGTTTTTGTGGCCCAACATATGGTCAATTCTTGAGAATGATCCATGTACACTAGAGAAAAATGTATACTCGGTCACTTTGGGATGAAATGTCCTGTAGATGTCTATTATATCCAGGTGCTCTAGTGTTTTGTTTAAGGCCACTATATCTTTGTTGATTCTCTGTTTGGATGACCGATCTAGAGCCGTCAACGGTGTATTGAGGTCTCCAAGTATGATTGTATTTTTGTCAGTTTTTGTTTTAAGGTCAATAAGTAGCTGACATATATTTTGGTGCTCCTTGGTTTGGTGCATATATATTAAGAATTGTTATGTCTTCTTGATTCAGTGTCCCCTTAGCCATTATGAAATGGCCATTTTTGTCTCTGAGTACTTTTTTTGTCTTGTAGTCAGCATTATCAGATATGAGTATTGCTACGCCTGCTTTTTTTTGGATGTTATTTGCTTGGAGTATTGTTTTCCAGCCTTTCACTTTGAGTTTGTTTTTATCCTTGTTACTTAGATGAGTTTCCTGTAGGCAGCATACAGTTGGATTTTCTTTTTTAATCCATTCTGCTACTCTGTGCCTTTTTATTGGTGAGTTTAATCCGTTTACATTTAGTGTAATTATTGACACTTGTGAGTTCTCTATTGCCATTTTATAGATTGCTTTCTGTTAGTTTTGTGTCTTGTTTGATCCTTCTCTTTCATTTTTTTATCTTTTGTTTTTATTTGGTGTATTCCATACATCTTTCCACTGTTGCTATCTTTTTTATCTCATGTGCTTCTCTGGTGGTTTTTTCAATGGTGGTTACCTTTAGGTAATGAAAAGGGTTCCTACCCTGTTCATTGTAGCGCACTATTTTGTGAGTATTTTTGCACTCCATCGTCCTTTGCTACTGTTAATCTCCATCCTCTCTCCCTTCTTTTTGTTGTTGTCACAGTTTAAATTTGGTTTTATTGTGTTCTTCTTGGAGCTTTTACTTGTGGCTTTATTTTTTTTTGTTCTTTGTATCTGATTGGAGAACCCCTTTAGTAATTCCTGGAGTGGGGTTTTTCTGATGATAAATTCCCTCATCTTTTCTGTATCTGTGAATGTTTTTATTTCTCCTTCATATTTGAAGGATAGCTTTGATGGGTATAGTATTCATGGCTGAAAGTTCCTCTCTTTCAGGACTTTAAATATTGGGGTCCACTCTCTTCTAGCTTGTAGAGTTTCTGCTGAGAAATCTGATGATAATCTAATGGGCCTTCCTTTATATGTTGTATTCTTCTTTTCCCTGGCTGCCTTGAGAATTTTTTCTTTGCCTTTGGTTTGTGCCAATTTCATTATGATGTGCCTTGGAGTAGGTTTGTTGGGGTTAAGAAAACTCGGAGTTCTGTTTGCTTCTTGAACTTGAGGCTTTAGTTCTTTCCACAGGCTTGGGAAGTTCTCATCTATTATTTGTTTGAGTATGTTCTCCATTCCATTTTCTCTCTCTTCTCCCTCTGATATACCTATTATTCTTATGTTATTCTTTCTGATGGAGTCAGATAATTCTTGTAGGGCTATCTCATTTTTTTAAATTTTTGAGTCTCTTTCTTCCTCTCTCTGTTGTGCCTCAAGTTGCTTGTCTTCTATTTCACTAATCCTTTCTTCTATCTGGCCTCTTCTATTAGCTAAGCTTGTTACCTTGTTTTTCAGCTCATGAATTGAGTTTTTCATCTTTGTTTGATTTGTTTTTATAGTTTCAATTTCCTTGGACATATATTCTTTGTGTTCATTGAGTCGTTTTCTGAGCTCCCTAAATTGCCTTTCTGTGTTTTCTTGTATATCTCTGAGTATTTTTAGGATTTCTATCTTGAATTCTCTGTCATTTAACTCCAGGGTTTCCAATATATTAAATTTTTTCTCCATAGATTTTTCCTCATCTAGCTGTGTTACCTCTCTTTCTTTTGTATCCATGATATTCGATTTTCTCTTCCTTAATGGTATCTGAGGGTGGTTTTGTTGATAGTATTAATGAGATTTAATAAAAATTAAAAGTTAAAGAAATAAAAAATTGAAAAAAGTTGTTTTTTTTAAAAAAATTAATAATGAAATAAAGAAAAATAAAATAAAATAAAAATTTTAAAAAAGGAAATTATTTCCCCCCTCCTTTTTTTCTCTCCTCTCCTCTCCCTTCTTTCTTGAGAAAATCTTGTGGTGAACTGTGAATTATATTGTATTTAATAGAACAAACAATGCCTGTAATGGAGGGCCTGAATTGAGAAAAAGTAATAAAGGGGCAAGAAAAAAAAAAAAGGGGGTGGGGTTATGGACCCACAAAAAGCAAATAATGAAAAAATTTGGATCAAGAATAAAATGATTTGCGTTTAGGTGTTGGTTGACTAAGAGTTATGATGAGAGGAGTAAGAGGGAAACAGGAAAATGGGGGGACAAATTAAAAAATTACTATTGTATTTAGTGGAACAAGATCTTGATAAAATGGAGAGCCAGGGATGGGAGCACTGCTAGTGAGTTAAAAAGGTGAAGTAAAAACCCCCCATAATGCCACAAACATAAGTTTGTGTCTCAGATAAAATAATTCATTTGTTATTGAGGTTTGAATGAGAGGAGATGTAAAGGAAAAAGGAAGAAACTAATATAGAGGGAGAAAAGAAGAGAGAGAGAGGAAAAAAAGAGGGAACCACTAAAAGAAGAAAAAAGAAAAAAGAGGAGAGAGAGAGAGAGTTAAGGGTTTTGGAGTGCAACCCTCATAGAAAGGAAGAGGAAAGAAAAGATAATGGGAGATGTAACACTTATGGGTAGTGTAGTTCAAAGAGAGGAGAGAGTAAGACCGGTAGGGAGTTAAACGACCAGATTGGAGGAGGAAAAAAAAAAGAAAAAAGAAAAAAAAATCAAGGATGAAGATAAGAGAAACAAACGAACAAATATAATAAAATGGGATAGGTTATAAAGTCTGCGGATTATTCTGATTTTGAGATGTTATCTTCTTGCTTTTTCTTTTCTCTCCCTCTTCCTGGTCGGCGACTCTGTACCCCGGCTTCTGCCCCTTTGGCACGCTCAGGTAGAGGTTTGCAGTTGATAAGTCTCTATGGCGATGTCATGTATTGTGCTTCAGTCTCGTTGGCAGTCGAGGCTCATTAGCGTTTATAGGCTCCGACAGTGAGAGAGTCCGTGTTCCAGGAGCCTCTCTCCTAGTCTTTCCTTCCTCAACCAGCAGCCTGAGAATCAAGCTATGGGGTTGCTGCTGCCTCTGCCTGGATAGTAAGAGGCTCAAAGAGCGGGCAACTCCCCATTCTTATTTCCACTCAGCACAGGGCTCTGGGTAAGGCTCAGTCAGTCAGAGCTGCTAGCATAATCAGCCGGGGCTTTCGCCTACTCAGAGACCTCTGGCTCTGTCACTCTGTCCGGTAACGTGGGCGGGTCTGCGCGCGCAGACCAGGATGTTATACCGGAAGTCTCGCCCTCTGAGTGAAACCCCCCGCCCGCACTGAAAACTTCCAATATTGGAATTGGCTCTCGCTCGTCCCCGTGTGCCGCTCTTTCAAGGCGCTGGGGCGGCCTGTGACTCCGCCCTCGGCCCACACAAAGGCCCCCGACTCTGCCCCTCCGTGGGACAACACGGGCTCCCACTCCGGAGGTGCTGGGAGGAGTCTCCTTCCCACTCTCCGTGCGCGCAGACCAGGATGTGAGGCCGGAGTCTCGCCCTCTGAGTGAAACCTCCCGCCCGCACTGAAAAGTTCCAGTGTTGGAATTAGCTCTCGCTTCCTCCCCGTGTGCGGCTCTCCCAGGGCGCTGGGGCAGCCCGGAGGCTTTCGGCCCACACAATGGCCTCTGACTCTGCCTCTCTGTGGAGTAACACGGGCGCACCCTCCGGGGGCTTTGGAAGGAATCTCTCGCCCACTATGCGCCTACCAGGGGATCAGGTAAAATGGCTGCGCCGCTTGTCTTTCTTTTCTGGGTTTGGCGCGAGTGTTAGCTGTATTGCCCAGGTTGTCACAGGAACAGTTTTTCCTTGGCTTAGATCTCCATGCCACAGCCTGGTTCGGCCATTTGTGCCGCGGCCTGGATCTATTCACCCCCTTTGCCCGCCTTAGTTTCTATATTCTCAGTTTCCAGTGAAAATCGCCCTGTTTAGGTTAGTGAGGAAGGCGGAGCATTTCTTACTCCCTATTTCCTTCGGGGTTTGGTTATATATTTAGCCAATTTTTCGCTTGATCATACCTTTGGGTGTATTGCAAAACATCTGGAGGCTCCAAGGATAGGTTTTTCTGTTTCTGGTTGAAGATCTTGTTGAGGTTTGGGGGAGATTTATCGGTATCGCTTCCTACTCCACCATTACTCTCTCTGCATTACTTTAAATATTTCTTGCCATTCTCTTCTGGCCTCAAGTATTTCTGTTGAGAAGTTGGATGTCATCCTTATGGGGGCTCCTTTTTAGGTGATAGCCTTTTTTTCTCCAGCAGCTTTTAATATTTTCTCTTTATCACTTAGCTTTGGTATTTTAATTATGATGTGTCTTTGTGTAGATTTCTTTGGGTTTCTCTTTAATGGAGTTCTCTGTGGTTCTTGAACTTGTGAGAGTTTCTCCTGCATTAATTTAGGGAAGTTTTCAGCTATGATATGATTGAACAAAGTCTCTATCCCTTGTTCTTTCTCTTTGTCTTCAGAAACCCCTATGATGCAGATGTTATTTTTCTTCATGTTTTCACAGAGCTCTCTTAGAGTTTCCTCAGACTTTTTCAGTCTCTTTTCTTATTTCTGCTCTGCTTTGGTGCCTTCATTTATCTTGTCCTCTAACTCGCTGATTTGATCCTCATCTTCATCTATCCTGCTTTTAATTCTATCCATTGTAGTCTTCATTTCTGATATTGTATTTGTCATTTCTGACTGATTCTTTTTTATTTGAATGTCCTTTTTATATTTGCTATGTCTTTATTTAGGTGTTCGTAATGACTATCTATTGTTATTCTAAGATCTTTGAGCATCTTAACAATCATTATTTTAAACTCTGCATCTGGTTATTTGGTTATATCTGACTCATTCAGGTTCTTTTCTGGGGATTTCTCTTGATTCATTTGTGTTGCATTTCTCTGCCTTTGCATTTTGTCTGTGTATAAGAAGGTTTTGGCCACTGAAGTCCAATGTGTGTGGCCTCTGTGTTCCCTATGTGTGGTCTGTCTGCAGGCCCACCACCCCCTCTGCCATTGCTGCCTAGGGCATTTGAGTATGTGTGTTGCTGGTGCTAGGCCACTGGGGCTGTCACTGTGGTTTCCAGCTCTCCTCCACAGAATGGGCTGTGATCACATGCCTGGGTCTACAAGTTTTACGGCCTTGGCCTTCGCCCCACCCCCGCAGGTGGGGTTATGTGCTGTGTCCGGGCCACAAGCTCTGCACCACAGGCTGTGGTGAGCTCCTTTGCTCAGCTATGGGTCTCTGCCTGTTTCTGGGCTTTCACCTGGCCTCTGCAGGATGAGGCGCCTCATGGTTGGTTGCAAGCCTTGGCTCCGCTGGCTGGGTAGGCTGCGCACCTATGCTCAGTCACGAGACTCTGCCTATTCTGTGCTTTCGCCCCATCCCTGCGGGAGGAGGCCAGTACGATTGGCTGGAAGCCTTGGATCTGTGAGCCAGGTGGGGCTGTGCACCCGCACTTAGTTGTGGGACTTCACCTGTCCTTTGCTTTCTCCCCTCCTCCACAGGAGGAGTCGGCTCATGTGTTGGCCTGCAAGCCTTGGTTCCAAGGGCCAGGCAAGGCTGCGTGCCCATGCACTCTTGCTAAGAGGCAAGTCTCTACCCCTTCTGGGGCTCCCGCCCTTCCCCCGCAGGCAGGATAGCAGGCAGGCCCACAGCTGGGCCTGACTACTTTTGCATGTTTGATCTGCCCCTGCCGGGCAAGACTGAGCTCATACCTGGGCCTCAGTCTGGCTGGCTGGCTTCTGCCCTTGCTGATGTAACCTTTCTTCCATGTCCCACCACTGCCTGCCCTCTGATGAGCCCTCAGCCGTGTGGGTGGGGGTGCTGCAGCTCAGACCCTAACACTCAATACTGTAGTCCTGAAAGCTCCCTTCTTCTAAGCGACTCTGCTCTGAGTGCCCCGGGAGAGCTTATTTGGCTGGTGTCCTTCTTCCCTTTGTTGGTATTGCTGTTTCCAGGGGAAATATTTGCTTTAGATTTGGGGAGTGACTCAGCCCAGGGGTTAGAGTGGCTGTCCCTCAAAGTGTTTCTCCCTGTGCCTCCTAGATTACACTCTCTTCCCACTGCTCTGGTCCTCTCCTCTCTACCGTCCCCCAGAGCCCTGGGTGGGTGGTTGTGAGAGAGGTTTTCTGTATAGTCCCTTTAAGAAGAATCCTGGGTCCGAGAAATTGTTCTCTTTCTGACTTGTTTTGCAGCTAAATACTGTCTGTAATCCTCTTCTAGGCTCTGGGGCTGCAGGCTGGGGCTATGTTTCTGGGGCTCAGGACCCTCCCCTCTCCGTTAAACTCACTTCCCGCCACATGAGTCTCTCCGGGCTGCTGTTTGTTCCTGGGGCTGGGCAGCCCTCTCCGCATTTCTGCTTTTCCTGCCAGTCTCGGTGTAACTTCTTCAGTGTTCCTTGGTTAAAGAGTTCTCTTAGTTTAGTCCAAAGTTGGTTTTTCCAGATAATAGTTCTTTAAAATTAAGTTGTAATCCATTTTGGTTCTGGGAGGTGGAAGTTGATATGTCCACCTACTCCATTACCATCTTGCCACTCCCATATGGTGGTTTTTACTGTTTGGAATTTGCATGATGTTAGTCAGGATCATGTTCTGTTCTTTACTATAGACCTCACCATTCCATCATTTTACCCTTTCCCAGGACAAGGAAGCATTTTATTTTGTAATTTTTCATTTAAGGGATTTGAGTAAAATAACCATTTTTATGCACTCTACACTTTATAATAACTTGCAATATAATTTAAAGAGGGAAGAGAAAAGAATTAGTATTTATTTGGTAGCTACTTTCTACCAGGCTTTTTATTTGTGTTATTTCAGTTAATATCCACAGAAACATTTTGAGTAACACAGTATCTTCCATTTCACAAATGAGTAGAATAACATTGCATAAATAGTTTCTGTATACTTAGAACAATGCACACAGGATAGGTTCAGAACTATATTTCTAGGCCTTTCCTCCTTTCAGCTTGTAGCCCTCAAGGTTTATAAAGACTGCAGGCAGTAGCTTGCCTCTGCTTGTTGAACAAGACCAGGTAACAAATACTAGCAATGCAAGGAACAAAAAATTCATTTTGAAAACAGAGTACAATGCTATGTGCCTTTTCTTTCTTTCTTGAACAAAACACCCACTGATTTCAAGGGCACTTTTGTGTTGATAAAAATTGTTGAGGTAATCTTCTATCCTTGATTACTAGTTATATATATATGAAATCATATTTTCTATTTTCCATGTCCCCACAATATAATAGGGGAAATCAGTATCAGTAATTTTGCTGTTTAACACAGTTATGTTTATGCAATGCATAGAAATTCCTGCTGAATTTTGCAGTGGAAAATAACTAATACTGACAGATATTTACCTGTTATTATAATACTGATACTGCCATTTCCATCTTTCACAAAAATGTATGTGTGTGTGTGTGTGTGTGTATCTATACTTTTATACCTGACATATTTCCATCTATCATTTATACTCTAAGAAGGTGTGGAAGTAGTAATACAACACAACAGAACCACTATCGTAAGATATAGAAAAGCAGTAAGAGAGAAATGGTCTTGCTGTTGACTCAAGTAAAGTAGAATGATCTTATGATTCAGGCCTGATTTACTTAATGACTTTATTGCATACGGACAGTGTCAGAAGGCCATTGTAAAACATTCATTTGCCTTAGCATATTGTTGCTTTTTAAAGTCATGACTCCAACCTTATCAGAATGTTAGAACAGCAGGCCTGCCAACTGCATTTATTGACTGTCAGGAAACCCATCTGTAAGACAGTGATATGGGAATCTGGCATCTGTGAAATGTGATTTTATTTTACTGAGAATAAAGAAGCTATATACTATATTCTTGCAATGATGAGCACTGAATTTGTCTATTAGAAGACTGCAACAGTTGTGCTTTATTTCTTAATTAATTTTTGCCAGAACTTAGAAAGGACCTAACTTGTAATGTATGGAGCAGGGAATACATATAGTCAATAATATTGTCATAACTTTGTTTGATGAAAGGTAGTTACTACACGTATGCTGAGCACATCATAAGGTATATATGTGTTGAATCACTATGTTGTACACTTGAAACTAATATATTGTATGCCAACTATACTTTAATAAAAAAGGAAAGGACCTAACCCAGTTCCTATAGTTCAGATGAAGAAAATTGGGAGCTGTAATCTGACAAAGCACTCAAACAGGCTACTTAACGTTTTTGATACCATAGACCCCTCTGCTGGCAGTTGAAACTTGTGGCTGTCTTCCCAGTATGATTTATTTTTTTTCCCCAGTATGATTTAAATGCATGAAATAAAACATTTATGTTTATAAGGGAAGCCAATTATATTGAAATACATTTATAAAAATAGGATATATAAATTTATGCTGAAGAAATATATTTATTATTTGATTAATGAAACGTTGAAGAGTTAAACACTATATTAAGATTTTCAGGAATAGGTCCTGACCTGGTATTTCACTTAGTTAAAGCATTGAACCCATACTCAAAGGTTGCAGGTTCGATTTCCAGACAGGGCACGTGTAAGAATCAACCAATGAATGCATAATCTATTCATTCTTCTCCATTCCTCTCTCTCTAAAATCAATCAATAAAAAATTTGCAAGAATAGTAATGTGGAAATATAAGTGATTTCTATTAGTGACAAACTCACAAGTAATGCTAAGACTAATGGGTCTTAGCTAAGTTTTAGTTAAAGGTTATGCAAAATCTAATTTTTTCTTACATACCAACATACCTCTGATCTCTTATTTTTTTAAATTTTATTTTATATTGGTTATATTTTATATAGTGTTCCCTTCGATATTTCCAGTACCCAGCTGGTAACCATAAATAATTATCACAGTATTATTGACTATATATACTATGCTTTACTTACATCCACATGATTATTTTGCAACTAGCAATTTGTGCTTCATAATTTTTTCACCCAGTCCACCAATCTCCACCCCTTTGGCAACCTCCAGTTCGCTCTCCATGTCTTTGAGTCTGATTCAGTTTTGTTTGTTGATTTATTAATTTCTTTTTTCTTTTCTCTTTTCTTTTCCCTTCCCTTCTTTTTTTTTCTTTTCCTTTTTCTTAAGGAAGACCCTTTAACATTTCATGTAATACTGGTTTGGTGGTGACAAACTCCTTTAGCTTTTTCTTGTCTGGGAAACTCTTTATCTGTCCTTTGATTCTAAATGATAGCTTTGCTAATTAGTGTAATCTTGATTGTAGGTCCTTGCTTTTGATCACTTTTCTTTTTTTTAGAATGTTTCTTGTCAGTTCCTTCTGGCCTAAATGTTTCTGTTGAGAAATGAGCTGCCAGTTTTATGGGAGCTTCCTTGTAGGTAACTAACTGCTTTTCTTTTCTTTTTTTTCTTTTTTGCTGCTTTTAAGAGTCTCTCTTTAACCTTTGGCATTTTAATTATGATATGTTTTTGTATGGGCCTCTTTGGGTTCATCTTGTCTTGGACTGTCTGCATTTCCTGGATTGTATATCTATTTCTATCACCATGTTAGGGACGTTTTATGCCATTATTTTTTCAAATAGGTTTTCAATTTCTTGCTCTCTCTTTTCTTCCAGCATTCCCTGACATGATGTTGGTATGCTTGAAGTTGTCCTTGAGGCTCTTTACACTATCCTCATTTTATTTATTTATTTATTTATTTATTTATTTATTTATTTACTATTCTGATGGGGTGTTTTTCCTTCATTATATTCCAAATTGCTGATTTGGTTCTTGGATTTATCTACTCTACTTTTGATTCCCTGTATATTATTCTTAATTTCAGTTAGTGCACACATCATTTATGACTGGTCCTTTTTTATTTCTTTTTTTCTTTTGCAACAGAGAGAGAGGGTCAGTCAGGGAGGAAGGAAGAGAGATGAGAAGCATCAACTTGTTGTGGCACTTTTTTATTTATTCTATTTTTATTTTTATTTTTTTGTATTTTTCTGAAGTTGGAAACAGGGAGGCAGTCAGACAGACTCCCGCATGTGCCTGACTGGGATCCACCCGGCATGCCCACTAGGGGGCAATGCTTCGCCCATCTGGGGCATTGCTCTGTTGCAACCAGAGGCATTCTAGCGCCTGAGGCAGAGGCTGCAGAAGCCACAGAGCCATCCTCAGTGCCCGGGCCAACTTTGCTCAAATGGAGCCTTGGCTGTGGGAGCGGAAGAAAGAGAGACAGAGAGGAAGGAGAGGGGGAGGGGTGGAGAAGCAGATGGGTGCTTCTCCTGTGTGCCCTGGCC
Source organism: Saccopteryx leptura (assembly GCF_036850995.1). Taxonomy (NCBI): domain Eukaryota; kingdom Metazoa; phylum Chordata; class Mammalia; order Chiroptera; family Emballonuridae; genus Saccopteryx; species Saccopteryx leptura. The sequence continues at coordinate 90,134,820 of NC_089506.1, read as the reverse complement.
GGGAATCAAACCCGGGACTCCCACACCCCAGGCCAATACTCTACCACTGAACCAACTGGCCAGGGCCATGTGGCACTTTATTTGATCATTGATTGCTTCTTATATGTGCCTTGACCAGGGGACTCCAGTTGAGCCAGTGACCCCTTGCTCAAGCCAGTAACCTTGGGCTCAAGCCAGAGACCTTGGGCTTCAAGCCAGTGACTTTTGGGCTCAAGTCAGCAATCTTTGGGGTTAAGCCAGCAATTATGGGGTAATGTTTATGATTCCATGCTCAACCCAGTGACCCTGCACTCAAGCTGGATGAGCTTGTGCTCAAGCTGGTGACTTCTGGGTTTTGAATCTGGGTCCTCAGCGTCCCAGGCTGATTGATGCTCTATCTACCGTGCAACTGCTTCGTCAGGCCTTATAATGTGTTTTAAACTCTGCATCTAGTTGATTGCTTATCTCCATTTTGTTTAGTTATTTTTCTGGAGTTTTGTTTTATTCTTTCATTTGGGACATGTTCCTTTGTCTCCTCAATTTGGCTGCCTCCTTGTGTTTGTTTCTATGTATTAGATGGTGCCTGTTATGTCTCCCAGCCTTGGTAGAGTGGTCTAGTGTAGTAGGTGTTCTTTTTTTTTTTTTTTTTTTCATTTTTCTGAAGCTGGAAACAGGGAGAGACAGTCAGACAGACTCCCGCATGCGCCCGACCGGGATCCACCCGGCATGCCCACCAGGGGGCGATGCTCTGCCCATCCTGGGCGTCGCCATGTTGTGACCAGAGCCACTCTAGCACCTGAGGCAGAGGCCACAGAGCCATCCCCAGCGCCCGAGCCATCCCCAGCACCCGGGTCATCTTTGCTCCAATGGAGCCTTGGCTGCGGGAGGGGAAGAGAGAGACAGAGAGGAAAGCGCGGCGGAGGGGTGGAGAAGCAAATGGGCGCTTCTCCTGTGTGCCCTGGCCGGAAATCGAACCCGGGTCCTCTGCACGCTAGGCCGACGCTGTAGTAGGTGTTCTTTAGAGTCCAGTGGCATAACCTTCATGATCACCCAAACTGCACACTCAAGGTACACCTGCCCCCTTTGTAGTGTACACCCTCCTTTTGCGTTGTAGTTGTGTCTTGATTGCTGTTGACACGTTAATGGGAGGGACTTACTTCAGGTCAGTCAGCTGCTAGGGCTGATTGCAACCACCAACCATTGACTTGGGACAAAAATTGGTATTTTTTAACAACAAAAAATAAATTCTCAAGGATGAAAAAATAAATGGAGGTCCTGATTTGCATTTTACTTTATGAGAAGTGAAGCCATGAATTATTCTGAAACATACTTTATAGAATGAATTTATTATTTCATTGTTTACTTCAAAATTGTCTTTGGTAACTTGTTCCAATAATGCTTCATGACATTATTTCTCAAAGCACATTTAAGTTTACACTTTTTGGGTTAATTTTAACTTTCAGAAAGGCTAGAAAATCTATCTCACTAATCTATAGCTTATTGCCTACTTGCCAGTAAATAGTTTCTGTGAAAATATGTAAAAATCATGGTATTATAATCATATTTAATTTTAGTTTTTCATAATTCTGTATATTGTATTTCATATTTACCTATTTCATTTTAATTATTTAACACTTATAGAATGCCTAGTTATTATAAGATCTAAGGATTTTATGTTTTCATAACAATAACACAACTCCTTTTTATTTTTGGCTTTGAAAGTTAATTTGCCATATTCATGCTGAGACCAACATCTGAATTTCTCTAGGGTTATAATGAATTTTGCTTACTGTTTCTTCAGGATTAATAAAGCTTGCTTTTTTTTTATTTTTATTTTTAAGCTTGCTATTTAAATGCTGAAATTTATTTTTAAGAAATTTGGGAGAGACCCTGGCCAGTTAACTCAGTGATAGAGTGCCGTCCCAGTGTGTGGATATCCCAGGTTCGATTCCTGGCCAGGAGCAAACAGGAGAAACACCCATTTGCTTCTCCATGCCTCCCTCTCTTGCTTCTCTCTCTCTTTTCTCCTCCCCTCCTGCAGTCATGGCTTGATGGAATGAGTTGGCCCCAGGCACTGAGAATGGCTCTATGGCCTCTGCTTCAGGTGCTAAAAAAATTTGGCTCTGTTTGCAATGGAGCAAGGGCCCAAGAACATCACCCCCAGTGAGCTTTCCGGGTGAATTCCGGTTGGGGTGCATGTGCAAGTCTGTCTCTGCCTCCGTTCCTCTCACTAAATTAAAAGATAAGAGAAATTTGGGGGGGGGCATGAGTCTATTGTACATTTTTTCCCATTAACAAAACTATAGTACCGTATTTTTCGCTCCATAAGATGCACCTGACCATAAGACACACCTAGGGTTTTTAGGAGAAAAATAAGAAAAAAAAAATATTCTGAACCAAATGGTGTGTTAAAATATTTAATGAAATGCCATATTTCTCGCTCCATAATATGCACAGGCATTTCCCCCTCCACTTTTTTGGGGAAAAGCGCATCTTATGGAGTGAAAAATATGGTATATTGATCCAGTTATTGAGAACCTAGACTAAAGTTAGTTACCAAAACCTGTAACAACTTTACCAATTTATAATACAGTGATGCTCCCAGGAGCTACTAAGATATGTGAGATTGTCCCAACACTAAATTGCCCAAAATTTCTGTGTTTTTATAGTTTTCTTCTTTTAAAAAGTTAGTTTCTTCTCTTCTACTTAATAGGTATTACTATCAGTTTTTAGCAAGTGTTATGGTACAAGTGTCTTTGGAAATACTCTAAGAAAACTCTTCTACATTTCTGAGTACGTTAGAAGTTTTATGTTCATAATTATGATTTTGTTTTATTTTGATTTCAACAGCTTTATATTAATAGAGATATTTATTCATACTTATTTAATTTTCCCATAAGAGAGCCTTATCTTTCATTCAAATGATTGATAGAGATACCATTTCTAGAGATAATAATCTTTTCCAATTTTATGCATTAGAAAGCTTAGGGTTATAATTACACTTTGCAGGCTTCACCTCTTCCAATACTACTAGAGTAGCCAAAGACAGCAATTTCAGTAATTTGCTATAATGCAGTTAAGTTATATTGTTGCTTCAATGTGACTATATATATTAGAACACTTAAAAAAATAGAGCTATTTCTATTTTCCTAGTCACCTTCCCGTTTTGGTAAGAAAAATAGGTTCTAAAGACTCATTGTTGGAAATTTAAAGAATGAATAAAAAAATTGGCCAGGCTACCTGGTACTGATAAAGGATACTTAGGTGATTTCTCCCCAATAATCATCCTACTGTTGAATATCACCTTCAATGAATAAAACAAAACTTTTTCTTAGCTGAAAATTTTACCCAACATTTGTAAATTGTAATAGCTTATTTGGGGAAGAAATACTATTTTCATAGCTTTTTTGGGAACAAATACCAATTTATTTTTTAAGAGAGAGATAGACAGGGAGAGATAGGAAGAGGAAGGGAGAGAGATAAAAACATCAACTCGTAATTGCAACACTTTAGTTGTTTGTTGACTGCTTTCTCATATGTGCTTGATTGGGGGGCTCTAGCTGAGCCAGTAAACTTCGGCTCAAACCAGCAACCATGGGGTTCATGCTGATGATCTCATGCTCAAATTGGTGAGCCCACACTCAAGCCAGATCAGCCTGTGCTCAAGCTGGTGACCTTGGGGTTTCAAACCTGGGTCCTCAGTGTCATAGGTTGACTCTATCCACTGCGCCACCACCTGGCCAAAATGTTTATTTATAGGATAAGGAATCCTTTTGTTTCAGAAACATGCTATGAGAACATCAGTGTTCTTAGTGCTATCTTATAGAAATCATATTGTTAAAACACATTTTAGAAGTGTGCTGATATTAGACATGCTGATTGTCAGTAAAGTCAGTGTCATATAAAGATGTCTTTTGTTTTAAATTGTTAAAGAGAAATAAACTTGTTGACTTTAGCTCTACACACACAAGTAGAGATGAAAATAATACAATATTTTGGAGATAAACAGATTTTTAAACTTTGTCATAGATTGAGTTTAGCTAAATTAAAATTAATATGTTTTAGAAATAGATTGATGATGAGAAGGATCCTACTTTTTGGTTTCCTTTTATATCTAATAGTTTGTTTAATGGATGTGCCATGACCTTTCTTCTCGGCGTTAAATGTTTTAACTTGGTAACCTTTCTAATGAGAATTCAATTTAATTATACCTGCTATACCATCTGTGTTTAAACTAAAAATGTTTTTTAAATTATAGATATCTGAAAATATTTCATTACAAGTTTAAAAATCTTGATTGTGCTTCATTCATTCAAGAATCCCCTACTGAGTACTTGGTAAATGTTAAGTACTGAGCTAGGCACTTTTTAAGGTGATTAAAGAAGTGTAAGTTTTATTTCTTGTCCTTGAAGTCCTCAAGGGGAGGAGAAGTGACATGAAACAGTTAGAGAACAACATTAGGCAGATGATAATTAAGAGTATAAATGCCTCATATAGAAGACTCATGATATGGGAGCTCAGGAAGAAGGCAATGGTATATGCATTACAGAACAGTTTGTGAAATCTTTATGAAAAGTTGTATGACTTGACATAGGTCTGAAGGTTGAATAGGAACTGGATGTACATTTTAACTCACTTAGTAAAACATGCATGTTTTTGCTATTTTGAAGTCATTTGAGGTTCCTATAGTAATGTAGAGAGCACTTTGAATTAGGAGGAATGAATTAGGAACATCATTTACTAGTTGTATGAATTTGGGCAAGTTGTTTATAGTCTCTATGAATCCCCATTTCATTGATGGCAAAATAAATATGAAAATATCTATCACTTAGTTTTGTTATAGGGTATAAGCGACCTAAAGTACCTTTGACAGTATATGAAGTCAGTCTGTTTTAGTATGGACCATAAATTACATATTTACCTCTTTCTTTGCAGCACTGAAAGGATTATTCTTGGCTTCATTTTTACATTGGATCTAATGGACCATTAGGACCTATTGTACAAAAAATTAGAAGGGCTAGTGGTTTTTAAGATAAACTAGAGAAAAGGAGAGTTTTTGGAAGATGGGGCAATTTTGTGGAGACAAAAGAAGGTGTCAGAAAAATTGGAGAGTGAGCGGAAATGTGGGTTGCTGGGTTCCAGTAGAGCCTGGGAACCGACGCTGGGAAAGTGGTCTGAGTAGGTGCCGTCCACGATCTGCGGAGAGCTGGGCGATACCTGTCGGCCTCCCCAGACTTTGTTCGGGCCCTGTCTGGTCGACTAGGAAAGGCTCCTGTGCAGTTTCCCAGGAAAGGGGAGACGGTTCCTGGATCCCTTTATTTGGGAGGCCTGGTCCATGGTGGAGACGGAGTAGTCCTTTCTTCTTTGTTTTTTTCCCAGCCCCAAGTGGTTGTGATTACTTTATGGCAGGGGTCCCCAAACTTTTTACACAGGGGGCCAGTTCACCGTCCCTCAGACCATTGGAGGGCCGGACTACAAAAAAAACTATGAACAAATCCCTATGCACACTGCACATATCTTATTTTAAAGTAAAAAAACAAAACGGGAAGAAATACAATATTTAAAATAACAAACAAGTAAATTTAAATCAACAAACTGACCAGTATTTCAATGGGAACTATGCTCCTCCACTGACCACCTATGAAAGAGGTGCCCCTTCCAGAAGTGCGGCGGGTCCAGATAAATGGCCTCAGGGGGCCGCATGTGGCCCGCGGGCCGTAGTTTGGGGACCCCTGCTCTATGGTCTAGCCACTTCAGTTGCCTTCAAATTTAGTATTGTTTTCTGCCACTGAATTTATTGTAGAGAAATTTCCATTGATAACCGAATTGTCCAAAATGATTAAATTGGACATTTTAGAAGTATCAACTCAATAACTTACCATATTTTCCTGAGATGACTTATTAAATAAGACAAAGGTAAGGATGACTTTCTATTTTTATCCCTTTATCAAAACATCTATCATCACAATTATAAAAAAACAATTAAAAATATTTTTATAGAAAAGATTAACATTTTCTATCAAAATATTTTCCCAAAGAAATCAGAAAATGTTGGCTAGTTTTAAAAACACCGTTCAGTTTCAGTAAGAGGTTTTAAAACGGAATAGAATCTAGTGTTTTCGGCCCACATGTATTTGTGACCTAAACAGAGAACAACTTGCCCCTTTTGGTTTTCTTTCACTCCTTTTAAAAGAAATCTATACAATAAAAAGATGTAAGCAATTTAACAGATTATTTTGGCTCTTATGTAGTTTAGTCAGTATAAAGATTATTTCTATCTCATTCACTTTTTCTGTGGACATTTGAACTTGGATATCCCAGTGTGCTTTATAAGTACTAGTAATTTTAATTCTGGAACATTTTGCATATTAGTCAACTATTGCAGCAATAAATGTATAATAAATAACCTTTTTTTCTTTTTTATTAAATTTATTGGGGTGTTACTGGTTAACATAGTTATATTGGTATTAGGTAAACAATTCTACAACGCTATCTGTACACCATATTGTGTGTTCACTAGCCCATAATCAGCAAATAACTTTTAAAAAGTTCACAAGTTATGGCTCTTTTGATGGCTGCATCTGGCTGGCAGACAAATCTTTAATAAAAAAATAATAACATTAAAAATATAAAACATTCTCATGTATTACAATCCATTCATTTCCTACCACTCATGTTCATGGTTGTGGGTGGCTGGAGCCAATCACAGCTGTCCTCCAGGACAATGCCAAATTTTTATTGGATAATGCATAACATACACGGGTTGTTGTATGGCTCTCATGGAATTACATTTTAGAATATGTGGCATTAATGGCTCTCTCAGCCAAAAAGGTTCCCAACCCCTGTATAGAACATGAACAAGACATGTAGCCTCTTTATATAATCCAGAGACTGAGTTTTCTAAGGTCACTCCTCACTCTAATAGTCCATGATCTGTATGAAAAGGGTTGAAGACGGCTTAAGAAGAGCAAGAATAGCTTTCAGTTGGTCTGTTTATTTTGCCCATTCTGTCTTTTCTGTTTTCCTCCAATGACATTCAAAAGAACAGAGGATGTTAAGGCAGGTGACCTATTTTTCTTTCTTGGATACAGCAGCCTCCTAACTGGTTTCTCTGTCTCTCATCTTTCCTTCTCTTGTCTCTTCTCCTAAAGTATTTAGGACCTTCCAAGAATAGAAAAAATTTTTAAAATTTTTATTCTCTGCTTAAAAGCTTTGATAGCTTTCACTGCCTCAAAGATAAATTTTACATTTCTTACCATAGTTATACGAGTACCCAGCAATCTTGTTCTGCCTACTACTACTTCTGTTTACCTTTTTTCCTGTAAGCCTTTGCTAAAATATACTAAATTTATATCAACTCCTTGAACAAGTTATACTTTCTCTCAGCTTTGGGGGCCTCTTACTCTCCCTGAGTCTTAAGTACTCTAACTCCACCCCTTCATCTGTCAAAATCTCACTATTTAGATTTTGGTTTCCATTCACTACCTTTAAAAGCCTTGCTTGGCTCCTAGCAATACAGCACCATGCATTTCCTTTATAACATACTGGCCCTTTGTGGTGCGTTCCTGGTGTGTTGTAAGCTTTGTGAGGTCAGACCTGAAGGTGCCAGCGTGCTGCTGCATTTTCAACATGTAGCCCAGTACCCGGCACATGGAACCAGTAAGTGATTCAGTTTGAGTTCCAGTTCTAAGATTTATTAGCCATATAACCACAGGAAAATTATTTGACCTTTCTAAATATAATCTCCTTATTTTAAAAAATGTCTTGAACGAAATGATCTTTAATTGTATTTCCTCTCTAAAACTCTATATTATTAATATATTTATATAGCATTTACATATTTAACAAGCCAAATAGTATGTTTGATATGCAAAAAGCATACTATTTAAAATTAATTTCTATCTTAAGCAACCATTTAGTCTGACTAGTAATAATAACTACTATTATTTATATATACATCTTTTAACATAGTTACTTTTATAAGCATACTGTATATGTCAATTTATTTAATTTTCACAATAGTATAAGTCCATAGTATAAGTAAATCGCTATAATTTTCCCAACTTATATATTTTTGTCTAGCACTTGTACTATGGTCTTTGAATTTGAAGCCAAGACTATATACCCTTGAAAATCAAATTGCATCCTTCTACCTGCTTAGAGTAATGCTAGCTTTTGGTTTATTATATTTACAGTTTTGATTCAGAATTGGATAAAAATAGATGAATTTTTAAGCCAAATCTGCAATAAATTATCCCTGGATTCCTAGACTTTCAGAGTCACTCTTAGTATCTGGTGAAGATGCTTATTTTCCATGTCATCCAAAAGCCACTCTATCTGGATCAGTCAAAAAGCATTTTGGGCACTTGCTGTGGCTACTGCTGGGATAATAGAGTGAGTGTGGATCAGACAGCTCAGCCTTTGACTCCCTGCCAGTGTTTCTTAGATGTCAAAGACTACGCTGATACTCCAAAATCTCCAAAATTAAACTGCTGTGTAGGAGCCATTGCCTATTCCATACAATATTTAATGTAAGGTCTAAAATATATTTTAAGCATAAAAGTAAATAGATTACACAAAGCAGAGCAGTTCATGTATAGAGATGCCAAAGGCTGAAAAGAACTAGCTATCTGATCTCTGAAATGATATAATGTGATGTGTTTGGAATGACTCCAGTCTATGAAAGATGGAATTGTGAAGACAAATGAGAAAATCAGTTACAAATCAGTATGCAAGATAGCAATTGCATCAATCAGAGGCCTGGATAATTTAGTGCTCCAGAAAAAGAAATCACACATTGGAGATAAGCAATGCAAATGAAAAAAAAAGCCATGCTTATTTGCCTAATATACTGATCTCAAGGCAAGAGAATTTAAGCCCAAGGCTTTATAAAGGCAGTCAAGTTTAAGAATATATAACCAACCTAAAAAGAAAAAAAATATATATAATGTGTCTGTTTGTGTCTGCATGTGTACAAAAGGCCAAGCATTTTTCAAGCCAAAAAGAATGCCAAACAGTAATAACTTTGTTTTTGAAATATTAAGGCCAAGTGATTTGCATTCATCCATTGTGAAATGAAATAGAATTTGTCAACTCTTCATGAATAGGACATAAATCTTTATGCCACCTACATGGCAATGATATACAATGCCATGTCAAGTAATAACACCTGGTGGTAGGCAGATGTAAATAGAAAACTAGACAAGGCAGAGGAGAAGTCCTTGTGGACTTCTAGGCATAAAACTTGGAAAATGAATATGAACTATGGAGTTTACTGTTATGTGGCCAATACTCTATTTAGTACAGTATATTGTAAAATATAATTTACAGTAATGATTTAAACCCAGGCATAGTCAAGAATATCGAATTGTTTTTTAAGAAGCAATATTATTCTATAGAGTTTAAAAGAGAGAAACAAACTAAATGAAAAGTTGTTTTAAAAAAGCCTACAACAACTAGTAAAAACATCTAAGTAACAAATCTTTCATTCTGATAAATATGTTGGAAATAAATACTAAGATTATATAACTGCCAAAACATTTGTGGGCGTATTATCTATATTCCTGTAGAGAAAAACTGTGATTCTCAAATGTCAAAACATCCTGCGTATTGCACTGAGGTACAGATTTTCTGGAATATTTTCTCTTTATAACAGAATAAAATAAAGTCTGTGTATCCCAGAATAAGTTATTACTGCTCACCTGGTTCACAATATGTCTGAGTAGCAAGCAGACTACACCATTATTTAATTTCCCCAGCCAGAAGACACCTGCTGGTAAGGAGGAAACTGATTTGAACAGATTAAAATGGACAGAGAATATTAAGGTCAATTCTATCTTGTCATTCTCACATTTATTTTTCTTTCTGCATGGGAACTAAATGTGGACAAATCATCTTAATGGTAAGAATGGAATCTGTTCTGTTTTTTAGTTCACAGACGTTGGGTCTTCTCACAACCACTTTGTCATTTGAGGTGGGCTGCTTTGTGCTACTGAGCTGGCTCCCTTTCCATTAGGCACTGGAGGATCGTCCCACTGTGGCTTTGCCACTTACTATCACTGAGCATCTCTGGCTGCATTTCCCTCAGATTAAAATCATATTTACATTATTAGATTTTCATGTGATTCAGATGTTCTGTTATGCTAAAATGTTAGTTACTGCTACTTCTTTGAAAGCTCTCAAATGACCTTGATTTTTAGTTATTTCCTCTTTATGTTCCTCTGGACTCCAGTGACCATTTTTCAAGTTGATGTTGAGAGCTGAATTTCCTGCTATCCCAATTCAGTGGAGCACTGTTTAAGACTCGTATTTTCCTAGTCTCTGTCAAATAAGTAGCAGCGGGTTAGTATTTTTGCAGTATTACTGAAGAGAACTTTATGGTCATTACTATATTTTATACACCACTAAAGATTATATTCATGGCCTCTTATAAGCTGGACTTTAGAGAACTTTTATGCACATATCAAAAGTCTGACATTAATTATATTCTTTCCTCCCTTAGTTTTCTATGAAATGATTTAGAAACCAATTCATGAAACACAAATCCATTATAATCACTGTTGGAAAAGGGCAAGTCAGAAAGATATGTTGAAGTCTCCACATCCCTTTGTAAAAAAGACTGCGGTTTGGTGCTGTCAGGTGAGTTTACATGGGAACGAGTGGGTGTCGATGCAGTTTCCCAGAGTTTGGCTGTCTAGTTTGTTTCTTTTCTCTCTGAGTCTCTGTTTTTCTCTAAATCTCTTTCCCAAACAACTCTAATGTCAAAATCCACAAGTGGAAAAATATAGAATTTGTGAAGTATGCTCTTCTTGATTTTATCCCTGGTTGGAACCTCTTTAAAGTAAATCTTAAACTAAGGACCACCAGGAGGTTCATGGGATACAGACATTGTAGGCAAAGTGGTATTTGGTGTGGATTTGTGTGGGCATATCAATGTATATTTCTTATAGAGGGTTTATTTTTTCATTTCAAATGATTTTTTGAGTGTCTTTTATATGCCAAGTACTGTTCCAGGCACTGGGAATAGATCCAGATATAGTTTCTTTCACAATGGAGTTTGCATTCTAGTGGAGGATATTAATATTCATCAGATAATCTGAGGGAGATTTTGACCCCCCCTACTCAACCAAGGTAAATGTTATGGTTTTTTTGTTGTTATGCCCATTTCAAGCTACTTAGGAAGAGTTAAAGAATTATTAGCAGAACAATATAAATTTTGGATTTTTGCCTTTGATTTATGATATTTTTTTCAGCTGAAAAACATATACTTAGTGATCCAAAGAATGTTTTCAATATAGAAAATATCTTAGACTACAAATTCAGCATGTCTGAAATGAATTCATTCTATTCACCCTACTATATAAGTCAGGATACTCCAGAGAAACAGCCAAGAGGAAATATATTAAAAAAATTTATCTTTATATACATGAGATTTATTACAAGGTATTGGCTCATGCAACTATGGAGGCTGGTAAACCCCAAATCTGCAGAGTTGATGTCCAAGATTGAGTCAGAGACTGACAAACTGCTGTAGAACCAGGAAGAGCTGATGTCCCTGTTCAGAGGTTGCAAAGCAGGAGAATTCATAGTTCATTGGGGGTGGAGGGATGCCAGTCTTTTCATTCAGGCTTTCAACTGATTGAATGAGGACTACTTGTATTAGTAAAGGACAATTTGCTTTATTGGGTCTATCAAATTAAATGCTGATCTCATCCTAAACCAACCTCACAGAAACACCCAGAATAATGTTTAATTAAGTAACGCCCAGAATAATGTTTGATCAAGTATCTGAGAACCTTGTGGCCAAGTCAATTTAACCATCACACCTACAGATCTTGTCTTCAAGGGTAAATCCAGGTTTTATGAGGCTTAAAGCTTAGACAATTGTTGGAAACCCAACATTAGGTATGAAATTGAATACTTATTTAGAATGAGAAAAGAAGTCCTAATGAAGTAAAAATGGAAAAATATACAACAAACATTATGAAATTCAAGAAATGTTCTTTTTTATTAACTGGTAGATCTCTAGAATACATTTTCTCAAACAATTTTTAGTTTTGTTCTTAAATTAAATTTGTATGTAAGTTGGAACAGGTACAATTACCTATTAAATGCAATTTACAAAGATGTTTGTCTTAACATAATGTTTATTTTTTCCTTTATGTGTGTGTAAATACTTAAACATTTTCAAACCTACAGAACTTACCTCGTTCATAACCTGGGGCTGCCTGTAAATCCAAATTGGGTGTTTTGTTAATCTTTCCTTATTAAAATGTTCCAAAATTTTTCCTCAAGTTGCAAATACTGTCATACTCCTAGCTCATCTTCCTTTTAAAAGGGCCACTCAAATGCTCACATCTCTACAATGACATGGAAAAAATCACAACATATGAGGAGTTATAGTAGAAGAAACAAGAAACTGTTCTCTTACTGATTATAGCTCAAATACCTTATTTTTGTAAAGTTTAAAAAAAAAAACATTTATCTGAACACTTTGCTAGGTCCCTAGGCCTTGCAAGGGACTGAGGAAGTGAAGGACCTCGAACCTGAAACTTGTCTTCTAGTTAATCTGCCTTTGCTGCATCCCTTTTATTATTTCATGTCTCAGTGGACAGCATCGTCCCAAAACGTGTAGAACCACCTCAGATGGTTGCCAGTTCAAAACTCCGGGCTTGCGCAGACATAGATGAGAAGCAACAACTATTAGTTGATGCTTCCTGCTCCACTCCTCCCTTTTCTCTCCCTATTCTCTCTCTCAAATCAATAAATAAAATTAAAAAAAAATTATTTCTCATGTGGATTGCTAAAATGACCTTATTTTTGTTCTTACTGTCAAAGAAAAATTGCACTGGACAAACAGGCAGGGAAGACTTTACTCAAGACTGTTGTAATATGTGAGAGAAATTAAACACATTTCTCCTGAAACAAAGGTAAGAGAGTTTGTAAGCACTGAGGTGGGCAGATAGGAAAGTATTGGAGGCCATTAGTGGGAGGTGATCTGTGTAATAAGGTCATCTGTGTTTGCAAATTGGCACCATCGAAGTTAGGCTCCTATCTTCCCACAAAGCCTGGAACACAGGGGTGCTGTCTTTTTCTATAATTACAGTTTTTTACTAGTCATGAAATGTGATTTATTTTTTGTCATTTCATAATCTTGCTGAATAGTGTACCAGTAGTATGTTGAATTTTCACAGAACTCTGTGAATCTAATTGTTGTTTTTCAAGTGTATGATACACAGTATACAAGTGTGTTTAAGCTAAAGGCATAACTACTTTATATTTTAAAAAGAAAATACTTTTGAAGGTTTTTATTTTTACAACAAATTTTTATTTTGGGATTTTAAATGAAGCAGGTGATGATTCTATTCTATTATCCTATTTGGAACACATATTAAAATGGCCACTATTAATGTTGGTGATAAATTAATTACATCCTGTTGTGAATTCTTTATTTTCTCAGTATTCCTTCATCTGCTACTGGTTGTATTTCTTTTAAATTAATTAATATTTAACTTATTGGGATAACATAGTTTGCCAAACCATACAGGTTTCAAGTATACAAATCAATGTAACACCATCTACACATGCATCATGAACACTCTGCCCCAAGCAAATCTTCCCTCTGTTCCCATTCCCCTCGTTTGACCTCCTCCCCACCACCCTCTTCCTCTCTTGCTATTGCTAACCTGTTGTCTGTATCTGTGCATCATGTACATATGTTTTTGGCAAATCTCTTCATCTTCCTTCATTCAGTCCCCTCATCCATCTCTCCTCTGACAACTGTCCATCTATTCCATGTGTCTATGTGTCTGTTTCTATTTTGTTCATCGGTTTATTGTGTTCATTAGATTCCACATATAAGTGATATCATATGGTGTTTGTCTTTCTCTGACTGGCTTATTTAACTTAGCATGATAATCTTCAGGTCCATCCATGCTGTCACAAAAGGTAAACTTTCCTTTATTTTTATGGCTGCATAGTATTCTATTGTGTAGCTGTACCACAGCTTTTTTATTCACTCGTCCACTGATGGACACTGGGCTTTTTCCAGATCTTGGTTATTGTAAATAGTGCTGCAGTGAACATGGGGGTGCATATCTCCTTTTGAATTAGTGTTTCAGGGTTCTTAGGATATATTCTGAGAAACAGGATAGTTGGGTCTAAAGGAAGTTCCAGTTTTAATTTTTTAAAGAAGCTCCATACTGTTTTCCATAGTGGCTGCATGAGTCTTCATTTCCTCCAGTAGTACATGAGGGTTCCCTTTTTTCTACATCCTCACTAGCACTTGTCTTCCCATCCTCCCTCCCTCCCTGCCTCCCTCCCTCCCTCCCTCCCTCCCTTCCTTTTTGTGACAGAGAAAGACATAGGGAGGGACAAACAGACAGGAAGGGAGAGAGATGAGAAGCATCAATCCTTCATTGTGGCACCTTAGTTGTTCATTGATTGCTTTCTCATATGTGTTTTGACCGGGGGGCTACAGCAGACTGAGTGATCCCTTGCTCAAGCCAGTGATCTTGGGATCAAGCCAGTGACCCCATGCTCAAGCTGGTGAGCTTGTGCTTAAGCTGGATGAGTCTGTGCTCAAGCTGGGGACATTGGGGTTCCAACCTGGGTCCTCTGCGACCCCACACTGGGTCCCCAGTCTGATACTCTGTCTACTGTGCCACCACTTGGTCAGGCCATAACTTGTTTGTAATTTGTTGATGATAGCCATTCTGGCAGGTATGAGGTGTTATTTCATTGTGGTTTTAATTCATATTTTTTCTGATGATTAGTGATGTTAATTACATTTCAAAGAGATCATTCCCAGGTTCCTGAGAATGACATTCCTGGGTTAGCTGGCAGATATTTATATCTCAAAAAAGCAGAAAACTATTTACCAGTACAAGTTTTCTAAAATAAATGTTCTAAGAAAAGGAACATTTGGGGCCTAGAATCAAGAAAAAATATGTATAAAATCTATCCAAGCTGAAGGAAATATTAAGGTTGTTTTGGTCATTAGTTCCTCAATCCTCCTTATAAAATTAAGTCCATATTCCTTGAACTCATCTACTAGCTACTTTATGACAGACTCCCACCTACCTCTTTAATGTATCTCTTGTCATCATTTCATCCATTACAATGGTCTAGGCATACTCTCGTTTTCATATCTTTGTTCTTAGTATCTGTCTGCTTAGGATAATCATCCCTCTCTTTTCTTCTGACTAAATTTGAGTTGTTCTATACAATTAAAGTTTGTTACATCAGTCAGGACACATTAGGTGTAGATCAGTAACAAATACCCCTGAATTTGAGGAGCTTAAAGCAACAAAGGAACATTTCTAGTTCATGCTTACTTACATATTCATTGAATGGACATATTAGGTGGTGGAGCCCTAATCCAATCTTTTACTGGCTGTTAAAGTCTTCTACCACCTTCATATCACTTCTGCTTATATTTCACTGGCCAAAGCAAGTCACATGATCATGCTTTGCCCTAAAAGATGCAGAAAGGGCAATCCCATATATAGTTGGAAAAAAGAAACCAAGCATGTTATGGGAATAGCATTAAGGACTCTCAGAAAATCTTCAGTGATCATCTATGGACTAGGCTAGTGATCCTTAAGCATGGACACCTCTAAGAATAGTTCCTTTTATCCAAAGCTAATACTTAATTTTTGTGTACTAGAATGACCATGTTATAAAATATCTAAGCATTTTTGTATCAGTTGTAAAATAGTGCCTTGCCTGCGAGTTATTTCTTCAGTTCCTAGGCCATCACTGCTATTTTCCTATACTCTTTCCACTTCTCCACAATGATGTAATTTCAGGGTTAACAGAAGGCCCCTCAGAATGCTCCTCTGTTTCTGCAGAGGTCTATATTTTGATCGATTGGTGCCCATGAAAATATTTAGAATATTACCCAGCCTCTATTGTAACAAAAATTATTGTGATATTTACATGTCTGTCTTCTCTACTGGATTTCAAGTTTCTTGAGATTGGGTTTACATCATTCATTTCCATATCTTTGACACCCAGTAAAGGGCCTGCATATAGTAGTTACTCAATAAATGGTTAATGAATTGAATTAAAAGTGAGTCTCTACTTGGTACAGCTTTCTTCATTGAGAAACAAACAGAACAAGTTTAATTAGAATGTGAGACCCTACCAATTAGAACACATTTGTTAACACGAATGATTGCTAATGTTTAGGATAACTGAAGGAAATTGTGGATGCCCACTTTTTGTGGGTCTTTATAAAGGTTAGATCCTTGAGATGGCTGCACTGTGGTTTCACATTGTGGCTGGGAAATTGCCTGTTATGAACCCTTAAGATTTTTTCTAGGCCTGTACAGAAGTATAGAAAGAATTTTTGTAGCATTGAAATAATTTTGATTTCCTTTAAAAGCATATTTTGTGAAGCAATTGTAAACGTAGAAATGAAAATGGATTCATTATAATCCATTCTGAATTGCTGTTGAGGTGAAGACCATTACCTTAAAGAAATATAGAAAATGACATTAAATCATTTTGGGATTGCTTACAAGGACTACAGAGCTCTGCAGCCCTTACGGGTTTATTGATGAAAGCATTATTTCTCACACAAAAGGGAAAACTTCAGTGAAACCAGAGGATTTGAGGTTTTTCCTGAAGTAGTCATGGAAATAAATGTTCTCTTCCGTTCAGTCCATATCAACTGAGGGAGAGAGAGAGAAATACATTTTAATGCTTTTAAATCCTCTCAGAGATCAGATGCTCTACTTCCTCAGGTTGTTCAGGGAAAAGGAAATTCCCCATCCTCTCATCCATACTTTGGCAGCAGTTGAGGGTGAACAGTTTGTCCTGAGTGTGGTCTAGAGAGAAAAAAACTCCCCATTGGGATGAGTACAACAGTTCTGTCGGATATCAAGTGCCTTGTTTGGGAAATACCATGAAGAAAGAAAAACATGAGAATGATATACAATACAGCATTGAGGATTTGGGGGTCAGTGAAGTCTATAAAGGGGAGGCCAGTCTGTAAAGAGGTGCACTGTGAACTAAGGCACCCAGGATAAAATGGTCACAGAGGCAGGTCCTGAAACTGCTTCATGATGAGCACAAATTCAAGGAAGAAAGCTTACCTGGGAAATTTTCAGAGTGGAAGTTAAATTTGAGGGTTGGAATGACAAGTACCAGTAATGTGGGGGGGGGGGGAATCAGATAAAGAAATTCTTGGTATGTTCCATCTAATGTTTACTAACAGCTTTTCCTCAGATTGGTCTTCCCTTTATAATACCTGTGCTTTGCACTCAGAAACACCCTCTGTAGTGTCAGTTATAAGAATTCTTCTGGAATTTGATTTACTTCTGAAACTTGCTCACTGTGTAATATTTTTTTCTGCTGAAGACTATACTCTTGCATGAGAAAGTGCATGGTAACCACTCACTTCCCAAAATAAGTATTTGGAAAAAGATTGTCACCTGTTGAATAACATATGTAAAGGCTATTTCCACTTTTTATCCCAACTATCTCTAAGCATCACATTTAATATTTATTTTTGTCTCCTTCCCCCACTACCACTCTGTCTCTGGTTGCTCAGTGGAGAGGCTGGTGTGGCTGGGTTCTCAGGCTGACTGAAGCAGTCGTCAGAGTGGATGAATGTGGTGTCAGGTGCTGGGGTAGATGGGGCATAAGTGGGAGCTGAAACAGAGATGAAAGACTAGTAGAAATTAAACGGGACAGATCTTAGCTATCAAAGCTGTCTAAATACACAATTTTAAGGTAAGCACTTGATTTCTGAAAGCAGCTTAATGTTTTTTCTGTACTATTTGAAATAAGTGAGCCTGCTTTTTTCTACTGCCTTCCAGGCTTGGATTATCTGGTCCAATCACTTCTAGTATAGAACTAACTTGTTTTAAAAAAATTGTGCCTGTTACATGTAGTTTTAGTTTTCTGATACCAGTGTGACTGAGATAATAGCCTACAGCTCTTCAGGTGTACTGACCAACTCCAGGGGTTGCCCCTTGTAATACTTTAACGTGAATGGTGCCCATTGGGGTTATGCAGTTTGGCTGCCCTCAGTGTGACCTTCCTATTCAGGATCCCCTCGTCAAGTCTTTGAACTAGGAATATGGCGGTGTTTTTCTCACAGAAACCGCTGCTTCCCTAGTAGAGGTATAACCAGGCCTTGACAAAGATGGGGTTAGTTACAGTATTTATTAAAATCTGTGTTTTGCTTATAAAACACTACCTTAAAATGTCTGCATTTAATTTCCTTAGCACCCTTGCCACTCAGGATTTCTTTGGTGGTGGGACAAGGGAGGGGCAGGGCTGAGTGGTGAGGCTGAGTCAAGTGCTACCCTCTGGCACACTGCTGCATGTCCCTTCACTTACCTTTTCCTCCATTTCTTCCTCCAAGAGTTAGTTTAAGAAAAGAACCTTTCTTAAAGTGTAATCTTTATGAAAAGAGAAGTGGCTTGTCAGGAATCAGAAGTAATCCTTTGATAAGATTTAGGCAAAATATACAGAACCTCATTTACCTTTTATTTTCTAAGCATATTTGCTTTTTAAGAACTTTAAAGTTTTGATATTATTGTTATGATACTGAACATATAAGCTTTTATAATTCACTACTAAAACAAAGCATTATGAGTGGTTAACGTCTTAGAAGGATTACTGTATTAAGTTTTCAAATTGAAACAATATAAAGGTTTTATTCTCTAGTCTTTTCATTGTGGGATACTGAAGGCTTTTTATACTCACAGTTTCTATAAAAGCCTTTTTATGGTAACAGTTAACATTATGATTACTCTAAATTAATCAAAGTTCTGCTGTGAGTTCAACTTTTCCCCTATAAAGCAAGAATGTTTTGGTACCAACTGTTATTGTTATCCTGTTGTACCTAATCGATGCTATTGAATAATCCCCTGTGGCACCGTAGGGATATGCTCACACGGATAGCTTTATTCAGAATTATTCAAAATTCTAACTGAAGAGCCCTCAAAAATTGTCTTCAGGGACTCTAATGAGTTATTGACCTCATTCTGTCAGCCTTGAAAGGTCTCCTTTGGCTTTCAGTGTGCTATACTGTTCTGTCAAGATATGAGATATACAATAAGGAAAAGCATCCTGTAACAGACTCATAGTCTCACTTTTCAGTACTACATTCTTCTTGCTATGCCCAAAGGGTTAGCAGGTGCTCGAACCAACAGAATCAAAACCTCAAATCTCAGAGGCCTTTAACAGGCTGGGTAATGTCCTCCTTTGCTGATGTTACACCGATCACTTCATGTCTTCTCTGATTGAAGTGGAGTTAGAGCAGTCCTTAGGACTTTGTACTTCCTATTTATTCTTGTGTTGGGTACTTTTTTAATAAGTGGTTGGGTAACTGGATGGTCTGCTAGCTTTCTGAACACACATAGCCTGTGAATTATTGAAGTTTAGACAAGCTTTTGGTCTTCCCAATTTGGAAACACTTGCTAGATGCATGCTATTTAAGGAGAAGAAAGGGAATTTTCAGAAGGCAAAGACAATTTTTATACTCAGCCCTGACTCTGCCATTCCTGTTCTTGCCTTATGTCTCTATGAGTAGGTAGGTGTGGGCAGAGGTGAAGACTTGTGGTGTTTTTAATTCAAATAGAGGTAGGTTCTAGCCATGCTCCACCACTTACTATTGCATGAGCTTGGAAAATGTATCTAATGGAGCCTAAATTTTCTAGTGTGTATACTATTTTTTTTATTAATGCATACTTAATAAAGTGAAGATTAATGGTCATATAAATTAAGATTCTTAACCCAAGACACCTAATTATGTAAGCCCTCATTAAATAATAGTTTTTACCATTGTCCTCTAGAGCCTGAACAAGGGGAATTTGTGTCAAAAATCTACCTTAGAGGGTCAAAATTCTACATCTGACAGATGTACTCCATCATCTTTTTTTCTTGAATGTTCAGGTCAACCTTGTTGGCTTTTATTTCCTTTTCTCATTGTCTTTATTTTGATCTGTCCTGTGATCTGTAGAAGTCTGCTGGACCCTCTTGCTGCAGACAAATGGATCTAGACTGGGTGAAATGAGTGAGGCACTTGCTTAGGTGCAAAATTCAAAGGAGTGCCAAAAAACTTAGCAACCAAGAAAAAAATTTCTAAAATTTAATCATAAACAATCAAAATGTGGCCCTACCCAGTTAGCTCAGTCAGAGCGTCATCCGGAAACACCCAAAATGTGGGTTTGATCCCCATCCAGGGCACATGTGAGAAATGACCAATGAACATACAACTAAGTGGAAAAACAATAAATGCTCCCTCTCCCTTCCTTTCTCTGTCTCTCTAAAATTAATAAAAAAATTAAAATGAATCCAAGAAAGATCAAAGTTGTAGAAAATATCAAAATTTTAAATAAAAAGCAAAACAAACCCTGTCCTTACATGTTTTAGCCTTTCTGTAATCCTGGCCCTACATAATATTTTACCCTGTATTTTTCATAAATGAACATATGAAAGGATTTCTTTAGGCCATTTTGGCTCCTACTCATAGTCAGAATGCAAACTATAAGCTCTACCATTATTTGCTCATCAGCTGTGCAGGAACTGGGACCTCTCTGGTTTACTTGCTCTGGTAAGAAGAGTGAGTGTTCTTGAGACACACTGCTACTCACTCTCAGGTTACCAACCCTTGCACCTCTCTGAAATTCTACCAGAAAAATCCACTTGTTCCCTAAATTCCATATTTCTTCACTATTGCGCCTGTATCCTACTAGAGGCAGAGGACAACAGTGGCCATGTGAGTGGACAGAAACTTCAGAAAGCCAATTCAACTTTAAGAAACATATCTTAAAACTAGGATTCTTGCATGTATTCTCTATTCTTGGATTCTTCATTCGCACACGCTTCCAGATAACATGCTTTTGCTTTGAAGCCACCTTGCTGGAGGAATAACTTGCCTACCTCTTTTCTTGGCTGGAGTTTCTCTTGATTTTGTGTTATATCTAGCTATAGCATCTGTAGTGATATCACTTCTTTTATTTTTAGTATATAGAAATAAAGTTATTTTTGTATGCTGATCTTGTTTGTATCCCACAACCTTACTGAATTCACTTATTTTTGGGAAAGTGTCAAAATAAAGACCCCTCTGGGAGGAGTCTGTAGATTCCTTAGTATTTTCTATGCAGACAGTCTTGTTATCTGCCAGTTGGAATAGTGTTAGTACTTCTTACTTTGCAATTTGTATATATTTTATTTTATATTTTACTTGCTTTATTGTACTAGCTAGAACTTCCAGTATTATACTGAATAACAATAGTGAGAGCAGACAGTTTTCCTGGCCTTCTTGGATTACATTTATTGATGTTTGAATATTGAATCAGCCTTGTATCCCTGTAATAAACCTCAGTTGATAATGGTGTCATATTCTTTTTACATATTGCTGGATTCAATATGCTAATATTTTGTTAAGAAATTTTGTGCCACTATTCATGAGAAATAATGCTCTGTATTTTTCTTGTTTTTACTGTCTTTTTCTAATTTTCAGACCAGAGTAATACTAGCTTCATAAAATGAATTGGGATATGTTTCTTCCTCTTCTGTTTTCTAGAAGAAATTGTATAGAATTGGCAGTAATTTCTCTTTAAAGATTTGATTGAATTCACCAGTGAAATAATCTGTGCCAAGAGAGTTCTTTTTTGGGAGGGGAGTTTTAAATTATAATTTCAGTTGCTTAATAGTTATAGGACTATTCATTTTCTCTCTATTTTATATTGTGAGTTGTGGTAGTTTGTATTTTTTGAGAAATTGACTATTTTGTATAAGTTTTTATATTGATGTGTGTAGTATTCCCTTATTATCTTGGTGATGTCTCTAAGATCTATAGTGATACCCTGTTCAATCCTGGTATTGGTCATGTGTGTCCTGTCGGTCTTGCTAGAATTTTGTCAATTTTAATTTCTACCCTTTCTCTTGTGTTAGGCTCCTTTTGTTCATATTCTAGGTTGAGATTAGAGCTAATTGTTGACATTTTTCTATTCTCTAATGTAAGCATTAAGTTCTTTTTAAAAAAAATTATTAATTTTAATTTATTGTGTTTATATGGATTCAAGTGCCCCACTGAATATAATACCCTACCCCCACCACTGTGTCCCTTTCTATACCCCTTTTGCCCCCCTCCCCTTAACTCCCTCTCCCCTTCCCTCTAGGATTTGCTGTCCTGTAATCTGTATCTCTGTGTTATGTATATATAATTTCACTAATCCCTTTACCTTCTCGGATCCCATCCCCTCATCCCCCTTCCCTCTGACATCTGTCCTTCTGGTCCTTGTGACCCCACCTCTGCCATTTCGTTCCTCAGTTCATTTTGTTCAGTAGATTCCACGTATAAGTGAGATCATATGATATTTGTCATTCTCTGCCTGGTTTATATCACTTAGCATAATAATCTTCAGGTTCATCCATGTTGTTGCAAAAGGTAAGATTTCCTTCTTTTTCATGGCTGTGTAGTATTCCATTGTGTATATATACCACCACTTTTTAATCCACTTGTCCAGTGATAGACACTTGGGCTGTTTCCAGATCTTGGCTATTGTAAGCAATGCTGCAATAAACATGGGGGTCTATACTTTCTTTAGAATCAGTGATTTGGTATTCTTAGGATATATTCTTAAAAGTGGAATAGCTGGGTCAAAAGGCAGTTCCATTTTTAATTTTTTGAGGAAATGCCACACTGTTTTCCATAGTGGCTGTACAAGTCTGCATTTCCACTAGCAGTGAAGGAAGGTTCCCTTTTCTCCACACTCTGACCAGCACTTATTGTGTTTTGATTTGTTAATGAGTGTCATTCTGATAGGTGTGAGGTGGTATCACACTGTGGTTTTAATTTACATTTTTCTGATGATTAGTGATGTTGAACATTTTTTCATATGCCTATTGGCCATCTGTATGTACTCTTTGGAGAAGTGTCTATTCAGTTCTTTTGCCCATTTTTTAATTGGGTTGTTTACCTTCCTGGTATTGAGTGTTAAAAGTTCTTTATAAATTTTGATTATTAACCCATTATCAGATATATTGGTCAATATGTTCTCCTATTGTGTGGGTTGTCTTTTTATTTTGTTCATGGTGTCTTTTGCTGTGCAAAAGCTTTTCAGTTTGATATAGTGCCATTTGTTCATCCTGTTCTTTATTTTACTTGCCCGTACAGATAAATAGGCAAAAATATTGCAACGAGAGATATTGAAGAGTTTACTGCCTAGGTTTGCTTCCAAGACATTTATGATTTCACGACTTACATTTAAGTCTTTTATCCATATTGAGTTTATTTTTGTGGATGGTGTAAGTTCGTGGTCTAATTTCATTTTTTTGCATGTACCTGTCCAATTTTCCCAACACCATTTATTAGAGAGACTGTCTTAACTCTATTGTATGCTCTTACTTCTTTTGTCAAATATTGACCATAAAGGCATGGGTTTATTTCTGGGTTCTCTGTTCTGTTTCATTGACCAGTATGCCTGTTCTTATGCCAGTACCACGTTGTTCTGAGTACAATGGTTTTGTAGTATAACTTGATATCAGGAAGTGTGATACCTCCAACTTTATTCTTCATTTTCAAGATTGCTGAGAATATTCATGTTTTTCTTTTGGTTCCATATAAATTTTTGGAATATTTGTTCCTTAGCTTTGAAGTATGCCATTGGTATTTTAATAGGAATTGCATTGAATATATAGATTGCTTTGGGTAATATAGACATTTTAATGGTGTTTATTCTTTCTATTCCTGAACATGGTATATGCTTCCACTTGTTTGTATTTTCTTTGATTTCTTTTATCTAGGTTTTATAATTTTTCGAGTACAAGTCTTTTACCTCCTTGATTAAACTTACACCTAGGTATTTTATTTTTTTTTGTTGCAATAGTGAAGAGATTGTTTTCTTAATTTCTCTTTCATACAGTTTATTGTTGGTGTATAAAAATGCCACTGATTTCTGAATATTAAATTTATATCCTGCCACTTTGGCAAAGTCATTTATCAGGTCTAGTAGTTTTTTCACTAAGACTTTAGGGATTTTCTATGTTTAGTATCATGTCATCAGCAAATAATGATAGTTTTACTTCTTCTTTTCCAATATAGATGCTTTTTTTTAAATTTTTATTTATTCATTTTAGAGAGGAGAGAGAGAGAGAGAGAGAGAGAGAGAAAGAAAGAGGAGAGAGAGACAGGGGAGAGGAGCTGGAAGCATCAACTCCCATATGTGCCTTGACCAGGCAAGCCCAGGGTTTCAAACCGGCGACCTCAGCATTTCCAGGTCGACGCTTTATCCACTGTGCCACCACATGTCAGGGAATATATATAGATGCCTTTTATTTCTTCTTGTCTGATTGCTGTGGCTAGGACTTACAGAACTTTGTTGAGTAAGGGTGGTGAAAGAGAACATCCATGCCTTGTTCCTGATCTTAAGGGGATTGCTTTTAATTTTTGCCCATTAGTATAATGTTGGCTGTGGGTTTGCCATACATGACCTTTATCATGTTGAAATATGTTCTCTGTATTCCCACTTTTCTGAGAGTTTTGATTATAAATGGGTGCTGGGTTTTATCAGGTGCTTTTTCTGCTTCTATTGATATTATCATGTGATTTTTCTCCTTCATTTTGTTTATGTGATGAATCACATTGATTGATTTGCGAGTATTGTACCAGCCTTGTCTCCCCAGAATAAATACGACTTGATCATGATGTATGATTTTTTTCATGTATTGCTAGATGCAGTTTGCTAATATTTTGTTGAGAATTTTAGCATCTAAGTTCATCAGGGATGAACAGTTTTCTTTGTTTGTAGTGTCTTTACCTCATTTTGGAATGAGAATCATGCCTACCTCATGAAAGGAGCTTGGAAGTCTTCCCTCCTCTTGAAATTTTTCAAATAACTTGAGAAGGATAGGTGTTAGTTCTTAGAATATTTGGTAAAATTCACCTTTGAAGCCATCTGGTCCAGGACTTTTGTTCGCTGGGAGTTATTTGATAACTATTCAGTTTCATTTGTTGTAATTGTTCTGTTTAGGTTTTCTGATTCTTCAAGAATGAGTTTTGGAAGTTTGTATGTTTCTAGGAATTTATTTTGCCTAGGTTGTTCAATTTTTTTGGCATACAGATCTTCATAATATATATTTTCTTACTATCCTTTGTATTTCTCCAGACTCAGTTGTTACTTCTCCAGTTTCATTTCTAATTTTATTTACTTGAGTCCTCTCTCCTTTTTTTCTTGATGAGTCTGGTCAAACGTTCGTCGATCTTGTTTACCTATTCAAAGAACCAGCTCTTGGTTTCATTGATCTTCTGTATTGTGTTTTTAGCCTCTATGTCATTTACTTTGGCTCTGATCTTTATTATTTCCTTCCTTCTACCTCCTTTGGGCTTTATTTCTTCTTTTTCTAGTTCTTTTAGATTCAGATTTAAGTTGTTTATTTGAGCTTTTTTTTTGCTTCTGAAGGTATGCCTGTAATGCTATGAACTTCACTCTCAGGAATGCTTTAGCTGTATCCCAAAGATTTTGAGTTGTATGTTCATTGTCATTTGTTTCAAGGAAATTTTTTATTTCTTCCTTGACCCCATTGTTAACCCATTCATTATTTAATAACATGCCATTTAGCCTCCAAGTATTTGAATATTTTTCAATTTTTTATATTGTAGTTGATTTCTAGTTTCATGCCATTGTGATCAGAGAAGATGCTTGATATAATATCAATCTTAAATTGGCTGAGATTCGTTTTGTGTCCTAACATGTGGTCTATCCTAGGGTATGTACCATAAGCACTTGAAAAGCATATATATTCTGCTGCTTTAGGATGAAAAGTTCTGATGATATCAGTTAAATCCAGTTGATCTAGTGTGTCATTTAAGGCCACTGTTTCTTTGTTAATTTTCTGTCTGGAGGATCTATCCATTGATGTTAGTAGGGTAATAAAATCACCTACTGTTATACTATTGCTGTCAATTTCACCCTCTCTGTCCATCAAAATCTTCTTTATATATTTATGTGCTCCTATATTAGGTGCATAAATATTTACAATGGTTATATCCTCCTGTTGGATTGCTTCCTTTATCATTATGTAGTAACCCTCTTTACCCCTTACTATCGCCTTTGTTTTAAAGTCTGTTTTGTCAAGTATTGCTACTCCAGCTTTTTTTTTAATTTCCACTTGCATGAAATACTTTTTTCTAACCTTTCACTTTCAGTCTATGTGTATCTTTTTTTCTGAGATGGGTCTGTTGTAGACAGCATATGTATGGGTCCTGTTTTCTTATCCATGCAGGTACCCTGTGTCTTTTGATTGGGACATTTAATTCATTTTCTTTTAAGGTTATTATTGACATATACTTATTTGTTGCCATTTTATTCTTTAAACATACAATCCTCTTTTTCTCGATTTTTTTTCTTTGCTCCTTTTGTAGCAGGTCCCTTAACATTTCTTGCTTTATTGGTTTGGCTGTAATGAATTTTTTGAGGTTTTCTTTTTTTGTTGTTTTGGAAGCTCTTTATTTCTCCTTTAATTATAAATGATAGCCTTGCTCGATAAAATAGTCTTGGTTGTAGGTTCTTGTTTTGCATTACTTTTAATATTTATTGCCAATCCCTTCTGGCCTCAAGTGTTTCTGTTGAGAAGTCGGATGTCATCCTTATGGGGGCTCCTCTGTAGGTAAATAACTGCTTTTCTCTTGCTGCTTTTAGTATTATTTCTTTGTCTCTTAGGCATTTTAATTATGGCTTGCCTTGGTGTAGGCATCCTTGGAGTCCTCTTTAATGGGACTCTCTATGCTTCTTGAACTTGTGTGAGTTTTTCCTTCATCAATTTAGGAAAATTTTCAGCTATGATTTGTTGAAACAGGTTCTCTATCACTTATTCATTCTTATCTCTTTCAGAAACCCCTATGATGTGGATGTTGTTTCTTTTCATGTTGTCACAAAAGTCTCTTAGAGTTTCCTCAGTGTTTTTGAGCCTTTTTTTCATCTCTCTGTTCTACTTTTGTGCTTATGTTTATCTTGTCTTCTAAATCACTGATCCAATTCTCTTCTTCATCCAGCCTGCTGTAGGTTCCTTCTGCTGCCACCTTCATTTCTGATATTGTATTCCTCATTTCTGATTGGTTCTTTTTTATGATTTCAATATCCTTTTTGATGCTTGCTATCTCTTTATTTAGATGTTCATTATGACCATCCATTGTTGCTATAAGATCCTTAAGCATCCTAAAAATCATTATTTTAAACTTTGCTTCTGGTAGTTTGGTTATTTCTATTTCATTTAGTTCTTTTTCTGGCAATTTCTCTTGTTGATTCATTTGGGTCACATTTCTCTGTCTGCCCATTTTTTCAATTTATTAGGTAGCTCTGTCTGACTTTGAACATTTTGTAGTTTCTTTATGAGGAACATGGACCTGGTGGTACTGACCTCCAGGCCAGCTGTTTTCCTTTTTCATGGAATGCTTCTTGAGAGTACTATTTTCCTTCCTGTTGTCTGTGAGTATTGAATGCAGTTGGACCTTTTGTGGGTACAGTTATTCTTTTAGAGTGGCTCACTCTAAGGGTGAGCCTTGATGGTGTGATTTATACACTGTGCAATGTCTGTCTCGTTAGGCGTATTTATTCTCCACAGTGTCTGGTACCTGCTAGACTCCTTCTTAGGGTGTGCTACTTGTGTAGCTAGCCAAGTCTAGCATTATTGTTGTCTGCCACACACTAGCAGTTGTGTGGGTTCTAGATCTTCTTGGGTTAGTGTCTGCTCTTGTTTGTAATTTGCTCTGAGCTACTTGTCTGCGGCTACTGCTCTTTTTGCTGTTTGTATTTGTGTTTTCTGTGCCTGGGTACTATGGGAGGGGCCAACCTTTGTATAAGGATCAACTTCCTCCTGCTTAGATATGACAGCAGCTCTGTAAAAGCCCCAAGATTCATAAGATTTGCCTTTTCAGCTGCTCCACCTCCTCTTGCAGCTGCCTGGTCTTTCCACAGATTCTTCTGTAGAAAGACTATAGTGTGGGCTCAAAGTGGTCTCACCCAACCAACCCCTCTACAGGTTGCATGCTTGTTGGGTTAGGGCAGCTGACGTTGGGAATCCAACATTAATGGGACACCCTATTTCAGGGGTTTCTTGGTAGGTAGCTCAGTATGGAGAATGTGGCCCCTACTCCAGAGCCTAATCCCTCAGCCACTGATGGATACTCAAATTTTATTTCTCCCCAACAAGGTGAGCAGCAGGTTCAGGTCAAAGTGGGGCTGACAACCCCCTCTGCTGAAATTCTTACAGCTGATCTCAGGTAGGAAGACTGAGAGTGTCCTCTCCTGGGGCTGACTAAGCTTCCCTAGAAAGTGGCCAAGCCCTTTGACCAGATCCAACAAGAGACTTATAGTGACCAACACTTTAAAAGTCTATGCTTCAAGCCTCTCTCCCTTCCCCCAGTAGAATACAGCCCAGCAGGGAAGGATATTCAGCTGACTGTGAAGCTACACCCTATCCAATGCTCACAAGCTGTTGTGTTGGTGCTGATAACAGAGAGCCAATTTTGCTCCAGCTGGGCCGGGTGTGAGGAGCCATTCCTTTGGATACCACTGTAGCAAGGATTGTTAGGTCCTGAACTGATGCTCTCGGCAGCTGGCCACTGAATGTGTCAATCCTGGGCCTCTCTGGAAAGAACTTGGTGCAGACCAGTGGGAGACACTGCCCATGACTGGCCCTCATCAACCTTCTTGGAGCGATAAGCAATCCAGAGTTTGTGGCTGCCTCTGCTGGGCCCACATGCACGTGGAAATTCCAGGCTGCACACCTAGACTGACTTTTACCCTCATTGGTCCTGGGGGAAGGTTCTCTGAGTCCCGCCTCCTATAGCCTCTGTCTGCTTGCTGGCTGCTTGTTGGACTCAGCCACTGAAAAAACCTCTGCTAGGGTCTGGAACCTGCAGCAATTCAGGGATTAGGAAGGGTGGTAGGTGTGACTTTTCCCCAGATGTCAGTCTGTCCAGACTTTTTTCACAGACCTCAGATGGATTTGGCCCTAGGAGTTCAGTGGATTTGGCCTCTGAAACCCAGAGGTGTGGTCTGCCTGCAATCTGGACAGTTTCTGCTGAATCTCTGGTGAGGTGGAATTATCAGTCTTAGACTCTGGAGTGTGAAGATGGGGGGAAGCTTCAGCCTCAACCCCAGAAAACTGAGTCACTGATGCGCCCCTGCCTCCTGGCTTCTCAGCATGACCCAGTCACCATGACTAAAGCAAGAGATAGTCCCAAGAGCTGAGAAGTTGCTTTTCACCAGGCTGGAGCCACTTAAAGGGGACTGCTACACCCAAGAAAGATGGTGACTGCAGTACTGGAGAATGACTCAGCACAGGTTCTGGTGGCCGTCCCCCACAATGACTCTCCCTGGGCCTCCAATTTTATACTCTCCTTATGCAACTCTAGTCCTCTTATCTCTCCCCTGCTGGAGCCCTGGGTAAGTGGCTGTGAATGAGATTTTCTGCTCGGGGCCCTTTAAGACAGAGCGTGCGTGTCTCTGTCTCCGATAGTTCTGTCTCTTTCTCACAGACTGAATCCTGATTCTTTTCACAGCTAAATGCTGTGTGGGCACCTGTTCTAGGCTCTGGGGCTCTAGGCTGGGGCTCTAGGCCTGGGGCTTAGGCCCACACCTCTCAGGGCAACCCTCCGCAAAGTGAGAGTCCCTCTGGATCCTTAGCTGCAGCTCACTCCTGGGAGCAGGGCAGCCCTTTCCATGACTCCGCCCTTTCTACCAGTGATAGTGTGGCTTTTTCTGTGATCCTTGGTTATAGACTCCTCTTCTTTTAGTCCAAAGTTGGTTTTTCAAGATGATTATTCTTCAATTAAGTTGTAATCCAATTTGGTCCTGGGAGGTGGCAGTTGGAATGTCTGCCTACTTCATTGCCATCTTTGAATCTCTCAAGATTCCTCTTTTGTGGAGTTTTTGAAGAGTTAAAACATACTGAAGGAAAGTCATTGTGTTCATTAGATTTTTTGATTCCAAGGATATGACCCTAGAGATATTGGGACCATGCTTGGTGATCAAAGTAACAACTTAAAAAACAAAATTCAACCAAGTATTGTAAATTTGAAGATCTAATTGGCATTATTAAGCAATTCCATAATCAGGCAGCACCTCATCTAGCAACTGCAGCATTAAGTTCTTTAAATTTGCTTCTCAGCACTTGTTTAGCTGTGTCATACAAATTTCAGTATGCTGTATTTTCATTTTCATTTATTTAATGCAATTTTTTTAGTTCCTTTGAGACTTCTCTTTTGAATGAAGTACTAAGTGTGCCTCATTACTGTTTCCCATTTGGTTTCCACTGACACCATGGGGTGTATGGCCCCTTTTATTGCTGGGAGGTAATGAAAGTTGGCTCTCCACCAGGTCTTCTCTGCTACTACCCCAGCAAGGTGCTGAGAGGATACTTATTACTGCTAGGTGGGAGTGGAAGTCCCCATGTGGTCTCCACTGATACTTTTGGCAAGAGGGGAAGCTTGTTACTGCTTGATGAGATGAATGTCTTGGCTCTTTTCCAGCCTTCTCTGACAGCATCCTGGAATATCTGTTTACAGTTAGGTGAGTGTGAAAGTCTGGGCTCTCCATTCAGCCTTGTTTGGTATTAGTAGGGGTAGAGGTCACAGTTATTCTTTTGTGTTTGATGTAGCAGTGCCTTTATTCTCTAAAAGTTTTCTGTCTTGCTAGCCTTCCCCTTTTCTGTTTCTTTGGCTGGAGAGAGCAGGCTTTTGGTGTTCCTTTTTTGTTTTCACACTTTGCGCTTCTGAGTTGCTAGCTTTTTCATCTTCAGGTGTGGGATAGGTGAAGCAAAAAGCAAACTCAGGGGACTCAACAAAGTGTTGTTCCTTGGGTCACAAGGTTCCTAACTGGGCTGCTGTCTTATCTCAAACTTTCAGTCTTATTATGTTTGTTCTTTATATAATTCCCAAGTGTTTTAGTTTTACCTACAGGGAGGAATAAGTAAAAATACATCAACTCCATCTTTCTGAAAGATGAAGTATTCCTTGATGATTTTTGATACTCTTATTATTATATATTAATGTTATATATGTGGTAAGTTCTAGTTCTGAGCCATGATATTTATACTAATATAATGAAACTACAACTTTAATTTTATGACAGTACTTTACCATTTAAATTGCATTAGCTTTATAATAATTTTTAATATCTGTTAGACTAAGCCCTTTCAACTTTGAGGCAAAATGCCAACAAAACTTTGGACATCATCAAGAATGGTATTAGGAAACAAATCTTTATATCACCCCTCTTTAAAGCTGTAGTAGATCTATAGTATGTATAACTACAGTAGTAGCTGTTGCACTGCCCTTTGAGGAATGTATTAGAACTAGAAAAGCCCCAGCACTGATAGTTGCAGCTTGGATAATGTAAACACAGATTTACTCAGTAAGTCCTCAAAGACTTGAATAAAGGATTACCTTCGATACTTTGATTTTAATACAGTTAAACATCATTTTTCACAGTTGGTGTAAAATAATGGAGCTGTGTCTGATGCCTCGGTGTAAGTTCATTTTCCATTTGGAGGAATTAGGATTAATCCTGATTCACTCACTTCACAGGACAATGGCACCTAATTGCATCTTTCCAGGACTATTTCTTTTAAAAATGTTGCCAGTATTTCTATACCAATATAAGTGCAGTGATTCAGATGTATTGATGCCCAGTAACTTATTCCATTATGGAATTTCTTATTTAGAAATAATGCAAGTTACTAGGTCTCTTCCCAGCTCCTACCAGTCAGCTTTTTGTTTGTTTGTTTGTTTTAGTTATATATTTCTGGGATCAAATTGACAAATCCCTTTAAGTGCCCATTTTGCCTTACCATTCAATTTGCCTCTGACCCCTTAAACATTTTGCTGGTTATTCACTTGCCAAATCATTCAGCCTTTTCCTGATGTAACTGATCTAGCAACATGGTGGAGTTCAAAGGCCTAACTAACTACAAATGAGAATCTAACTAAACCAGAGAGTATATGTTTGTTTCACTTACTTGCTCTAAAAAGAGAGGAGTTAAACTTTGCTTTGTAATGAAATGACAAAATTATACATTCAACATTTTTTTCTCCTTCTGTTAAAGATTTCAGGATACTATTGCCAGATTAATAATATATGTTAATATATGCTGTTACAATCATAATTTTAAAATAAAAGTATTCAAGAAGCCAAGGAACTAACTTTTAAAAATAGGAGTATCTTTATGTTTGTGTGTGATAAGTCAGTTTTTAGTAATTAGTGTTTAAAAACTGGACATTGAGCCTGACCTGTGGTGGCGCAGTGGATAAAGCGTTGACCTGGAAATGCTGAGGTCACCGGTTCAAAACCCTGGGCTTGCTTGGTCAAGGCACGTATGGGAGTTGATGTTTCCTGCTCCTCCCCCCTTCTCTCTCTCTCTCTCTCCCCCTCTCTCAAAAAAAAAATAAAATAAAAAGTGTTTAAAAGCTGGACATTGACAATAATATTTTTCCATTTATAATATATATATATACATAGATATATGTATATATATATAATTTGAAAGAGACAGAGAGATTCAGAGAGAGGGACAGATAGGGACAGACAGACAGAAAGGGAGAGAAATTTAGAAGCATCAATTCTTTTTGCGGCATTTTAAGGACGTTTTTAGGAAAGTCTTAGGAGTAGATGTAAGGAATATTGAAAGAGATAAAGTTAAATTTTCAGGCAAACATTACTTTTCCTGTAGTCAAAGAGAACATCATCTAAGAAGCAACAGCACAACCCATATACATAAGGAAAAAAATAAATGTCTTTACTTGTCAATGATTCATATGGTTACCAGTCCCACTTTAAAATTTTTAAATCATTTTTAATGTTTATTTGATATTTATTTATTTATTTATTTATTTATTTATTTATTTATTTATGTGTGTGTGTGTGTGTGTGTGTGTGTGTGTGTGTGTGACAGAGACAGAGAGAGGGACAGATAGGGACAGACAGGAAGGGAGAGAGATGAGAAGCATCAATTCTTCATTGTGGTACCTTAGTTATTCAATGATTGCTTTCTCATATGTGCCTTGACTGGGAGGCTACAGCAGAGTGAATGACCCCTAGCTCAAGCCAGCAATTCCACTCTCAAGCTGGTGAGCCCCCACTCAAGCTTTGACCTCAGGGTTTTGAACCTGGGTCCTCTGCGTCCTAGTCCAACACTCTGTCCACTGTGCTGCCGCCTAGTCAGGCTCCATTAATAATGTTAGTATGGCTCAGTATTTTTCATGAACATTCAGTTACAGTGATTTAAAACTGGAAGATTAAGTTTTTATTGTAGTTATTTTATGATTACCATCTATTGTATCTGGAGAATTTAGGTCAGATTGTTACAGGACATATGAAATTGATTAGTCTTCATTTTTTGTTTCATTAAATATAATTTTGAACTATAAGATATTGTGTAATTAAAGAGCACAATTAATAGTTTGGCATTTTTTATACTTTGGGAAATACCTGCTTATATAAAAAAAGACATTTCAGAACTTTTATGATGATGAAAAGTAGTCTTATTTATTAATATCCTTTTCTTTTACATAGCTTACAAGTTTGTTTTAGTGATTTGTTGGTTGACCAATCAAGTAATTTTCCTAAGCATGTAATATCACTGTGAAACAAATGGCTTACTTTTATTATCATTTAAATTATGATAATAATGCCTAGTGACTATTAAGTGACTTGTGTTTCTCCTTTCTTCTTATATTTATCCATGCTGATAATTAACCCGTTGGCCTCACTTATATATTTTTGTTTATTTTAAAATTGATTGGAAAGGTGAGTTCTCTTCTGCCTTCCTTGCTTCCACCCAATATAACTTCACTAATCTGTAGAGACTAGCAGGAACACAAGAATAATACTAAAAATCATTTTATTTAATATTATGATTGTGGAGGTGGTTTGCAAAGTTGGAGATAGAGGAGGGTGATGGAGTCAAAACTTCCAGACACATGGCAGAAAGAAGTTATAATTAGGACAAAATGGTGAAGTGCCTCAAAGAAGGTGAATGCATTAGGAAATGTGGACATGTATGTAAGTTGGATGATCAAATGAATGCAGAAACACTGTAATACTGTGCCCATTTACATTAATCGTGTTGCTGATTTATAAAGACATAATGACTTGATAAATAAAAAATGATATTAATATAATTAAATCCATATAGACACTGTAACTCCCCCAACTCATATCTAAATTGAAAATGGCACCAAGAAAAGATGCCTTGTACATAATTTTAAATCAGACTTTTGATGGTGATTAAAGTGATTATTTCAGAATGTTGGTTCAACATTTGTGAGTCAAGGAACTAGCATTAAGAGGCATATGGTTTAGGCCTTGATTTTATCCTCATCAAGCCAGAGAGGGCATAGTTTGAAAGTGGAGGTATGATTAAAGGAACATATGCTGCCATACATAAAAAAAAAACAAACAACAATTCTACAATGAGTCCTGGAGGGATAGCTCTGTTGGTTAGGGCATCATCCGGAAGTGCAGAGATTGCTGGTTCCATCCCTGGTCAGGGCACATACAGGAACAGATAGATGTTCCTGTCCCTTTCTCTCTCACTTCCTCTTTTTCTAAAAATTAATAAAATAGCCTGACCAGGTGGTGGTGCAGTGAATAGAGCATCAGACTGGGATGAAGAAGACCCAGGATTGAAACCTCAAGGTCGCTGGATTGAGCCCAGGGTCACTGTCTTGAGCAAGGGCTCACTCACTCTGCTGGAGCCCCCCAGTCAAGGGGAGCTCTCACATATATGCTTTTCTCACACATGAGAAAGCAGTCATTGAATAACTAAGGTACCACAATGAAGAATTAATGCTTCTCATCTCTCTCTCTTCCTCTGTTCCTATCTGTCCCTCTTTCTGTCTCTCTCTCTCTGTCTCTGTCACACACAAAATAAATAAATAAAAATTAATAAAATCAAATAAACATTAAAAGTGATTAAAAGAATTCTACAGTGGGACTGGTAACCATATGAATCGTTGACAAGTAGAGACATATTTATTTTTTTCCTTCTGTATATGGGTTGTGCTGTTACTTCTTAGATAATGTTCTCTGACTACAGGAAAAGTAATGTTAGCCCCAAAATTTACCTTTACCTCTTTCGATATTCCTTACATATTCTTAAGACTTTCCTAAAAACTTGTGTATCTTATAACGAATACAGTGACAAAGCAATAAGGGAAATATGGACTACCTCACTCATTTTTGTCCACACTTATTATACTAATGGAACCCTTTCAAAAGAATGGTGATCTTCTGAAGAGAATGTATGAAAGACCAAAAAAAAATTAAGCAGATGAAGAATTTAAGAACGATGGAGAGAAACGTATATTGAAGGAACAACTTGTGGGTCCTGTTCTAGAAGGTGTCCTGGGAACAGTACTGATGTGAATTACAAAGCTAAATAAATATCAATAAACATTTTTTTCAGCCCTTATCTGGGTTATTTCTAATGGTGTTTGACTTGTTGGATAGAAATGGTTTCAGTTATATTAAGCAAATGAATTCTACTTTATTGTAAAAAAAAAATCACCTATAATGATAATTACTTTTCTAAAATACTTATTCCTCTAGGTATAATATGAAATGAGTCCCTAATGATTAATGTCTTTAGAAGGGTTTTTTTGGGGGGAAGGTTATAAATATGGCTCTGTTATTTATAGCATCTTTTATAAAAACTAGAAGAATTAAGCCTTCATAGGCTAATTTCTGTTACGATTCATATTACTTAGCTTTACTACTGGTATTATTACAAGGTTTTTTCTTGGTCTTTTGAATGGTATCAGTGTATAATCTATTTGTTTAAAAAAACACATTTGGAAATTTTATTTTCTGTCATTTTCCTTATATACATTCTAAAGACCTCATATAACTTTGCCTTAGAGGATTTGTTATAGCTACATAACAAAAGTTTTTTCTTTTTTATATTGCCTTATTCTACGACCATATGTTCATCTTATTGTATAATGGGTATATGTTATATTCTTTGTAGCAGTAATTCCTCATATGGGGATTTACACATCCTTAGTGGCTAGAATCACAGGGAATGGTGTATCTCAGTGCAATTTTTTTTTACCTCACTTTCTTTCTGAGGAGAGGGTCTACCTATAGCTTTTAGCAGGTAATCAAGGGACCCCAAAAAGAAAGAAGCTCTGCAACAGAATGTCATATAGAGGTTTTGAATTATTCAATAATCCTTGTAAATTGGAATAGAGCAGGCTGGTTAAACACATAAATTAATATCAGGGACATCTTTTGTGATGGTTAGGGTGGGAGCTGTGGGGGCAAGAAAAAGGCATGGGGAAGGCTAGGTCCAATCTGACATTTTTTGGTATGTAGTTTTTTCTTTTAAGTACAGTTACTCAATGTTCATTGACAGTAATATTTGAAATACTTCATTTTGTTTCTTGCAATTTGAGATATAATTATAAAGATTTATTCTAAGACAAGAAATACTGATATTTCTATACAGTTCACAAACTTATGATGTTTGCATGATTTATTTTTCTCAGTCTTCGCATTCATGTTGTGTCTGATTATTGACACAACTAATGTGACCCACTAAGTGTGTATAAATTAACGTATACTTCTGATTGAAACCAAGTTTTCTTTTCATTTTTTTTTCACATCTAAGAGAAACTTGCATGTAATCTTTGACTAGTATGTCTTACCCAACCTCCATCGGTACTCTCCACGTATATCGCAAATACCCCTTGATTCTGTCTCTTGCCCTACAGGTTCATCATTGTCATTGCCTTACTTTATAGGGATTATTTAGTGGCTCCCCAACTAGTCTTCTTGCTCATGGGCTAGCCTTTGTGAATTCACCTATCATCCATTTACAGAAATGATTCCTCCAAAATGTACATCTGATCTTGTCATTTCCCATCTTCAAATCCTTCAGTTGAGTTTTTCAACTTTCATGATAATTTGCAAACCACTTAACTTTAGAACTTATGAAGTTCTATATGAAATAGATCCTGTAACTACCTTCAACTTTTACACACTTCAGTCATAGGATCTACATGTAGCATATGTCATGGGTTGCAATATTTTATGATTTTGTAAAAAAGAAAATCATTTTATCATTAAGAGTATCCAGCATTTGTTGAGCACTCAGAACCTGACAACATGCTTTGCATATTTATGTATAGTATCTCCTGCAATTAAAACAACAGATCCATGTAGTAAAAATGCTATTGTTAGACATCAAGAACTTACTGAATCCACTTAAAATAAGCGAAAGTGATTCTTAATTCAGGCTTCTCTGACTCTTCTCATGTATGGTTTTCTGTACCTGAAATGTCCTTCCACTCCTGCATAGTAATTCTTTCAAAACAACTCAAACATCAGCTACCCTTAGAAATACTTTCTGACATCCCTCCCTATTATTATTTAGATGATATTTCTGTGTCTTTCTGAGAAGCCCTGTGAATACCTCTATTATAATATTTTTCATGTTGTCTTAATGCCAGTGGAAATGGTGTTCTTCCACTAGAGTTGTAAGGAAAACATTCCAAAGACCCACGTATGGGGTAGATGAGGCTTTTGTGATAAGAAATCTATGAGGTTAAAATGGAGGGCTGCCCATGGGTTCCCAGTTTCTCATCTCCATTTGGTCTATGTGGAAAAACTTCAGAGTAGTCTTCATCAGGCCCAGGAGACAGACCAGTGTCCAGAAATTCCAAGCCATGGCTGAATACATCTCAAAGGTTAGTCCTGTCCAGGCACTGTATTGCTGTACCCAGGTCCACATTTGGAGCCTGTACTTAGGAGCCCATATGGCTGCCACCAGGGGTGCATGGCTTCTTGGCGAACTTGTGCATGAGCAGCCAAGCAAGTTTTCCCAAGCAGAATGAAGGGAAGGAGAGCTTCTTTGTTAGGCTTATATTGCCTTGAGTTTTGGGAAGGGCTAGGCCTTTTTTAAACTAACCAATTATCTTTTTTTTAATTGATTGATTTTAGAGAGAGAGAGGCAGGGAGAGAGAGAGAGGAACATTGATATGTTTCTTCATATGCAGTAACTGGGGATTGAATCAGCAACTTCTGTGCTTTGGGGCTATGCTCTAACCAACTGAGCTATCCAGCCAGGGCTAACCAATTAACTTTTTAAGCTTTCCTGGGCTTGCATTGGTTCTTCCCACTAACCAATTAGATCCTTCTTTTAGGCTAGATTGACAGTCCTCTATGGCACCATCTTGGCTTTTACTATGCATACTTCGAAGAGGAAGTACCGACCCCCATAGTCTGGAGATGGTCATCTGGGGAGAATGAAAAGCCTCCCTACATAGGGAAAGAGGTTGTTATCCCCCTTAGTGGGGATGGACTGTGTGATCCCTTGGGATGTCTGAAACTGCAACTGCCCAGTGAAGCAAGTAGGTTGCTCAATGTCTGATTCCCTCTGCTTCCTTCCCTTATTAATATTTAGCTACCTGTGCTAAAACTAGTAATTTTAGTTACTTACTTTTACTGTTTGACCATGTATATGCTCCGGAGACTACATTAATAAATTTGTTACAATTTTCTATAACTGGATTATTTTAGGGCAACTGATGTAACATATAGTCTCCAGAGTAGCAGGATAAACCTCACCTAGGAACTTGGAAAAGCAAGTCCTCAGACTTTACTGTGGATCTGCTGAAGCATAAAACCTGGAGGGACAGCCCAAGAATCTGTGTTTGGATTAGCCTTCCAAGTAATTCTCATTCACATCCAAATTTGAGAATTCAAGTTTATGGATCAGTATACATTGGGGACTGATTTCTGAGGTCTCAAACCAATTCTTTATGAGAGCCATATTACTGTCAAGTATGTTCTGGTGAGATATTCACCGTAACTCCCAGGAACATTAAAAGTGTTGCCAATATAAATGTGAATAATGTATTTTGGTCTAAATAATTTTGGTTAAAGACTCTTTGCATAATATCTTCACCAACTTTGGATAAATGACAACAATAGAAAACTGTATATTTGTGGCCTTGATATCTACACATACATTAACTAGAGGCGTCTTTCTCTGAACCATTTAAATATGATCACATTCAACATGACCAGATATCAGATAATAAGCTGATATGACAGTTTCTGGAATATTTAGCTGTGATTTTAGTTCATTTTTTCTCTGAATATTGTTTCTTTTTTTCTTAAATTATTTTTATTTTTCTGAAGTGAGAGGTGGGGAGGCAGAGAGACTCGTGCATGTACCCCTCTGGGAACCACCCGGCGTGCCCACTAGGGAGCAATACTCTGCCCATCTGGGCATTGCTCCATTGCAACTGGAGCCATTCTAGTGCCTGAGGCGGAGGCCATGGAGCCATCCTCAGTGCCCAGGCCAACTTTGCTCCAGTGGAGCCTTGGCTGTGGGAGGGGAAGAGAGATAGAGAGAAGGGAGAGGGAGAATGGTGGAGAAGCAGATGGGCACTTCTTCTCTGTGCCCTGACCAGGAATTAAAATTGGGGCATCCACACATTGAGCCAGCGCTGTACTACTGAGCCAACTGGCTAGGGCTCGAGTGTTGTTTCTTTTGTGTAATCTAAAAGTGACTTCTTTGACTTTATAAGCAGTACACTGATGCAACTTTTTTTAACCATTTTAAATATTTTTTAATTCATATTTAGAGAGAGAGGAGTGAGAGAAAGAGAGATATAGAAAGGGGGAGGAGCAGGAAGCATCAACTCTCATATGTACCTTGACCAGGCAAGCCTGGGGTTTCAATGCAACTTTTTATAGCAAAAAAAGCCAGTAGAGTTGATTGGGGTGGAGGGGATGGTGGTATCATCGGTTTGCCCTGCAGATGTGTGTCTGATATTAGTTTAAATTAAAGATCAATTATATAATTCAAGGTTAGACCTTGTTCCCTGTTTTATTGAGAAATAGTTGACAAACATCACTCTGTAAGTTTAAGGCATAGAGCATGATTGTTTGATTTATATATATACAATAGGTTCTGTTAACATCCATCTTCTTATACTGATATGAGGATAAGGAAAAGGAAACAAAAATTCTCCTTGTGATGAGAACTCTTAGGATTTACAGTCCTAACAATTTTCCTTTATACAGAAATTCCTCAAATGATATCATTTTGTTAAATGTTATTTCATTATGAGGTTGATAAGATGCTGTAGAAACTTATCTCTTTGTATCAATTTGTATCTGTATCAGTTAGTAATAGTAACTAACTAATAGTAATTTTCAATCCTTTTCACCTCATGACACACATAGACTAGTTATTAAAATTCTGCAGAACACCAAAAATATATTTTTTTCAATTGACAAAAAAAGAACAGGTATAATTTTGATTCATTCACACTGGATGGCTGTTACATAGGTTGTTGTAGCTTTTTCATTTGACCATCTCAGCAGTGGTTGGCAAGCTCATTAGTCAACAGAGCCAAATATCAACAGTACAACAATTGAAATTTCTTTTGAGAGCCAAATTTTTTAAACTTAAACTATATAGGTAGGTACATTGCTGGCCTTTGTACCCGCATGTGGTATTTCATGGAAGAGCCACACACAAGGGGCCAAAGAGCCGCATGTGGCTTGTGAGCCATGGTTTGCCGACCACTGAAAGGGAAAAAATTGTCAGTGCCCTTGACCAAATAGTCAGGTATAGCATGTTTGAAAAATTCTTGTGGAACACCAGTATGCCACCTGGAATAATAGTGTGCCACCTGGCATACCAGTTAAATATTACTGAATTAGACTATAGGAAAATTAATTTTGTTAAATTTCATTTTGCTACAGTTTCAAGAATCTATCAATGATGTTCAGTGAAGACATACTGTATCATATGGCAGCATTAGCTATATTCATCAATTCCTAGCACCTACTTACTTTAACTAGAAGTTTATACCTTTTGACCACCTTCTTCGAATTCCCTATCACCCCCATCTTTTCCTTCTGGTAACCACAAATGTGATCGCTTTCTGTATTTTTTTTTTTTAAAGATAACACATATAAATGAGATTGTACAGTAATTTTCCTTCTCTGTCTGATTTATCTCACTTACCATATTACCTTCAAGGTTCATCCATATTGTCAGAAATGGTAGGATTTCTTCATTTTTTTTAAATAGCTAAAAACCTATTCTATTCTATTCTATTCTATTCTATTCTATTCTATTCTATTCTATTCTATTCTATTCTATTCTATTCTATTCTATTCTATTCTATTCTATTCTATTCTTTCTATCTTGTCTTATTCTATTATTCTCTGTTTATATACCATAACTTCTTTTCTACTCATTCATCAGTGCAAACTTAGGTTGTTTCCATGCCTTGGCTATTGTAATTAAGGCTGCTAATGAACATGGGGGTACAGATATCTTTTAGAGTTATTGTTTGTGTTTCCTTTGGATATATCACCAGTAGTGGAATTGCGGGGTCACATTGTAGTTCTATGTTTAATTGTTTGAGGAAACTCCATAATGTATTCTATAGTGGCTGTACCAATCTGCATTCCCACCAACAGTACCTCGGGACTCCCTCTTCTCCACATCCATGTCTGCATCTCTTGTCTGTTATCTCTTGTCTTTTTGATGATAGCCATTCTAACAGACTTGAGGTGGTATCTCATGATTTTAATTTGTATTTTCCTAATAACTAGTGATATCGAGCATCTTTTCATGTACCTGTTGACATTTCATATCTCTTCTTTGGAGATGTATATATTCAGGTCCTTTGCCTCCTTTTTTATTAGGTTATTTTTTTGCAGGTGAGTTGTATGAGGTTTTAAATAGATTTTTGGTATTATATCATTATGAGATATAGTCTGTAATTTTTTTCTATTTTATAGGATGTTGTTTAACTTTGTGTATATGTATATTTTTATATATTTTATTTATTTTTATTTTTTTTCTATGTAGAAGCTTTTAAGTTTGATGTTATCCTACATATTTAATTTTGATTTTGTTGTTTGTGCTTTAGATGTCATATTAAAAAATCATCACCAAGATCTATGCCAAGGAGCTATATTCCTGCTTTCTTGCAGGTGTTTTATGGTTTCAGGGTTTCAGGTCTTACATTAAAGTATTTTTATATGATTTTTTAAATTAATTTTAATGCAGTGACATTGATAAATCAGGGTACATGTGTTCAGAAAAAAACATCTTCAGATTATTTTGACATTTGATTATGTTGCATAACCATCACCCAAAGTCTATTGTCTTCCGTCACCTTCTATCTGATTTTCTTTGTGCTCTTCCCCTCCGCCCACCCCCTCTCTCTCCTTCTTCGCCCCTCTCCCCCATTAACATCACATTCTTGTCCATGTCTCTGAGTCTCATTTTTATGTCCCATCTATGTATGGATTCATATAGTTCTTAGTTTTTTCTGATTTACTTATTTCACTCCATATAATGTTATCAAGGTCCATCCATGTTATTGTAAATGATCTGATGTCATCATTTCTTATGGCTGAGTAGCATTCCATAGTATATATGTACCAAAGCTTTTTAATCCACTCATCCACTGACGAACATTTGGGCTGTATCTAGATCTTTGCTATTGTGAACAATGCTTCCATAAACATGGGGGTGCATTTCTCCTTTTGCAACAGTTCTATGGTGCTCTTAAAGTATATTCCTAAAACTGGGATAGCTGGGTCAAAAGGCAGTTCAATTTTTAATTTTTTGAGGAATCTCCGTACTATTTCCCACAGTGGCTGCACCAGTCTGCATTACTACCAGCAATGCAGGAGAGTTCCCTTTTCTCCACATCCTCGCCAGCACTTATTCTGTGTTGTTTTCTTGATGAACGCCATTCTGATTGGTGTGAGGTGATATCTCATTGTGGTTTTAATTTGCATTTCTCTAATGATTAATAATTTTGAGCATTTTTACATATGCCTATTGGCCATCTGTATGTCCTCTTTGGAAAAGTGTCTATTCATTTCTTTTGCCCATTTTTTGATTGGATTGATTTTCTTCCTGGTGTTGAGATTTGCAAGTTCTTTATAAATTTTAGTTATTAACCCCTTATCAGACATATTGTCGAATATGTTCCTCCATTGTGTAGTTTGTCTATTTATTCTGTTCTTATTGTCTTTAGCTGTGCAAAAGCTTTTTAGTTTGATATAGTCCTATTTGTTTATCCTGTTTTTTATTTCACTTGCCCGTGGAGATAAATCAGCAAATATATAGCTGTGAGAGATGTCGGAGAGCTTACTGCCTGTTTTCTTCCAAGATGCTTATGGTTTCACGGCTTACATTTAAGTCTTTTATCCATTTAGAGTTTATTTTTGTGAATCGTGTAAGTTGGTGGTCTAGTTTTATTTTTTTGCAAGTAGCTGTCCAGTTTTTCCAACACCATTTATTAAAGAGGCTGTCTTTACTCCATTGTATTTCCTTACCTCCTTTGTCAAATATCAGTTGTCCATAGAGCTGTGGGTTTATTTCTGGGTACTCTGTTCTGTTCCATTGATCTATATGCCTGTTCTTATGCCAGTACCAGGCTGTTTTGAGTACAATGGCCTTGTAGTATAACTTGATATCAGGAAGTGTGATACCTCCCACTTTAGTCTTCTTTTTTAAGATTGCTGAGGCTTTTTGTGTTCTTTTTTGGTTCAATATAATTTTTGGAACATGTGATCTATATATTTGAAGTATGTTATTGGTATTTTAGTTGGTATTGCATTGAATTTATAAATTGATTTGGGTAGTATAGACTTTTTTTTTTTTGTATTTTTCTGAAGCTGGAAACGGGGAGAGACAGTCAGACAGACTCCCGCATGCGCCCGACCGGGATCCACCCGGCACGCCTACCAGGGGCGATGCTCTGCCCACCAAGGGGCGATGCTCT
The DNA here is from genome assembly GCF_036850995.1 of Saccopteryx leptura. NCBI lineage: Eukaryota > Metazoa > Chordata > Mammalia > Chiroptera > Emballonuridae > Saccopteryx > Saccopteryx leptura. The sequence continues at coordinate 90,091,040 of NC_089506.1, read as the reverse complement.
GCCCCTCCGGGGCGTCGTTCTGTTGCGACCAGAGCCACTCTAGTCCCTGGGGCAGAGGCCAAGGAGCCATCCCCAGCGCCTGGGCCATCTTTGCTCCAATGGAGCCTCGGCTGCGGGAGGGGAAGAGAGAGACAGAGAGGAAGGAGGGGAGGGGGTGGAGAAGCAAATGGGCGCTTCTCCGTGTGCCCTGGCCGGGAATCGAACCCGGGTCCCCCGCACGCCAGGCCGACACTCTACCGCTGAGCCAACCGGCCAGGGCTAATATAGACATTTTAATGATGTTTATTCTTCCTGTCCATGAGCACGGTATATGCTTCTACTTGTTTGTATCTTAGTTGATTTCTTTTATCAATGTTTTATAATTTTCTGAGTACAAGTCTTTAGTCTCCTTAGATAAATTTAGTCCTAGGTACTTTATTTTTTGGTTGTAATAGTGAAGGGGATTGTTTCCTTAATTTCCTTTCTGACTGATCGTTGCTTGGGTATAAAAATGCCTCTGATTTCTGAGTATTAATTTTATATCCTGCCACTTTGCTGAATTCATTTATCAGGTCCAGTAGTTTTTTGACTGAGACTTTAGGGTTTTCTATATACAATATCATATCATCTGCAAATAATGATAGTTTTACTTCTTCTTTTCCAACTTGAGTGCTTTTTATTTCTTCTTCTTGTTTGATTTCTGTGGCTAGGACTTCCAGGACTACATTGAATAAGAGCGGTGAAAGGAGGCACCCCTGCCTTGTTCCTGATCTAAAGGGGATTGCTTTAATTTTTGCCCATTGAGTATGATGTTGGCTGTGGGTTTGTAATAGATGGCCTTTATCATGTTGAGGTATTTTCTCTGTATTCCCACTTTGCTGAGAGTTTTGATCATGAATGGGTGTTGGATTTTCTCAAATGCTTTTTCCGCATCTATTGAAATTATCATGTGGTTTTTCTCCTTCCTTTTGTTTATGTGATGAATCACATCGATAGATTTACAAATATTGTACCAGCCTTGCCTCCCCAGAATAAATCCCACTTGATCATGGTGTACGATTTTTTCCATATATTGTTAGATCTGGTTTGCTAATATTTTGTTGAGGATTTTAGCATCTATATTTATCAGGGATATTGGCCTATAATTTTATTTCTTTGTGTTGCCTTTGCCTGGTTTTGGAATCAGAATTATGCTCACCTCATAAAAGGAACTTGGAAGTCTTCTTTTCTCTTGAATTTTTTGAAATAGCTTGAGAAGGATGGGAGTTAGTTCTTCTTTGAACATTTGGTAGAATTCACTTGTGAAGCCATCAGGCCCAGGACTTTTCTTTGTTGGAAGTTTTTTGATAACTGTTTCAATCACATTTGGTGTAATCGGTCTTTTAGGTTTTCTGATTCTTCCAGATTGATTTTTGGAAGATTGTATGTTTTAAGGAATTTGTCCATTTCATTGAGGTTGTCTAGTTTTTTGTCATACAGTTCTTCATAGTATTTTCTTACAATATTTTGCATTTCTGCTGTGTCAGTTGTTATTTCTCCACTCTCATTTCTAATTTTATTTATTTGATTCCTCTCTCTCTTTTTCTTGGTGAGTCTAGTAAAAGATTCATCAATCTTGTTTACCTTTTCAAAGAACCAGTTCCTAGTTTCATTGATCCTCTGTATTGTTTCTTTAGCCTCTATGTCATTTATATCTGCTCTGATCTTTATTATTTCTTTTCTTCTACCACATTTGGGCTTTTACTTGCTGTTCTTTTTCTATTTCTTTTAGACTCAGAGTTAAGTTATTTATTTGAGCTGTTTTTAGCTTCTTAAAGTGTGCCTGTAGTGCTATGAACTTCCCTCTCCGTACTGCTGTTGTTGTGTCCTATAAATTTTGAGTTGTATGCTCATTATCATTCGTTTCTAGGAATTTTTTAATTTCTTCTTTGATCTCATTCTTAATCCATTCATTATTTAACGACCTGCTATTTAGTTTCCATGTGTTTGAGAATTGTTGAGTTTTTCTGTTGTGGTTGATTTCTAGTTTCATGCCATTTTGATCAGAGATAGTGCTTGATATGATTTCAATCTTCTTAAATTTTTTGAGACCACTTTAGTGCCCTAACATGTTGTCTATCCTAGAGAATGTACCATGAGTACTTGAAGAGAATGTATATTCTGCTGCTTTAGGGTGAAAGGTTCTGAAGATATCTATTAAATGGAGTTGATCTAGTGTGTCCTTTAAGTTTGTTGTTTCTTTATTAATTTTTTTCTTGAGGATCTATCTAGTAATGTTAGTGGGGTATTGAAATCCCCTACTATTATAGTATTGCTGTTGATCTCACCCTTTATATCCATCAAAGTCTGCTTTATATATTTAGGTGCTCCTGTATTAGGTGCATAGATATTTATAATAGTTATATCTTCCTTTTGGATTGCTCCTTTTATCATTATGTAGTGGCTTTTTTTATCTCTTACTATATCCTTTGTTTTAAAAGTTCATTTTGTCTGATATAAGTATTGCTACCCCAGCTTTTTTTTCATTTCCATTTACATAAAATGTTTTTTTTTCCATCCTTTTACCTTCAGTCTATGTGCATCTTTTGTTTTAAGGTATGTCTCTTGTAGACAGCATATGTACGGGTCCTGTTTTCTTATCCATGCAGGTATCCTATGTCTTTTGATTGGATCATTTAATCCATTTACATTTAAAGTTATTATTGATATGTAGTTGTTTATTGCCATTTTATTCTTTAAAGCTGTATTCCTTTTATGCTATATTCTTTTCCTACTTTGATCTGTTTACAACAGGCCCCTTAACATTTTCTGCAGCATTGTATTGGTTGTAATGAATTCCTTGAGGTTTTTTTTTTTTTGGTCTGGGAAGCTTTTTATTTCTCCTTCTATTTTAAATGCTAGCCTTGCTGGATAAAGTAGTCTTGGTTGTAGGCTCTTGTTCTGTATTACTTTGAATATTTCTTGCCATTTCCTTCAGGCCTCAAGTGTTTCTGTTGAGAAGTCTGATGTCATCCTTATGGGGGCTCCTTTGTAGATTATAGCCTATTTTTCTCTAGCAGGTTTTAGTATTTTCTCTTTCTTGCTTAGCTTTGACATTTTAATTAGGATGTGTCTTGGTAGGTTTCTTTGGATTTCTCTTTAATGGAGTTCTCTGTGCTTCTTGAACTTGTGAGACTTTCTCTTGCATTAATTTAGGAAAGTTTTCAGCTATGATATGATTGAACAAAGTCTCTATCCCTTGTTCTTTCTCTTCTTCTTAAGGAACCTCTATTATGTGAATGTTATTTGTCTTCATGTTGTCACAGAGCTCTGTAAGAGTTTCCTCAGACTTTTTTCTTTACATTTTTATTTATTCATTTTTTTTAGAGAGAGGAGACATAGAGGGAGAAAGAGACAGAGAGAAAAAAGAGATAGAAAGAACAGAGGGAGGAACAGTAAGCATGAACTCCCATATATGCCTTGACCAGGCAAGCCTGGGGTTTTGAACCGGCAACCTCAGTGATCCAGGTCAATGCTTTTACCCACTGCACCACCACAGGCCAGAGCTCCTCAGACTTTTTGAGTCTCCTTTCTTTTTTCTTCTCTGCTTTCATGCCTTCATTCCACTTGTCCTCTAACTTGCTGATTTGATCCTCAGCTCCATCCATCCTGTTTTTAATTCCTTCCATAGTGGTCTTCATTTCTGATATTTTATTTGCCATCTCTGACTGATTCTTTTTTAATATTTCAATATCCTTTTTTATTTTTGCTATTTTTTTATTTAGGTGTTCGTAGAACACCTAATAACCACCCATTGTTGTTCTAAGATCCCTAAGCATCCTTAAAATCATTATTTTGAACTCTGCATCAGGAAATTTGGTCATTTCCATATCACTCAGTTCATTTCCTTGAGGTTTCTCTTGTGGTTTCCTTTGGATTGCACTTCTCTGTCTTCTTATTATATCTGTGTGTTTTGTTTGTAGAGCTGGTTGAATCTAGGCTTGGTGTTGTGTGCCTCCAGTTTTCAATTGTGTTATTTCTAGGTCTTCTTGGGTTGGCATCAGCTATTATTTGTAATCCTCTTTGGATTTGGGCTGCTTTGAAGTCTTGATTTGTTTGTTTTCTTAACAGGTGATAGTCTTGTATACTGATCTCAGCAGAGGGCTTATTTGAAACTGTATTTAGGAATGCGGTGGGTGTAACCTGAGACTCTGAAGGCCTCTTCTGCCAGTTACTTCCTCTGGGTGTAGGATGTTTTCTCACCTTCAGTAGGGGGAGGTGTATCTCAGATCTCCATGGAGACCTGAGTTACTGCCCCTCGTCGCTACTTCTTGTTTTCAGCTGTGTCTTGTTGCACTGTTTGGAGCTGGAGAGATGTCTGGAGATCTGTGACCCAGAAGCACTTTATTCTTTTGTTTTATGGAAGGATCAGTCCCTCCCCCAGCTATGGCCACCTTCAGCACTGGATGAGTCAGCTTCTCAGGTCGTCCGCTGCATTCCTCTGCCCCTCACTGTCTGTCTTTCTCTCTCTCCTTTCTTTTTTGGAAGACAAGCCATCCCTTTCAACACACCTCGTTCCCTGGTTGCCAGGCAAGTAGCTGTGAGCAATATTTTCTGCTCTTTTCCTTGGAGTGAGAGCCCTTTTGTGCTCTCAACCTCACCACCCCCTCTGTTCCTGTAAGTAGGGGAGATTCAGGCACTCCCTACCAGGTTTGCTGTGGCTTCTTCTTTGCTCCTTGGTTTTTGAGAGCTGTTCTTGTAGTCCAGAGTTGGTTTTTCACACTGATTTTTCCTAAATTAGTTTGTAATCCAGTTCAGTGGTGTAAACTGGGAGTCTGTGCATATGCCTACTCTGCTGCCATTTTCAGGTGTCTACATTAAAGTCTTTAATCCATCTTGAGTTAATTTTTGTGAGTGGTGTAAGACATGATATAATTTCATTGTTTTAAACATGTAGATATCTAATTATCTCAAAATCATTTGTTGAAGATGTTATCTTTTCTCCATTGAGTATTCTTGGCTCCCTTGTCAAATGTGAGTTGATCATATATTACCGGGTTTATTTCTGGGGTTTGTGTTTTATTCCATTTTGTTCTATTTGTTTGTTTTTATGAAAATACCACAATTTTTGAGGGCTTTGGCTTCTTAGAATAGCTTGAAATAAGGAAGTATGATGCCTCCTGCTTTGATTTTTTCCCCCCTCAGGATTTCTGTGGTTATCTGAGATCTTTTGTGGTTTTATATAAATTCTGGGAGTGTTTTATACTTCTGTAAAAAAATGTAATTAGAGTCTTGATAGAAATTTCATTGAATCTATTGATGATTTTGGATAGTATAGAAATTTTAACAGTATTAATTCTTCCAACCCATGTGCATGGTACACCTTTCCACTTACTATCAAGTATATTCTTTGATTTCTTTTATTAATATTTTATAGTTTTCATAAAAAATTTTCACCTCTCTAGTTAAATTTATTCTTAAGTATTTTGTTATTATTAAGTCTATTATAAATAGGATTTCTTTATTTTGGGGGACATAGAGAGAGAGAGAGACAGTGAGAGGGACAGATAAGGATAGAGAGACAGGAGGGAGAGAGATGAGAAGTGTCAATTCTTCATTGCAGCTCCTTAGTTGTTCATTGATTGCTTTCTCATATGTGCCTTGACTGGGGGTAGGAGGGAGGGGCTCTAGTAGAGTGAGTGACCCCTTGCTCAAGCCACTGACCTTGGACTCAAGCCAGTGAACCTGAGCTTTAAGCCAGTGACCCTTGGGCTCGAGCCAGTGGCCATGGAGACATGTCGATGATCCCATGCTCAAGCCAGCGACCATGCACTCAAGCTGATGAGCCTACACTCAAGCCATATGAGCCCACACTCAAGTCAGTGACCTTGGGGTTTCAAACCTGGGTCCTCTGCGTCCCAGTCTGGCACTCTATCCACTGCACCACTGCCTAGTCAGGCAGGATTTATTTCTTTTAAAAACATCTGTTATACCTGACCAGGCAGTGGCACAGTGGATAGATCTTCAGACTGGAATGCGGACGACCCAGGTTTGAGACCCCGAGGTTGCCATCTTGAGTGCATGCTCATCTGGTTTGAGCAAAGCTAACCAGCTTGGACCCAAGGTCGCTGGCTCAAGCAAGGGGTTATTCCATCTGCTGAAGGCCCACAGTCAAGGCACATATGAGAAAACAATCAATGAACAACTAAGGTGTCAAAACAAAAAACTGATGAATGATGCTTCTCATCTCTCTCCATTCCTGTCAGTCTGTCCCTATCTATCGTTCTCTCTGACTCTCTCTCTATAAAAAAAAATTAAAAAAATTTAAAAACAAAAAATAAAAATATGTGTTACTAGTATACAGAAATACTATTGGTGTTTTATGTTATTTTTGTATCCTGAAACTTTAGTGAATTTATTGATTAGATTTAACATATTTTTGGTTGCAAATAAAGTTTACTTACTTTTTATAATTATGATAACCTTTTATTTTTTTTCTTGCCTGATTGCTGTAGCTAAAACTTCCAATAATGTGTTGAATAGAAGTGGTGAGAGAGCATTCATCTCTCTTGTTCCTGATTTCAAAGACTTTAACCTTTTGTTCTCCAATATAATGTTTGCTTGTCATATGTGGGCTTGTCATACATGGCCTTTATAATGAGATATGATCCTTCTATACTCTTATTTGTTAAGAGGTTTTTTTATGATGAATTTTGTCAAATGCTTTCTTTGTCTACTAAGATGATAATATGGTTCTTTTGTATCATTCTATTGATGTGATATATCACATTGTTTGATTTGTGTATGTTGTATCACCCTTGTATTTTAGGAATAAATCTCATGTAATTATTGGTGAATATTCTTTTTAATGTGCTGCTGAAAATGGTTTGCTAGTAATTTATTGAGAATTCTTACATCTGTGATCATCAGGGACATGGACCTGTAGTTTTATTTTCTGGTAATGTATTTTTCTGGTTTTGGTATCAAGATAATGCTGACCTTGTAAAATAAGTTTGGGAATGTTTTCTTCCCTTAAATTTGTTGGAAGACTTTGAGAAGGATAATGTTAATTTTTTGAAAAAATGTTTGATAAAATTTACAAGTGAAGCCATCTGGTACTGGGCTTTTCTTCATTGGATGATTTTTGATTACTGATAGAATCTAATTGGTCTATATGTATTTTCTTAGTATTTTATATGATTATAAGAATCTTTCTCTTTCTTCTAGATTGTCCAGTTTGTTGGTATATAGTTGTTCATAAAGCTTCACAATCCTTTGAATTTCTGTGTTATCAGTTGTAATGTCTCTTCTTTCCTTTACCATTTTGTTGATTTGGATTCTCATTCTGTTTTTCTTGGTTAACTAGCCAGACTAAGTTAATTAGCTGAGTTTGTCAATTTTGTCTGTCTTTTCAAAGAACTAACTCTTAATTTGGCTAATCTTTTCTATTGTTTTTCTGTTTTTTATTTATTACTGCTGTAATCTTTTTTTTAACATTTTAAAATTGATTTTAATTTATTGTGTTTACATAGTCTAGTGTCTTCCTGAATGCATCCTCCCCTCCCCCATATTTCCCTCAAAATCTTCCTTGCACACCTCCCCACAGCACCCCCCTTCTCTTCAGATTTATCTCATCCTATCATTCCCTTTCCTTCTGTCCTCTTTTCCTCTGGTTCCTTTGATCCCTCCTCTGTATCAATTCAATTCCTCAGTACACATTGTTCATTGGATTCCTCAAATGAGTGAGGTCATATGATATTTTTCTTTCTCTGCCTGGCTTATTTCATTTAACATAATAGTTTCCAGGTCCATCCATGTTGTCGCAAAAGGTAAGGTTTCCTTCTTTTTTATGACACCATAGTATTCCATTGTATATATGTACCACCACTTTTTAATCCACTCGTCCACTGACAGACACTTGGGCTGTTTCCAGACCTTTGCTATTGTGAACAGTACTGCTATAAACATGAGGGTTTATTTCTTCTTTTGAATCAGTGATATGGTGTTCTTAGGATATATTCCCAAAAGTGGGATGGCTGGGTCAAAAGGCAGTTCCATTATTAATTTTTTGAAGAATCTTCATACTGTTTTCCATAGTGGCTGCGCCAGTCTGCATTCTCACCAGCAGTGCAGGAAGGTTCCCTTTTCTCCACATTCTCAACAGTGCTTATTATGTGTTGTTTTGTTAATGAGCGCCATTCTGACTGGAGTGAGGTGATATCTCATTGTGGTTTTAATTTGCATTTCTCTAATGGTTAGTGTGTTGAATATTTTTTCATCTGTCTATTGGCCATCTGTATGTCCTCTTTGGAAAAGTGTCTATTTATTTCTTCTGCCCATTTTTGATTGGATTATTTATCTTCCTGGTGTTGAGTTTTACAAGTTCTTTATAAATTTTGGTTATTAAACCCTTATCAGTTATATTGTCAAATATTTTCTCCCATTGTGTGGTTTGTCTTTTTATTTTGTTCATATTATCTTTAGCTGTGCAAAAGATTTTTAGTTTGATATAGTCCCATTTGTTTATTCTGTCTTTTATTTCACTTGCCTGTGGAGATAAATCAGAAAATATATTGCTGCGAGAGATATCGGAGAGCTTATTATGTATTTTTTTTAAGATCCTATGGTTTCATGACTTACATTTAAGTCTTTTATCCATTTAGAGTTTATTTTTGGAAATGGTGTAAGTTGGTGGTCTAGTTTTATTTTTTGCAGGTAGCTGTCCAATTTTCCCAACACCATTTGTTTAAGAGACTGTCTTTACTCCATTGTTTATACTCTTACATTCTTTGTCTAGTATCAATTATCCTTAAAGGTGTGGGTTTATTTCTGGATACTCTGTTCTGTTCCATTGATCTATATGCCTGTTCTTATGCCAGAACCAAGCTGTTTTGAGTACAAAGGCTTTGTAGTATAACTTGATATCAGGAAGTGTGATACCTCCCATTTTAGTCTTCTTTTTCAAGATTGCTGATGCTATTTGTGTTCTTTTCTGATTCCATATAAATTTCTGAAATATGTATGTGTTCTATATCTTTGAAGTATGTCATTGGTATTTTAATTGGTATTGCATTGAATTTATAAATTGATTTGGGTAATACATATATTTTGATGATATTTATTCTTCCTAACAATGAGCATGATATATGCTTCCACTTGTTTGTATCTTCCTTGATTTCTTTTATCAATGTTTTATAATTTTCCGAGTACAAGTCTTTTATCTCCTTGGTTAAATTTACACTTAGGTACTTTTTTGTTGTTGTTGCAGTAGTGAAGGGGATTGTTTCCTTAATTTCTCTTTCTGACATTTCATTATTGGTGTATAAAAATGCCTCATTTCTGAATATTAATTTTATATCCCACCATTTTGCTGAATTCATTTATCTGGTTTAGTAGGTTTTTGACTGAGACTTTAGGGTTTTCTATATACAGTATTATATCATCTGCAAATAATGATATTTTTACATCTTCTTTTCCAATCTGGATGTCTTTTCTTCTTCTTGTGTGACTGCTGCGGCTAGGACTTCTAGAACTCTGTTGAATAAGAGTGGTGAAAGGGGGCACCCTGCCTTGTTCCTGATCTTAAGGGGATTGCTTTTAATTTTTACCCATTGAGTATGATGTTGGCTGTGGGTTTGTCTTAGATGACCTTTATAATGTTGGGGTATGTTCTCTGTATTCCCACTTTGCTGAGAGTTTTTATCATGAAGGAGTCCTGGATTTTATCAAATGCTTTTTCTGCATCTATTGAAGTTATCATGTGTTTTTTCTCCTTCCTTTTTGTTTATGTGATGAGTCACATTGATTGATTTGCAAATATTGTATCAGCCTTGCCTCCCCAGAATAAATCTCACTTGATCATGATGTATGATTTTTTTCAGATATTATTGGATCTGGTTTGCTAATATTTTGTTGAGGATTTTAGCATCTAAATTCATCAGGGATAGTGGCCTATAATTTTCTTTCTTTGTATTGTCTTTGCCTGGTTTTGGAATCAGAATTATGCTCATCTCATAAAAGGAGCTTGGAAGTCTTCATTCTTTTTGAATTTGTTGAAATAGTTTAAGATAGGAGTTAGTTCTTTGAATATTTGGTAGAATTCACCTGTGAAGGCATCTAGCATAAGGCTTTTGTTTGTTAGGAGTTTTTGGATAACTTTCTATCTCATTTGTTGTAATCTGTCTGTGTAGGATTTCTGATTCTTCCAAATTGATTTTTGAAAGATTATGTTTCAATGAATTTTCCCATTTCACATAGGTTTTTTATTTTTTTTGGCATACAGTTTTTTATAATATTTTCTTTTGTTCCTTTTTATGTCTGTTGTGTCAGTTGTTGTTTCTCCACTCTCATTTCTATTTTATTTATTTGAGTCTTCTCTCTTTTTTCTTGGTGAGTCAATTAAAAGTTCATCAATCTTATTTACCTTTTCAAAGAACCAGCTCCTGGTTTCATTGATCCTCTGTATTGTTTCTTTAGCCTCTATGTCATTTATTTCTGCTCTGATCTTTATTATTTCCTTCCTTCTACTACCTTTGGGCTTTACTTGCTGTTCTTTTTCTAGTTCTTTTAAATGCAGGGTTAAAATTGTTTATTTGAGCTTTTTTCTAGCTTTTTAAGATATGCTTGTTATGCTATGAACTTCCCTCTCAGAACTGTTTTTGCTGTGTCCCATAAATTTTGAGTTGTTTTATGCTCATTATCATTTGTTTCTAGGAATAGAATTTTTTTTTATCTCTTCTTTGACCTCATTGTTAACCCATTCATTATTTAATAACATGCTATTTAATTTCCAAGTGTTTGAGTATTTTTCAGTTTATCTGTTGTGGTTGATTTCTAGTTTCATGCCATTGTGATCAAGAACATGCTTGATATGATTTTAATTCTTTTAAATTTGTTGAGACTCTTTTTGTTCCCTAGTGTGGTCTCTCCTAGAGAATGTACCATAAGCACTTGAAAAGAATGTATATTTTGCTAATTTAGGGAAAATGTTCTGAAGATATCTATTAAATTCAGTTGATCTAGTATGTCCTTTAAGTCTGCTGTTTCTTTGTTATTTTTATTGAGGATCTATCTAGTGATGTTAGTGGGGTATTGAAATCCCCTACTATTATAGTATTACTGTTCATCTCGCCCTTTATATCCATCTAAGTCTGTTTTATATATTTAGGTGCTCCTATATTAGGTGCATAGATATTTAGAATGGTTATATTTTCCTGTTGGATTGTTCCCTTTATTATTATGTAGTGACCTTCTTTATTTCTTACTATAGCCTTATATTTTAAAGACTATTTGGTCAGATATAAGTATTGCTACTCCAGTTTCTTTTTCATTTCCATTTGCATGAAATATTTTTTTTCTACCTTTTACTTTCAGCCTATATGTATCTTTTGTTTTGAGGTGTATCTCTTGGAGACAGCATATGTATGGGTCCTGTTTTCTTATCCATGCAGGTACCCTATGTCTTTTGATTGGATCATTTAATCCATTTATATTTAAGGTTATTATTGATATGAAGTTGTTTATTGCTATTTTATTCTTTAAAACTACATTTCTCTTTTAGTATATCCTTTTCTTCCTCTGTTCTGTTTACAACAGGCCCCTTAACATTTCTTGCAGCATTGGTTTGGTTGTAATAAATTCCTTGAATTTTTTTTTAATTTTTAATTTTTTTTGGTCTGGGAAACTTTTTATTTCTTCATCAATTTTAAACGATAGCCATGCTGGATAAAGAAGTCTTGACTCTTGTTCTGCATTACTTTGAATATTTGTTGCCATTCCTTTCTGGCCTCAAGTGTTTCTGTTGAAAAGTTGGATGTCATCTTTACAGGGGTTATTTTGTAGGTGATTTACTTTTTTTCTCTAGGATCTTTTAATATTTTTAGGTGATTGACTTTTTTTCTCTAGGATTTTTTAATATTTTTAGGTGATTGACTTTTTTTCTCTAGGAGCTTTTAATATATTTTTTTATCTCTTAGCTTTGGTATTTTAATTATGATGTGTCTTTGTGTAGATGTCTTTGAGTTTCTCTTTAATGGAATTTTTCTGCTTCTTGAACTTGTGTGATTTTTTTTAAGATTTTATTTATTCATTATAGAGAGGGAGGGAAAGAGAGAGAGAGAAGGGAGGAGGAGCAGGATGCATCAACTCCCATATGTGCCTTGACCAGGCAAGCCCAGGGTTTTGAACCAGCAACCTCAGCGTTTCCAGGTTGACGCTTTATCCACTGCGCCACCATAGGTCAGGCCATGTGTGATTTTTTTTTTTTTTGCATCAATTTAGGGAAGTTTTCAGCTATGATTTCTTCAAACAAGGTCCTCTATCCCTCCTTCTTTCTCCTCTTCTTCAGAAACCCCTATGATGCAGATGCTATTTCTCTTCATATTGTCAGAGCTCTCTTCGATTTTTCTCAGACTCTTTGAGCCCCTTTTCTTTTCCTGCTCTGCTTCCATGCCTTCATTTACCTTGTCCTCTAACTCACTGCTTTTAATTCCATCCAGTGTGGTCTACATTTCTGATATTGTATTTGTTATTTCTGACTGGTTCTTTTTTTATTATTTTAATGTCCCCTTTTATACTTGCTATCTCTTTATTTAGGTGCTCATTATGTTTATCCATTGTTGCTGTAAGATATTTGAGCATCTTAATTATTATTTTAAATTCTGCATCTGGTAATTTGGTTACTTATGACTCATTCAAGTCCTTTTCTGGGAATTTCTCTTGATTCATTTGTGTTGCATTTCTCTGCCTTCCCATATTTGTCTGTGTTTAAGAAGGGTGTGGCAACAGGAGTCTGATGGGTGTGGCCTTTGTGTTCCCTAGGTGTGTGTGGTCTGTCTGCAAGCCTGTCACCCCCTCTGCTGCTGCCTCTGGCACTTGGGTACCAGGCGTTGCCAGTGCTGTGTGGTGGTTGCTACAGTTTCCACCTCACCTCTGTAGGCAGGATTGTGTTCATGTGCCTGGGCTGCAAGTCGTGGCCAGCCTCGGCCTTCACCCCACCCCTGTGGGCAGGGTCGCTGTTGCTCGCTGGGGCCACTAGTCTCAGCCTCGTTGTCAGAATTGTGCACTTGCACTCAGCTGTACGCCTCAGCCGGTTCTCTGGCTTTTGCCTTGCCCCTGTGGGTAAGACTGCTGTCGGGACTGCTCTTGCTCACCTGACCCGCGGCCACGGGTCAGACCACTTTCATGCACCCCTTCTGCTGCCATGGCTGCCCTTACCTCCGCCCCTGCCAGGCTGGACTGTGCTTACACCAGGCCTCAGTTGCAGCTACCCCAGCTTCCGCCCCTTATAGACAGGACTGCGCTCACCCCCTGGCTGCAGATTCGGCCAGCTCCCGAATTCTGCTCCCACCAACGGGACCTTGCTTCTGTGTCTCACTGCCATCTGCCCTCTGGCGAGCACTCAGCTCTGTTTATGGGGGGCAATGCAGCTCAGATCTTAGCACTCAATACTGTATCCCTGATGACTCCCTCCTTCTAAGTGACTCTGCTCTGAGTGCAGCAGAAGTGCTTGTTTGGCTGGTGTCCTGCTTCCCTTTGCTGGTATTGCTGGTTCCAGGGGAAATATTAACTTTAGATTTGGGGAGTGACTCAGCCCAGGGGTTAGGGTGGCTATATCTCAAAGTGTTTCTCCCTGTGCCTTCTAGATTATACTCTCTTCCTGCTACTCTGGTCCTCTCATCTCTCCCCATCCCCTGGATTCCCAGGTGAGTGGTTGTGAATGAGGTTTCCTCCATGGTCCCTTTAGAAACAATCCTGGGCCTGAGAAATCTGTCTCTTTCTCGCAAACAGTATCCTGTTTTTTTTTCACAGCTAAATACTGTCTGTACACCTTTTCTATGCTCTGGGGCTGCAGTCTGGGGCTTCATTCCTAGGCCTCTGGACCCTCCCCTCTTTGCTAAACTCACTTCCTGCCATGCAAATCCCTCTGGGCTGCTGTTTGCTTCTGGGAGCTGGGCAGCCCTCTCCGCGTTTCCACTTTTTCTACTAGTCTCACTGTGGCTTCTTCAGTGATCTTTGGTTAAAGAGTCCTCTTAGTTTAGTGCAAAGTTGGTTTTTCCAGATGATTGTTCTTAAAATTAAGTTGTAATCCACTTTGGTTCTGGGAGGTGGAAGTTGATACGTCCACCTACTCCCGTAGCTGTAATCTTTATTATCTCATTTCTTCTAACTTTAGACTAAGCTTGTTTTTATTTTTCTAGTTCCTTACAGCAGAGTTATTTTGTTTGAGATCTTTTATTCCTTCATAATAAAGGCATTTATTGCAAACAAATTCCCTCTTACAGTTGCTTTTGCTGTATCCCATAAGTTCTGGTACATTATGTTGCCTTTTTTTTCTCTAGTAATTTTTTAATTTGTCCTTTAATTTCTTCTTTGATCCATTTGTTGCTTGGGAGAGTGCAGTTTATTTTCATGTGTCCATGAATTCTCAAGTTGTTCTCTTGTTCAGTTTTAGTTTCATGCCATTTTTTGTCAGAGGAGATACTTATACAATTTCAGTCTTTTTGAGTTTTCTGAGTTGTTTTTTAATTTAACATAATCGACCTTGATTTATTAAAACAGTCTCTCTGGATAAGATCTTTACCTGGATCTTTACTATTTAAGTGTTTTTCTTTCTGACAAGACTGAATCAGATTATGATTTACCAATCTCTCCATTCCCTCACCTAGTAGGCAGTAGTTATTTGATGAGTGTTTGTTTTAAATATAATGAAGTGAGTCTGTGATTTGGACAGCAGTATATGCATCCTATTTTCAATTTTGTTTATAAAATTAAGTGACTAAATTAATAAGGATTTTATTTAGCTTGATAATGACATAAAATAACTTGTTTTAGATGAAACAGAGAACTTTACTGATGTCCATGAGCATATAATACAGGTATTGTATTAGTTTTGGTTTCATGACAAAATGAAATCAATGTAATTGTTAATCTTAGATTTTAGGCTGGGTAATATTAAACTTATTGTTCTTTCAACAATCTGCTCATGTTCCTAGGTGAAGCTAAATATACTTAGACATACTTAAGAAAAAATCAATAAATCTTATTTTAAGGAAGAAAGGGTGATACATTTATATTTACATTTAGGTTTAGTAGTAATTTTGGCCCTTGTTTTTCACCCTTTTTATCATTTCAGGCTGGCAGAACCCAACACAATGACAGTGGACCACTCACACATTCTAATCTAAGAGACCCTGCTGCTTCCTTTGAGAGTGTGATTATTTTTTATATGAGTAACTAAAATAATAACGCCTTCAATTAAATTCAACTCAACATTTATTAGTGGGCACTTACATTTTAGGCACAGTGTTTATGAATTCACATGTGATTAAATCATACTACCTCTGATGATATAGTTATCATTAAGATACTCAGAGATAATTAATGATATCATTATCATCAAGATACTCAGAGCTTAATGGGGAAGAAAATTATAGCTGCAACAGTCTGAGTTGCTTTACTTGAATTACTGTATTGATTTTTTTCCTTTATATTATTTTACTTCTGACATAGCATTATCTCTGTTTTGTTTTTGTCTCCCTTTTTCTCCAATTTGGATTCTTTCTTCATTGTATATTGCTTTGTCATCTTTAGAGGCATTCACGTATACAAGCCCCTTATTTTAAAAATAAGATATATAAAATTAAATTATGTAGATGATTACACAATTTTATATTTGGTTCTTTTTTCCCTTCAGAATAAGGGAAATGGTTAAGCTTACTGCTTGCGCCTCCCGTGTTAGCACTTGATGGACTGTGTACTTACACAGTTCAGGTATATTCCTGGTTTACTGCTGCCAGCCCAACTATGGATTGATTTAAAGATGGTCACAAGGTTCCCTTTTTTCCACATCCTCTCAGGCACTTATTTGTTGATTTATTGCTGATAGCCATTATGACAGGTGTGAGGTGATATCTCTTTGTGGTTTTAATTTGCATCTCTCTGTTGATTAGTGACAGTAAACATTGTTTTATATATGTATCAGCCATTTGTGTGTCCTGTTTAGAAAAGTGTTTACTCAGGTCCTTTGCCCATTTTTTTAAATTGGATTTTTTTTGGTATTGAGTTTTATGAGTTCTTTATATATTTTGGATATTAATCTCTTATTAGATATATCAGTGATTACATTCTCCCAACCTGTGGGTTGTCTTTGCATTTTGTCAATGGTTTCCTTTGCTGTACAAAAACTTTATTAAAAAGTTTACCATATTAAAAATGGAATTGCCTTTTGGTTTCATTTATTTGTTTGTTTCTCTCACCTGATGAGATATATCAGTTTTTGCTAAAGGAAAGGTTTGAGATTTTACTGCCTATAGTTTCTTTTAGGATTTTTATGGTTTTAAGTTTAACATTTAAGTCTTTAATCTATTTTGATTTTATTCTTGTGTATGATATAAGAAGGTGGTCTAGTTTCCTTTTTTTGCACCTATCCAATTTTCCCAACATCATGTATTGAATAGACTATATTTATGCCATTGAAAGTTTTTGCCTTTTTTGTCAGATGCTAATTGACAGTAAAGGTGTGGATTTATTTATGGGTTTTCATAGATCTATGTTTGTTTTTATGCCAGTATCATGCTGTTTTGGCTACTATGATACTATATATACTATAGGTAGTATAGTATAGTATAGTTTGGTATCAGATAGCATAATTTCTCCAACTTTATTGTTTTTTCAAGGTCTTTTGCAGTCCTATATAAACTTTTGGAATATTTGTTCTACTTTTGTGAAATACACCACTGGTATCTTGATAGAAATTGTGTTGAATCTATAGATTGCTTTGTGTAGTGCACTGTTGGTGGGAATACAGATTGGTACAGCCACTGTGGAAAGCAGTATGGAGTTATCTCAAAATATTAAAAATGAAATTGCCTTTTGATCTAGTGATCCCACTTCTGGGGATATATCCTAAGAGTCCTGAAACACTAATTTGAAAGAATAAATGTACCCCTATGTTGATTGCAGTGTTAATTACAATATCCAAGATCTGGAAACAGCCCAAATGTTTATCAGTAGATGAGTGATTAAAAGTTGTGCTACATTTACACAATGGAACACTATGTGACCATAAAGGAGAAGGAAATCTTACCTTGCACAACAGCTGCATGGACCTAGAGTTCATTTTGGTAAGTAAAGTAAGCCAGTCAAAGAAAGACAAGTATCATATGATTTCATTCATATGTGGAATCTAATGAACACAATATTCTAGCAAAATAGAAACAGACATACATAGAGAGCAGGCTGACAGCTGTTGGAGGTAGGTTGAGTGAGGAAGGTAGGGGGGATTAAGCAAAAAAAGGACAAAAATAACCCCCTTTCAGACATGAACAAAAGTGCTGGGATTATGGGGGGGCAGGTAGAAGGCGGTATAGGGGGGATAAATGGTGATGGACAAAGACTTGACTGGGGTGGGGAGCACACAATACAGTGTAAAGAGATGTGTTATAAAATTGGGCATCTGAAACCTGTAAAATTATGTTAACTAATGTCACCCCAATACAATTTAGTTAAAAAAAAATAAGTCACTTGCTCAAAGTCACACAGAAAAACAAAAGAAACTAGCAAAAGGAAAGAAACTAAACCTTAAGTTAGTAAAAGTTAGGAAATAATAAAGATTAGAGCATAAATAAATTAAGTAAAATATAGAAAAATAATATTAGATACGAGTCTAAGTTTGTTCTTTCTTTTTTTTCTTTCTTTTTTTTTTTTTTTTTTTTGTATTTTTCTGAAGCTGGAAATGGGGAGGCAGTCAGACAGACTCCCGCATGCGCCCGACCGGGATCCACCCGGCCCGCCCACCAGGGGCGATGCTCTGCCCACCAGGGGGCGATGCTCTGCCCCTCTGGGGCGTCGCTCTGCCGTGACCAGAGCCACTCTAGCGCCTGGGGCAGAGGCCAAGGAGCATCCCCAGCGCCCAGGCCATCTTTGCTCCAATGGAGCCTTGGCTGCGGGAGGGGAAGAGAGAGACAGAGAGGAAGGAGGAGGGGGGTGGAGAAGCAAATGGGCGCTTCTCCTATGTGCCCTGGCTGGGAATCGAACCCGGGTCCCGCACACGCCAGGCCGACGCTCTACCGCTGAACCAACGGGCCAGGGCCGAGTCTAAGTTTTTTCTAGGAAGCCACTCTGGAATCTAAGAGGCTAGTCCTAAAAACAGGGTTACAGGAAAATAAGACTTGTTACTTCAAAGCTGTTTTCATGTGGTTAGAGATGCTCTGCAGGGTTTCCATAAGCTTATTACCCTCTTGCTTTCCAATAGCAGGTACGTGGCACGTTGTCCGTTCCCGATCAGTTCTTTAGAACGGCAGAGGTGGCATGGAAAGGACAAAGGAATTTGGGACCTTTTTAGAATTGTGGAATGTTTCAAATGAATGAAAACATTGGGGGTCTTCTCTACACCAAAAATTAAAGACAGTAACTGATTTTAGAAAGAAAAAAAATCATAAATAAGAAATAGCAAATGGGAACTTCTGTAGATAAAAAACTGAACGGAGAATTTAAAAATGAAACAAAATTTATGTTAAAGGGAGCATCTTTATGGTCTTGATACTTAATGACAAAATGTGAATTTTTCCAGAATAGTATTAAGAAAATATTTTTTTCTTGAATAATAGAACTTTAGAGTAGGGAAGAGATCTAAGTTATTTTTTCCCCAACATTCATATTATACACATGAAAACTGATAGTCAGCTCCTTGAACAATTGTAGAATCATGGAATTTGAGGGGCTCGAAGGACCTGGAAGATGGTTTAATCTAACTGCTCCTTTGAAAGTCTTAAATTGACTCTTAACTGAGCGCTCTGATTTGAAACTGAAAGGACACTGTGCCTGGCTTCTTTGTTGTCCTTTGATCTGACAGTGAAGCCTTTCTCGACATCATTCTTAAGAGATTATCAAATTGCTTTTTAACATTTGTTGTTATTTGTGGTAGTTATGTTTTATAAAGTTGCCTTAAATATTGAATTAGTGAATACTGAATTATTACCCTTAGGAGAAATAGAAGATTAGGTTCCTGTCAGCCTCTGGTCACAATATTTTGTCAACCAATTAATGTATATAACTTTCTTTTATATATGTTTCTGTTTAAAGACATGTTACTTAATATGCATTTTTGGTTCTTAACATTGAAATCATGGCCAAAAGGCTATTGCCCATGCCTCAAGGAAGTTTGTTTAATAAGTGTATTTTCTTGTAAGTCACATCACAGCTGCCTTGTGCTTAGGAACACTAAACAACGCTTCAGCACTATGCTCGGGGGCCTTTTAAATAGCAAAATTACCAAGAAAAAGCACAAAAATGCAAAAAGAAAGACATTGCAAAAAGAGTTCTTATTCACAATATGAGATCAAAAACAAGAAGGCAGCAGGTGGCCTGTCCCACTTCAGCTGGGACAGTGAGCAGGAGATGACTCAAATTGTTTGCAGCTCTGGGCATGAGCATGACATGAATGGCCATGACTGTGAAAGCACCACGAGTGTTAATGTTGTGGTTACAAATAAATTTAATGAGCAAGTGAATTCACAACTATGGAGTCTGTGAATAATGACTTGTACTTTCAGTGACAGGGAATAAACTAGCTATGGCTCCCTCTTCAAATCTACCTTCTGAGGTCTCTGCCCTCCTATGAAGTTTGTCCCTGGCTTCTCTACATAAATAAGAAAAAAAAATATGGAACCATGTAAATATGTTTAACATCATTTCCTGTAAGTCACTGAAATATTTGCAGAGAGCTACCCCAATCCCATTTTCTAAGGCATTTCCACCATTTATTCAACTGCATCTCAACTGCAATAAGGTTTATAATTTTGTGAGTTTAATGAAACCCTAGGAAACTATTGGCTCTGGGTAGAACTATTGCCCTACATTCTATATTCTTCTCTACCCCAACCCGTGTAAGCTTACTCATTGTAACAAACCTCCATGTAGCAATTACCCAGAAAATATATAGAAAACCTCAAATTGTAGAGAATTAGTTACTCCTGCCTTTCATTTTGTCAGTAGAGGTAGGCCTGGAATCTTTAGTTTTTAACCCTTTGAGTAACACGAATATTCATGTACATCCTCGTGTCTCCTGACCATCCAGAGTACAATTGACTTATTTTAAAAAATGTGTAAGGCAACATTAAAAAAAGGCAAATGTATGTTCTTCTTATTTCCATAAATTGGTTATCAAACAAACATGATTTTAAGTTAATAAAACTGTAGCTGGCATTTTTTGAAAAAAACAAAAATCAACTCACTCCCAGGGGTCAGCGAGCATGAAAAAACTCACTACTCAAAGGGCTAAATCCTACTTAAGTGTATTTTCTACTATTTTATGCTACCAGCAAAATCATTCTGTTAAATAACTTTTTGTTCCTAGTTGAAATTTAAGAATAACCTACAAGTTGTTGCCATTCATAGTGTTTAAGTTATTACTTTAGAAATGTTTTCCTGAAATCTATGTTCTTTTATTGATCAGTGTCACCCCATTTAATTTAATTTTCTAAATAAAAATTAAATTAATATGCATGATATAAATATTTATTCCTGGAGGCAACAAAGGCATGAATAAATTATTTTATGTAAAATTCTTTATGGTGGAATGAATAATTATTAAAACTTAAAAAAAAGTTATTTTTTGAATTAGTAGCATTTAAAAATTAAGTGATTTAACATAAAATACTGGATTTATGGCTTCTCTTGAGAAAATCAGGTGACTACACTGGTCTTACTTTTCTGTAAGGAACTGCTCGGTGGAGTTTTGTGGTAGCTGTCCCCTTGAGATGGGATGTGTACTCTTTCTGATTTTTCATGCCTTCAGTGCTTTGTGTTGTCTCCCCACCTTTGAAGTTCTTCCTGTCTTATTCCTACATTGAGTTTGTGACTCCTACTTTACCAGCTAAAGAAATTGGGATTTTTTATATCAATATTTTCTAGCTATACAGCATGTCATAGTATTAGAATGTGTAATATAGGGCTTAGAGCGCCCAAGGTTGGCTGTGTGCTGGCACCTGTGGCTGTAGGAATTAGATTGGGCCCTCTTTCTCTCTAGCTTTCCCAGGTCTGATGCATCTAGGCGTTCAATGAGGAGGTGTCTGGAAATATTCCAGACTGCTGAGTCATCCTTCCCCTGAGAGGAACTGAGGCTTGTTTTTCTTGGAGACCCAAATTGGCTTCCAAAAGAGGAATGATACAATCATATTTGTGTTTTAGAATGATATTCCGGGCTACCAGAGGGGAGTGGAGAGCCTGTAGGCAGGGACCCAGGGGCAGGAGTCCCTTGCCCTGCAGTGCTGATACTCTGTACTATAACCACAAGGCCATGAGAACATTGGTGGACTAATCCCCACTTACATTTTTCTTTTCTTCAATAGAAGTGTTTTAAACATAAATTACCCTCTAACCACTGCTTCTGTATATTCCACAAGTTTTCATGTTTCATTTTTATCATCCTATTGAGAATATTTTCTAATTTCCCTTGAAATGTCTCCTTTGGCCTATGGATTCTTTAGATGTGTGTTTATAATTTCCGGGTATTTGAGACTTTTTTGTGTATCTCATTGTTATTTATTTTAATTTCCTTCTGTTGTGGTCAGAGAACACACTCTGTACATTCTTTAAATTTTATTAATATTGTTTGATGGGTGAAGATATCTATCATGGTGAAGGTGCCATGTTTGCTGGAAAAGAATGTGAATGCTACAGCTGTTGAGTTTGGTGTGTTTTATAAGTGTCATTTACATCAGGGTAGTTGACGGTGTTCTTTTTTTTAAATATTTTATTTATTCATTTTAGATGGGGGGGGAGAGAGAGAGAAAGGTGGAATGTGGGGGGAAGAGTGGGAAGCATCACTTATAGTTGCTTCTCATATGTGCCTTGACCGGGCAAGCATGAGGTTTTGAACTGGTGATCTCAGCATTCCAGGTTGATGTAATGCTGTGCCACCACAGGTCAGGTGACAGTTTTCTTCTGATCTATGTATTTCCTCATTTCTTAATGCAGGTGTTCTATCCACTGATGGGAATGTAGTGTAAAAATCTTAAGTAATTAATATAGATTAGTCTAGTTCTTCACTTTTTTGTCAGATCTTCAACTGTTTTGAAACTCTGTTATCATAGATACAAACACATGTATGATGATTATTACTTCTTAATGAAAGGATCCTTTATCCATATGGTTTTCCATCCTTAGCTTGGATAACACCCACTCTCTTAGTGTCTACCTCCTCTGATGTCAGTAGATCCTCTGCAGCTTTCTTATGCTCACTATTGACATGATCTATCTTTATCCATCCACTTACTTTAACCTTATTTATATCTTTATTATTGAAGTGAGTATAATTACAAACAGCATATGATTGTGTCTTGTTTCTTTAGTCATTTGAGAATCTCTGCCCTTTATTTGGCATTTTAGTATATTTACCTCTAATTGATATACAAGTTATTGATAGTTGGTTTAGTTTTATGATTTTACAATTTGATTTTTATCCTATTTTTGTACTTTTGTTCTTATTTGGATTTTGGAGGTCAAATATAACATTTTAGCATGAAAATTGTAATAAAAATTGGGTGTAGTATTTGGGAATCTTACTGCATGTTATAGATTGAGTATATTATTAGTAATAGTAAGCTGGAAGGGAAGCTCTATTTAAGTTTATACATTATTAATAACAGCTGTTCTTGGTGCTTCCTATTCTTGGCAGCCTTTTGTATTCATCATTGCCAAATCATTCCTGTAGGTAAGCAATTGAAGGCAAGCTTCAACACCTAGCACCTCCTCAGGTGTGTCAGATGAGCAATATTGAAATAATTTTGCATATTCAAAGGTATGTCTTCTAGCCACTGTGCACAGTGCTCAAGGTGTGTTTCAGTTTAGTGCTGCATAAAATCCAAAGTCTAAAAGTCATTGCTACTTTTTTTCTTATTCACTGTCTTTAAGGCACAGCTTTTGTCCAACCACAGCAAAGGCCCCAGACCATGGGCAGTGACTCAGAGAAGCGGTGAGTAGAGAAGAGAGATATGGATCTAAAACAACAGTAGCAGCAGCAGCAGCAGCAGCAGCGGCAACAGTGGCATAATCTTGTCATCAGCCCTTTTGCCCCTCAATATTAATAGGATGACAAGGTGGGACTGCTTTTCTGGTCTCTGTAATTGTTTTATGTGGAAACGTTAGGAAACTTTTTAAGACAGACTTTCTGTTCATGTAATCATAATTTTACTTTTCCTCAAATGTTACAATAGGGGAAGAAGCATTCCTTGTGATATAACCCATAGCTCTGCTTTCTCTGCGCTAGATATTTATATTTACTACTTTGGTTTTGACATGTATATGGTTGAATCCTGTTTATTGCAAGTTAAAACTTCTGCTTGGGAATGGGGTGTAAGAATCAGTTTTGTGGTTGCACTTTAGAAATATGTAGTGATGCATATTCAATGACTTTGTGATGTAGCAATTGCAAGTAAGTCATGTTGGTTCATGGATATTAGCCCTTTACACAATATAGTCGTTAAACACGTTATTGTGGTGTCAAAGGCTCATTTATATTCTTCTCTGTGTCATACTCAAAATCTACCATTTGTTATAGAAGAATTGTGACTTTAACATTTCACCAGATTGAAGTATAGATTATGTCTCACTTTTTTGTTATTAAATGTTCTTTTTTTTTTTTCTTCCAGTGAATGATTGTTTCTCTTCTGGGCTCATCTAGTACCATGTGGAATTCTTTTTCTTGCAGCTGTTCTCAAATATAAAATTCAATGCCCATCCTATAGCTTCTAAATCACACATGAACACGGAATGATTTTTGTGTTATTCTATGGTCACAGCTTATCATTAAACTGAAGCAATCAAATATATGTAATAGTACTAACCCTAGGGTCATTCTATTAGGAACAGTGGTCAGCAGTCATTTTTCTTTGACTTTGCCTGTGTCAGTTAACTTAGGTTGTTATAATGCAGTAACATCCAACCTCACCATGATAATTATGGTAGTTTACAACAACAAAGTATCATTGCTTGCTCATGTTACATGTTAATTGTGGGTCATTCATTGCCTATGGCTCAGTTTTACAATGTTTTTATTAAAATTTAAAAATTTTTATTTTTCAATTACAGATGATATACAATATTGTATTAGTTTCAGATGTACCACGCAGTGATTAGAGATTTTTATAATTTATGAAGTGATCATACTGATAAGTCTAGCACCCATCTGACACCATATGTAGTTATTACAATATTATTGACTATAATTCTAATGCTGTACTTTACATCCTCATGACTGTTCTGAAACTATCAGTTCATACTCCTTAATCCCTTCACATTTTTTAACTCATCCCCTCCACCGCCTTCCCTTCTGGCAACTGTCAACATGTTCTCTGTATCTGAATCTGTTTCTATTTCAGTTCATTTATTTTGCTTTTTAGATTCCACATATAAATGAAATCATATGGCATTTGTCTCTCCGTCTGAATATTTCACTGAGCACAGTAAGTACCCTCTAGGTCCCTCCATGTTGTTGTAGATGACAAGATTACATTTATTTTATTTTTTTGTGTGACAGAGACAGAGAGAGGGACAGATAGGGGCAGACAGGAAGAGAGAGATGAGAAGAATCAGTTCTTCGTTGCGGCACCATAGTTGTTCATTGATAGCTTTCTCATATGTGTCTTGACCAGGGGGTTCCAGCAGAGCGAGTGAACCCTTGCTCAATCCAGTGACCTTGGGTTCAAGCAGGTGAGCTGTATTCAAACCAGTTGAGCCTGCACTCAAGCCAGCAATGTTGGGGTTTCCAACCTGGGTCCTCTGTGTCCCAGTCTGCCTCTATATCCAATGAGCCACTGCCTGATAAGGCCATTCTTTTTTATTTATTTATTTTTTATGGCCCAAGTGATTTTTCATTATATATATGCACTACTTCTTTCTCCACTTACCTATTGATAGACACTTAGGTTGCTTCCATACCTTAGCTATTGTTGTAAGTAATGCTGCAATTAATGCATAGATACATATGTGTTTTTGATTTAGCATTTTGAGTTTCTTTGGATAAATACCCAGAAGTAGAATTGCTGGGTCCTTTGTTGTTTCATATTATAGCCTTTGTTTCAAAGTGTGTTTTATTTGGTATAAGTATTGCTACCTCAGATTTTTACTTTCTTTGTTTCAATTTTCATGAAATATCTTTTTTTATCACTATACTTTCAGTCTGTGTGTCTCTTTCAGTCTGAAGTGAGTCTCTTGTAGACAGCATATGTAAGGGTCCTGTTTTGATTTGAATTTAAAATGATTGTTGATGGATATGTATTTATTGCCATTTTATTATTCACATTTTTAATTGTTGTTGTTTTTTTTTCTTAAAGACGTCCCTTTAACATTTTTTGTAATAGTTGTTTGGTAGTGATGAACTTCGTTAGCTTTTTCTTGTCTGGGGAACTCTTTATCTATTTTTCAATTCTAAAGTGATGGCTTTGCTGGGAAGAATAATCTTGGATTATTTCCCCTCTTAGAATATTTCTCGCAACCCCTTCTGTTTGGGTAATTAACTGACAGTCTTATGACAGCTCCCTTATAGGTAACTAACTGCTTTTCTCTTGCTGCTTTTATGATTCTTTCTTTGTCTTTAAACTTTGCATTTTAATTATGATGTGTCTTTGTGTGGGCCTCTTTGGGTTCACCTTGTATGGGACTCTTGCTTCCTGAACTTCCTTCTCCAAATTAGAGAAGTTTTCCATCATTATTTTTTCAAATAACTTTTTAATTTCTTGCTGTCTCCTACTTACAGCTTCCACATGATGTGAATGTTGGTACACTTTACGCTGTTCCAGAGGCTCCTTACACTATACTTACTTACTTACTTACTTACTTATTTATTTATTTATTTAGTTTGCTGTTTTAATTGGGTATTTTCTGCTTTCTCATCTTTCTGATTGCTGATTTGATCCTCTGCTTCAATCCTCTGCTTTATCTACCCTGCTGTTGATTTTTTGTAATGTCTTTTCTCATTTTATTTATTGAATTCCTCATTTCCGACTTGTTCTTTTTTATATTTTCTATGTCTATTTTTATGTTTCCTATCTCTTTGTTGATGTTCTAAGTTCACTGAGTGTCTTTATAACCAGTGTTCTGAACTTTGCATCTGGTAGATTTCTTGTCTTCATTTTGTTTACTGGATTTTTCCATATATAAGATGCACCTTTTTTCAAAAAATTTGGAGTCTAAAAACTGGGTGTGTCTTATACAGTGGTTGTAGATATTTTTACTTGCATTCCCCACTTTTTTGCGCTTGTTTTTGTACTCATTGTTGTAGATGAATAAAACTTGAGTTCAGTAACTTTATGTAATACATTTTTTTCTCAAATTTCAGGCCCTGAAATTAAGGTGCATCTTATACAAGGGAGCATCTTATACATGAGGAAATATGGTAGTTCTTTTTCTGGAGTTTTGTTCTCTTCTTTCATTTGGAACATGTTTCTTTGTCTCCTCATTTTGGCTGTCTCCCTGTCTTTATTTCTGTTAATTAGATAGAGCTGCTACATCTCCTGGTCTTGGTAGAGTGGCCTTGTGTGGTAGGTATCCTGTGGGGTCCAGTAGTGAAGCCTTCTGAGACAGTGGAGCTGGATGCTCCAGGAGCACCTCAGTGTGGGCTATGTGTACTCTTCTGTTGCAGTTGAGCCTGATTGCTGTTGGCGTATCAATAGGAGGAATTTACTTTCAAGCCCATTAGTTGCAAATATTGGCCACAACTATAGTATAGGAGTTGCTATGCAGGCTTCAAGCCTCTGGAGCATGGCTCACTTCATTGAGGCTCTGATGCCCACTTAGTGGAGGTGCTTGGGTGGTGCTCTGGTGTGGCTTGAAGCTAACCACTGGGTACACTGGCTCTGGGGCCTTCCAGAAGGTGCAGGCCAAAATCAGCACCTCCTGGGGCCATCTGGCATGAACTTGAGAATGATTTGTGAATGGCTGTTACTTGTGTTGAGCTTAGAGGTGCCTTGGAGAGACAATGCTTTGAACTGTGGCCAGCTTCTGCTAGTACCAGCCCTGGTGCCACTCACCAAGAGGGAGAGGGAACACTGAAGCCACATACTGCTTGCTTGACATTTGTGAAACTTCGAGAGAATTTAGGATGATTTTCAGCATGAGCCAAGACAGACAATTTGTATGCAGAAGCCATTAGAAATGACTTGGGTGGGCTTGCAGGTTGGTGGGGTCTCAGGGAATCACCACGGTCAGGTGAACATAGTTAACCAGGTTGATGGAGACTCAGATATGACACCTGCCTGCCAGCTCTGTGGGGAGCTCAGCAAAGGAACAATGGCCTCTGCCAGCACTTCTATCTGGGAGATAGCTGCCCCTCTAGCCCTTGCTGGCAATTCAGTTTCTCTTTGTATGTTCCTGGTGTCTTTCGAGCAGCTGTCCCAGCTCTGGAGATCAAAGCAAGTGAGGCCAACGAAGACCATGTGTGGGCCCACACTTGGGGCTCCAGCAGCCCTCTATCTCCCTCAGCCACAGTCCCCACTAGTTTTCACCACCAGAACTTATGGAGACTTTTCTTCCTGGTACTGAAAACCTGGGCTGGGACACCTGGTATAGGGCTGGGACCCCTTGTTCCTCAGGGGTCTACAGCTCAGATTCTTCCCAATTTTTGACCACCAAACTTGGATGTGGGACCTGCCCATTCCAAGTCTTATTCCTCCTACCAGTCTCAGTGTGCCTTCTTTGTACCCTTAGTTGCAGGACTTCTGCTCAACTAAATTTCAGGTGGTTCTGTATTTTAGTATTAATTTTGATGCGGTTGTGGGAAGATAAGAGAACAACATTTACCTAAGCTGCCATCTTGTCTAGAAGGACTTCAGTTTCATAATGTTTATTACTCTGGGAACTAAGCTAATGAAACATCCCCACTGCTGGGCTTATGAGAGAAAGAAGAGACTTGCTAAATTTCAGTGAATCTTCAAGATTGTTTTTAATCATGGCATATTTTACTTGGACTCATAATTTACTGTTCAAGCATAGTCACATGACCAAGCCTGACATAACAGGGCAAGGAAGAACAACTCTTCCACAGGGAGGGGCATAAAAATTTAGAAGCATTAATTAATTCTATCTTAGTTTACTATGTGGTCTCAAATATTCATGTATCTCCTTTGTGTATCCAAAATATAGTAAATGTTAGAGTTATCTTCCAACAGAAACAGCCCAAAAGCCCTATTCAGTCAGGCTTATAGTCCAGTATTAAATGAGTCTTCATATCAGGTCTAGGTGTGGTCTCTCTTGAGCTGTAGGCTTATTAAAAAGGAAACAAAAAAATAAGTTACTCTTTTATGCCTCATAGTATACATATTTAATGAAGAATAGGGACTGAGTACCATTACATATATTCCCTCTTGAAAAAGAAGAGAATGGGAGACACAGAAATCATTGTTTGTAGCAGTTCTGAAATCACAATGGGATGTATTATGAGGGCACCTATATGAAGTGTGAAATAGTTTCATTTTAGTCTCCAGTCCATTGCTCTCCATGACTCTTGGGAGACTTGGCTTCATTCTGTTGGATGATCATCCATTTCCATTTATCCTTTTTGTCATATCTAAAGAAGTCATTGGAGAGCATGTGACTGAGTGGCTTTCTCAATGTGCTTCCTGCTCATTGAAATCAAAGGGACTTAATTTTCAAATAGTCACATTCTCTCTTGTTCTAGACTCATGACTCTAATAATACTACAACTCTCTCAATAAATGAGTCAGCCTTTTATCAATTTGATTGATAAAATCAATATTGATCAGTAACTATAGCCACAATTCCTTTGAGACATGCCTTTCCAGACTTAATTACGCATACATTGTTAGTTTTCTGTTGCTACCATTATGAATTACTACAAATTTAGGGTTAAAAATATCCTTCACAATACTTAATGATAGTCTTAAAACAATACAGATTTATTTTTGTACAGTTCTAGAGGTCAGAAATTCAAAACGAGTCATACTGGGCTAAAGTCAAGTTGTTGGCAGGACTACCTTTTAT
This sequence comes from Saccopteryx leptura, assembly GCF_036850995.1. NCBI lineage: Eukaryota > Metazoa > Chordata > Mammalia > Chiroptera > Emballonuridae > Saccopteryx > Saccopteryx leptura. The sequence goes on along the minus strand of NC_089506.1, from coordinate 90,062,084 downwards.
TTGGAGAGTCTAAGGAAATATGTTTCTTTGCATTTTCCAGCTTCTAGAAGCTCCTCACATTCATTGGCTTGTGGTCCCCTTCCATCTTCAAAGCGAGCATTTGCATCACTGCTTTATCACATTTCCTTCTCTAACTCATCTCCTGCCTCCTTTTACTAATAAGCATATTTGTGATTACACTGAATAATCTGTCCACAATGCCTTGTAAGGTGATATATATTGATTGGAGAATAAGAAGGGCATGGGCATCTTTGGGGGGACACTATTCTGTCTATATCAGGTACCTTGGGAGAGCTAAACCTTTAATTTCTTAACCTTAACCATTTTGTAAAGCTGAAAAAAAATGTGCACTATCTTAACAGTATTTTCTTTCAAAAAGGCCCTTTAACCCTTTGAGTAGCACGAACGTTCATGTACGTCCTTGTGCCTCCTGACCATCTAGAATACTATCATGCAAAAATTTTTATTTTAAAAAATGTGTAAAGCAACATTAAAAAAAGGCAAATGTATGTTCTTCTTGTTTTCATAAATTGGTTATCAAACATGATTTTAAATTAATAAAACTGTAACGAACTATTTTTATTTTTTGAAAAAAGTTCACTCCTGGGGGTCAGTGAGCATAAAAAAAAAACCTCACTACTCAAAGGGTTAATTTGGTTTTTAAAATGAATCTGAGTATAAATCAGCTTTTTTTTCATATTTATTATTTACTAGTGAGGGATAAAGACAAGGTGCATTTTCTACTTCTGCAATGCCTGAAATATTTAGACCCTTAGAAGTTTTTTCTCCAATTCTCTTGCAAATTGAATAATTCTTTTATGTGCTCATCTCTTTCTTATAGCACCTGGCCAAAAAACAAAACAAAACAAAACAACAACAACAAAAGAACAACCAATAGCAACCAATTTAATTTATATTAACAATATTCCTTTTTCCATTTCTCTGTTTGAAATCACAAAATTATTGGGTATATTATCTTACCTTCAACTTATTGCAGGGGATAGTTTTCCCAGATATTTGCTACCACATAAAATAAGTTGTTTTCTTTCTCCAATAAAAAGTTTTCCTTGCTGGTAGTCCCAGATCTGGCACTATATATATTTTTAGGATACTATTCTGGCTGCAATCTGTTCCTTGTAACAATCTATTTCTCCTGTGTCTGATTAGCTTAGAACATTGATTTTCAGCTGGTGTGCTGCAAGAATTTTTAAAACATGTGCTATCTGACTACTCAGGGTCACTAACCTCTTTGCCCTTAAATTGTCAAATAAAAAAATTATAATAGCCAACATAACAATAGGAATCCAGTGTGAATGAATCAAAATTCTACTTACTACTTTTTTTTTGTCAGATCAGCAAAAAATGTATTTTTTTGGTGTGCTGTAGAATTTTAGTAATTAGTCTATGTGTGCCATGAGATAAAAAAGGATAAAGATCTCTGGCTTTGACTAAAATATAGTAACATAGAATTTGGAAATCTTAGTAGCTTTAACAAATATTTATTTCACATTTATGGTCCCTATATATCAAGCTTGTTTGACTGCATATCTTTATCTTTTTCACTAGATGCTGGTTGATATAAAAGTCCCAAGGATAATGCAGGAACCACTCAAAGGCCGTTCACACCTTTGCTGGTAGGAGGCTTGTGCCAATTCTAATGACATTTTATTGACCAAAGAAAGTCACGTGGCCAAGCCTATATTAAGCAGTAATGAATCTGAATCACAGTCCTTTCCCATATTAACTCTGTGCCTCTGGACAATTCCTTGAACTTTTCTGAGATTCTGGTTCCTTTTATTTAAAATGGGATTAATAATGTCTGCCTTGAAATTGAGCTAACATGACATTGTAAGCTGTATAAATACTAATGTAGTATAAGATTCTTAAATTTTTAAAGTCAAAGAGGAATTAGGATTGATTAAAAAGAAAGGCCCTGGCCAGTTAGCTCAGTGGTAGAGCATTGGCCTGGCATGTGGAAGTCCCTAGTTCGATTTCCAGTCAGGGCACACAGGAGAAGTGCCCATCTGCTTTTCCACCCTCCCCCCTCTTCTACCTCTCTATCTCTCTCTTCTCCTCCCACAACCAAGGCTCCATTGGAGCAAAGTTGGCCCAGGCACTGAGGACAGCTCCATGACCTCCGCCTCAGGTGCTAGGATGGCTCTGGCTGCAAAGGAGCAATGCCCCGAATGGGCAGAGCATCGCCCCCTGGTAGGCATGCCAGGTGGATCCTGGTTGGGCGCATGCAGGAGTCTATCTCTCTGCTTCCCCTCTTCTAACTTCAGAAAAATACAAACAAATAAATAAATAAATAAAATAATAAAAAGAAGAAAGAAGGCTTTGAGATGGCAAGAAAGCAGTTGCAGTGGTACAAGGTGTTGAAACAAATGAATTCTGTACAGTACAGCCTTTTAAGAAGTACTATATTTAAAGGACTAGAGAGGAAGCTGGGGAGGGACAGAGAAATGTTTTTAATTAGATGGACTTAGAATGTGAACAGTGTTTATTTATATTGTCCTGAGAGTAGATGCAATATTTCTGGGGCAGAGTAAGATTAATTATTACTTAATTGGGCCTGTGTTTTATGTATCCATTTTTTTTTGAGTGTGATGAAATGAGGACCAGAAGCCATCCCACAAACCCTGGGAATTGTACCTAGGTAAGGAAACCCCAATATAAGAATCTGGGACTTGTAAAGCAGAGGAACAGCTGTCCTCCTGTGCTCTTGTAGATGGGGAGAAGTCATTGTTCCTTAGTGTGTACTAATTCTCTTTAAGAAGGAGCCTGAGTTTTTATCCTTGGGAGTATAAATGTATGTCTTTTGTGGGAATAAAAGGCTAGTATTTGTGACATTTCAACCCACGGTTTGTTTAGAGTTTTATTCTTAAAATGTAAACAAATAAATCCTAGTAGGTAAATCTCTCTTGAAGTTTTACAGGCAATTCATTTATAATTTAGCTTTCTCTTAGCCTAGATTAAGTTCCAGTAAAATTTGTTGAGAAAGCAGTAGTAATACTAACTGCAGAAACTAATGTATTTTCTTCAGAAATCAATGTGATGTGAGATGGTGTTAGGCTGAAAGGTAGTGCAGGCAGTATTTTTTATATAAATTTTTATTAATTTTAATGGGGTGACATTAATAAATCAGGGTACAATTGTTCAAAGAAAACATCTCCAGGTTATCTTGTCATTTAATTATGTTGCATACTCATCATCCAAAGTCAAATTGTCCTCTGTCACCTTCTATCTGGTTTTCTGGGAGATGCTCCCCCCTCCCCCCTCTCCCTGCCTGTCATCCCTCCCCCTCACCCCCCAGTAACCACCACAATCTTGTCCATGTCTCTTAGTCTCATTTTTATGTCCCAACTATGTATGGAATCATGCAGTTCTTAGTTTTTTCTGATTTACTTATTTCACTTTATATAATGTTATCAAGATCCATCCATTTTATTGTAAATGATCCAATGTCATCATTTCTTATGGCTGAGTAGTATTCCATAGTGTATATGTACCACATCTTTTTTATCCAGTCATCTACTTAAGGGCTTTTTGGTTGTTTCCATGTCTTGGCCACTGTGAACAATGCTGCAATGAACATGGGGCTGCATGTGTCTTTACATACCGATGTTTTTGAGTTTTTGGGGGTATATACCCAGGAGAGGGATTGCTGGGTCATATGGTATTTCTATTTTTAGTTTTCTGAGGAACAACCATACTTTCTTCCATAATGGTTGTACTACTTTACATCCCCACCAACAGTGGATGAGAGTTCCTTTTTCTCCACAGCCTCTCCAACACTTGCTATTACCTGTCTTGTTGATAATAGCTAATCTAACAGGTGTAAGGTGGTATCTCATTATAGTTTTGATTTGCATTTCTCTAATAACTAATAAAGATGAGCATATTTTCATATATCTGTTGGCCATTTGTATTTCTTCCTGGGAGAAGTGTCTGTTCATGTACTCTTCCCATTTTTTATTGGATTATTTGTTTGTTGTTGAGTTTTATGAGTTCTTTGCATATTTTGGATATTAGGCCCTTAACTGAGCTGTTCTTTGAAAATATCATCTCCCAATTAGTTGGCTGTCTGTTTATTTTGTTGTCAATTTCTCTTGCTGTGCAAAAACTTCTTAGTCTGAAGTAGTCCCATTCATTTTTCTTGGCCTTCACTTCTCTTGCCTTTGGAGTCAAATTCATAAAATGCTCTTTAAAACCAAGGTCCATGAATTTAGTACCTATCCTTTATTCTATGTACTTTATTGTTTCAGGTCTTATATTTAGGTCTTTGATCCATTTGGAATTAATTTTGGTACAAGGGGACAAACTGTAGTTAAGTTCCATTCTTTTGCATGTGTTTTTCCAGTTTTCCCAGCACCATTAGTTGAAGAGGCATTCTTTTCTCCATTGTGTGTTGTTGGTCCCTTTATCGAAAATTATTTTACCATATACATGTGGTTTTATTTCTGGACTTTCTATTCTGTTCTCTTGGTCTGAGTGTCTATTTTTCTGTCAATACCATGCTGTTTTGATTGTCGTGGCTCTATAATATACTTTGAAGTCGGGTATTGTAATGCCCCCAGCTTCGTTCTTTTCCTTAAGATTGCTTTGGTTATTTGGTTTTTTTTTTAATAATTCCATATAAATCTGATGATTTTTTGTTCCATTTCTTTAAAAAATGTCATTGGAATTTTGATGGGAATTGCATTAAATCTGTATATTGCTTTTGGTAATATGGTCATTTTGATTATATTTATTCTTCCCATCCAAGAACAAGAAATATTTTTCCATTTCATTGTATCTTTTTTGATTTCCCTTAACAATGCTTTGTAGTTTCATTATATAGGTCCTTTACATTCTTTGTTATGGTTATTTCTATGTATTTTATTTTTTTTGTTGCAATCATGAAGGGGATTATTTTTTTGAGTTCGTTTTCTAATGTTTTGTTGTTGGCATATAGAAAGGCTAAGGACTTTTGTATATTAATTTTCGATCCTGCAACCTTACTGTATTGGTTTATTGTTTCTAGTAATCTCTTTGTGGAGTCTTTGAGGTTTTCTATGTATAGGATCATATCATCTGCAAAAAATGAAACTTTTACTTCTTCTTTTTCGATATGGATGCCTTTTATTTCTTTATCCTGTCTGATTGCTCAGGCTAGAACTTCTAGCACCACATTAAATAAGAATGGAGAGAGTGGACAATTCTGCCTTGTTCCTGATTTAAGGGGGAAAATCCTCAGTTTTATGCCATTTAATATGATGTTAGCTGATGGTATATCATATCTGGCCTTTATCATGTTGAGATATTTTTCTTCTATACCCATTTGGTTGAGTGTTTTAAACATAAAAGTGTGTTGTATTTTATCAAAAGCCTTTTCTGCATCTATTGATAGATCATGTGGTTTTTGTTCTTTGTTTTGTTGATATGATGTATTACGTTAACCATTTTACATATATTGAACCATCCTTGAGACTCTGGGATGAATCCCACTTGATCATGATGTATTATTTTTTTAATATGTTGTATTTGATTTGCTAGTATTTTGTTTAGTATTTTAGCATCTGTATTCATTAGAGATATTGGTCTGTAGTTTTTTTGTGTGTGTGCCGTTCTTGCCAGGTTTTGGTATGAGGGTTATATTGGCCTCATAAAATGTGTTTGGAAGTATTGCTTCTTCTTCAATTTTTTGGAAGACTTTGAGTAGAATAGGAACCAAGTCTTCTTTGAATATTTGATAGAATTCACTAGTATAGATGTCTTGGCCTGGATTTTTATTTATAGGGAAGTTTTTTATAGTTTTTTCTATTTTCTCGCTGCTTATTGCTCTGTTTAGGCTTTCTGCTTTTTCATGACTAAGTCTAGGAAGGTTGTATTGTTCTAGGAATTTATCCATTTCTTCTAGATTGTTGAATTTAGTGGTATGTAGTTTTTTATAGTATTCTATAATAATTCTTTGTATATCTATGATATCTGTGGTGATTTCTCCTCTTTCATTTTGGATTTTGTTTATCAGTCCTTTCTCTTTTTACCTTGATGAGTCTTGCCAAGGGTTTGTCAATTTTGATGATCTTTTCAAAGAGCCAGCTCCTTGTTTTATTAATTTTTTGTATAGTTTTTCTGTTCTCTATTTCATTTATTTCTGCTCTGATTTTTATTATTTTCTTTCTTCTGCTGGTTTTGGGTTGTCTTTGTTCTTCTTTTAACAGTTCCTTAACGTGTGAAGTTAAGTGGTTTACTTGGGCTCTCTCTTGTTTTCTCATATAGGCCTGAAGTGATATGAACTTTCCTCTTATTACTGCTTTTGCTGCATCCCAGAGATTCTGATATGTCTTATTGTCATTTTCATTTTTCTGTATATATCTTTGACCTCTGTGCTTATTTCTTCTTTGACCCACTCATTTTTTTTAAAAGTATGTTGTTTAGTTTCCACATTTTTGTGGGGTTTTTTTTTCTTTTTTTTGCAGTTGAATTCTAGTTTCAAGGCTTTATGATCAGAAAATATGCCTGGTACAATTTCAGTTTTTCTGAATTTGGTGATGTTATCTTTGTGGCCTGAAATATGGTCAATTCTTGAGAATGTTCCATGTACACTAGAGAAAAATGTGTACTCTGTCACTTTGGGATGAAATGTCCAATAGATGTCTATCATATCCAATTGCTCTAGTGTTTTGTTTAAGGCCAATATTTCTTTATTGATTTTCTGTTTGGATGAATGATCTAGAGCCGTCAGCAGCATATTGAGGTCTCCAAGTATGATTGTATTTTTGTCAGTTTTTGTTTTTAGGTCAGTCAGTAGCTGTCTTACATATTTTGGTGCTCCTTGGTTTGGTGCATATATATCAAGAAATGTATGTCTTCTTGATTCAGTGTCCCCTTAATCATTACAAAATGACCATTTTTGTCTCTGATTACTTTTGCTGTCTTGTAGTCAGCATTGTTAGATATGAATATTGCTATACCTGCTTTTTTTTTAGATGTTATTTGCTTGGAGTATTGTTTTCTAGCCTTTCCCTTTGAATTTGTTTTTATCCTTTTTGCTTAGATGTGTTTCTTGTAGGCAGCATACAGTTGGATTTTCTTTTTTAATCTATTCTGCTACTGTGCGTCATTTTATTGGTGAGTTTAATCAGTTTACATTTAGTGTAATTATTGACACTTGAGGGTTCTCTATTACCATTTTATATATTGCTTTCTGTTAGTTTTATATCTTGTTTGATTCTTCTCTTTTGTTTTTCTATCATTTGTTTTTATTTGGTTGTAATCCATACTTCTTTCCTCAGTTACTACCTTTTTTAAGTCATGTGCTTTTGTGGTGGTTTTTTCAGGGGTGGTTACCACTAAATAATGAAAAGAGTACCTACCATGTTCACTGTAGTACACTATCTTATGAGTGCTTCTGCACTCCATCGTCCTTTGCTACTGTTAATCTCCATCCTCGCCCCTTTTTTTGTTTTTGTTGTAACAGTTTAAATTTGATTTTATTGTGTTCTTGGTGGAGCTTTTACTTGTGGTTTTGTTTTGTTCTTTGTATCAGGTTGGAAAATCCCCTGTAGTATTTCCTGAAGTGGGGGTTTTCTGATGATAAATTTTCTCATCCTTTCTGTATCTGCAAATGTTTTTATTTCTCCTTTGTATCTGAAGGATAGTTGTGATGAGTATAGTATTCTTGGCTGGAAGTTTCGCTCTTTCAGAACTTTAAGTATTGGGGTCCACTCTCTTCTAGCTTTTAGAGTTTCTGCTGAGAAATCCAATGATAATTTAATAGGCCTTCCTTTATATGTTGTATTTTTTTCCTGCTGCCTTGAGAATTATTTCTTTGTCGTTGGTTTGTGCCAATTTCATTATGATGTGCCTTGGAGTAAGTTTGTTGGGGTTAAGATAACTTGGTGTTCTGTTTGCTTCTTGAATTCAAGGCTTTAGTTCTTTCCACAGGCTTGGGAAGTTCTCCTCTATTATTTGTTTGAATAAATTCTCCATTCCATTTTCTCTGTCTTCTCTTTCTCATATAGCTATTGTTCTTATTTACTCTTTTTGATGTAGTCAGACAGTTCCAGTAGGGCTTTCTCATTTTTTTAAATTCTTGAGTCTCTCTCTTCTTTTCTCTGTTGTGCCTCAAGTTGCCTGTATTCTATGTCACTAATCCTATCTTCTATCTGGCCTGTTCTATTCACTAAGCTTGTTATCTCGTTTTTCAGTTCATAAATTGAGTTTTTCATCTCTGTTTGATTTGTTTTCAATTTCAATTTTCTTGGTAATATATTCTTTGTGTTCATTGAGTTGTTTTTTGAGCTTCCTAAATTGCCTTTCTTTGTTTTTTTTTTATATCTCTGAGTATTTTTAGGATTTCTATTTTAAATTCTCTGTCCTTTACCTCCAAGCTTTACAATCTATTAAATTTTTTTCTATAGATTTTTCCTCATTTATCTGTGCTCCATCTCTTTCTTTTTTATCGATGATATTCAATTTCCTTTTTCTTAATGGCATTTGGTGGTGGTTTTGTTAATACCACTAATGAGAATTAATAAAGAGTAAAAAGTAAAAAAAAGAAAGACAACAATAAAAATAATTTAAAAAATTTTTATTTCTTTTTTTCCCTTTCTTCTTTGAGAAAATTCCATGAAAAACTGAGAATTATATTATGCTAAATGGAACAAAAACTATGTATAATGGAGGGCCTGAGTTGGGAAGAAGTGATAAAGGGACAAAAAGGAGGTAGGGACCAACAAATTCAAAAAATGAAAAAATTTGAATCAAGAATTAAATAATTTGCTTGTAAATGATGGTCAACTGAGAGATATAGTGAAAGGGATAAGAGGGAAACAAGAGAAAGAACAAAAATACTATTGTATTAAGTGGAACAAAAACCACATAGAATGGAGAGCCCAGTTTGGGGGGAATGTTAATGAGTTAAAAAGCAAAGTAAAAAGCACCCAAAATGCCCCAAAGAAAAAATTTGAATTCAAAATACAATAATTTGTTCCTGAGTGAGGATCGAATGAGAGGAAAAGTAAAGGAGAAAAGTAGAAACTAAGAGGAGGGAGAAAAAAGAAAAAGAGAAAAAATAAAAAAAAAGGAAGAGTTAAGGGTTTTAGAGTGTAACCCTCATAGAGAGAAAGAAAATAAAAAATAGGAAATGTAACACTTATGGGTAATGTAGTTCAAGATGTAGAGAAAAGAATAAGAGAAGCATAGAATAAAAAGACCAAGGTGGAAGAAGAGAAAAAAATAAAGTTAAGAAGATGAAAGAAACGAAAAAAAGTGGAAAAAGTTATAAAGACTGTTAAAGATTGTGGATTTTTCTTCATTTTGAGAGGTTATCTTCTTTCTTTTTCTTTCTTCTTCCTCTTCCTGATCAGTGGCTCTGTACCCCAGGCTCTGCCCCTGTGGCATGCTTAGGTAGAGATTTGTAGTTGATGTGTCTCTATGATGATGTCATATACTAGGTCTCAGTCTCTTTGGTAGTTGGGGTTTGTTAGCATTACAGGCTACAACAATGGGAGAGTTCATTTTCCCAGAGCCTCTCTCCTAGTCTCTTCTTTCTGAATTAGCAGCATGATGATCCAGCTATGAGGTTGCCACTGCCACTGCCTGGAAACTAAGAGGCTCAAAGAGCTGGCAGATGACCCACTCTATCCCCACTCAGTGCACAGTTCTGGGTAAGGCTCTGTCAGTCAAAGTCACCAGCGTAATCAGGCAGGGTTGGGAGCCAGTTGCTCTCAAGGTTTCTTTCTATGAGCTTCCAGGTGTGTCCAGTATGCCTCGGCACTCTATGGGACCATTCTCTCCAGGCTTTTTGCACTTTGTAACCTGTTTTGGCTGGGAAGAAGATGCCCTAGTTGCTGCCTACAGAACAGGAGGTCTTAAAAGCTGCCAAGTCCCTCTTTTTAGTGCACAGCCCTGAGTCTGAAAGCTCTGCCAATCAGAGCCACCAGCTTAAGCAGATAGGAGGGCATGTTTACTTCTGTTCAGTTCCTCAGATATATCTAGTTAAATTTGCCTTAGCATTCCATGGGATTGTTTCCTGGAGGCTTCTTGTTAAAAACCTACAGCCTAAGCTGTCAACCTTCTGCAGTGTACTCTGAGGTTTGTTCTGTAGGAATGTGTTTTTCATCCTATATCGGCTGACAGGAAGTTGCCCCCGCCCCTATGTGCAGAGCAAGAGGCACTAAAAATATCATGTCTCTTGTCTTAGATTGCTGATCTGAGAGAGACCTTGTCAATAGAGCCATGTAAGCCAGTTGGGTGGTGAGCAGACTGTGGGTTAAGCTAATTTCAGCGATTGGATCCGCAGATCTGCTCCTGAGACAGTCTGCAAGCTTCCTGTGCACCCCTTCCCCTAGCGCTTCCATATTTTTTCTTCCCTGGGATGTTAGCCTGAATGGCTGAGTGAGGCACTTCACTCGCTTGGAGAAGTCCGGGCTTAGGGAAATTTGCTTTTGCACAATCCCTGTGTACCGCTGTTCAGGGAGCAGGGACCACACTGAGACTCTGTCTGCAGCCCACACAGAAGCCTCTGACCCTGCCCCTCTGTCCGGGAACATGGGCGCCCATGCCCGGGGCACTAGGAGGAACCTCTCGCACACTGTCTGCACTAACCAACCAGGATATCAGGGGTAATGGTGGCCACCGCTAGCCCGCCTTTGCCGGGGTTGAGTGCTGCATTAGCTTGCATGGGCTGAGTCTCCACGGGCACACTCTTTCCTCAGCTTGAACGTCTGTGCCCCAGTTTGGCTCCCTCCATGCCCCCAGTCCCCACTCTCTCTCAGTTCCAAGTGAAAGCAGCCCTTGATCAGGTTAGGGAGGAAGGCGGAGTGGTCCATTCTCTATCTTATTTCCTACAGGGTTGATTATATATTTAGTCAATTTTTTGCTCGATCATACCTTCGTGTTCAGTGTGTAGGACTTCAAGACGCTCCAGGGATAGATTTTTCTGTCTCTGGTTGTAGAACTTGTTGAAATTTTGGGGAGAGGTATCAGGTGCACTCCTCACAGAACCATTTCTCAGACATCACTCTGCAGGCAGTATTTAATAAGGCAATTACAACAAAATGCAGATTTTTGAATTAGAAAAATTTTATGTTCAAATTAAGTTTCAGTTATATTGTTTTAGTGTTTGTAGAAAAAGGAAGACTGTAGACAGATAAATTTTGAAGCTATGTGGGTATTTGTATTTGAGACATTTGACCTGGGTAACACCAAGGATATAGGAAAAGAAAGCAAGGAGCCAAGTGAATTCTCTTCACTGTTAGAGGGAAATGGTGAGTTTGAAGGCAAGCACAGTTGGTAACCTTTCAGTGCGTGGCAGGGGATAGAATAAACAGGCTATGAATATGTTAAAAAAATGTTTTCCCCTAATATTAATGAAAGTTTTCAGGAGGACTGAGTGAGGTAAAAGAGGAAGTAAAATGGATAGGTTCTTAAAGGGTTTGGAACTGAGATGGTGGATTCGTCTAGTTCGATTTGAGTCTTGATCATAGAGAATGGGGATAAGGAAAACAGTGGCTTAGGAAGGTGGGCCTGGGAACTCACTGGAACATGAGGTGGAGTAATGAGAGGATACTTGGGAACAATGCAATATTGTGTTCCACAGTTCATAGGGAATCAAGGGCCAAGAATGTAAAGGTAAATGCCAGGGGCTTGGGAAGAGATGTGAAGAAAAATAATACAATGACACATGATCATTTATAAAGTGATCAGGGAAAGAAATGTAGATAGTAAAGTTGGGGTAAAAACAATTGAGTTTTAGGACTTGAAACTGCACAGAAATACAATTTTAAGATTTTCTAATCTTTCACTTTTCAAAATAACATTTTAAGCTTGTTACTAAAATATATGTTAATGGATGGAAATATTTTAAAGAAAAAAAATTTTTCTCTTCTTTTCCAAGTGAGAGGAGTGGAGCTAGAGAGACTCCCACATGTGTCCCAACTGGGATCCTGCTGGCAACCCCTGTCAAGCCAATGCTCTGCCCATCAGGGGTCATGCTGACAACAGAGCTATTTTTAGCACCTGAGGCAGAGACTCCATGGAGCCATCCTCAGCACCCAGGGTCAATGTGCTCAAACCAAGTGGGCCATGACTGGGGGGAGGAGAAGAGAAAGAGAGTGAGAGAGAGAGAGAGAAGGGTGGAGAGGGGAGAAGCAGATGGTCACTTCTACTGTGTGCCTTGACTGAGAATTAAACCCTGGACATTCACACACTGGACCAATGCTCTATGACTGAGCCAACCAGCCAGGGCATATTAAAGAAATTTAAAGAAGAAAATATTACTTGTAATCCCAGTACCTAGAGATGACAACTATTAACATTTTTATATTTTTATGATCTATATATGTATTTACCAAATGGTATCATGGTATAGCTACAAACTTGTAAACTTCTGTCATTGAAAGATAATATGTTTACTCTTGCTATTAGAAGCTTTCTACAGCATTATTTGAATAATAGCTTTCCTTCCTAACAGAATTTGTGCAGACAGTCCTTCTCTCCAGGTGAAGAGAGTAGGAGGAATATGAGAAGCACATGGTTCACATTGTTGCAGTTCCAGGTTGGGATCATTACATTCCAGGCCTGGAAGTGAACTAGCTGTGTTTGTCTTATCACTCAGGTTTGTTAAAATGTTCCCCAAGAAAGATCAGGACAATGCAAGACTTCTTCCCTTTGGCAAGGGAAGGTCTTCAATATTGACAAATAACTTTTACAGGCATTATCCATTTTATATTCTTTATTTTTTCCTTTAAAAAATTTTTTTTAGAAAATTATATTTAAAGAGTTGACATTGATCAATAAGAGTACATAGGTTTCAGAAAAACATTTCTATAGCATTTGAACTCTCGATTATATCATGTACCCATCACCCAAAGTCATAGTATTTTCTGTCACCATATATTTGTCCTTCTTTACTTCTCTCCCTCTATCCTCTCCCCCACACCTCTCTCCCTGTAGTAACTACTTCACATTTATCTATATCCATACGTCTCAGTTTTATATCCCACATATGTGTGAAATAATATAGTTCTTAGCTTTTCCTGATTTTCTTATTTTATTCAATATAATGTTCTTATGGTCCATCTATGTTGTTGTGAATGGCAATATGTCATCATTTATCATGGCTGAGTAGTATTCCATTGTATATATTTACATCTTCTTTATCCTCTATTAAAGGATGCCTTGGTTGTTTCCATGTTTTGGCCACTGTGACAAATGCTACAATGAACATGGGGGTGAATGTGTCTTTATGTACCAGTGTTTTCAAGGTTTTGGGGGAGATACCCAGTAGAGGAATTGCTGGGTCATATGGTAGTTATATTCTTAGTTTTTTGAGGAACCATCATATTTTCTTCCATAGTGGTTGTACTAATTTACATTCCAACCAACAGTGAATGAGAGTTCCTTTTTCTCCACAGCCTCTTCAACCTGTCTAGTTGATAATATCCAGTCTCATCGGTGTGAGGTAGTATCTCATTGAAGTTTTGATTTACATTTCTCTAATAGCTAGTGAACATGAGCCCAAAATAAAATTCATGTTCTCTTTCTTAAAATTTCATTTGTTTTTTTTACTTCCTAAAGAAATAAAAATAAAGTTATTATTAAAATAGTCTGAATCTCACCTATAAAATTATAGCAATTGAAAATGTCAAGAACCTAGTAACTCACATATTAACAGAGTAATTAAAGCAACTGGTAGAAATGGACAGAAAACAATAATTTCAGAAGCCAAATTTGTAGTCAAGTTTCTGTCTGGCATACTTGCTAGATAATTGTCTGATGTTCTCATTGTTTTGCCCTAAAACATGTTTTCTGCCACAGATGATGAGTGTTATGGTGATGTACAAGTGGGCTCAGAGGAAATGTCACACTGCCCTGGGGCTTTAGCCTGTCACTGGGCTGCGATATGATATCCCATTCCCTACCTTTGTAGGGCTACATACCTTCCATATAGGATATATCTTGTATGGGAGTTTCCAGGGACATTGAGAAAGTACAGAAATAATATCTAGTAGAGCCATAGAAAGTTTGGACTTGGCAGGAATATCTTGATTTTACGTGCTGACATCATGGCCAAATTAAATTTAACATCCTAAAGCCAAAAGAAGTACTAATGAGAAGTAATTACCTAATATTTGCAGAGCCTTGACAGGTTTTGAAGGGAACATGGAAGTGAACACGATCCCTGTTCAGAGTATAACAGCTATAGGAGGACTAGTAAAGCATGCTCTTGGAAAAAATTGCTTATGAGTATGAGGTTAATTACCTCTTCAAGGACATTGACAGAAGTGACATTGACAAGAACAGAAAAGCAGAAAGCCTTGAAGATCATGCTCTTTACCTGTTTGGAGGAAGAAATAAAGACAGATGTGAAATGAAATCATCTTGTCACACTGCATACACTTTTCCTGTCTCTGCTCCTGTCCATTTCCAAGACTGAAATGAGGACCATCCTTAACTGGCTATGGTTCAGTCATATTTCAGAATCTTTTTAATGTTTATCTTGAATTTGAAGACAGTAGGAGCCTTAGAAGTGATTCACTAAAAAGCTGGATGCAGTCCAGCACATCCAAAGTGGAGTGCTTTACAATCTTTCCAGATCAACATTGGATAGAGTGTAGCCATTTATTACTCTTTATTATGGAGGGCAATAGTCCGTTAGGACCATACAGACTAAAATAGGTTTCTTTTTTGTTCTTTAAATAGAATGCCAAATATAATTGGCATTGCTCCTTGAAAATTAATTCTGAGTGTATGCCACTACTTTAAGGGCTGAATTTATATTACCTGTTCTTTCCAAACAAGATAGCATTAGACCATAAATAATACTGTAATAATAAAAATGTACTTTATGTGTAGTATAATAGCATATGTTATGGAACACTACTTTGAGCCAGGCATTGTTCGATGCTTTAACAAATAGTAATTCAGTTTGTTCTCATAACAACACTTTGGTGGACACTGTTATTATTATTCCTCTTTTATAAGTAATACAGGTAAAGCACAGAGAAATCCTAGGCTCAGGAATTGGTTGTCAGCCCAGCTAGAGAATTTATTACAATTTAGTGCTTGGCAATTGTTTAATCTCCTTGCATTTCCCTTTACCCATCAGTAAAATGGAGATATTTCCCAAGATTGCCCCAAACTACATAACAATAATGTTTTAGAGGCCAGGATTGAGCACAGGGCATCTAATTTTAAGTTAAACCCTTAACCTCCTTGCCCTGTTGCTTCTCTGGACCTGTACGTAGTTTACAACATTAATTTTCCCTTTGTAGTAGGTTATTTGACCGATGATTTTCCATTTATACTCAAGTAATTATAATTGCAGTACTGCTTATCAAATCATTCTTGTTTGGAAGACAAATTTATTTCAGAGTATACTCTAGTGAAATGTACATATAGGAAATATGGCAGGAACATACCAGAACACAAGCAGTTTGAAGTCAATCATGTAAATCTTCAAATGGAACACACGTAATTGCTGTAGTCCCCAGTCTTATTCATTACTGTTAGCCCTCAGAGTCTCTGTGCTGTCAGATTATTCACTAAGGTGATATTATTTCTCAGATGATCAAATGTGATGCTCAAGCATGTCAACTCTGCCTCTAAATCATTGAAATACATGTTTGAGTATGTACATAGGACATATTTCTGATTGCTTGGTTGGGCAGATTAGTTAGTTGAGCAGTCTAGCAGAGCAGAAAAATCCTAGGCTCAGGAATTGGTTTTCAACCCAGTTAGAACATTTATTACAATTCACTGGCAATTGTTTAATCCCCTTACATTTTCCTTTGCCCATCTGTAAATGGAAATATTTCTGACCCCTCACAGAGGGCTTGTGACAGTGATAATATTATTGTGATAGATTCTTCAAGCAGGTGTGCTGTTTTGATTGCTAGTGTAATAATTTATGGATAGTGAGATAATACTGATAATATTTGAGGCTTTGTTTTATAATAAAATAAACCAGTGGATAAAAGAATTTCATTTGAGTTCAGAACACTTAAACTTATTTTGAAACTCCTCCTAATGTCTCTATACATAGTTTAGATTATTGATCAGTGTCCCATACCTGATTTATAAATTTTTAAAATTATAAAATATATCACTTTGTATTATATTTAATCCCATGTAGGTCTGCTAGATATGACTGTGAACTCATACACAGAAATGACCAACACCTGTCAGTCTTCACATATATAGCATCTAGTGCACTGTTTGCTATAGAGTAGATGCTTATTAAATGATAATAAATAAATGAACAAACTAATTTTAAGTCCTCAATGTAGGCATCTGCTAAAATGCTGCATTATATTAGAAAACTATTGCTTCATTAATAGTACATTTAATTAATCATACTTAGCTGGAGTGAGAAATGCTTTGGATATAGTAATTTTCCTGTACACTCCATAAAAGCTAAGTTCCTTTGGGACATTTATGCCACAATAACATGGTTATGTCTTTTAGGTAGTAAATGAATATGTTTTCTATGGAATCATAATGACAGAGTAAGTGATTAAATTGGCAGAAACAATATATAATGCTTCAAAATTTAAGCTAAAGAAAAACTTCTGGAAAAGAAAGCACATTATTCCATTATTTAAATTAAATTGCCATTTTAATTTTTTTAAAAGTTGAATCAGTGATAATGTGATTTGTAGTACAGATAACTGATGATAAAAACCTTGGCAACTGAGTTATAGACAGAGAGGCAAAGATTGTGTACTTTATCTGGTATAAGTAAAGTTACAATAGAAGAAAATAATATTTTTAAGAGTCCATTCTGACTTGCCTGTGGTGACAGTGGAGTGTCTGATGGTTCACACATATTTCTCTTACTCTAAACTTAGGAGCTGAGGGGAAAGAGGGTCTTTAGTATCATTGTCCTTTTCAAGAGCCAGCTCTCAATTAGTGAGATGGGATTCATTGTTTTTTCCCTTGCATTTCTCCTGTGGCCCATTACCCTTGCTCTACTTGAACTGAAGATAATATACAGGGATTTGTGGCAATCTACTAAAAATTTTATAACCTGAATTGACTTTCCAGGTTCAGCCAGCAACGCCTAGAATATTAAAGTGACACTTTTGAATTTCCCAGGGCTTCTAGCACACATCTGCTTTTTATTTCTACACAGTTTATAGAGTGGCTATTTTCTAATTCATTGGAGTCTGCAGGAACTTGTTGCTGGCAAGATTTCTGAAAAGAAGACTAAAGGTGGGACACAGCTCCTTGAATGTTCTAATGTTGGCAATGAGGCTATTGGAAGATTCTTCATCATCACTGTCAATCTAGTTTTCAGCCTGTCTTCAGTGATGATGAACAGTTCAAATGGGAGAGACAAGGGTGACCAGAGGAATGACAGGAATGGAGGTGGTGGTGTTTTAGGAATGATCTAGGAATTGTTTGAAATGAAGCTGAGCGGAGTGGAGAAAGGTGTTGTATTCTGAATCTCTGTTTCTATGGGGGATGTAGGAATTGGGTATATATACACTTTTACATGGGTAGGATTCTGAAAACAAGGTTAGTTTCTCAGACTAGACCTCAAAAGTCATTTAAAGCTGTAATGAAAATTGAGTAGTTAAAAGAAAAGTAGAAAATATTAGTTTACTCATAATTAGAGAAGCTATATGGAACAGTTGTTAAAATTTTGAGATTTGTTTATATTAGTTGCATGACCTTGGCCATATTACTTAATCTTGGTAGATTTCCAGTTTTCTCATCATAAAATGATAATGATAATATTATCTACCTCAGAGGTTAATTTTAAGATTAAATAAAATAATGCAATAAAGCACACTGAACATTTCTTGAAACATGAGACACTCAAGAAGTTTTAGTTAGTACTTCATAATTACTATGAAATGATGATTGTGTCTAAAGAGAAGAGAGCTGTCTGTAGAGTTTCTAGTTTTTAGAATAATTAGAAGGAGATAATGCAGATAATCGCTGAATTTATATAATTGCTCAAAGAACAACAGAATAGCTCACGTTGTGTATTAGAATTCATTAAGAAAGCCTCATTTTGTTTATTTTTTATTAATTTTAATTTATTGTGTTAACATGGATTCAAGTGTCCCACTCAATACAACATCCCCACCCCCCAACCATGTGCCCCCCATTATATCTCTTTTGCCCCCCCCTTAGCTCCCTCCTCCCTTTTCCTCTGGGATTTGCTATCCTGTGATCTGTATCTATAATTTTACTAATCCCTTCACCTTCTCTGATCCCATCTGCTCATCCCCCTTCCCTCTGCTAGCTGTCTCTCAGCTCCCTGTGAACCTGCCTCTGCCTCTATTCCATTTCTTAGTTCATCTTATTCATTAGATTCCACATATAAATGAGATCATATGATATTTGTCTTCCTATGCCTGGTTTATTTCACTTAGCATAATAATCTCCAGGTCCATCCATGCCATTGCATAAGGTAAGACTTCCTTCTTTTTCACAGCTGCATAGTATTACATTGTGTATATGTATCACAGCACTTTAATCCGCTTTTCCACTGAAGGGCACTTGGGCTGTTTCCAGATCTTGGCTATTGGAAACAATGCTGAAGTAAACATGGGAGTGCATGTCTTCTTTTGAATCAGTGATATGGTGTTCTTAGGATATATTCCTAAAAGTGGGATAACTAGGTCAAAAGGCAGTTCTATTTTTAATTTTTTCAGGAAATGTCACACTATTTTCCACAGTAGCTGCATAAGTCTGCATTCCCACGAACAATGCAGGAGGGATCCCTTTTCTCCACACCTTGGCCAGCACTTACTGTATACTGATTTGTTAATGAACGCCATTCTGACAGGTATGAGGTAGTTTCTCACTGTGGTTTTAATTTACATTTCTCTGATGATCACTGACATTGAATGTTTTCCAAATGCCTATTGGCCATCTGTGTGTCCTCTTTGGAGAAGTCTCTATTCAGTTCCTTTACCCATTTTTTTTTATTTTTTATTTTTTTTATTTATTTTATTTATTTTTCTGAAGCTGGAAACGGGGAGAGACAGTCAGACAGACTCCCGCATGTGCCCGACCGGGATCCACCCGGCACGCCCACCAGGGGCGATGCTCTGCCCACCAGGGGGCAATGCTCTGCCCCTCTGGGGCATCGCTCTGCTGCAACCAGAGCCACTCTAGCGCCTGGGGCAGAGGCCAAGGAACCATCCTCAGAGTCCGGGCCATCTTTGCTCCAATGGAGCCTTGGCTGTGGGAGGGGAAGAGAGAGACAGAGAGGAAGGAGGGAGGGGGTGGAGAAGCAAATGGGCGCCTCTCCTATGTGCCCTGGCCAGGAATCGAACCCGGGTCCCCCGCATGCCAGGCCAATGCTCTACCGCTGAGCCAACTGGCCAGGGCCCCTTTACCCATTTTTTAATTGAATTGTTTACCTTCTTGGTATTGAGTATTAAAAGTTCTTTATAAATTTTGGTTATTAATCCCTTATCAAACATACTTTTGAATATGTTCTCTCATTGTGTAGGTTGCCTTTTTATTTTGTTAATGGTGTCTTTTGGGTGCAAAAGCCTTTTAGTTTGATATAGTTCCATTTGTTTATTTTGTTCCTTATTTCACTTGCCACTGGATCTATATCGGCAAAAATATTGCTACAAAAGATAGTGGAGAATTTACTGCTTACATTTTCTTCCAAGATGTTTATGGTTCAGCAACTTACATTTAAGTTTTTATCCACTTTGAGTTTATTTTTGTGAATGGTGTAAGGTGGTGGTCTAGTTTAATATTTTTCCATGTACCTGTCCAGTTCTCCCAACACCATTTATTAAAGAGACTGTCTTTACTCCATTGTATGCTTTACCTCCTTTGTCAAATATCAACTGACCATAAGGTGTGGGTTTATTTCTGGGTTCTCTGCTCTGTTCCATCAATCTGTATGCCTGTTATGCCAGTACCAAGCTGTTTTGCTCACAATGGCCTTATAGTATAACTTGATATCAGGAAATGTGATAATTTCCACTTTATTCTTCATTTCCAAGATTGCTGAAGCTATTTGTGTTCTTTTCTTCCATATTAATTTTTGTAATATTTGTTCTATACCTTTGAAATATGGCATTGGTATTTTTATAGGAATTGCGTTGAATTTCTAGATTATTTGGGTAGTATAGACATTTTAATGATGTTTATTCTTCTGATCCATGAACATGGTATATGCTTCCACTTGTTTGTATCTTCCTTGATTTCTTTTTGCAATGTCTTATAATTTTTTAGTATAAGTCCTTTACCTCCTTGGTTAAATTTACTCCTAGTTACTTTTGTTGTTGTTGTTGCAATAGTGAAGGGGATTGATTCCTTAAATTCTCTTTCTGACAGTTTTGGTTGGTGTATAAAATGCCACTGATTTCTGAACATTAATATTATATCCTACCATCTTGCTAAATTCATTTATCAGGTCTAGTAGTTTTTTGACTGAGACTTTAGGATTCTCTATGTTCAATATCATAACATCAGCAAATAACTATAGTTCTACTTCTTCTTTTCCAATTTTGATGCCTTTTATTTCTTCTTCTTGTCTGATTGCTGTTGCTAAGACTTTCAGAACTATGTTAAATAAGAGTGGTGAAAGGGGACACCCCTGCCTTGTGCCTGATCTTAAGGGGATTGCTTTTAATTTTTGCCCATTGAGTATGATGTTGGCTGTGGGTTTGTCACAAATGACCTTTATTATGTTGAGGTATGTTCCCTATATTCCCACTTTGCTGAGAGTTTCAATCACAAATGGGTGCTGGATTTTATCAACTGCTTTTTCTGCATAGATTGATATTAACATATGATTTTTATCTTTCTTTTTGTTTATATGAAGAATCACATTGACTTATTTGTGAATATTGTACCAGTCTTGCCTCCCCAGAATAAATTCCACTTGATAATGATGTATGATTTTTTTCATGTATTGCTGGATCTGGTTTGCTATAATTTTGTTGAGAATTTTAGCATTTATGTTCATCAGGGACATTGTCCTATAGTTCTCTTTGTAGTATCATTACCTGGTTTTGGAATGAGGGCAATGCTTGCTTCATAAAAGGAGCTAGGAAGTCCTCTCTCCTCTTAAATTTTTTTTTTTTTTGTATTTTTCTGAAGCTGGAAACGGGGAGAGACAGTCAGACAGACTCCCGCATGTGCCCGACCGGGATCCACCCGGCACGCCCACCAGGGGCGATGCTCTGCCCACCAGGGGGCGATGCTCTGCCCCTCCAGGGCGTTGCTCTGCTGCGACCAGAGCCACTCTAGCGCCTGGGGCAGAGGCCAAGGAGCCATCCCCAGCGCCAGGGCCATCTTTGCTCCAATGGAGCCTTGGCTGCGGGAGGGGAAGAGAGAGAGAGAGAGGAAGGAGGGGGGGTGGAGAAGCAAATGGGCGCCTCCCCTATGTGCCCTGGCCGGGAATTGAACCTGGGTCCCCCGCACGCCAGGCCGACGCTCTACCGCTGAGCCAACCGGCCAGGGCCTCCTCTTGAATTTTTTGAAATAGCTTAAGAAGGATAGGTGTTAGTTCTTTTTTAAATGTTTGGTAAAATTCGCATGTGAAGCCACCTGGTCTAGGACTTTTGTTGCTTGGAGTTTTTTGATAATTGTTTCCATTTTATTTGTTGTAATTAGCCAGTTTAGGTTTTCTGATTCTCCCAGATTGAGTTTTGGAAGATTATATGTTCCTAAAAATTTATCCATTTCACCTAGCTTGTCCAATTTTTTGGCATATAGATCTTCATAGTATTTTCTTACAATTCTTTGTATTTCTGTAGTGTCAGTTACTTCTCCACTTTCATTTCTAGTTTTATTTATTTGTGTCCTCTCTCTTTTTTCCTTGGCAAGTCTAGTTAAATGTTCGTCAGTCATTTTACCTTTTCATAGAAGTAGATTTTGGTTTTATTGATGTTTTGTATTTTTTTTAGCCTCTATGTCATTTATTTCTGCTCAGATTTTTAATATTTCTTTTCTTATACTTACTCTGGGATTTATTTGTTGTTCTTTTCTTAGTTGTTTTAGGTGCAAGATTAAATTGTTAATTTGAGCTTTATCTTGCTTCTTAAGGTATGCCCATAATGCTGTGAACTTCCCTCTCAGGACTGCTTTTACTGTGTTCCATAGATTTTGATTTGCTGTTTATTTTCATTTATTTAAAGAAAATTTTTTATTTCTTCCTTGATATCATTGTTAACCAGTTTGTTATTTAATAACATGCTATTTAGCCTCCAAGTGTTTGAATGTTCAGTTTTTTCTATAGTAGTTGATTTCTAGTTTCATGTCATTGTGATCAGAGAAAATGCTTGATATGATTTCAGTCTTCTTAAATTTGTTGAGACAGCTTTTATGTCCTAACATGTGGTCTATTCTAGAGAATTTACCATGAGCACTTGAAAAGAATGTATATTCTGCTGCTTTGGGGTGAAAGGTTCTGAATATATCAATTAAATCCAGTTGATCTAGTGTGTCATTTAAGGCTGCTCTTTCTTTGTTAATTTTCTATCTGGTGGATCTATCCATTGATGTTTTTGGGGTATTAAAATCTACTATTATACTATTGCTGTTGATCTTGCCTTTTATTTTTATCAAAATCTGCTTTATATATTTAGGTGCTCCTATATAGGTGCATAAATATTTACAATGGTTATATCCTCCTCTTGGATTGCTCTCTTCATCATTATATAGTGACCTTGTTTATCTCTTACTATAGCCTTTGTTTTAAAGTCTATCTTGTCAGATATAAGTACTGCTACCCCAGTTTCTTTTTCATTTCTATTTCTATTTTCCCATACCTTCACTTTTTGTCTATGTATATCTTTTGTTCTGAGGTAGGTTTTCTGTACATACATAGCATATATATGGGGGTCTTGTTTTGTTATCCATGCAGTCTTTTGATTAGACATTTAATGCATTTACATTTATAGTTATTACTGATATGTTCTTCTTAATTGACATTTTATTTTTTAATTCTACAATCCTCTTTCTCTCAATATCTTCTTTTCTTTGCTCTTTTTACCACAGGCCCTTTAGCATTTTTTGTAGTCCTGGTTTGGTTGTAATGAATTCCTTGTGGGTTTTTTTAAAATTTTTTTATTTTGAAGTAAATTCATACTTATATGTATCCTTTAACCACATTTACAATTGTAAACATTTTGCCACATTTTTACCATTCTCTAGTTCTCTCAAATGTTTTCTTCTGAAATAGTATATATATATATATATATATATATATATATATATATATATATATTTAAATATAGGGATTTTTTTATTTTATTTTTTATTTATTCATTTTTAGAGAGGAGAGAGAGAGAGGGAGAGAGAGAGACAGAGAGGGAGAGAGAGAGGAGAGAGAGACAGAGAGAGAGAAGGGGGGAGGAGCTGGAAGCATCAACTCCCATATGTGCCTTGACCAGGCAAGCCAAGGGTTTCAAACCGGCGGTGGGTTTTTTTGTTTGTTAGTTTGGGAAGCTTTTTATTTCTCTTTCAATTTTAAATGATAGCCTTGCTGGATAAAGTAGTCTTGGTTATAAGTCTTGTTTTGCATCACTTTGAATTTTTTTTGCCAATCTTTTCTAGCCTCAGTGTTTCTGTTGAGAAGTCGAATGTCATCCTTATGGGGGCTCCTCTATAGGTAATTGACTGATTTTCTCTTGCAGCTTTTAGTATTCTTTCTTTGTTTCTTAACTTTGGTATTTTAATTATGATGTGTCTTTATGTAGGCCTCCTTGGATTCCTCTTTAGTGGGACTCTGCTTCTTAAAGTTGTGTGATGTTTTCCTTCATCAATTTAGAAATAATTTCAGCTATGATCTCTTCAAACATGTTCTCTATCCTTTGTTTATTCTCTTCTCCTTCAGGAACCCCTATGATGCTGATGTTGTTTCTCTTCATGTTGTCATAGAAGTCTCCTAGAGTTTCCTCAGTCTCTTTGAGGCTTTTTTAATTTTACTGCTTTGCTTCTGTGCAGAAAGCCTCTTTTTATTTCAGTAAGTAATGCACTTACTAATATTAGCAGACTGTGTAGAAGGATATTTTGTTTGGTACTAAAGAGTTTAGCTTATTTCTTTGGGTTCTAAATAAGTAGTAATTTAGAGTTGCATTACCTTGAAAATGCTACCAACATTAGGTAAAGATGGTTTACCACTTCCCCTTGCCAAATGCTTGACAGGGACAAAATATTCCTTTGAAGGATCAACAAGGTCAAAGGCATTTTTATACTAATTCTGTGATGTTATTTGCCTCTTTCTCTTTATTTTATAATTACCTTCTAGGACTTTCTAGAGGCTACATGATGCATTATAATGCAACAACATGAATGTAGAAGGAAAATCTAGTTTCATTAAGAAAGATAATGAAGAGATTTGCAAAAATGTTAAATAGTGCTATTCTTAATAAATTATTTTTATTTTAGGAAGAAAACGTTTTTAACAATAAGAATGTGCTTTTTATGATACATGTAATGAGCTTTTTATTTTTATTTTTAAAAATAATTAAGTATTTTAGAAGTTCTCAGTAGAAATATGTAATATGAGGGATATTTATAGTTGAAATCCACATAAACAAAATCTCTGTGGGGTCCTCAATTTTTAAGTTTTAAGAGGTCCACCTGACCAGGTAGTGGCGCAGTGGATAGAGCATCGGACTGGGATGCAGAGGACCCAGGTTCAAGACCCTGAGGTCACCAGCTTGAGCGTGGGCTCATCTGGCTTGAGCAAAAAGCTCCCCAGCTTGGACCCAAAGTTGATGGCTCAAGCAAGGGGTTGCTCAGTCTACTGAGGGCCCGCAGTCAAGGCACATATGAGAAAGCAATCAATGAGCAACTAAGGTGTTGCAACGAAAAACTGATGATTGATGCTTCTCATCTCTCTCTGTCCTGTCTGTCTGTCCCTATCTATCCCTCTCTCTGACTCTCTCTCTGTTCCTGTAAAAAAAAAGTGTTAAGAGGTCCTAAACTGAAGAATTTGAGAACTGCTTTTACAATGAAAAGTCTGTGGATCCAGGAAATTCACATTGTTTTAGAAGCTTTTCAACACGGCAGAAACCAAAGTTCTATCTAAAATTAGAGGTCAAAATTATGTTTTTTTATTTTATTTTTATTAATTTTAATGCAGTGACATTGATAATCAGGGTACATATGTTGCGAGAAAAAATCTCCAGATTATTTTGACATATGATTATGTTGCATAACCCTTACCCAAAGTCAAATTGTCTTCCGTCACCTTCTATCTGGTTTTCTTTCTGCCCCTCCCCATCTCCTGCCCCTTCTTTCTCCTTCCTTGCTCCCTCCCTACCCCCTACCACACCCACTGTTACCATTGCATTCTTGTCCATGTCTCTGAGTCTCATTTTTTTTTGTATTTTTCTGAAGTGGGAAATGGGGAGGCAGTCAGACAGACTCCCAAATGCGCCCGACTGAGATACACCAGGGGGTGATGCTCTGCCCATCTGGGGCATTGCTCTGTTGCAACCAGAGCCATTCTAGCACCTGAGGCAGAGGCCACAGAGCCATCCTCAGCGCCGGGGCCAACTTTGCTCCAGTGGAGCCTTGGCTGCAGGAGGGGAAGAGAGAGACAGAAAGGAAGGATAGGGGGAAGGGTAAAGAAGCACATGGGCACCTCTCCTGTGTGCCCTGGCCAGGAATCAAACCTAGGACTCCTGCACACCAGGCCGACGCACTACCACTGAGCAAACTGGCCAGGGCCCTGTGTCTCATTTTTATTTCCCATCTATGTATGGGTTTATATAGTTCTTAGTTTATTCTGATTTACTTATTTCACTCCGTATAATGTTATCAAGGTCCATCCATGTTGTTGTAAATGATCCGATGTCATCATTTCTTATGGCTGAGTAGTATTCCATAGTATATATGTACCAAAGCTTTTTAATCCAGTCGTCCACTGACAGACACTTGGGCTGTTTCCAGATCTTCACTATTGTGAACAATGCTGCAATAAACATGGGGGTGCATTTCCATTTCTGGAACAGTTCTATGGAGTTCTTGGGGTATATTCCTAAAAGTGGGATAACTGGGTCAAAAGGCAGTTCGATTTTCAATTTTTTGAGGAATCTCCATACTGTTTTCCACAACGGCTGCACCAGTCTGCATTCCCACCAGCAGTGGGTTCCCTTTTCTCCACATCCTCGCCAGCACTTACTCTGTGTTGTTTTGTTGATGAGCGCCATTCTGACTGGTGTGAGGTGATATCTCATTGTGGTTTTAATTTGCGTTTCTCTAATGATTAGTGATGTTGAGCATTTTTTCATATGCCTATTGGCCATCTGTATGTCCTCTTTGGAGAAGTGTCTATTCATTTCTTTTGCTCATTTTTTGATTTGATTTTTTGTCTTTCTGGTATTGAGATTTACAAGTTCTTTATAAATTTTGGTTATTAACCCTTTATCAGACGTTTACAAGTTTGTTTGTTTTTATAAATTTTGGTTATTAACCCCTTATCAGACGTACTGTCAAATATGTTCTCCCATTGTGTAGTTTGTCTTTCTATTCTGTTCTTATTGTCTTTGGCTCTGCAAAACCTTTTTAGTTTGATATAGTCCCATTTATTTATTCTGTCTTTTATTTCTTTTGCCTGTGGAGATAAATCAGCAAATATATCGCTGCAAGAGATGTTGGAGAGCTTACTGCCTATGTTTTCTTCTAAGATGTTTATGGTTTCACGGCTTACATTTAAGTCTTTTATCCATTTTGAGTTGATTTTTCTAAATGGTGTAAGTTGTTGGTGTAGTTTCATTTTTTTGCAGGTAGCTGTCCAATTTTCCCAACACCATTTATTTAAGAGACTATCTTTACTCCATTGTATGCCCTTACCTCCTTTGTCAAATATCAGTTGTCCATAGAGCTGTGGGTTTATTTCTGGGTTCTCTGTTCTGTTCCATTGATCTATATGCCTGTTCTTATGCCAGTAACAGGCTGTTTTGAGTACAATGACCTTATAGTATAGCTTGATATCAGAAAGTGTGATACCTCCCCCTTTATTCTTTTTTAAGATTGCTGAGGCTTTTCGTGTTCTCTTTGGTTCCATATAAATTTTTGAAATAATGTGATCTATATTTTTTAAGTATCTCATTGGTATTTTAATTGGTATTGCACTAAATTTATAAATTTCTTTAGGTAATATAGACATTTTAATGATATTTATTCTTCCTATCCATGGGCACGGTATATGCTTCCACTTGTTTGTGCTTCCTAGATTTCTTTTATCAATGTTTTATAATTTTCCAAGTACAAGTCTTTAGTCTCCTTTGTTAAATGTACTCCTAGGTACTTTATTTTGTTGGTTGTAATAGTGAAGGGGATTGTTTCCTGAATTTCTCTTTCTGACTGTTTATTGCTTTTGTATAAAAATGCCTCTGATTTCTGAGTGTTAATTTTATATCCTGCCACTTTGCTGAATTCATTTATCAAGTCCAGTAGTTTTTTGACTGAGACTTTAGGATTTTTTATATACAATATTATATCATCTGCAAATAATGATAGTTTTACTTCTTCTTTTCCAACTTGAATGCCTTTAATTTCTTCTTCTTGTCTGATTGCTGTGGCTAGTACTTCCAGGACTATGTTGAATAAGAGTGGTGAAAGGGGGCACCACTGCCTTGTTCCTGATCTTAAGGGGATTGCTTTAATTTTTGCCCATTGAGTATGATGTTGGCTGTGGGTTTATCATAGATGGCTTTTATCATGTTGAGATATGTTTCCTGTATTCCCACTTTTTTGAGAGTTTTGATTATGAATGGGTGCTGGATTTTATCAAATGCTTTTTCTACATCCATTGAAATTATCATTTGGTTTTTCTCCTTTCTTTTGTTTATATGATGAATCACATTGATTGATTCACGAATATTGTACCAGTCTTGCATCCCCAGAATAAATCCCACTTGATCATAGTGTATGATTTTTTCCATATATTGTTGGATCTGGTTTGCTAATATTTTGTTGAGGATTTTAGCATCTATATTCATCAGGGATACTGGCCTATAATTTTCTTTCTTTGTGCTGTCTTTGCCTGGTTTTGGAATCAGAATTATGCTTGCCTCATAAAAGGAGCTTGGAAGTCTTCCTTCCTCTTGAATTTTTTGAAATAGCTTGAGAAGGATAGGAGTCCGTTCTTCTTTGAATATTTGGTAGCATTCACTTGTGAAGCCATCTGGCCAAGGACTTTTCTATGTTGGGAGGTTTTTGATAACTGTTTTGATCTCATTTGGTGTAATTGGTTTGTTTAGGTTTTCTGATTCTTCCTGATTGATTTTTGGAAGATTATATGTTTCAAGGAATTTGTCCTTTTCATCTAGGTTGTCTAGTTTTTTGGCATACAGTTCTTTATAATATTTTCTTACAATATTTTGTATTTCTGTTGTGTCAGTTATTTCTCCACTCTCATTTCTAATTTTATTTATTTGAGTCCTTTCTCTTTTTTTCTGGTGAGTCTAGTTAAAGGTTCATTGATCTTGTTTATCTTTTCAAAGAACCAGCTCCTAGTTTTATGGATCCTCTGTATTGTTTCTTTATCCTCTATGTCATTTATTTCTGATCTGATCTTTATTATTTCCTTCCTTCTACTACATTTGGGCTTTACTTGCTGTTCTTTTTCTAGTTCTTTTAGATGCAGGGTTAAGTTGTTTATTTGAGCTCTTTCTAGCTTCTTACACTGTGCCTCTAGTACTATGAACTTCCCTCTCAGTACTGTTTTCGCTGTGTCCAATAAATTTTAAGTTGTTGTATGCTCAATATCATTCATTTCTAGGAATTTTTTTATTTCTTCTTTGATCTCATTCATAATCTATTTGTTATTTAACAACCTGCTGTTTAGTTTCCATGTTTTTGAGAATTTTTGTGCTTTTCTGTTGTGGTTGATTTCTAGTTTTATGCCATTGTGATCAGAGAAATTTCATGACATGATTTCAATCTTTTTAAATTTGTTGAGACCATTTTTGTGCCCTAACATGTGGTCTATTCTAGAGAATGTACCATGAGCACTTGAAAAGAATGTGTATTCTGCTGCTTTAGGTGAAAGGTTCTGAATTTATCTATTAAATCAAGATAATCTAATGTGTCCAATAAGTCTGCTGTTTCTTTGTTAATTTTCTTTCTTGAGGATCTATCTAGTGATGTTAGTGGGGTATTAAAATCCCCTACTATTATAGAATTGCTATTGATCTTGCCCTTTATATCCATCCAAGTCTGCTTTATATATTTAGGTGTTCCTATATTAGGTTCATAGATATTTATAATATTCATATCTTCCTGTTGGATTGCTCCCTTTATTATTATGTAATGGCCTTCTTTATCTCTTACTATATTCTTTGTTTTAAAGTCCATTTTGTCTGATATAATATTGCTACTCCAGCTTTTTTTTTCATTTTCATTTGCATGAATTGTTTTTTTTTTTCATCCCTTTACCTTCAGTCTATGTGCATCTTTTGTTTTAAGGTGTGTTTCTAGTAGACAGCATATGTACTGGTCTTGTTTTTTTATCCATGCAGCTACCATATGTCTTTTGTATGGATCATTTAATCCATTTACATTTAAAGTTGTTATTGATATGTAGTTGTTCATTGCCATATTATTCTTTAAAGCTGTATTTCTCTTTTGCTGTATTCTTTTCCCACTTTGGTCTGTTTACACCATGCCCCTTAACATTTCCTGCAGCATTGGTTTGGTTGTAATGAATTCCTTGATTTTTTTTTGTCTGGAAAGCTTTTTATTTCTCCTTCAATTTTAAATGATAGCCTTGCTGGATAAAGTAGTCTTGGTTGTAGGTTCTTGTTCTGCATTACTTTGAATATTTCTTGCCATTCTCTTCTGGCCTCAAGTGTTTCTGTTGAGATTTCTGATGTCATCTTATAGGGGCTCCTTTGTAGTTGATGGCCTTTTTTTCTCTAGCAGCTTTTAATATTTTCTCTTTATCACTTAGCTTTGGTATTTTAATTATGATGTGTCTTGATATAGTTTTCTTTGGGTTTCTCTTTAATGGAGTTATCTATGCTTCTTGAACTTGTGAGAGTTTCTCCTGCATTAATTTATGGAAGTTTTCAGCTATGATATGATTGAACAAAGTCTTTATCCCTTGTTCTTTCTCTTCTTCTTCAGGAATTCCTATGATGCAGATGTTATTTCTCTTTATGTTGTCACAGAGCTCTCTAAGAGTTTCCTCAGACTTTTTGAGTCTCTTTTCTTTTTTCTTCTCTGCTTTCATGCCTTCATTCCAGTTGTCCTCCAATCACTGATGCGATCCTCAGTTCTATCCATCCTGTTTTTAATTCCTTTCATTCTGGTCTTCATTACTGATATTACATTTTTCATCTCTGACTGATTCTTTTTTAATATTTCAATATCCTTTTTTATACTTGCTATTTATTTAGGTGTTCGTAATGACCATCCATTGTTGTTCTATGATCCCTGAGTATCCTTACAGCCCTTATTTTGAACTCCACATCCGAAAATTTGGTTATTTCCACATCACTCAGTTCATTTCCTGGATGTTTTTTTTTTGTGGTTTCATTTCAATTGCACTTCTCTGTCTTCTCATTATATCTGTGTGTTTGGGTGTTTTGTTTGTAGAGCCTGTTGAGTCTAGGCTTGGTGTTGTGTGCCTCCAGTTTTCAATTGTGTTATTTCTAGGTCTTTTTGGGTTGGCATCAGCTATTATTTGTAATCCACTGTCTGATTTAAGCCGCTTTGAAGTCTTGATTTGTTTGTTTTTTTTAACAGGTATTTGTCTTCTTTGCTAATCTCAGCAGGGGCTTATTTGAAACTGTACCCAGGAATGAGGTGAGTGTAACCTGAGACTCTGAAGTCCTCATCTGCCAGTTAATCTCTCTGGGGGCGGTTTGCCTTTTCAGCTTCAGTAGGGGTATGTGTATCTCAGATCTTCATGGAGACCTGAGTTACTGCCCTCCTCCCACTTCTTGTTTTCAGCTGTGTCTTGTTGCACTGATTGTTGCTGGAGAGATGTCTGGAGATCTGTGACTTGAAAGTATTTTAACTTTTGTTTGTGGAAGGATCAGCCGCTCCCCCAGCTATGGCCGCCTCTAGCACTGAATGATTCAGCTTTCCAGATCATCCCCTGCATTCCTTTGCCCCTCACCATCTGTCTTTCTCTCTCCTTTTTTTTGGAAGACCAGCTGGCCCTTTCAACACACCTCATTCCCTGGTTGCCAGAGAAGTGGCTGTGAGCAGTATTTACTGCTCTTTTGCTTTGAATGAGATCTCTTCTGGGCTCTAAGCCCCCCTTCTCTGTTCCTGTAAGCAGGGGAGATTCAGGCACTCCTATCAGGTTTGTTGTGGCTTCTTTTTTGCTCCTTGGTTTCTGAGAGCTGTTCTTGTAGTCCAGATTTGGTTTTTCACACTGCTTTTTCCTAAATTAGTTTGTAATCCTGTTTGGTGGTGTGAGCTGGGAGTCTGTGCGTCTGCCTACTCTGCTGCCATTTTTAGGTCTCCAAAATTATGTTTTGATATATTCATATTAAAGAAACCTATCTTTTATGGAACCTCTGTTTTTTTGAGATGAACATGACCTGTTTACTGCTTACATCAGCCCAAGTGCTAACATGGATAATGAGCTATGTTTCTCCTGGTCTCTCTCTTTCTTTGGTGTTGTCATGGACACTCGAACCTATCTGTTTTTGTGGGTACATTTCTTACTCTATTACTTTATTTAAAAAGCAATGACTAGGATCAGAGAAATGGGGGTGTGAGAGATACTCCTGATCTTACCCCTTGAAATTTCAACAAATTTATAAACTAAACACAGAGAAAGAATCCAGGAGCACCTGAAATATACACACACCAGATAAAAATATGATTGGGTTAAAAGGTGGCTGAAGATATAATCTGTTTAGAAGGAAAGAAGACAGAGGACTGGGTATTTAGCTTTTCTCACTGATCTGAGGAAGGGGCACTTTTATTTGGAGCCAAGAGAAGTGGAGAGTCTGAGATAGAGGGGAAGGAGTATAGTTAGAGTAGGTGCTCAAAGAAAAGAAACAACACACCGGCTCTGCCTAAAATCGTGGACACTGGGCACACACATTGGCAGTGGGCTCCACCTAAAATTCCCAACACTGGGTACCTGCATGGGCTGATGCAAGCATCTTTCTGCATTTCCAGTTCCATGGTCACTGGCACTGGGAGTGCTTAGCCTGAGACTACCTGCACTGAGCACCCGCACAGGACAGTGCAAGCAGCTCAACCTAGCATCACTGGCACTGGGAGTGCACATGGGCCAGAGTCCTTGGCCTAAGACTTTCAGCACTGGGCATCTCAGTGTGTCAGTGCAAGCATCTGTGTGCATTCCCAGCTCTGATATCACAGGTGCTGCACACCTGTGTGGGCCAGTGCAGGCATCTCTGTGCATTGCTGGAGTCATGGGAGCAGGACACACATGTGGTCTACTGTGGGCTCCCAAACAGCAGAAGAGAAGCTTTTGGAGATAGGACCTGTGGTGCACTGAGGCATGCTAGATCTACCTGCTGGTCCATAGAATTTTGCCTGTATTTAGCAGAGAGGCACTTGATCTGTAATTTGGGCCCTGCCCTGCCTACTCCCCCTGGTTGCTCTCATTGCCATTGCTTTACCCAGAACTGTGCTTTGACCGGTATTGAAGGAAGAACCTGGCTACACACAGCTCCCCTTGCTGTGCAAACAGTGGTTGAGGCTGACCCCAGAGCTAAGTCTCCAGGCTGCTAGCTCAGGTGGGAAGGTCGTGGAGAGAGGCGCCTGGAGAACAGACTGCCATTGTTAGAGCCATAAAATTGCAAAGTCCTAACAAGCCTTGCCTGCCAATGGGATTGAGGCCCAGCCTATACCATTAACACAGCGACATACAAGGAGACCTCTGCCCAAGGGCCATACGGAGGCAAAACTTGTAGTACAGCACCACCCATCAAAAAAAAAAAGGAAGAAGTTACCTCTCAAAACCAGGAAAATATAACATTTTAAAAATGTTTTTCTAATTTTTCTTTTTCTTTTTTCCTTTTTTTCTTTTCAACTGCATTATCCATTGTTGTTACATTTTTCATTCTTGTTTTTTGTAAGTCTTTAATTTTTGAAACCTTCACTTCTTTTTTTTTGTTTTTTTCCTCCTTTTTTCTTTTTCATTTTATTTTTTTCTCTTCATTTTCTTCTTTTCTTCTTTTTTCTTTATTCAAACATCTCATTCAAACATCATTTGTCATCAAATTATTGTATTTAGAACTCATTTTTTTGTGGCCTTTTGTTTTTTACTTCATTTTTTAAATTTTTTCTCAGTTCCTACACCTTATTTTCTGTCATTTTCTTCCACTTATCATTATAGAATTTTCATTTCTCACTATATTTTTTAAAATTTTTATTTTACTTTTTATTATTAGTGCTTTAACAATACCATTATCAAATTACTTCAAGAAAAAGAAATAAAATATTATGGACACAAAAGACAGAGATGTAGCTCAAATAGATTATTAAAAGTCTCTAGAAAAAAATTTTAATAATTGAAAACTTTGGGGTTAAATGACAGAGAATTCAAAATTGAAGTTCTAAAAATACTTAATGAAATACAAAAAAGCACTGAAAGATAATTGAGTGCTTTCACTCAATTAAATTGTTTCAAAAACAATTTAATGAACAAAAAGAGTATTTCACCAAGGAAATTGAAATTATAAAAAGGAAAAACCAGAGATAAAAAACTCAATATATGAACTGAAAACTGAATTAACAAGCTTAGTTAATAGAATGGGCAAGGTAAAGGGGAGAATTAGTGACATAGAAGAGAGGCAATCAGTTATACTACAGAAAGAAGAAGAGGGAGACTCACAAATTTTTTTTTAAAAAAGAAAACCCTAAAAGAATTGTGTGATGCCATCAAAAAGAGAAATATAAGAATAATGGGTATATCAGAAGGAGAAGAGAGAGAGAAAGAATAGAAAACATTCAAACAAATAATCAATGAGAACTTCCCAAGCCTGTGAAAAGAATTAATTCCAAGAAAAAAACAGAACACTGCATTACCTTAATTCAAACAGACAAAGCCCATGGCACAATGTAATGAAATGATCACAAATCAATGACAAAGAAAAATACTAAAGACAACTAGAGAAAAGAAGAATATAACATATAAAGGAAGTCCCATCAGGCTATAATCAGATTTCTCAGCAGAAACTCTACAAGCCAGAAGAGAGTGGACACCAATATTTAAAGTACTGAAAAAGAACTTCCAGCCAAGAATACTATATCCATCAAAGCTATCCTTCAAATATGAAGGGGAAATAAAACCACTCACAGGTATAGAGAAGATGAGGGAATTTATCACCAGAACCTTCACTTCAGGAAATACTAAAGGAGGTTATCTGACCAGATACAAAGAACAAAACATAATCATAAGTAATAGCTCCAACAAAATCACAGTAAAAACAAGGGAAATTTGTGACAATAAAAACAAAAAGGGGAGAGGACAAAGATTAACGGTAGCAAAGTAAAATGGAGTACAAAAGCACTCATGAAATAATGAATAACTATGAATATGATGTATATATTTTTAATTACCTAATGGTAACCACACCTGAAAATACCACTACTGAAACACATAGCTTAAAAAAAAGAAGAAACAGAGGAAAGAAGTATGGAATATAAACAAACAAACAAACAAAAATCAAATGACAGAAAAACAAAGGAGAAGAACCAAACATGAAACAGAGCTATCAGGAAGCAATATATAAAATGGCAATAGGAAACCTTCAAGTGTCTATAATTTCATTAAATGTAAATGGATTGAACTCACCAATAAAAAGACTCAGAGTAGCAGTTTGGTTCAAAAAAGAAAATCTAACTGTATGCTGCCTTCAAGAAACACATCTAAGCTACAAAGATAAAAACAGATCCAAAATGAAAGGTTGGAAAATGATTCTCCAAGCAAATAATATCCAAAGGAGAGCAGATGTAGCCATACTCATATCTAACAGTGCTGAATACAAGACAACAAATGTAATCAGAGACAAAGATAGTTATTTCATAATGATAAAGAGGACATTAAATCAAGAAGACATAATACTTCTTAATATATATGCACCAAACCAAGGAGCACCAAAGTATATACAACATCTACTAACTGATCTAAATGTAAAAACCGATAAAAATACAATTATACTTGGAGACCTCAATACACCGCTGACGACTCTAGATTATTCATGGAAACAGAAAATCAATAAAGAAACACTGGCCTCAAACAAAACAATAAAACAATTGGATATAATAGACATCTACAAGACATTTCATCCCAAGGTGTCAAAGTACATTTTTCTCCAGTGTACATGAAACATTCTCAAGAAGTGACCATATATTGGGCCACAAAACTAACATCAATAAATTAAGAAATATTAAAATTATACCAAGCATATTTTTTACCATAAATTTTTGAAACTAGATTTAACCTCAAAAGAGAAGCAAACAAACCCACAAAAATGTGGAATTTAAACAACATACTTCTAAGAAACGACTGAGTCAAGAAAGTAATAAAAGCAGAGACCAAAAGATATGTACAGACAAATAAAAGTGATCACATAACATATCAGAATCTCTGGGATGTAGCAAAAGCAGTAAAAAGAGGGAAGTTCATATCATTGCAGGCTTATATGAACAAAAACTATAGTCCAAGTAAACAACTTAACATTACATATTAACTAGAAAAAGAAGAATAAAGGTAACTCAAAACCAGCAGAAGAAAGGAAATAATAAAAATCGGAACAGAAATAAATGAAATACAGAACAGAAAAACTATTGAAAAAATCAATAAAACAAGGAGCTGGTGCTTTAAAAAGATTAACAAAATTCACAAACGCTTGGCAAAACTCACTAAGAAAAGAAAAGAAAGGACTCATAAACAAAATCCAGAATGAAAGAGGAGAAATTACCACAGATATCATAGATATAGAAAAAATTATTGTAGAGAACTATGAAAAACTATGCCACCAAATTTAACAATCTAGAAGAAATGGATAAATTCCTAGAAAAATACAATCTTCCTAGACTAAATTGTGAAAAAGTAAAAAGCCTAAACAGACCCATAAGCAGGGAGGAAATAGAAACAACTATAAAAAACCTCCCCCAAAATAAAAGCCGAGGGCCAGATGGCTATACTAGTGAATTCTATCAAACATTCAAAGAAGATTTGGTTCCTATATTTTCCAACGTCTTCCAAAAAATTGGAGAATAAGCAACACCTCCAAATACATTTCATGAGGCCAACATAATCCTCATACCAAAACATGGTAAGGACAACACAAACAAGAAAACTACAGTCCAATATCTCTAATGAATACAGATGCAAAAATCCTAAACAAAATACTAGCAAATCGAATACAACAACACATTAAAAAAATAATTCACCATGGTCAAGTGGAATTCATCCCAGAATCACAAAGATGGTTCAACATACATAAAATGATTAACCTACATAAAACTCAAACACACTGGAATGTAAAGACACATGCAGCCCCATGTTCATTACAGCATTGTTCACGGGTGGCCAAGACATGGAAAGAGCCAAAAAGCCCTTCAATAGAAGATTGGATAAAGAAGATGTGGTACATATATAGTATAGAATACTACTCAGCCATAAGAAATGATGACATAGGATCATTTATGACAACATGGTTGGACCTTGATAACATTATACTGAGTGAATTAAGTAAATCATAAAAAACTAAGAACTGTATGATTCCATACATAGGTGGGACGCAAAATTGAGATACATGGTTATGGATAAGAGTGCAGTGGTTACCAGGGAGAGGGGAAGGGAGGAGAGGGAGGAGGTGGCGGGTGGAGAGGGGCATAAAGAAAACCAAATAAAAGGTGACGGAAGTACAATTTGACTTTTCTTGATGAGTATATAACATAATCAAATGTCATAATGATCAGGAGATGTTTTCTCTGAATCTATGTACTCTAATTGATCAATGTTACCCTATTAAAATTATCTAAATAAAAAAGAGAATATGAATGATGAGACATTCTAACTTCCTTTTGCTACCCATTTACAGAATGAACTTATATCAGCCAACATTTTACTATCAAATTACCTGGAAGGAGTTGATGGGATAGGTCTTTGAAGGTCACTAGAGAAATGTAGCCTCCTTGAAGACAATATTTAACAGATCTTTATATGAAAGTCTCCAATGAGCAGTCTGGACATCCTACCATTATCACACAAAGCCAACCTAATGCTCAAAACATGCAATCACCTTTTGAAAGGTAATGATAATCAGACATTTTAGACAGTCTTCAACATAAAATATAGGTACAAGCATATCAAGTAAAAGAAATAAAGTGTAAAGCAATTATGAGAGGAAAGCATCAAATATGCTAAAATTATTATCCTTAGGAAGATAAGGAAAGAGTAGATTTCTCATCTAAAATATAAAAACAGGATGTTGTAGAAAAAGACAAGCTCTTAGGAAAATTAAAATAAGAGAGGTAAAACCAAAAATTAATTCTGATTATAAATTTGAAAGGTAATGAAATATTTTAGATAACAAAAATGAAAAAAATGGTAAGAAGGTAGAAAGTTAGAAAATCTGTTCAGATTATCCAGTACTCAATAATAGCAGTTCCAAAAAGAGAAAAGAAAAGGAAGAGATAGTGACAAAAATAATTTCCCATAAATGAAAGTCAGCAGATCATGAGATTTTGTGAGCAAATAAAAACATTGTTTGGAGCCACAAATTTTCAGGTGAGTTCTTTTATGCCAGTAATTAATTATTACCCAGCCTAGATTATGGTCTAATAGTAGCTGCCTGGGATAGAAGGTGGTCCCTGCTTTGCATGAAGAGTTTGGCATTTTCGCCTGACCAGTGGTGGTATAGGGGACAGACCTGCGGCACTGTCTCAGATTTGAAACCCTGAGGTCACCCTCTTGAGTGCAGTCTCATCATACTTGAGCCCAGGATCACCAGCTTGAGTGTGCTGTGGCTGGCTTAAGCATGGAGTCATAGACATAACCCCATGGTCACTGGCTTGAGCCCAAAGGTAGCTGGCTTGAAGCTCAAGGTCGTTGGTTTAAGCAGGAAGTCACTGGCTAGACTGGCACCCCCTGGTCAAGGCACATATGAGAAAGCAATCAGTGAACAACTAAGGTGCTACAACTATGAGTTGATGCTTCTTATCTCTCCCTTCCTGCCTTTCTTGCTTGTCTGCCAGAAAAATAATTTTTAAAAAGGTCATGCATTTTATAATTTACCAGTGTTAAGAGGGGGTATGGTGTTGTCATTTTTGTTTGTCTGTATTTATCTTTTGATCTCTGCTTTTATTTCTTATTTGACCCACTCAGTTTTTAGAAGTATGTTGTTTAATTTTCACATTTTTGTGGGTTTGTTTACTTCTTTGTAGCAGTTAAATTCTAGTTTCAAAGCTTTATGGTCAGAGAATATGCTTGGTATAATTTCAATCTTTGTTAATTTGTTGTTGTTAGTTTTGTGGCCCCACATATGGTCAATTCTTGAGAATGTTCCATGTACACTGGAGAAAAAGGTATACTCCTGGCATTTTGGAATGAAATGTCCTGTAGATGTCTGTCATATCCAATTATTCTAGTGTTTCGTTTAAGGCCAATATTTCTTTATTGATTTTCTGTTTGGATGAATGATCTAGAGCCATCAGGTGTGTGTTGAGGTCTCCAGGTATGATTGTATTTTTGTCGGTTTTTATTTTTAGATCAGTTAGTAGATGTCATATATACTTTGGTGCTCCTTGGTTTGGTGCATATATATTAAGAAGTGTTATGTTTTCTTGATTCAGTGTCCCCTTCATCATTATGAAATGATCATCTTTGTCTCTGTTTACCTTTGCTGTCTTGTAGGCAGCATTGTTAGATATAACTATGGCTACACCTGCTTTTCTTTGGATGTTGTTTGCTTGGAGAATCGTTGTCCAACCTTTCACTTTGAATTTGTTTTTATCTTTGTAGCTTAGATATGTTTCTTGAAGGCAGCATATAGTTGGATTTTTTTTTATCCACTCTGCTACTCTGAGACTTTTTAATGGTGAGTTCAATACATTTACATTTAATGAAATTATAGACACTTGAGGGTTTCCTATTGTCATTTTATATATGGCTTTCTGATAGCTCTGTTTTGTGTTTGGTTCTTCTGTTTTCTTTTTTTTTTTTTTAATAAATTTTTATTAATGGTAATGGGATGACATTAATAAATCAGGGTACATATATTCAAAAAAAACATGTCTAGGTTATTTTGTCATTAAATTATGTTGCATACCCCTCACCCAAAGTCAGATTGTCCTCTGCCATCCTCTATCTAGTTTTCTCTGTGCCCCTCCCCCTCCCCCTAACTCTCTCCCTCCCTCCCTCCCTCCCATGTCCTCCCTCCCCCCACCCCTGGTAACCACCACACTCTTGTCCATGTCTCTTAGTCTCGTTTTTATGTTCCACCAATGTATGGAATCATATAGTTCTTGTTTTTTTTCTGATTTACTTATTTCACTCCGTATAATGTTATCAAGTTCCCACCATTTTGCTGTAAATGATCTGATGTCATCATTTCTTATGGCTGAGTAGTATTCCATAGTGTATATGTGCCACATCTTCTTTATCCAGTCTTCTATTGAAGGGCTTTTTGGTTGTTTCCATGTCTTGGCCACTGTGAACAGTGCTGCAATGAACATGGGGCTACATGTGTCTTCACGTATCAATGTTTCTGAGGTTTGGGGGTATATACCCAGTAGAGGGATTGCTGGGTCATAAGGTAGTTCTATTTGCAGTTTTTTGAGGAACCATCATACTTTCCTTCATAATGGTTGTACTACTTTACAGTCCCACCAACAGTGAATGAGGGTTCCTTTTTCTCCACAGCCTCTCCAACATTTGCTCTACCCGTCTTGTTGATAATAGCTAATCTAACAGGGGTGAGGTGGTATCTCATTGTAGTTTTGATTTGCATTTCTCTAATAACTAATGAATCTGAGCATCTTTTCATATATCTGTTGGCCATTTGTATCTCTTCCTGGGAGAAGTGTCTGTTCATGTCCTCTTCCCATTTTTTTATTGGATTGTTTGTTTGTTTGTTGTTGAGTTTTATGAGTTCTTTGTAAATTTTGGATATTAGGCCCTTATCTGAGCTGTTGTTTGAAAATATCATTTCCCATTTAGTTGGCTGTCTGTTTATTTTGATATCAGTTTCTCTTGCTGAGCAAAAACTTTTTATTCTGATGTAATCCCATTCATTTATCTTTGCCTTCACTTCTCTTGCCATTGGAGTCAAGTTCATAAAATGTTGTTTAAAACCCAGGTCCATGATTTTAGTACCTATGTCTTCTTCTATGTACTTTATTGTTTCAGGTCTTATATTTAGGTCTTTGATCCATTTTGAATTAATTTTAGTACACGGGGACAGGCTGTAGTCGAGTTTCATTCTTTTGCATGTGGCTTTCCAGTTTTCCCAACACCATTTGTTGAAGAGGCTTTCTTTTCTCCATTGTGTGTTGTTAGCCCCTTTATCAAAGATTATTTGACCATATATATGTGGTTTTATTTCTGGGCTTTCTATTCTGTTCCATTGGTCTGAGTGTCTATTTTTCTGCCAATACCATGCTGTTTTGATTATCATGGCCCTATAATATAGTTTAAAGTCAGGTGTCAGGTATTGTAATGCCCCCAGCTTCATTCTTTTTCCTTAGGATTGTTTTGGCTATTCTGGGTTTTTTATAGTTCCATATAAATCTGATGATTTTTTGTTCCATTTCTTTAAAAAATCTCATAGGAATTTTGATGGGAATTGCATTAAATTTGTATATTGCTTTGGGTAATATGGCCATTTTGATTATATTTATTCTTCCTATCCAAGAACAAGGAATATTCTTCCATCTCATTGTATCTTTTTTGATTTCCCTTAACAATGCTTTGTAATTTTCATTATAAAGGTCCTTTACATTCTTTGTTATGTTTATTCCTAGGTATTTTATTTTTTTTGTTGCAATCGTGAAGGGGATTATTTTTTTGAGTTTGTTTTCTAATATTTCATTGTTGGCATATAGAAAGGCTATGGACTTTTGTATGTTAATTTTGTATCCTGCGACCTTACTGTATTGGTTTATTGTTTCTAATAATCTTTTTGTGGAGTCCTTCGAATTTTCGATGTATAGGATCATATCATCAGCAAAAAGTGATACCTTTACTTCTTCTTTTCCGATATGGATGCCTTTTATTTCTTTGTCTTGCCTGATTGCTCTGGCCAGAACTTTTAGCACCACGTTAAATAAGAGTGGAGAGAGTGGACAACCCTATCTTGTTCCTGATTTAAGGTAGAACGTCCTCAGTTTTATGCCGTTTAATATGATGTTGGCTGATGGTTTATCATATATGGCCTTTATCATGTTGAGATATTTTCCTTCTATACCCATTTTGTTGAGAGTCTTAAACATAAAATTGTGTTGTATTTTATCAAAAGCCTTTTCTGCATCTATTGATAAGATCATGTGGTTTTTGTTATTTGTTTTGTTGATATGGTGTATTACGTTAACCGTTTTACGTATGTTGAACCATCCTTGAGATTCTGGGATGAATCCCACTTGATCATGATGTATTATTTTTTTAATATGTTGTTGTATTCGGTTTGCCAGTATTTTGTTTAGTATTTTAGCATCTGTATTCATTAGAGATATTGGTCTGTAGTTTTCTTTCTTTGTGCCATCCTTGCCTGGTTTTGGTATGAGGGTTATGTTGGCCTCATAAAATGTGTTTGGAAGTATTGCTTCTTCTTCAATTTTTTGGAAGACTTTGAGTAGAATAGGAACCAAGTCTTCTTTGAATGTTTGATAGAATTCACTAGTATAACCGTCTGGGCCTGGACTTTTATTTTTGGGGAGGTTTTTAATAGTTTTTTCTATTTCCTCCCTGCTGATTGGTCTATTTAGGCTTTCTGCTTCTTCATGACTCAGTCTAGGAAGGTTGTATTGTTCTAGGAATTTATCCATTTCTTCTAGATTGTTGTATTTGGTGGCATATAATTTTTCATAGTATTCTACAATAATTCTTTGTATATCTATAATGTCTGTGGTGATCTCTCCTCTTTCATTTTGGATTTTATTTATTTGAGTCCTGTGCATTTTTTCCTTGATGAGTCTTGCCAAGGGTTTGTCAATTTTGTTGATCTTTTCAAAGAACCAGCTCCTTGTTTTATTGATTTTTTCTATAGTTTTTCTGTTCTCTAATTCATTTATTTCTGCTCTGATTTTTATTATCTCCTTTCTTTGGCTGGTTTTGGGTTGTCTTTGTTCTTCTTTTTCTAGTTCCTTAAGGTGTGAAGTTAAGTGGTTTACTTCGGCTCTCTCTTGTTTGTTCATATAGGCCTGAAGTGATATGAACTTTCCTCTTATTACTTCTTTTGCTGCATCCCAGAGATTCTGATATGTCGTATTTTCATTTTCATTTGTCTGTATATATCTTTTGATCTCTGCGCTTATTTCTTCTTTGACCCATTCATTTTTTAGAAGTATGTTGTTTAGTTTCCACATTTTTGTGGGTTTTCCCCCCTCTTTTTTGCAGTTGAATTCTAGTTTCAAGGCTTTATGATCAGAAAATATGCTTGGTACAATTTCAATTTTTCTAAATTTGCTGATATTGTCTTTGTGGCCCAACATATGGTCAATTCTTGAGAATGTTCCATGTACACTAGAGAAAAATGTATACTCTGTCGCTTTGGGATGAAGTGTCCTGTAGATGTCTATCATATCCAGGTGTTCTAGTATTTCGTTTA
This sequence comes from Saccopteryx leptura, assembly GCF_036850995.1. NCBI lineage: Eukaryota > Metazoa > Chordata > Mammalia > Chiroptera > Emballonuridae > Saccopteryx > Saccopteryx leptura. The sequence goes on along the minus strand of NC_089506.1, from coordinate 90,019,377 downwards.
AGGCCACTATATCTTTATTGATTCTCTGTTTGGATGACCGATCTAGAGCCATCAGCGGTGTATTGAGGTCTCCAAGTATGATTGTATTTTTGTTAGTTTTTGTTTTAAGGTCAATAAGTAGCTGTCTTATATATTTTGGTGCTCCTTGGTTTGGTGCATATATATTAAGGATTGTTATGTCTTCTTGATTCAACTTCCCCTTCATCATTATGAAATGACCATTTTTGTCTCTGAGTACTTTTTCTGTCTTGTAGTCAGCATTATTAGATATGAGTATTGCTACACCTGCTTTTTTTTGGGTGTTGTTTGCTTGGAGTATTGTTTTCCAGCCTTTCACTTTGAATTTGTTTTTATCCTTGTTGCTTAGTTGTGTTTCTTGTAGGCAGCATATAGTTGGATTTTCTTTTTTAATCCATTCTGCTACTCTGTGTCTTTTTATTGGTAAGTTTAATCCATTTACATTTAGTGTAGTTATTGACACTTGAGGGTTCCCTACTGCCATTTTATAAATTGCTTTCTGTTAGTTTTGTATCTTGTTTAATTCTTCTCTTTTGTTTTTCTATCACTTGTTTTTGTTTGTTTGTGTTCCATACTTCTTTCCTCTGTTGCTACCTTTTTTAAGTCAAGTGTTTTTGTGGTGTTTTTTTCAAGGGTGGTTACCATTAAGTAATGAAAAGGGTACCTACCATATTCATTGTAGTACCCTATCTTATGAGTATTTCTGTACTTCATCGTCCTTTGCTACTGTTAATCTCCATCCTCTCCCCCCTTTTTTTCCTTTGTTGTCACAGTTTAAGTTTGGTTTTATTGTGTTCTTGGTGGAGCTGTTACTTGTGGTGTTGTTTTCTTTTGTTCTTTGAATCTGGTTGGAAAACCCCCTTTAGTATTTCCTGGAGTGGGGGCTTTCTGCTGATAAATTCTCTCATCTTTTCTGTATTTGTGAATGTTTTTATATCTCCTTTGTACTTGAAGGATAGCTTTGATGGATATAGTAATCTTGGCTGAAAGTTTCTCTCTTTCAGGGCTTTAAATATTGGGGTCCACTCTCTTCTAGCTTGTAGAGTTTCTGCTGAGAAATCTGATGATAATCTAATAGGCCTTCCTTTATATGTTGTACTCTTCTTTTCCCTGGCTGCCTTTAGAATTTTTTCTTTGTCATTGGCTTGTGTCATCTTTATTATGATGTGCCTTGGAGTAGGTTTGTTGGGGTTAAGAAAACTCGGTGTTCTGTTTGCTTCTTGAATTTGAGGCTTTAGTTCTTTCCACAGGCTTGGGAAGTTCTCGTCTATTATTTGTTTGAGTATATTCTCCATTCCATTTTCCTTCTCTTCTCCCTCTGATATACCTATTATTCTTACGTTATTCTTTCTGATGGAGTCATACAATTCCTGTAGGGCTTTCTCGTTTTTTATTATTTTTAAGTCTCTTTCTTCTTCTCTCTGTTGTGCCTCAAGTTGTTTGTCTTCTATTTCACTAATCCTATCTTCAATCTGGGCTGTTCTGTTAGCTAAGCTTGTTACCTCGTTTTTCAGCTCGTGAATTGAGTTTTTCATTTCTGTTTGATTTGTTTTTATAGTTTCAATTTCCTTGGTAATATATTCTTTGTGTTCATTGAGTTGTTTTCTGATCTCCCTAAATTGCCTTTCTGTGTTTTCTTGTATATCTCTGAGTATTTTTAAGATTTCTATTTTAAATTCTCTGTCATTTAGCTCCAAGGCTTCCAATATGTTAAGTCTTTTCTCCATAGATTTTTCCACATCTATTTGTGTTACCTCTCTTTCTTTTGTATCTATAATATTCGATTTCCTCTTTCTTATTGGCATCTGAGGGTGGTCTTGTTGATAGCACTAATTAGAATTAATAAAGAGTAAAAAGTAAAAAAAAAAAAAAAAAAAAGGTAAAACACCCCACAAAAAAAAAAAAACAGTAATAATTTATTATTTCCCCCTTTTTTCTTTCTTCTCTTTCCCTCCTTTCCCCTCCTCAGGGAAATATCGTGATGACCTGTGAATTATATTATGCTAAATGGAACAAAAACTGCCTATAATGGAGGGCCTGATTTGGGGTGAAGAGTTCAAGGGGCAAAAAAAGGGAGTAGGGACCTACTAAATGCAAAAAAAAAAAAATAAAAAAAATAAAAAAAGGAAGAAAATCTTAGACAAGCATAAGATGATTTGCTTGTAAATGATGGTCGACTAAGAGATATAATGAGAGGGATAAGAGGGATCCAGAAAAAAGGAGGAAAAAAAAGGAATAATAAAGAAGAAAAAAATAAAAATAATAAGTAAAAATCTGTTGTATTTAGTGGAGCGAAGACTAAATACAATGGAGACCTTGGGTTGGGAGGAATGCTAGTGAGTTAAAAAGCAATGTAAAAAGTACCCAAAATGCCACAAAAATAAACAAACAAGAAAAAAACAAAAACAAACGCGAAAAAGAAAAATAAAGCCAAAAAAACCCCTTGAGTCCCAAATTAACTAATTTGTTCATGATTGAGGATTAAATGGTAGTAAAGTAAAACGAGAAAAGAAAAAACAAATAGAAAGGAGAAAATAAGAAAAAGAGAAAAACAAAGGAAGAAAAAAAAGGAAGAGAAAAAAACAAAATAAAGCAAAACAAAATACAAACAAAAGAGGAGAGAGTGAGAGTTAAGTGTTTTGGAGTATAACCTTAAAGGAAAGTGAGGATGAATAAGAGAAATAAAATGTAACACTCATGGGTAGTGTAGTTCAAGAAAAGGGAAGCATCAGATGGGCAGAGAATAGAAGGACCAAGGTGGAGGAAATAGAAATAATAATAATAAAGGCAATAAGATAGAAGAAACAAACAACAACAAAAAAAATTAGTGGAACAAGTTGTAAAGTCTGTGGATTTTTCTTGATTTTGAGAGGTTAACTTCTTCCTTTTTCTTTTCTCTCCCTTTTCCTGGTTGGTGACTCTGTACCCCAGGCTCTGCTCCTGTGTCACACTTAGGTAGGGATTTGCAGTTGATGGGATTCTATGGCAATGTCATATAATTGGCTTTAGTCTTGCTGGTAGTCAAGGCTTGTTGGCGTTTGCAGGGTCCAACGATGAGAGAGTTTGCTTTCCTGGAGTCTCTCTCCTAGTCCCCCCTTCCTGAATTAGCAGCCTGGTGATCCAGCTATAAGGCTGCAACTGCTTCTGCCTGGGGAGTAAGAGGCTCAAAGAGCTGGGAAATCCCCACTCTATCCCCACTCAGCGCAAAGCTTTGGGAAAGGCTCTGGTAGTCAGAGCCTCCAGTGTAATCAGGCAGGCAGGAGTGGGAGTCAATTGTTGTCAAGGTGACTGTTTAGCACCTAGCATTCAGTTGGACCACTCAACCCAGGCTTTCCACACTTTGTAGCCTGTTTTGGCTGGGAAGAAGAGGCACTAGTCTCTGCTTGCGACTAGTGTAGTATAGATCTTATTATCTGCCAAGTCCCTCTTTTTAGCGTTTATCCCTGAATATGGAGGCTCTATCAATCAGAAGTTGCCCCCGCCCCTTTAGCGAGAGGCACTAAAAAATATCATGCCTCTTGTCTTGGATCGCTGAACTGAGAGAGGTCTTATCAATTTGAACCCGTGGGTGCGCAGATTTCATGGGTTAAGCTAATTTCAGTGATTGGGTCTGCAGCTGTGCTCCCGAAGGTATTTCAGGTTGCCTGAGCGCCCCTCCCCCAACGCTTGATTGTTAGCTTAAATGGCTGGGTGAGGTGCCCCGCCCACGGAGAGAATCTCCCAAGTAGGGAAGACCGCCTTGGCGCCTCTCCCGCTCCTCCCGCTGCTGGCGGCTGGGGCGCACCGGGTGCATGATAATGGGGCACCCTGGGTGTGTGGGCTAGTAGGGCGCTCTGGGCGCGTGGATTGCCCAGGGTACGCGCGCGAATGGGGTTCTCCGGGCACCGGTGGCTGGGGTCTCTCACTCGCAGTGCGCGGGCCGCTGGGATTGTTAGTGGTGCTCGCTCTGCAACCGGACTGGGCGCGCGCCGGTGGCTGCTCGCCGCTCCCGAGTGTGGGCGGTACTCGCTCTGCAACCGGACCCGGCGCGCGCTGGCGGCTGCTCGCCGCTCCCGAGTGTGGGCGGTGCTTGCTCTGCAACCGGACCGGGCACGCGCCGGCGGCTGCTCGCCGCTCCCGAGTGTGGGCCGACTCACCGCAGGTGCACTCCCTCCACGGCTCCCGAGTGTGGGCGGTACTCGCTCTGCAACTGGACCGGGCGCGCGCCAGCGGCCGCTCGCCGCTCCCGAGTGTGGGCTGACTCACCACAGGCGCACTCCCTCCACGGCTTGAATGAACGTCCCTGCGGTAGCTTCCTCTACACCCTCCTTTCTCAGATTCAAGTGATAACAGTCCTTTCGCTTTCAGTTTGTGTGGAACTCCGGAATGCTCCGAGGATAAATTTTTCTGTTTCTAGTTGATAAATTTGTTGTGATTTTGGGGAGATCTGTCGGACGCGCTGCTCACGGCGCCATTTCCGTGACGTCACTCGGTTCTTCTGTTTTCTGTCATTTGTTTTTCTTTGTTTATATTCCATACTTTTTTCCTCTGTTTCTTCTTTTTTTTAAGCCATGTGTTTCTGTAGTGGTTTTTTTTAGGAGTGGTTACCATTAAGTAACAAAAATGATATATATCACATTCATTGTTGTCCATTATCTCATGAGTGCTTCTGCACTCTATCCTCCTTTGCTCCTGTTAATCTTTGTCCTCTCCTCTTTTTTATTTTTGTTGTTACAGATTAATCTTGTTTTTATTGTGATCTTGTTGGAGATTTACTTGGAATTTTGTTTTGTTTGTTCTTTGTATCTGGTCAGATAACCCCCTTTAGTATTTCCTGAAGTGTAGGTTTTCTGGTAATAAATTCCCTCATCTTTTTAAAATCTGTGAATGTTTTTATTTCCCCTTTATATTTGAAGGGTAGCTTTGATGGATATAGTATTCTTGACTGGGAGTTCCTCTATTTTAGTACTTTAAATATTGAGGTCCACTCTCTTCTGGCTTGTATAGTTTCTGCTGAGAAATCTGATGATTTTCTGATGGGCCTTTCTTTATATGTTGTATTCTTATTTTTCCTGGCTGCCTTGAGGATTTTTTCTATGTCATTGATTTGTGATCATTTCATTACCATGTGCCTTGGAGTAGGTCTGTTTGGGTTGAGGTAACTCAGTGTTCTGTTTGCTTTCTGGATTTGAGGCTATAATTCTATTCAAAGGCTTGGGAAGTTTTTATTGATTATTTGTTTGAATGTGTTTTCTATTCTTTTTTTTCCTCTCTTCTCCTTCTGTTATACCCAGTATTCTTACTTTGCTCTTTCTTTTTTTTTTTTCTTTTCATTTTTCTGAAGCTGGAAACGGGGAGAGACAGTCAGACTCCCGCATGCGCCCGACCAGGATCCACCCGGCACGCCCACCATGGGGCAACGCTTTGCCCACCAGGGGGCGATGCTCTGCCCATCCTGGGCGTCACCATATTGCGACCAGAGCCACTCTAGCGCCTGAGGCAGAGGCCACAGAGCCATCCCCAGCACCCGGGCCATCTTTGCTCCAATGGAGCCTTGGCTGCAGGAGGGGAAGAGAGAGACAGAGAGGAAAGCGCGGCGGAGGGGTGGAGAAGCAAATGGGCGCTTCTCCTGTGTGCCCTGGCCGGGAATTGAACCATTTTGCTCTTTCTTATGGAGTCAGACAAGTCCTGTAAGTCTTTCTCTTTTTTTTTTAAATTTGTGAGTCTCTCTCCTTTTCTCACTGTAGCATCTCTAGTTGCCTTTTATTTCACTAATTCTCTTTTTTATCTGGCCTGTTTTGTTAGCTAAGCTTGTTATTTTATTTTTCAATTCATATATTAAGTTTTTCATCTCTGGTTGTTTTTTTTTTTATAGTTTTAGTTTTCTTGGTGAAATAGTCTTTTTGTTCATTAAATTGTTTTTTTTTTAGCTCTCTAAATTTCTTTTCTGTGCTTTCTTGTATTTCACTCAGTTATTTTTAGGACTTCAATTGTTAATTCTCTGTCATTTAACTTTAAGATTTCCAAGCAATTAAACTTTTTTTTTCAGAGATTTTTCATCATCTATCTGAGCTACATCTCTCTCTCCCTTTTTTATTTTTTTGTATTTTTCTGAAGCTAGAAACTGGGAGAGACGGTCAGACAGACTCCCGCATGTGCCCGACCGGGATCCACCCAGCATGCCCACCAGGGGGCGACGCTCTGTCCACCAGGGGGCGATGCTTTGCCCCTCTGGGGTGTCGCTCTGCCGTGACCAGAGCCACTCTAGCGCCTGGGGCAGAGGCCAAGAAGCCATCCCCAGCGCCCGGGCCATGTTTGCTCCAATGGAGCCTCGGCTGCGGGAGGGGAAAAGAGAGACAGAGAGGAAGCAGAGGGGGAGGGGTGGAGAAGCAAATGGGCGCTTCTCCTGTGTGCCCTGGCCGGGAATCGAACCCGGGACTTCTACATGCCAGGCCGACACTCTACCACTGAGCCAACCGGCCAGGGCCTACATCTCTCTCTTTTGTATCCATATTTTATTTCTTTTTCCTTAATGGCATTTGAGAGTGGTATTGTTAATAACACTAATAAGAGATAATTAAAATGATATAAAATAAAAATTGAAAAGATACAGTGAAAAAATGAAAATTCTATAATGAGAAGTGGAAGAAAAACTGCAAAAAAACAAGGAGTAGGAAGTGAGAAAGAATGACAAAATAGATAAAAAATGAAATAAGAAACACACAAAATGCCACAAAGAATGTTATGAATTCAAAATAGAATTTGTTGATAAATGATGATTGAATGAGAGAAAAAGTAAGAAAAAGAGAATGAAATAAAACAAAATCAAAACAGAAAAAGGAAAGGTTTTTTAACTGAAACTCTCATAAAAAAAGAATAAAATATGTAACAACTATGGATAATGAAGTTCAAAAGGAAAAGGAAAGAATATAAAGGAAAGAAGATAAAATGACCAAAATGGAAAAAAAAAGTTATAAAAATGTAATTTTTTCCTGGTTTTGAGAGGTAGCTTCTTTCTTTTTTTTTGGAAGGTTGTGTGTACTACAGGATTTATACTTACCTGTTATTTATACAATAAACCTCTTGAGCAGAGGTTTATTGTTGTGTTGTTGTGGCATTGATATAGGCTGAGTTTCAGTCCCGTTGTCAGGTGGGACTTTTTAGGGCTTGGAGGCTCTCACAATTGGAGTCTTAGTTTTCTAAGAAGGTGCTTCTTCCCACATCTTTCCCATCTGAGCTAGCATCTGACTTAGCTGTGAGGTTTGCCCCAGCCACTGCTTGCAGAGCAAGTGGCTCTAAAAGCAGCCAGTTCCTTCCTTCAGTACCATTCAAAGCACAGTTCTGGGTAAGGCTGTACCACCTAGAGCTGCCCACAAGAGCAGGCAGGGAACCAATTGCAGATCTAGTGCCTTTCAAAGGGTTGGCGGACAGGTCTAGCACATCTCAGCGTGCTGTGGGCTGGGAGTTGATTGCAGATCAAGCGCCTTTCTGAGGGTCCCTGGGCATGTCTAGTATGCCTTAGCACTCTGCAGGTCTAATCTCCACAGGCTTCTCCCTCATGCCCTGTTTGGTAGCCCACAGCAAGCCATGTACATGCCCAACCACCACGACTTTAGCGGTGCACACAGAGGTTTGCACTTGCCCACTTAGGTGGACAGTGCCTGTGATCTCAGTCAGAGCTGGGAATGCAAGAATGTGCTTTGAAGTCTGTATTGGCCCAGCAGTCCCAGTCCTAGGGATCCTGGTCCTTGCACACTTCTCGTGCTGTTGATCGTGGAGTTGGGAATGCACAAAGATGTTGGCAACATCCCACACAGATGTCTATTGCTGATAAGCCCTCCAGTTACTCGCATGCGCCTATGCCAGTGGTGCCAAATGGAGCCACTTGCACACTGCCCATGATTGCGGAGCTGGGAGCACACAAAGCTGCTAGCACTGGTGCTGGGTCCTGCGGGTATCCCACACTGGTAACCTTTTTCAGAGCTTGCTGCCTGTGCTCGCCCTGTGTCTGTGATCTCAGGCAGAGCTAGCGTGTTTTTTCTTCTGCTTGATCATCCACCCTAACCCAGCTTCTGCTCTCTGCTTCAGATGCTCTGCTCTGCTCCAGACTAAAGCAGCCCTTCCTCAAATCAGTGAGGAAAGCAAAATACTCCATTCTCCATCTTATTTCCTTCAGAGTGGATTATATATTCAGCCACCTTTTCGCCCAATCATACCTTTATCTGGTGTGTGTATATTTCAGGTGTTCCTAAATTTTTTTCTCTGTCTTTAGTTGTTGAATTTGTTGAAATTTCAAGGGGACTTATTGGGAGCATCCCTCACAGTGCCATTTTTCTCCCATCACTCTGCCATTATTCATTTTCTTCATCTGTGATACTTTGCTTCATTCTTGCTCTTCTGTATGTGTGGGGGTGTCCCAGAGGTAGGGACTTGTCTGGTGTAAATTCTCGAGGGTAACATCTCCCTTTTCTTGTGCTTGAGGGCTAATAGACAAACCTTGTGTTGGATGATTTTTATACAGACTTTAAAAGATCTAGTTATCTTTAGTTCCAGACTCTGACCATGCCAGTACCTGGTTCCTCAAGTTTTTGGCATCTCTTAGATTTCTCAGAGTTATCCAACTTGTTTCTTTTCACTATACTTAAGGTGAGTGTTGGTCAAATAAGTTTGTAAACATAATATATATGTTTGCTTGCTTATACTTTGCATTGGGTGTGGGGGACAGGCTGTAAGCAGGCCGGGTCATTGTAGCCTAAGGCTTAGTTTTAAGACTAAGCTTTTCCCCACACCCTTGACTGATTGCATGATGTGGGGTGGTGCACCCTCATGAAGAATTCTATTATACCTCAGATAAGTGACTTTGTATCAGAGACTTCCTTGTTTGTATATTGGATTAAAGGTTTTGATTTCTATACTATAAAGTGGGGCAGACTAGGAGCTTGCTTTCTTAGTTCCTGCTATCACCATTGCAGGGGCCTCCTTGACCCCTTACCCTTCATGGGAAAAGCAGGTTTTCTCCTTTTCCCTTGAATTCTCTTGTGACTTGTCTTGGTGAGACACCAATAAACAGAATGGCCTACCATCCTCTGACTCCACCATTTCTTTACTGTCTGCCCTAATTCAGTGGGAACCTGCATGTGAATGGCCACAATGGCAGCTCCTGGCCTTACAACTGGCGTAGTTTGTGGCAGGATTCAGAGATTGGTATGGGGCCGCCACCCTTGACTGGTGGGGTAGAGGACTGGTTGCTACTCTGGCTCCCCATGGCTGTCCTTTTAGGGGCCATGGGCTACGTGTTTTTTACTCAAGAAGAAACCAGGAATTCTTTGTGAGAAGCTGCCTGAGGTAAAAAACTTCAGTATGAATTGCAAATTGAATGGCAGAAAAGGCTGGAATTGGAGCAAGCACTGGAGAAGGAATTACAGGTTCAGGCAGTTTGCCCTGGAAGCTGAACGTTTTCACCAGCAGTTGTTGGAGAACCAACTGCAGATTCAAGAGCTCGAGTCTCAGCTTCTGGCCAAAAGCCAGCAGCCACAGGAGCCTAAACAGTTGCCAAAGGAGCAGCAGCAATCCGTGTTGGTGGATTGGCTTTGAGTCAGCGGGAGCAGGCACTTGCAACTCCTCTTCTGAGGATGAGAAAGCTCAGGCTGAAGCTGCTATACGCACACTGAGAGCCCGACCAGTGGTTGCCAAGAAGGTTAAAACCCAGCAGTGAAGAGTCCCTCAGGGGCAGCTACAGCCTCCTGTCCAGATAATGGAACACTCTGTGGTCCAGCCCTATACCCAGGCAGAGCTGATGGAGTTGGGGGCACAATTTAGGCAGAAACCTACTGAATCCCTGGTAGTCTGGTTACTATGATTATGGGACATAGGGGTGGATAGCATTATGCTCTCTGGAACAAAGATGGAGAAATTGGCCGCTATTACCACACACTTCTCCTTGAGGCAGCGTCTTCTGAAATGTCATGGCAACCCAGGAGACCATACCCTATTAGAATCGGTGATGGCTACCATTCGTATGGTCTGGCAGAATGCTGGAGAATTGCCAAGGGCAATGAGTCGGTGGCAGTGCTACAGTGAGTTAGTAAAGGTCCTTCAGGAACTAGGTATGAAGAATGCTGTTTTTTTTTTTTTTTATCCTGGGTCCTGTGGGCCAGATGAGGAAGTGTTTACAGCCAAAATGAGGGAATTTATCCTTGCTAGTGCCCCATCAGCCCTTTTTGGGTCACTTGTGGCTATCTTGAACCCCTATGTGGGGCAGCCCATCAATGCAGTTACACAGATGGTAGCAGATTTGGAAGAGCTGGAGGCCACTTGGGATCATAAAGCAGTGAGGACTGCTGCCTATGTTGCCCCCCCAACTAACAAGGGAAACGGGCCTATAAAGGTTACCTGAACATAGATGTGGGTAGATTTGATTGCAGCCGGTGCAGATAAGGGGAAATTGGGTGGCCAGTCTAATAAAATTCTTTTGGAACTTTGGCGGCAGCTTAAACCAGATAAGAAGTTCAAGCCACTGAGATGAAAAGCCCCAGAAGCTCCCAATAAAATGTTTGGTGCATGGGCAGCTCAGTTACAAGATTATATGATAGAGATGTCCGAGGGAGAGGAGAACTCCCAAGACCCATTGTACCAGTTTGAATAGGAAGAGGGCCAAGGGACTCGTCTAACCAGGATGGGCAGGGACGGAAGGCCACATGTGGAACTGGCTATCCACTGGTCCCCTTCCAATGTACAATGGGTGTTGGCCTTAGTGGATACAGTTGCAGAATATTCCCTCCTCTATGAGAACCCAGAACAGTTTGCTGGGACACCAGTGGCCATTGACGGTTATGGGGGCCAAACTGTTCAAGTGAAGCCAATAACTGTTCCATTAGGAATAGGAAGACAGCCTCCTAAGCCATATAAGGTGCATGTGTCTCCTATTCCTGAATATATTATGGGGGTAGATGTCTTACAAGGACTGTGGTTGGAAACTATAGCCGGGAAGTTCCTGCTGCGGATCAGGGTTGTGAAGACAGTGTTGTGGGGACATGTATCACATTCCCCTTTGCAATTACCCATCCCTCGGCATGTGACTAACACCAAGCAGTACCGCCTGAAGAAGTCACAGAGACAATCCTTGAACTAGAAAAGGTGGGCATCATCCGGCCAGCACACAGTCCTTACAACTCCCCAGTATGGCCTGTGTGCAAAGCAGATGGAACCTGGAGAATGACAGTAGATTACAGAGAACTTAATAAAGTTGTTCTCCCTTTGCACACTGCTGTTCCCTCGATAGCTAACATGATGGATCGGCTAAGCCATGAGTTGGGGACATACCACTTTGTGGCAGACTTGGCCAATGCTTTTTTCTCTATTGATATAGCTGCAGAGAGTCAAGACCAATTTGCTTTCAGTTGGGAAGGGAGACAATGGACTTTTACAGTGTTACCGCAGGGCTATTTGCATAGCCCCACCTTGTGCCATGGGCTGGTGGCTGCTGACCTGGCTAAATGGAAACAGAGGCAGTTTTCATGTACCATTATATTGATGATATTATGCAACTAGTGATTCTCTTCCAGAATTGGAGCAAGCAGTCCCTACCCTGCTATCCCATTTAAAAGCATGTGACTGGGCAGTCAAGGAGAAAAAATTACAAGAACCTGGGTTATCTGTTAAATTCTTGGGAGTTGTCTGGTGGGGGAAGACAAAAGTAATCCCTGACACAGTTATAGATAAGATCCAAGCATACCCCGTGCCCACTATGGTAAAACAGTTCTTAGGTTTGTTGGGGTATTGGCGAGCATTTATACCCCATTTGGCTCAGTTACTACACCCCTTGTACAACCTTATTCGGAAGGGGGTTCATTGGGATTGGACTGAGCAGACGCAAGGTTCATTTGCAGCAGCTAAGAGAGCTGTCAAGGTGGCAGAGGCCTTGAATGTGTTTGATCCTGCCAGGCCCTGTGAGCTGGAAGTTCATGTAACCTCGCAGGGGTTTGGATGGGGGTTTGTGGCAACGGACAGAGCGCTTATGGCAACCTATTGGATTTTGGTCCCAATTCTGGAAAGGTGCTGAAGTTAGTGGAGAAGCAGCTGGCAGCTCTGTATACTGCCCTCTTGACCACTGCAAGTATTACAACCATAACATCAGTTACAGTCAAGACAACATACCCTATTGCAGGATGGGTGAGAGATTTGGTGACCAAACCATGTAGTGGTATGGCCCAAATGTCCACCCTGGCCAAGTGGGGTGCCTACCTGCACCAATGCTGTGCTCTTAGCACCAGCCCATTGAGGGTAGAACTGCAGGAAGTCCTGGGTCCAGTCACCTATGTGACCTTAGAGTCAGGTGTAGCTGGGGATCAGGAGACAGAACCTGAAGTCAGTCCCTACCAGGAGGGGCGGGAGCCCATCCCCGAGGATGCTTGGTATACTGATGGTTCCAGCAGGGGCCAACCTGCCAAATGGACGGCTATAGCCTTCCATCCGGCCACTGAGACTATTTGGATGGACACGGGTACAGGCCAAAGCAGCCAATGGGCAGAATTAAGAGCTGTTTGGCTAGTTGCCCATAATGAACCTTCACCTCTGGTGATCTGTACTGACAGCTGGGCTGTCTATCGTGGACTTACCCTTTGGATTGCTACTTGGCACATTAACCAGTGGATGGTAATGCACTGTCCATTATGGGGTCAGGCCATGTGGCAGGACTTATGGAAAGTAGGACACCAGAAGCAGGTGACAGTATATCATGTCACAGGGCATGCACCTCTAGCCCATCCTGGGAACGATGAGGCAGATACGTTGGCAAGGGTGTGATGGTTGGAGACTGCACCTGCAGTGAGGTGGCACAGTGGCTCCACTGGTGCCTGCTCCTTGCAGGACAGAAACTATGTGGGCTATGGTTAAGGCTTGGAACTTGCCTGTGTCTTATGCAGAAGTACTTGCAGCCTGTGAGCAATGTGTAGTGTATTCCAAGGAGTACCGTCGGAGACCACTGGTGTCACCTGGACAGCTTCAGAGGGGTCATGTTCCACCGACACAATTGTAGATAGACATCATTGGACCCTTATCAAAGTCAGAAGGGTACCAGTATGCAGTCACCTGTGTAGATACTGCCACTGGTCTGCTTGCTGCTTACCCCACCCATAACCCTGACCAGAGGGCAGTCATACAGGCTCTGGACTGCCTTAGTGCTGCATACGGGTGACCGCTGGTCCTTGAAAGTGACAATGGTTCCCACTTCACTGGTTCAATGGTGAAGCAATGAGCTCAGGAGCTAGGGATGGACTGGAAGTACCATGTTCCCTACCACCCCCAGGCTGCTGATATCACTGAGCGGTATAATGGACTCTTAAAGCAGGGACTGTGACAGGGGGGAGGGGGGCACCAGCTTCCTTACTGGATGAACATGCTGCTTATGGACAGTACTCTGGATTTTGAATGAGAGACCTTGACGGGTTAGCCCAGCTCCAGTAGAGGCCCTCCTGCATCAGGCAGCTGCCCCTATTCAGTTGCAGATATGCACTAAGGACATTTTACTCAAGCCAGGTTTCAGGCAGCAGGGCAACGTGCTCTTGCCTGCTCCAACAGCCCCTCTTAAAGGCCAATGGCTTTGATGGACTTGGCCCTGGACTGTACAGGACCCCACCTGAGATGGGCGGCCTTGTTGGCACCATGGGGAAAGGGGCTAGAGGTGGACCTCCAGTTAACTCCTTGGGTTACCAGCACCTGGCCACTTAAGGTAGAAGTGAGTGCTCAGGGGGACAGCATTTTGAAGGGCACTGTAAAGCCAGCAGCCAAGGCCAGGGCCACTATCACAGCCGCCTGGCCCATGCAGGTTCGCATTGGATTCGGACAGTCGGTAAAGAAACAGCGGAGCCAAAAGCTGATGGGCCATAGCCTTTAATCCTACCTTGCACCCGGCGGGCAAGTAAAAATACACACTGGGCTCCAAAACCCAGTCACACTCAGTGCTCACAAAGCCACTGACTTATCCGAGTTTCCTAGAATCAAAGGTTTCTAGCTCACCAGACTTATTCTCCTCAGTTCCCCATCTCCTTCCTTCTCCCAGATACAAACTCTACACAAACTGGCATCTCACTCAGCACTCTGCCATCTTGGCTGCTTTTCCTGGCCTCCTCCACGTGGCCTCCTTTAGCTGCTGGCTCTACTCTCTCCGCTCTCTCATGCTAACCTCAGGAACCAAGGGCCCAAACTCTGTTCTGCCCCCATTTTATATTGTAGCTTCACAACCTCTAATCCAATATACAAAATAGGGAAGTCTCTAGTAGAATCATTTCTCTGAGGCATGATTGGATTGTACCACCCCACATCAAAAAGGGTGGGAAAGGCTTAATCCCAAAACCAAGCCCCAGGCTGCAACGATCCACAGAGACACACATTAATATCACCTGGGCAACGGCCTCCACGTGGGCAGTGGCACCATCTTTAACAAAGTGAGCATAATACATTTTATCTGCCCAACAGGCACCTTTATAATTTCTTTATGGATAATGATGAGTTCTCCTATTTTACTACACATAGAACCAGCAGATGCTGGTGTATTGGCCAATAAGGTTTGGTATGCCCACTCAGGGTGGTCTCTGGTACAACTATGTTGCTGTCTGCAGACAAAACTCCGTCCTATATTCTGCCAGAGGGAAAAGATTTACCTCTCTTGATGCCACTGACAGCTTTCTCATTTCGCCCATAGCTTTTGATTTGTTAATCCTATTGCTGTAGTTGGTACTGTTTCTGTTTATGCAATGTACCCCACTCCTTGCACAGTGACCATCATGGAAGATACCTGTGGTTTAGATTGTGAAGCGAGCAAAAAGGGTGGAATGTTGGTCAAATAAGTTTGTAAATATGATATATATGTTTGCTCGCTTATAGTTTGTATTGGGTGTGGGGATGGGCTGTAAACAGGCCATGTTGTTATAGCCTAAGGCTTAGTTTTAAGACTAAGCCTTTCCCCACACCCTTGACTGATTGCATGATGTGGTGTGGTGCACTCTCATGAAGAATCCCATTATGTCTCAGATAAGTAACTTTGTATCAAAGACTTCCTTGTTTGTATATTGGATTAAAGGTTTTGACTTGTATACTGTAAAGTGGGACAGACCAGGAGCTTGCTCTCTCTCAGTTCCTGCTATCACCATTGCAAGGACCTCCCTGATCCCTTACCTTTCATGGGAAAAGCAGGTTTTCTGCTCTTCCCTTGTCTTCTTTTGTGGCTTGCCTGTCTTGGTGAGACACCAATAAACAGAATGGCCCACCATCCTCCAACTCTGCCATTTCTTTACTGTCTGCCCGAATCCAATGGGAACCTGCATGTGAATGGCCACGGTGGCAGCTCCTGGCCTTACAGTGGCCAACTTTTTTTACAATGAAAAGGACAACAATAAATTGAAGAAAACAATATCATAAATAAAAGAAACATTTTATTCATTGTAACAGTAATACACTATAATATGATAAATGCATAATAAAAACATTTGTAATATTTTATATTATAAGTATGCTTACATGCCTATTAATTTTTAATAATTATAAGAAAAAAGTACTCATTTAGTAAAACTAAATATCAGACAAACCACTAATTTGGAGTGATAGTTGGGTCTATTTATCATTTTCTAATTAAAAAACATCTGTTTTATGCAACTATTTAATCAAAGTGCATTATTAATAGATATGTGTTGGGCAGATAAAATATATTATGCTCACTTTGTTAAAGATGGCACTGCCTAAATGGAAGCCCATCACCCAGGTGATATTAATGTGTGTTGGGGGTGGGCTGTGGGCAGGCAGGATCCTTGTATCCTGGGGCTTGGTTTTAGAACTAAGCCTTTCCCACATTTTTTGATGTGGGGTGGTACAATCCCATCATGCCTCAGATAGGTGACTTTGTATTAGAGACTTCCCTATTTTGTATATTGGATTAAAGGTTTTGATTTCTGCAGTATAAAGTGGGGCACACTGGGAGCTTGCTCTCTTGGTTCCTGAGATTAGCATTAGAGGAGAGAACAGAGAACAGAGAAAGGCCATGTGGAGGAGGCCAGGAAAGGCAGCCAAGATGGTGGAGTGTTAAAGGAGAAGCCAATTTGTGCAGAGAGGAGATGGGGAACAGAGGTGAATAAGTCTGGTGAGCTAGAAACCTTTGATTCTAGGAAACTCGGATAAGTCAGTAGTAGCTTTGTGAGCATTGAATGAGTGGGTTTTGGAGCCCAGTGTGTGTTTTTACTTGCCTGCTGCATACAAGCTAGGATTAAAGATGATGGCCCACCAGTTCTTGGCTCCATTGTTTCATTACCATCTGTCTGAGTCTAATGTGAACTTGCATGGGCCAGGCGGCTGTGATAGTGACTGCACCTACTGGCTTTACAATATAGTTTGAGGTTAGAATTCCTTTAAAACTCGAATTTTGGGCCTGACCTGTGGTGGCGCAGTGGATAAAGCGTCGACCTAGAAATGCTGAGGTCGCTGGTTCGAAACCCTGGGCTTGCCTGGTCAAGGCACATATGGGAGTTGATGCTTCCAGCTCCTCCCCCCCTTCTCTCTCTCTGTCTCTCTCTCTCCTCTCGAAAATGAATAAATAAATAAAAATAAAATAAAAAACTCAAATTTTGGGAAATTACTTGAAATAAAAAAGATTATACATATTTGGAAATTATGAAATAGATAATGAATTAATAAAATGTGAATTGTGCTTACCTGTCTATGATTGAATATTCACTGAGAAAGAAATAATCAAATAATTATGAGTCTACAATGTTGTATGTGCCATGTTGTGTTTCAGTAAGAAGTACACAAAGCCATTCGAGTGCTTGATATATCATGTGCGCTCTGTCAAGTTGTCCTGTGTGGAGTGCAAGTATCTCATAATCGCATCTCACTGCACTGTACTGATCCTTGATAAATCGTCATGTCAAATGCAAATACATCACATCACACGCAATGGATCGACTGTGCATTGAACGAATATGGACATTTACAGATTAGTCTTCCAATATCAAAAAGGAGGACATGTAGGAGGACACTTTTCAAGGGAGGATGGAACTTACAAAAGAAGGGCTGTCCTTTCTAAAGGAGGACGATTGGTCACCTTACTATAATCCTCTGCTGGAAGTTTGATTTGACCTTACACTGCTACTTAAAAGTATTTGCCATTCCTCTATGTATTCAGCTATAGCACTCCAGCCTGCTGGGAACTACCCGTGTTGTGTGGAAAAAACCTACTCAAGATACAAACTGATGTCAAGTGAAAGAGGGGGAGCCCTGTCAAAAGAGGCAAAGGAGATCTCCTGAATTTCCTTCTCTCTCAGATTTTATTGATAAGAAGCAGAACAAAGGTAACAGGATTATGAGGGAGATCAGGTAATAAGGGGAAGGAATGACTAATAGACTTTTTGCTGACATGGAGAAAGGGCTAATTTTGGTCAATACATTCTTTTTTTCTTTTGCTAATTAACAAGCACAAAGGTATGGGCAATCCAGAAGCTCTAGGCTAATTTTCTAAAGCCTGTTCACATGCATTTTTTTTGTCTGCACAAAGGTTACTCACACAGCTTCTTGGTGTTTGCATCCAAGAGACATTCACTCGGCTTTTAACTAAAGTTCCCTAATCAAAGTCATAGAGAGTTCAAGATTAGATGGTGATTCTGTACATTCAGCCTTTATATACTGTAGTTGGCACTACAACTGTTTCTGGTTGCACTGAAGATAAAGTAGTAGAATTTTTGTTCCATGTGATTATTATTTTGAGATGAGTTTTGGAGAGACAAGAGGTAAATACTTTTATCTCAAAGCCTGGTTTATGATTTTTTTAAATTGTCTATTGGAAAAGTCCCTGAGCATGGCATATGGGCCCTTCATGATATACACTCTCACACCTGCCAAGCCTTCAGAGGTTAGGTATTTTTATAGGCAACTTAGTCACATGTAGCCTGAGTACCAGATTTACTATTAGCTTTTGTCTGAACAATTCATGTGCATTTCTGGCTTGTTTTTTTCTTATTTTTCTGCATCTTTGTTAGTCAATTTGCCTAGAATGCTTATGAGACTAACTCTCTTTGTTATCTCTTTTATAAACAGGAATAGGCAGTCACTCTTCCATTTTCCCACAATAGAAAACCAATTTAACTACTACCTTTTGAATTGATCAGTTTCCTTGTATGGCTCCCCAGCTAAATTGCAAAATCCTTGGGGGCAGGGATGTAACTAAATTATTTTTGTATTCCCAGTGCCTAGTGTTGGGCAGATAAAATGTATTATGCTCACTTTGTTAAAGATGATGCTGCCTACACAGAAGCCGTCACCCAGGTGATATTAATGTGTGTTGGGGGCAGGCAGAATCCTTGTAGCCTGGAGCTTGGTTTTAGGACTAAGCCTTTCCCACCCTTTTTGATGTGGGGTGGTACAATCCCATCATGCCCCAGATAAGTGACTTTGTATTAGAGACTTCCCTATTTTGTATATTGGATTAAAGGTTTGGATTTCTACACTATAAAATAGGGGCAGAACGGGAGCTTGCTCTCTCGGTTCCTGAGATTATGATTAGAGGAGAGAGCAGAGCAGAGAGCAGAGAAAGGCCACGTGGAGGAGGCCAGGAGAAGCAGCCATGATGGCGGAGTGTTGAGTGAGAAGCCAGTTTGTGCAGAGTTTGTGCAGGGAGAAGGAAGGAGATGGGGAACAGAGGTGAATAAGTCTGGTGAGCTAGAAACCTTTGATTCTAGGAAACTCGGATAAGTCAGTAGCTTTGTGAGCACTGAATGTGAGTGGGTTTTGGAGCCCAGTGTGTGTTTTTACTTGCCTGCCAGGTGCAAGCTAGGATTAAAAATGATGGCCCATCAGTTTTTGGCTCCGTTGTTTCTTTACTGACTGTCCGAATCCAATGCGAACCTGCATGGGCCGGACTACTGTGTTGGCAGCCCTAGCTACTGGCTCTACACCTAGCATATAGTTTTAATATGTCAAATAAATGAATAAATGAATTAAATTTTTGAGAGTTTATCTTCATTGGAAGTTGAAGTTCTGCTATGGTGTGGAGTGTGATGATCACCCATCAAGCTAACAATAATTATCAAGGATTTCTATGGAATTATTGAGTTTAAGAATTGAATCAGGCCCTGGCCGGTTGGCTCAGTGGTAGAGCGTCGGCCTGGCATGCAGAAGTCCCGGGTTCGATTCCTGGCCGGGGCAACAGGAGAGGCGTCCATTTGCTTTTCCACCCCTCTCCCTCTCCTTCCTTTCTGTCTCTCTCTTTCCCTCCCGCAGCCGAGGCTCTATTGGAGCAAAAGATGGCTCGGGCACTGGGGATGGCTCCATGGCCTCTGCCCCAGGCACTGGAGTGGCTCTGGTCGCAACAGAGCGATGCCCCGGATGGGCAGAGCATCGCCCCCTGGTGGGCGTGCTGGGTGGATCCCAGTCGGGCACATGCGGGAGTCTGTCTGACTGTCTCCCCGTTTCCAGCTTCAGAAAAATACAAAAAAAGAAAAGAAAAAAAGAATTGAATCAATAATTAAAAAGAGCACCTGCCACTAGGCTAGATTTCTATGTGACAGGCACAGGACTGAGAAGTTTAATGCATTGTTTCTTGCAGTATTTAACTTGTGTTATTTTGGCCAACTTTCAACTAGTTTCATAATGCTTTCATTTCTAAGCAAAGATTTTTTACAAGCCTACTGTAAAGCCAGTAGCCCTGGCCACCATCACAGCCACCTGGCCCATGCAGGTTTGTATTTGATTTTCACAGACGGTAATGAAACAACAGAGCCAAGAACTGGTGGAACATTAGCTTTAATTCTAGCTCGTACCCAGTGGGCAAGAAATACAGCCTCACCAGCCTTATTCACCTCTGTTCCCCATCTTCTCTCTGCACAAACTGGCTTCTCCTTCAGCACTCCACCATCTTGGCTGCCTCTCCTCTCCTCCACGTGGCCTTTCTCTGCTCTCCTCCAGCATGCGCTTCACTGCCCCATTTTATAGTATAGAAATCAAAACCTTTAATCCAATATACAAACAAGGAAGTCTCTGATACAAAGTTACTTATCTGAGGCATAATGAGATTTCTCATGAGAGTGCACCACCCTACATCATGCAACAGTCAAGGGTGTGGGGAAAAGCTTACTCATAAATCTAAGCCTTAGGCTATAATGACCTGGCCTGCTTACAGCCTGTCCCCCACACCCCATGCAAATTATAAGCAAGCAAACATATATATCATATTTATAAACTTATTTGACCAACACCTACTTAATTCTATTGTGGTATTATAACACAAATTTTTAAATGAAGTGCAATAATCACATTTTGGAGTTATAGGTCCTTATTATATTTTTTATGGGCTTAATTATTATTGATTTTAGTTGACTGAAGCTCATGAGGCCATATATAACAGCATGGAATCTTCAGTACCTATTACAATACATATTACTGAATTTCCAACACCTGTCACATGTCTAGCACATGTTAGGGGCTAAAGAAATATCAATTTGATGAATGAATTAATCATGTAAAATGTAGCCTTCATATAACTCAGCCTGCCATCTCATGAGGTATATATAATTTTAGGGCTGAAGTGGTGAGGAAAAGCCTGTGGAAGGAGTAGAGCTTGAGAGAATGTTTTGAAGATTGTAGTAGTGGTTGGAGAAGTGGAGACAGGGAGTAGAGACTAATTCTCAGGACTCCAGAAGCTGATCCACTTTGGATACTGAAAGAACCCCCATTCCCAAATAGCTCATTTGCTGGTATGACAGAGGACTTCATTTCCCAGTGAAAAGTTCTTCCACCTAAGGCGTTATGTCATTAAATTACAAATAAAATTTTTGGGAGAAGTGACAGATTTACACTTTAAAGTTATTGCCTCATTAGTATGGATGCTGTGTTCTAACCTTTGCAGGCAGCTCAAATCCATTTGTATTAATCTGGTTTGTGGTAGGGAAGGGAAAGATACAGTGAGGGAATGAGCTGGTAGGCTGGGCAGTGTTTCTGGGAGGTGCCTTTGCTTTAGTGACATAGTGACATCCCTGGGAAAGCTGGGGAAAGTACAGAATAGAGTTGAGTGGCAAAGCCTAGCCTGTTTCTACAGAAGACTACTTCCCATACCTATAACTGCATTTTCCAAGATAGGAGTGGTTTATTTCTTTAATGAAAGTACAAATAATTGAAGTTTGGGGATTATTTTGAAAGTGAGAATTCTTGAGGGGTCGTTCATTCCTGAAGATGAATGGCACTTATATTTCTAGAAATATATTTTTTTGGGGGGAATGTATTTATTTCTAGGTAATGAAGCAAAACAAGCATTTCAAGCTAATTATCATGGAAAACATAGTAAGTTTGACTTATCCTTTAAAATATAGCTGATGGTATAAAGTAGATTCCATGGTTAATTCATCTTTGTTTCTCTAAGTATTTAGTCCAGTGAATGGCATGTTTTTGTTTTTGTTTTGATTGATTTTTAGAGAGACAGAGGAAGGGAGGGAGAAAGTGGAGAGAGAGAAAGAGAAAGAGAGAGAGAGAGAGAGAGAGAGAGAGAGAAATATTTATTTGTTGTTCCACTTTAGTTGTGCATTCATTGGTTGCTTTCTGTACATGCCCTGACTGGGATCAAACTCACAACCTTGGTGTTTTGGGACAACCCCCTAATCCACTGAGCTAACCACCCATGCCCTGAATAGCATGTTTTAATTCCTCAAAAATATTGATAAGTGAGTGAAATAAATTATACCTACAGTGAAAGTCTCCAGTATAATGAATATCTCATTTTGTGAATTTAAATCTTTTTTTTTTTTTTTGTATTTTTCTGAAGTTGAAAACGGGGAGGCAGTCAGACAAACTCCTGCATGTGCCCAACCGGGATCCACCCGGCATGCCCACCAGGGGGTGATGCTCTTCCCATCTGGGGCATTGCTCCGCTGCAACCAGAGCCATTCTAGCGCCTGAGGCAGAGGCCATGGAGCCATCCTCAGTGCCCGGGGCCATCTTTGTTCTAATGGAGCCTTGGCTGCAGGAGGGGAAGAAAGAGACAGAGAGAAAGAAGAGAGGGAGGGGTGGAGAAGTAGATGGGCACTTCTCCTGTGTGCCCTGGCCGGGAATCTAAGCCAGAACTCCTGCACGCCAGGCTGACGCTCTACCACTGAGCCAACCGGCCAGGGCTCTGTGAATTTAAATCTTTTATTGTGTTTGTGCTTCATCATTCCAAAGCATTTCTTGATTCTGTTCCTAATGTGAACAATTACAACAAAACTGTAGAACCGTTTGGCAGAAATAGAAGCCAATGAGAATACTACAGAAAACTTCAGAAAAACCCAGGATAGGAAATTCATCAGAAGATATAACTTTATTAAGCAAACCATGAAATAATAGAAAATATATTTCTATTATAGTGGATTATAAATATGGTTATATATTGGTCTCTGCTCCTGGTTTCTGGCACAGGGCTCCTATCTCTTGTAATTCCATAAGTTATAAGAGCACTAGAGGCATTTTTTGTTCTGTTATTTGGTCTTTGACCCCAATTTCTTACACAGAAGTTCTCAATCCCTTGAAATATCCTGGGTGATAGGAATGTCTTTTGTTCTAATGAGGTGCCTTTTGGTGGGCTCCTGGATGACCTCAGGATGGGGGCTGGGTACTAGCAAGACCAAGCCATGATTATAAGCTTGGGATGTTCAAGCTTGCTGTTATCCTCTGGGAAGGGGCTAGAGATTGAGTTAACAATCCCTCATACCTATATGAGGAAGCCTTCATAAAAATCTCAAAATTATGGAGTTCAGAGAGCTCCCTGGTTGGTGAACACATCTATATTCTGGGACAGTGACCCACCCCAGGAGTACCCTTCCAGATCTTGCCCAATATATATCTTCATCTAGCAGTTCATTTATATCCTTCATTACATCCTTTAGAATATAATAAACTGGTAAGCATAAGTAAGTTTTCTCAGTTCCATAAGCTGTTCTAACAAATGATTGAGTACAGTGAGGGGGTTCATGGGAACCTCATATTTGTAGCCAAGTTGAACATAAATTTTGGGTAACCTTGGGGCCTGCTACTTGCAATTTAGCTCTGACATGGGGGGCTGTCTTGTAGGACTAAGTCCTTAACCAAGGGGATCTATGTTAACTTGTTAGTGTCAGAATTGAATTAAATTATAAGGCAGCTGGCTGATGTCAGAGAATTCTTGGTGTGGGGAAAAAACCTCAGAGATCTGGTGTCAGAAGTACTGTATAAGATTAAAGGAGAAACAGTGTTTTTCCTATACACAGAAAAGCAAACAAAATACAAAAACCCATGTAAATAGGTAAGGCTGTATATACTATTTTTTAAAGTTAGTTTAGTCTACCATTGGTCTAAGGTTTTCTCTCAATGGCCTCCTTTTTGTGTTATCAATAACTTAACAAATTAAGCAATGGCAACCCCACATTAGGTGGATAATTCACTGACCATGATAAAATAAGCTGCCACTATTGTAAATATCGTGTAAAAGCATGGTGGCAAAATGCTGTTCCCAGCATGATTTGCCATGTGCTGTTCCTGTGCAATGCGTATGTGTGTCATCGTAGGTCTGGAAGGAACCCCCTTTACTTGATGACATTCTGAATGTCTAAGGGCAGACCTTACTTTCTGGGCTGGAGCCTACTACTAACAGGCAATCTTTTGCTAAATTTTTTCTTTCAAGCCCTGGCCGGTTGGCTCAGCGGTAGAGTGTTGGCCTGGCGTGCGGGGGACCCAGGTTCGATTCCCGGCCAGGGCACATAGGAGAAGCACCCATTTGCTTCTCCACCCTCCCCTCCTTCCTCTCTGTCTCTCTCTTCCCCTCCCGAAGTCAAGGCTCCATTGGAGCAAAGATGGCCGGGGCGCTGGGGATGGCTCCTTGGCCTCTGCCCCAGGCGCTAGAGTGGCTCTGGTCGTGGCAGAGCGATGCCCCGGAGGGGCAGAGCATCGCCCCCTGGTGGGCAGAGCGTCGCCCCTGGTGGGTGTGCTGGGTGGATCCCGGTCGGGCGCATGCGGTAGTCTGTCTGACTGTCTCTCCCGGTTTCCAGCTTCAGAAAAAAAAAAAAAATTCTTTCAAATTTGTGATTAGATATCATTTAATCTCTGGAAACTAGTATGATGTATCTGGAGAGACAGAGAGTATATGCTTTTTGCAGTCCTAAAAATAAATGGATTTGAGGGAATAAAACAGGAAAAGGGGATCACTAGGAAAGCAGCAAGCTATTGTAAAACTGAGCCAGATGCTGTCATAGGGACTTGAAATGATGTAGAAGTGTTTCCTTATTTATTTATTTATTTATTTTTTAATTTCATAGCCCTCTTCATTCTGAAAGGTTATGGCCATAAGGAAGATGAAGGGTTATTGTTTATGATCTCTAGTAATTTAAAATACTGTAAACAAATAAATCCTGGGGATGAGGAAATGTTTATTAGCCTTAAGAGACTTAACAAGAATTTAGTTAATGCATTGATACACCAGGTGGTTGAAATTAGAAGACAGTGATCAGTCATCATGAAGCGTTAATATTTTCACAGAACACTAATCATACATTCTTTTTTAAAGAAAGTTATTAAACTATAGTTGGCATACAATATTATTTCAGTTTCAGGTGTCCAACTTAGTGACTTGACATTTATATGCCTTACCATCTGTCACCATGCAAAGTTATTACAGTATTACTGACTACAGTCCCTCTGCTGTATACTGCATTCTCGTAGCTCATTTATTTTATAACTGAAATTTTGTTTCTTTTATTCATTTTTACTTTTCAACCTATTCACCACCCACCTCTCCTTTGGCAACCCTCAGTTTGTTCTATCCATAAGTCTGTTTTTGTTTGTTTTGTTTAGACTCTACATATAAGTGAAATCATATGGTATTTATCTTTCTCTGACTTATTTCACTTAGCATAATACCCTCTAGTCTGTCCATATTATCACATGTAGCAAGATTTTATTCTTTTTCATTGCTGCATAATATCTCATTGTATATATATATGCCATATCTTTATCTATTCATCTATCCATGGCTGCTTAGTTTGCTTCCATGTCTTAGCTATTGTAAATAATACTGCAATGAACATAGGAGTGTCTATATTGTTTTGAATTAGTGTTTTTGTTTTCTTCAGATAAATACCCAGAAGTGGAAATGCTGAGTTGTATGTAGTTCTATTTTCAATTTTTGAGAAATCTCCATACTATTTTGTAGGTGCCTGCACCAATTTACAATTCCACCAACAATGCACATGGCTTCCCTTGTCTCCACATCCTCCCAAACACTTGTTATTTATTGTCATTTTTATAATAACCATTTTGACAGGTGTGAGGTGGTATTTCATTGTGGTTTGAATTTGCTTTTTTTGTGGTGATTAGTGATGTTAAGCATCTTTTAATATGTCTGTTGGTCATTGATATGTCTTCTTTGGAGAAATGTCCATTCAGGTTCTTGCCCATTTTTAATCAGATTGTTTTTTTATGTCGAGTATATAAGTTTCTTACATATTTTGGATAATAACTTCTTATTGGATATATATTTGCAAATATCTTCTCCCATTTAGTAAGTTGTCTTTTCATTGTTAGTAGCTTATTTCACTTTGCTGAAACTTTTGAGTTTGATGTAGTCCCATTTGTTTATTTTTGCAGGGTTTTCTTTTTGCCTCTGCCTGAGGAGACATGTTCAAAAAAATATTGCAAGACCGAGTTCGCTCCCTATTTACAGTTCTGGCTTCATGGTTTTACTTACTACATATAGGTCTTTAGTTCATTTTGCATTTAGTTTTTTATCTGACAAAAAAAATGGTGCTGTTTCTCTCTTTTCTGGCATGTATCTGTTTTGTTTTTCCCTTTTTTTAAAATATATTTTTAAAAATTTTATTTATTGATTTAGCAAGAGAAGAGAGAGAGAGGGTGGGGGAGGGCAGGAAGCATTAACCTGCAGTTGTTTCTCATATGTGCCCTTCACAGGCAAGCCTGGGGTTTCAATCTGGCAACCCCAGCACTCCAGGTCAATGCCCCATGCACTGTGCCACCACACGTCAGGTTGTTTGGTTTTTCACCACAGGTCAGGCCATTCAGTTTTTAGTACCACTTATTGGAGAGGCTGTTATTTTCCCAGTGTATATTTTACCTTCTTTGTCATAGAATAATTGACTATACAAGTGAGGTTTTTATCCTTTGTTTTGTTGATGTGGTGTATCACACTGATTAATTTGTGGGTGTTGAACCATCTTGTCATCCCTGAAATAAATCCCACTGACTCATACTGTATGATCCTTTCAATGTATTGTTGAATTTGGTTTGCTAGTATTTTGTTGAGAATTTTTGGATCTATATTTATCAGGGATATTGGCTTGTAAATTTCATTTTTTTGTAGTGTCTTTGTCTGATTTTAGAATTATGGTAATGCTAGTGTCATAGAATTAGTTTGGAAGCTGTCCTTTCTGTTCAATTTTCTGGAAGAGTTTGAGAAGGCTAGGTATTAATTCTTCTTTAAATGTTTGGTGGAATTCACCAGTGAAGCTCTCTGGTCCTGAAATTCTATTTGTTGGGATTTTTTTTTTTTTTGATAACTGATTCAGTTTAATGGTTAGTAATCAGTCTGTTCATATTGTTCATTTCTTTCTGGTTCATTTTGGAAGGTTGTATATTTCTAGAAATTTATCCATTTCTGTTAGGTTGTCCAGTTTGTTGGCATATACTTGTTCATAGTATTCTTTAATGATTCTTTTTATTTCTGTAGTGTTTGTTGTTACTTCTCTTTCATTCTGATTTTATTTATTTGGGCTTTTATTCTTTTTTTGGATGAATCTGGCTAAAGTTTTGTCAATTTTTTTAAATCTTTTTAAAGAACCCGCTTTAAGTTTAATGATATTTTTAATTGTATTTTTAGTTTGCATTATGTTTATTTCTGCTTTTCTTTCTACTTCCTTTGGCTTTCTTTTGTTTTTATATTTCTAGTTCCTTTAGGTGAATAATTAGGTTATTTATTTTGGATTTTTCTTCATTTTTGAGGTAGGCCTGCATAGTTATTAATCCCCCCTTAGACCTTCTTTTTCTACATCCTATGGAGTTTGAAAAGTTGTATTTCCATTTTTATTTGTCTCAGCATATTGTTTTTGAAATGAAGAAGTTGAACAGTTTTATTACTTGTTTCTTGTTTTCCTGCAAGATTGTTGCATTCCTGTATAAAAATAGTACTATCAAATGCAATATATTGCAGAATTAAGATACTATTTTTCATCACCTGATATTGTCCAACTATTCTTCACTGCTAGTTCTTTTCTTTTTTTTGTTTTTTTTAGGTAAAATTCATTTTAATAGTGTGTTTTTGGCCCTAGCTGGTTGGCTCAGTGGATAGAGTGTTGGCCCAGTGTATGGTTGTCCTGGGTTTGATTCCCCATCAGGGCACATAGAGAAGTGACCATCTGCTTCTCTCCAACCCCCTCCCCCTTCTATCCCTTTTCCTCTCCTGCAGTCAGTGGCTTTATTGGTTCTAGTGTTGGCCCCAGGTGCTGAGGATAGCGCAGCTGATTAGAGCATAGGCCCCAGACAGGGGTTGCCAGGTGGATCCTGGTCAGATGGCATGCTGGAGTCTGTCCCACTATCTCCCTTCCTCTCACTTAAAAAAAATAGCATGTTTTTTAAACCAAATTTAATCATCTCAATATGTAATTAATATAAAAAGTTAAGGTTACATTTTATAATTTTTTTTATATAAAGTCTATGAAACCTGGCATGTATTTTTCACTTAAAGCATGTCACCATCCAGACCTTTCAAATGGACATGTGGATAGTGGCTTTCACCGTGGACAGCACAGGTCTAATATGTCTTTATTTCATCCTCCCTGGAAGATGAGTACTATTGCTATTTCTTTTTTATGAAGAGAAAACTGAGGCAGAACAGTTAGGTAACTGCAAAGTGATCAGCAATGAACATCCACTGCTAGTTATTTTCAATGGAAAGATCATTTAAGTATTTTGACCTAAATCCAGAGATGGTTGTAAGAAAGCTACAATAGTATATAAGGCTTAAGATAACAATGTTACTTTGAATTACATGATATTTATAACTAATTTTTATTACAGATAATTTCAGAAATTCTGAATATTTTTAATTGTAGCCTAGTCTAAAAACCAGGGTGTTATGAAAAAAATACTTATTGTGTTCATCTGCAATCATTAGCCAGTTAAGAAGTACTTTCTTCTAATAACATTGTTGTAAGTTGTTTCTTCTTCCATTGGCATTACTATTTAAAAAAATGTTTAAGACTTTATTCATTTTAGAGAAGGAGGTATTGAGAGAGAGAGAGAGAAGGGGGAGGAGCAGGAAGCATCAACTGCCATATGTGCCTTGACTGTGTAAGCCCAGGGTTTCGAACTGGCGACCTCAGAATGCCAGGTCAATGTTTTATCCACTGCACCACCACAGGTCAGGTGGTATCACTATTTTAAATCTGCTTTTACACTAATGTAAGACACCTATACTAAAGTTGTTTCATACTGCTTTATTTGGAGGTTCCATATTCACTCTTCAATAGATTTTATATATCTCTCATATGTTTCCTCACTCATTAGTTCATCTAGTTCTGAAAGCTTATTCAATGTCATCTTGATCAGCCAATCATATTCACAGCAAGACTTGTTGACAAGTCCTAGATTTTCTGCAAGAGCATCAGTACTTTCAGTTACTGCTTTTGATAGAGGAGGACAGGGTTTACTTGTAGTATTCTCACTTTCCAAAGCACCACACTCACCTTGTTTGTTCAATTTTGTCTCAACTTTAGGCAGAATACACAGTAAACAACATTTCCCAAAGTTTCCTGTGCATAATTGCTTCCCACTGTTCCAGTACCATTTTCTGTTATTCATTCATGTTTCTCTCTAAACTTACACTGTGAGAACAGATTGGGGCTGGCGCACAGTGTCCAGTGGCACCTGCCCAGGGCCCCAGCAGGCAGGGTGCACAGGCTGCTGGCCGTCACTGGTGTGCTCCGCTAGCAGCATCATGTTCTTCTAAAAGTACTTATCTTTTCTTTTTTAATTGTATTTAGAAAATTAAATTTAACGGGTGAGATTTCAGGTAAACATTTCTATAGTATTTTAGCTGTTAATTATGTTGTATACTATCACCCAAAGTCACCTCATTTTCTGTATATTTGTCCCTCTTCACTCCGTTCCCCCCACCCTTCCCCTTATCCCCTTCCACCTAGTAACCATTTCACTTTTATTTTTGTCCATGTGTCTCAGTTTTATATTCCACCTATGTGTATACTCATACAGTTCTTAGCTTTTTCTGATTTGCTTATTTCACTCAGTATAATGTTCTCAAGGTCTATCCATGTTGTTGTATGGCAATATATTTTTTGACTCTGTCTGGTTTTCTCTTTGATCACTTGGTTATTTAATAGCATGTTGTCTAGTCTCCATGTGTTTGTTTCTTTCCAGTGTTGTTCTTGTAGTTGATTTCCAGTTTTATACTCTTGTCAGAAAAGATTCTTAATATGATTTCAGTCTTCTTCAATTTATTGAGAGTTGTTCTATGGTCTAATATGGAATCTATCCTGGAGAATGTTCCATGTGCACTTGAAAAGAAAGTGTAGTCTGCTATTTTTGGATGAAATGTCTGTAAATGTCTACTAAGTTCATCTGTTCTAATATGACAATTAAGGCCACTGTTTTCTTATTGATTTTCTGTCTGGGTGATCTATCCATTTATATAACTGGGGTATTAAAGTACCCTACTATTGTGTGCTGTCAGTTTCTTATTATGTCTGTTAATATTTACTTTATATATAAATGTGGGTCTTCCTATGTTTGGTATGTAGTTATTTATGATTGTTATATATTCTTGGATTGAAGCCTTGATCATTACATAATGCTTTTATTTGTCTCTTTTTTTAAAGTTTTTGTTTTAAAGTATATTTTGTCTGATAATAGTATTGCTACCCTAGCTTTCTTTTTGTTTGCATAGAATATATTTTTCCATTCCTTCACTTTCAGTCTGAGTGTGTCTTTCAATATAAAGTCAGTCTTTTGTAGGCAGTGTGTAGATTCTATTTATTTATTTATATTTTTCTGAAGTGAGAAGCAGGGAGGCAGAGAGACTCCCTCATGTGCCCAACCAGGATCCACCCAGCCTGCCCTCCAGGGGGTGATGTTCTCCCCATCTGGGGTGTTGTTCTGTTGCAACCAGAGCCATTCTAGCAACTGAGGCAGAGGCCATGGAGCCATCCTCAGTCCCAGGCCAACTTTTGCTCCAGTGGAGCCTTGGCTGCAGGAGGGGAAGAAAGAGATAGAGAGGAAGAAGAGGGGGAAGGATGGAGAAGCAGATGAGCTCTTCTTTTATGTGCCCTGGCTGGGAATTGAACCTGGGACTCCCACACTCAGAGCCGGCACTCTACTGCTGAGCCAACCGGCCAAAGCCTTAGATTTTATTTTTTAAATCCATTTATCTGCCATATGTCTTTTGATTGAAGCATTTAGCCCATTTATATTTAAAGTAATTATAATAGGAGTGCATTTATTGTATATGTGTATCTTTTGTAGAATTTTGGTTTGTGGTTAACATGAGATTAAAATGAGTATATCAGACTATATTTATAGTAGTCTATTTTAAGATGTTAGGCATTTAATTTCAAGCACATTCTAAATGCACTACACTTTTTTTAAAAAATAATTTTATTTTTTTAATGGTGTGACATCAATAAATCAGGATACATATATTCAAAGAAAACATGTCCAGGTTATCTTGTCATTCAATTATGTTGCATACCCATCACCCAAAGTCAGATTGTCCTCTGTCACCTTCTATCTAGTTTTCTTTGTGCCCCTCCCCCTTTCCCTCTCCCTTTCCCCCCTCCCCCCATAACCACCACACTCTTATCAATGTCTCTTAGTCTCACTTTTATGTCCCACCTACGTATGGAATAATGCAGTTCCTGGTTTTTTCCTATTTACTTATTTCACTTCGTATAATGTTATCAAGATCCCACCATTTTGCTGTAAATGATCCGATGTCATCATTTCTTATGGCTGAGTAGTATTCCATAGTGTATATGTGCCACATCTTCTTCATCCAGTCATCTATTGATGGGCTTTTTGGTTTTTTCCATGTCCTGGCCACTGTGGACAGTGCTGCAATGAACATGGGGCTGCATGTGTCTTTACGTATCAATGTTTCTGAGTTTTTGGGGTATATACCCAGTAGAGGGATTGCTGGGTCATAAGGTAATTCTATTTTCAGTTTTTTGAGGAACAACCATACTTTCTTCCATAATGGTTGTACTACTCTACATTCCCACCAACAGTGAATGAGGGTTCCTTTTTCTCCACAGCCTCTCCAACATTTGATATTATCTGTCTTGTTAAAAATAGCTAATCTAACAGGTGTGAGGTGGTATCATATTGCAGTTTTGATTTGCATTTTTCTAATAACTAAAGAAGATGAGCATCTTTTCATATATCAGTTGGCCATTTGTATTTCTTCCTGGGAGAAGTGTCTGTTCATGTCCTCTTTCCATTTTTTTTATTGGATTGTATGTTTGTTTGTTGTTGAGTTTTATGAGTTCTTTGTATATTTTGGATATTAGGCCCTTATCTGAGCTGCTGTTTGAAAATATCATTTCCCATTTAGTTGGCTGTCTGTTTATTTTGTTATCAGTTTCTCTTGCTGAGCAAAAATTTCTTTGTCTCATGTAGTCCCATTCATTAATTTTCGCCTTCACTTCTCTTGCCATTGGAGTCAAATTCATAAAATGCTCTTTAAAACCCAGGTCCATGAGTTGAGTACCTATGTCTTCTTCTATATACTTAATTGTTTCAGGTCTTATGTTTAGATCTTTAATCCATTTTGAGTTAATTTTAGTACAGGGGGACAGACTGTAGTCCAGTTTCATTCTTTTGCATGTGGCTTTCCAGTTTTCCCAGCACCATTTATTGAAGAGGCTTTCTTTTCTCCATTGTGTGTTTTTGGCCCCTTTATCAAAAATTATTTGACTATATATGTGTGGTTTTATTTCTGGGTTTTCTATTCTGTTCCATTGGTCTGAGTGTCTATTTTTCTCCCAATACCATGCTGTTTTAATTGTCGTGGCCCTATAATATAGTTTGAAGTCAGGTATTGTAATGCCCTCAGCTTCATTCTTTTTCATTAGGATTGCTTTGGCTATTTAGGTTTTTTTATAGTTCCATATAAATCTGATGATTTTTTGCTCTATTTCTTTAAAAAAATGTCATTGGAATTTTGATGGGAATTGCATTAAATTTGTATATTGCTTTGGGTAATATGCCCATCTTGATTATATTTATTCTTCCTAACCAAGAACAAGGTATATTCTTCCATCTCATTATATCTTTTTCGATTTCCCTTAACAATGGTTTATAGTTTTCATTATATAAGTCCTTTACATTCTTTGTTATGTTTATTCCTAAGTATTTTATTTTTTTTGTTGCAATCATGAAGGGGATTATTCTTTTGAGTTCATTCTCAATTGTTTCATTGTTGGCATATAGAAAGGCTATTGACTTCTGTATGTTAATTTTGTATCCTGCGACCTTACTGTATTGGCTTATTGTTTCTAGTAGTCTTTTTGTGGATTATTTGGGGTTTTCGATGTATAGGACATATCATCTGCAAAAAGTAATACCTTTATTTCTTCTTTTCCAATATGGATGCCTTTTATTTCTTTGTCTTGTCTTATTGCTCTGTCTAGAACCTCTAGTACCACATTAAATAAGAGTGGAGAGAGTGGACAACCCTGTCTTGTTCCTGATTTAAGGGGGAAAGCCTTCTGTTTAGTGCCATTTAATATGATGTTAGCTGATGGTTTATCATATATGGCCTTTATCATGTTGAGATATTTTCCTTCTATACCCATTTTGTTGAGATTCTTAAACATAAAATTGTGTTGTATTTTATCAAAAGCCTTTTCTGCGTCTATTGATAAGATCATGTGATTTTTGTTCTTTGTTTTGTTGATATGGTGTATTACGTTAACCGTTTTACGTATGTTGAACCATCCTTGAGATTCTGGGATGAATCCCACTTGATCATGATGTATTATCTTTTTAATATGTTGTTGTATTCGATTTGCTAGTATTTTGTTTAGTATTTTAGCATCTGTATTCATTAGAGATATTGGTCTGTAGTTTTCTTTTTTTGTGCCATCCTTGCCTGGTTTTGGTATGAGGGTTATGTTGGCCTCATAAAATGTGTTTGGAAGTATTGCTTCTTCTTCAATTTTTTGGAAGACTTTGAGTAGACTAGGAACCAAGTCTTCTTTGAATGTTTGATAAAATTCGCTGGTATAGCCGTCTGGGCCTGGACTTTTATTTTTGGGGAGGTTTTTAATGTTTTTTTTCTATTGCTTCTCTACTAATAGGCCTGTTTAGGCTTTCTGCTTCTTCTTGACTCAGTGTAGGAAGGTTGTATTGTTCTAGGAATTTATCCATTTCTTCTAGGTTGTTGAATTTAGTGGCATAAAGTTTTTCATAGTATTCTACAATAATTCTTTGTATATCTATCTATGGTGTCCGTGGTGATTTCTCCTCTTTCATTTTGGATTTTGTTTATATGAGTTCTTTCTCTTTTTTCCTTGGTAAGTCTTGCCAAGGGTTTGTCAATTTTGTTGATCTTTTCAAAGAACCAGCTCCTTGTTCTATTAATTTTTTCTATAGTTTTTCTGTTCTCTATTTCATTTATTTCTGCTCTGATTATTATTATCTCCTTTCTTTGGCTTATTTTGGGTTGTCTTTGTTCTTCTTTTTCTAGTTCCTTAAGGAGTGAAGTTAAGTGGTTCACTTGGGCTCTCTCTTGTTTGTTCATATATGCCTGAAGTGATATGAACTTCCCTCTTATCACTGCTTTTGCTTGATCCCATAGATTCTGATATGTCATGTTGTCATTTTCATTTGTCTGTATATATCTTTTGATCTCTGCACTTATTTCTTCTTTGACCCATTCATTTTTTAAAAGTATGTTGTTTAGTTTCCACATTTTTGTGGGATTTTTTTCCTCTTTTTTGCAGTTGAATTCTAGTTTCAAGGCTTTATGATCAGAAAATATGCTTGGTACAACTTCGATTTTTCTGAATTTGCTGATGTTGTTTTTGTGGCCCAACATATGGTCAATTCTTGAGAATGATCCACGTACACTGGAGAAAAATGTATACTCTGTCGCTTTGGGATGAAATGTCCTGTAGATGTCTATCATATCCAGGTGCTCTAGTGTTTTGTTTAAGGCTAGTATATCTTTGTTGATTCTCTGTTTGGATGACCGATCTAGAGCCATCAGCGGTGTATTGAGGTCTCCAAGTATGATTGTATTTTTGTCAGTTTTTGTTTTAAGGTCAATAAGTAGCTGTCATATATATTTTGGTGCTCCTTGGTTTGGTGCATATATATTAAGAATTGTTATGTCTTCTTGATTCAGTGTCCCCTTAGCCATTATGAAATGGCCATTTTTGTCTCTGAGTACTTTTTCTGTCTTGTAGTCAGCATTATCAGATATGAGTATTGCTACGCCTGCTTTTTTTTGGATGTTATTTGCTTGGAGTATTGTTTTCCAGCCTTTCACTTTGAGTTTGTTTTTATCCTTGTTACTTAGATAAGTTTCTGGTAGGCAGCATACAGTTGGATTTTCTGTTTTAATCCATTCTGCTACTCTGTGCCTTTTTATTAGTGAGTTTAATCCGTTTACATTCAGTGTAATTATTGACACTTGTGAGTTCCCTATTGCCATTTTATATATTGTTTTCTGTTAGTTTTGTGTCTTGTTTGATCCTTCTCTTTCATTTTTCTATCTTTTATTTTTATTTGGTTGTATTCCATACATCTTTCCTCTGTTGCTATCTTTTTTATCTCATGTGCTTCTGTGGTGGTTTTTTCAATCGTGGGTACCTTTAAGTAATGAAAAGGGTTCCTACCCTGTTCATTGTAGCGCACTATTTTGTGAGTACTTTTGCACTCCATCGTCCTTTGCTACTGTTAATCTGCATCCTCTCCCCCCCACTTTCTTTTTGTTGTTGTCACAGTTTAAATTTGGTTTTATTGTGTTCTTCTTGGAGCTTTTACTTGTGGCTTTGTTTTTTTTTTTTTTTTTGTTCTTTGTATCTGATTATAGAACCCCCTTTAGTAATTCCTGGAGTGGCGATTTTTTGATGATAAATTCCCTCATCTTTTCTGTATCTGTGGATGTTTTTATTTCTCCTCATATTTAAAAGATAGCTTTGATGGGTATAATATTCGTGGCTGGAAGTTCCTCTCTTTCAGGACTTTAAATATTGGGGCCCACTCTCTTCTAGCTTGTAGAGTTTCTGTTGAGAAATCTGATGATAATCTAATGGGCCTTCCTTTATATGTTGTATTCTTCTTTTCCCTGGCTGCCTTGAGAATTTTTTCTTTGCCCTTGGTTTGTGCCAATTTCATTATGATATGCCTTGGAGTAGGTTTGTTGGGGTTAAGAAAACTCGGAATTCTGTTTGCTTCATGAATTTGAGGCTTTAGTTCTTTCCACAGGCTTGGGAAGTTCTCATCTATTATTTGTTTGAGTATGTTCTCCATTCCATTTTCTCTCTCTTCTCCCTCTGATATACCTATGATTCTTATGTTATTCTTTTTGATGGAGTCAGATAATTCCTGTAGGGCTATCTCATTTTTTTAAATTTTTGAGTCTCTTTCTTCTTCTCTCTGTTGTGCCTCAAGTTGCTTGTCTTCTATTTCACTAACCCTCTCTTCTATCTGGCCTGTTGTATTAGCTAAGCTTGTTACCTCGTTTTTCAGCTCGTGAATTGAGTTTTTCATCTCTGTTTGATTTGTTTTTGTAGTTTCAATTTCCTTGGACATATATTCTTTGTGTTCGTTGAGTTGTTTTCTGAGCTCCCTAAATTGCCTTTCTGTGTTTTCTTGTATATCTCAGAGGATTTTTAGGATTTCTGTCTTAAATTCTCTGTCATTTAGCTCCAAGGTTTCTAATATATTAAATTTTTTCTCCATAGATTTTTCCTCATCTAGCTGTGTTACCTCTCTTTCTTTTGTATCCATGATATTCGATTTTCTCTTCCTTAATGGCATCTGAGGGTGGTTTTGTTTATAGTATTAATGAGATTTAATAAAAAATAAAAAGTTAAAAAAAATAAAAAAGAGTTGTTGTTTTTAAAAAAAATTAATAATGAAAAAAAATTAATAATGAAATAAAGAAAAATAAAATAAAATTTTTTTTTTAAAAAAAAGGAAATTATTTCCCCCCCTCCTTTTTTTTCTCTCCTCTCCTCTCCCCTCTTTCTTGAGAAAATCTTGTGGTGAACTGTGAATTATATTGTACTAAATATAACAAACAATGCATGTAATGAAGGGCCTGAATTGGGGAGAAGTAATAAAGGGGCAAAAAAAAAAAAAGGACATATGGGCCCACAAAGAGCAAATAAGAAAAAAAAAATGGGTCAAAAATAAAATGAATTGCTTTTAGGTGTTGGTTGACCAACAGTTATGATGAGAGAAATAAGAGGGAAACAGAAAAATGGGGGGGACAAATTAAAAAATTATTATTGTATTTAGTGGAAAAAGAACTAAATAAAATGAAGAGCCAGGGATGGGAGCACTGCTAGTGTGTTAAAAAGGTGAAGTAAAAACCCCCAAAATGCCACAAACATAAGTTTGAGTCCCAGATAAGATATTGTTCATTATTGAGGTTTGAAGGAGAGGAGACGTAAAGGAGAAAGGAAGATGCTAATATAGAGGGAGAAAAGAAAGAGAGAGAGAGAAAAAAAAAGAGGGAACCACTAAAAGAAGAAAAAAGAATAAAAGAGGAGAGAGAGAGAGAGTTAAGGGTTTTGGAGTGCAACCCTCATAGAGAGAAAGGAAGAGGAAAGAAAAGATAATGGGAGATGTAACACTTATAGGTAGTGTAGTTCAATGAGAGGAAATAGTAAGACCGGCAGAGAGTTAAATGACCAAATTGGAGGAGGAATAAAAAATATCAAGAATGAAGATAAGAGAAACAAACAAATATAATAAAATGGGATAGGCTATAAAGTCTGCGTATTATTCTTGATTTTGAGAGGTTATCTTCTTGCTTTTTCTTTTCTCTCCCTCTTCCTGGTTGGTGACTCTGTACTTCAGCTTCTGCCCCTTTGGCATGCTCAGGTATAGGTTTGCAGTTGATAAGTCTCTATGGCGATGTCGTGTATTGTGCTTCAGTCTCGTTGGCAGTCGAGGCTCATTAGCATTTATAGGCTCCAACAGTGAGAGAGTCCGTGTTCCTGGAGCCTCTCTTCTAGTCTTTCCTTCCTCAATTAGTAGCCTGATAATCCAGCTATGGGGTTGCTGCTGCCTCTGCCTGAATAGTAAGAGGCTGAAAGAGCTGGCAACTCCCCACTCTATTCCCACTCAGCACCCTGGGCTCTGGGTAAGGCTCAGTCAGTCAGAGCTGCTAGCATAATCAGGCGGGGCTTCTGCCCACTCAAAGACCTCTGGCTCTGCCACTCTGTGGGATAACACAGGTGTGCACTGCCAAGGCTCTTGGAGGAATCTCTCTCCCACTATCTGCGCGTGCAGATCAGGATATCAGGCCAGCAGTTTCACACTCTGAGTGAAACCCCCACCTGCACGGAAAAGTTCCAGCGTTGGAATTGGCTCTCACTCCTTCCCCAAGCGCGGCTTTTTCAAGGTGCTGGGGCAGCCTGAGATTCTGATTTTTGGCCCACACAAAGGCCCCTGACTCTGCCCCTCTGTGGGATAACACGGGCGGGCACTGCCGAGGCACTCAGAGGAATCTCTGGCTCAATATCTGCGCGCACAGACCAGGATATCAGGCCAGCAGTCTCACCTGAGTGAAACCCCCACCTGCATGGAAAAGTTCTGGCGTTGGAATTGGCTCTTGCTTCATCTCCGTGCACGGCTTTCCCAGGGCGCTGGGGCGGCCCGGAGATTCCGCTTTCGGCCCACACAAAGGCCTCTGACTCTGCCTCTCTGTGGGACAACATGGGCGCACACTCTCGGGGCTTTGGAAGGAATCTCTCGCCCACTATCTGCGCACGCCGACCCGGAGATTGGGGAAAATGGCTGCCCCGCTTGTCTTTCTTTGTCTGGGTTTGGCGCGAGTGTTAGCTGGTATTGCCCAGGTTGCCACAGGAACAGTTTTTCCTCGGCTTGGATCTCTGTGCCACAGCCTGGTTCGGCCGTTTGTGCTGCGGCCTGGATCTATTCACCCCCTTTGCCTGCCACAGTTTCTATATTCTCAGTTCCCAGTGAAAGCCGCCCTGTTTAGGTTAGTGAGGAAGGTGGAGCATTTCTTACTCCCTATTTCCTTCGGGGTTTGATTATATATTTAGCCAATTTTTCACTCGACCATACCTTCGGGTGTATTGTGAAACATCTGGAGGCTCCAAGGATAGGTTTTTCTGTTTCTGGTTGAAGATCTTGTTGAGTTTTGGGGGAGATTTATCGGTATCGCTTCCTACCGCGCCATTACTCTGATGTCATCCCGATGTTGTATTTTCAATTTTATTTTGTATTCCTTAACTTCTTATTGTAGTTATAGTTGATTTTGTCTTTAACCTTTATGCTTTTTAAGTGGCTAATTGTCTATGTTAATTATAAATTTGCTTCTGCCAGTGATGTTTTTTTCATATATTTTCTAATTTCTGGTTATAGCATTTACCTTTCTACTTAAAGAAGACCTTTCAACATTTCTAACATTTGGTTTAGTGGTGATAAGCTCCTTTACTGTTTTGATTGTTTGCAAAACTATGTCTTCTTCAAATCTGAATGATAATCTTGTCAGTGAGAGTATTCTAGATTTTAGGTTCCTTTCCTTCAGAATTTTAAATATGTCCATTGTTCCTTTCTGACCTGTAAAGTTTCTGCTGGTAAGTCAGCTGATAGCTTTATTTGTTGTTTTTCTTTACAGCCTTCAAGACTGTCTTTTTATTTTTAACTTTGCTATTTTAATTATACTATGTTATGATATGGGTCTCTTTGGTTTCATCTTGTTTGTAACTCTGTGCTTCCTAGACCTGATGTTTGTTTCCTTCCCCTGGTTAAGGACATTTTGAGCCATTATTTATTCAAATAAATTTTCTGCCTCTTTCTTTCTTTTCTCCTGGTATTCCTATAAAACAAATGTTAATGCTTTTGAAGTTACCATATTCCAAAATTCCCTTAAAATATCTTCCACTTTTTAATATATATATATTTTTTCTTCTTGTTCTTATTGGGTGATTTTCACAATTCTTTTAGGTAACTAATCTGTTCTGTATTCTCTAATTTGTCAGTTTTTTTCTAGTTTATTTTTCATTTTAGTTATTGTATTCTTCAGCTTTGATTGATTTCTGACTACATTTTCAAACTCTGTTGAAGTTCTCATTGAGTTTTACTCTTTCTACTCTACTCTCAAGTTTTGTGAGTGTTATTATCATTACTTTGAATTCTTTATTAGGCAAATTACTTATTGCTTAGAATTTTTTCTTGCCCTTTTTTTTCCATTTTGGTCTATTATTTGGATTGTCTTCCTTTGTTTTCTCATTTAGTTTGACTTTCTGTGTTTGTTTCTGTGAATGACACAAATCAGCTATCTCTCCAAATCTTAAAGTGGCTTTATGCAGAAGTAACCTCTATGCAGACTGTGTGTTCTGGTTGGTTTTTGCAGGCTTGTTAGAACCAGGTTGGGTGCAGTTGGCACTTGAGGTGCTGGCTGGCCCAGACTGGAGTGGGTTTGGGGTATATGGTAGCACCTTTTTGGTCAGCTGTCTTGGACCAGAATGGGCTGGGTGTGGAGACCTCTTGTGCATGCACACACAGCAGAATGATGGCTATTCTGGGCCTGAGTGGGGTTAGGGCAGTGAAGCTGAGAATGTGCTGCAGAGGCTCTCAGGTCAGCCAGAGCACCTAGGTGGAGCTTTGACTCATTCTATCTAGGTGAGGAGGGCATAAACCATGGAACTTATAGGTACTCCAATCCTAGAGTGTTCCCATTGTTGCCAGAAAGATCCTGTGATTCCTTAACTTTCTCTATATGGTTTTTCTTTATCGTTGTTGTACAGAAACCACTCATACAACAGTCAGTGGCCTCTCAGGAGGAATTGTTCTATATGTAGTTGTAAATTCTGTGTGTTTATGGGAAGGGACAAGTTCAGTGTCCTCCTAAGCTGCCCTCTTGGACCTGCCTCCAAGCACACATTCTTATTTTGATAGTACATGACACTTTCTTTGGAATAAAAAGTATTTTCTAATATAGATGCCTAATCCACACAGAAAACCATGACAGTGAACATGCAGTACTTGAATACAGACAGGAATTTCAGGAGACTTCCCTTGGGAAACCTCAAAAAAGGAACTGGTATCGGGCAGTTCTGATCAGGCCTCCCTGTTTTACTTGCACTACAATCTAATTCTAGAAGAAATATTTTCTTTCTCTAAATTTTTTTATTGATTTTAATTTATTGTGTATACATAGATTCAAGTGTCCCACCGAATACATTCCCCCACCCCTGTGTTCCCCTCCACATCCCCCTTGCCCCCCTCTCCCCAACACCCTCCCCCCTTCT
Organism: Saccopteryx leptura; assembly: GCF_036850995.1. Taxonomy (NCBI): domain Eukaryota; kingdom Metazoa; phylum Chordata; class Mammalia; order Chiroptera; family Emballonuridae; genus Saccopteryx; species Saccopteryx leptura. The sequence continues at coordinate 89,978,860 of NC_089506.1, read as the reverse complement.
CTCCAGGATTTGCTTTTCTGCTCTCTATAATGCTGTGTTTTGTAAATATAATTTCACCAATCTCTTTTCTTTATCTGATCCCTTCCAGAAATATTTTGTTGACTGAATAGAAGGATATATTTTCTATGTTCTTGAGTAAAATTATTATGTACATATAAATTCTACTTGCTTTGAGAACTGTGTTGGAAATGTACTGCTGAATATATCAGTGGGAATTCTTACAGAACACTGGAGAAACTGGTAGTCAATAAGGAGAATTTTTCCTTTCACCTCTAAAAGAGAGAGCAAATATTTTTACATTAGAAAACTACCCAGAGATAGTGATAGGGTTGTGATCATACTGGAATTGGAAATCAAGATGACAGAGGGCCAAATGAGATAACACAAAGATCCAGATATTATAAATTACCTGACCATACTGAAATTCCCACACATGCCGAGACTCTAACTCTTGTATAGTATATGGGTCATCTACATGGGTTATTTCAAATGGAAATGGTCAAATTTAAGGATTGTTTTAAGAAAGGGGAAAAGTCTCTTTTATTCTGTAAGGGAGTTAAAATAGGCTCATTTTGAATAAATCAATAATAGAGATGATGTCAGGGAAATTTATCAGGATTGTGGATTCATACTGTAGGAGCTCTCTAGTCTAAATTAAAGAAAATTTGATCAGTGGTGTTGTTTCCATGTATATTGTCCAGACTTTATAACTTTAAATATGATGGTATTCAGAAAACTTACAATGACTTCTCTGTACTGTGGCCCTAGCAGCTTAACTCTTATGGTAATCACTGAGTGAGAAATGAAAAATTAGGAGAATTTACTGGCTTTGTATAAGAAGTTACTTTGTCTAGGTATCAGTTTCTTCACCTGGGAAACAAGATTGGGGAAATCTGTGGTTCTGGAACTTTGGTATATATTAGATTTCCATGGAGAGCATGCTAGAACACAGATTGGTAGGTTTCACATCCTACTTTCTGTCACAGGTAGTTTGGGGAGACCCAGACTGCATTTCTAATAGTTTTCTAGGCCATGCGAACACAGATACCACAGTTTGAAAACCATTGTGGGAGATGATGTTTATGATTTCTGTCATACATTGCCATAAGCATAACAAGGTAAAACAAGCTCTGTAGTGTTCCTGCTGGAAAAGAACTTCTGCGAAAGCCATTTATCTGCCTGGAGAATATTTTAGTGCAGGGAATTTCTGGGCCATGTTTGAAGTTAATGGTGGCTATTGTGTCTGTTTATATGTCAGAGATGCATAACTTTGTGTTAAACTTTAGAAGGCTTGTCTATGTACAAGTCATTTAGAAGAAATAGTCACCTGAATGGAATTGTAGGAAAGTAATCCTTGGGATCATAGTCCTGATAAAGTAGCAAACATTTTCTTTTGCAACAAAGTAGTCTTATTGTTAATAAATAGTTTATATTTATCTGAATCTAATTTAGTCATTTTTAATTTAAATATTTTAAAAGTATAATGAAAATGAACTCAGTACTTTACCAAACATTTCTACAAGGTTAGCTAAGTTACAAATAATGTGATGCATGTTTTATTCCTAGGAGTACTTAGGTACATTTGTTTTATATAACACTATAACCAAGGGTATACTGAGTCCTAACTTGTTGCCTGCTACCTCTTTTCAATTTGTCAAAGAAATAGTGACTTGGATAGCTTATGATTGGGGAAATTTTACTTTGTCATTTTCATGATGCAATATTCATTTAGTCATTTTTATGATATGTAACTATAGACAACACTTTTCCTTTTTAACTTAATAGGTGACTTCGAGTATAGCAGTGAGAGTTTAGGCTCAAAATGGACAGACCACATGCATCAAATTTATTACCTGGCATATAGAACCAGTGCTAATCTGCCCTGTAAAAGCTTTTTTTTTTTTTTTTTTTTTTTTTTCTGAAGTGAGAAGCAGGGAGGCAGAGAGAGACAGACTCCTGCATATGTTTGACCAAGATCCTCCCGGCATGCCCACCAGGGGGCTATGCTCTGCCCATCTGGGCATTGCTCAGTTGCAACTGGAGCTATTCTAGTGCCTGAGGCAGAGGCCATGGAACCATCTTCAGAGCTTGGGCCAACTTTGCTCTGATGGAGCCTTGGCTGAGGGAGAGGAAGAGAGATAGAGAGAAATGAGAGAGGAAGGGTGAAAAAGCAGGTGGGTGCTTCTCCTGTGTACCCAGGCTGGAAATCGAACTCGGAACTTCCACATGTTGGGCTGATGCTCTACCACTGAGCCAACTGGCCAGGGCCTGCCTTGTAAAATATTTTCTTTTTTATTTTTTCTCTTTTTTTTTGTATTTTTCTGAAGTTGGAAACAGGGAGACAGTCAGACAGACTCCCACGTGCGCCCAACTGGGATCCACCCAGCACGCCCACCAGGGGAGCAATGCTCTGCCCATCTGGGGCATCGCTCTGTTGCAACCAGAGCCATTCTAGCGCCTGAGGCAGAGGCCACAGAGCCATCCTCGGTGCTCGGGCCAACTTTGCTCCAATGGAGCCTTGGCTGTGGGAGGGGAAGAGAGAGACAGAGAGGAAAGAGAGGGTAGGGGTGGAGAAGCAGATGGGTGCTTCTCCTGTGTGCCCTGGCCGGGAATCAAACCCGGACTCCTGCACGACAGGCCGACGCTCTATCACTGAGCTAACCGGCCAGGGCAAAAATTTTCTATAATTAAATGGGATAATACTGGTCATGGCTGGCCCATGAAGTTGGTTCATTAAATGCTGGTTATGATAATTCCTGTCCTGTTTGAAGGAATTTGCATGGCTTTCTCTTTGAAGATGTATTAAGTTGTTATTTTAGTGCTTATAAAAGAAAATATACAAAATGATAAAGCATCATTTCTCTTATCTTTTTATCAGAATTTGGGTCACGAGTCTGATCTCTAGTTAGAAATAGTTACCTATAGTCCACCATGAATTCCTTCCTTCCTTCCTTCCTTCCTTCCTTCCTTCCTTCCTTCCTTCCTTCCTTCCTTCCTTCCTTCCTTCCTTCCTTCCCTCCCTTCCTTCCTTCCATCCTTCCTTCCTTCCTTTCTTCCTTCCTTCCTTCCAAGAAACATCTTTCCTATCTTCTATTTGCTATTCCCTGGAGACACAGACCTCAAGGACCTTACTTTCTAATAGGTTGAGATAAAAAGAGAAACAAATAATTAAAACCCACTTTCTAAACCAAAGTTCTGTAAACTCAAAAGAGGGAATAATAACATATTTTGCCTGAAGATCAAGAAATACTTCAGGAAAATGTTGGCATTCCCACTAAGTTTTTGAAAGTGTTTACCAAATGACTGAAGAAATTGGAGAAAGAACAATTTCTCAAGTATGAAATGATTTAAAAACTATTGACGCTATAATAGAGTTTGTGACATTAAAATCTGTTACTGTGTGAATCGGGAAAGGGGTTGGAGGAAGGGGAGAACAGAGGTAAAAAATGATGGTACATATTCAGCAACCAAATTATACCTGTCATGGAGAAGAAATAAGATTTTGAGATTATTAGAAAACATAGGGAACAGTTTTAAGGAAGGTACTAACGTAGTCTAATGTGTGTTTTATGAAGATATGGAGAAAAATCCAGTGTAATACATATACACAAAACAATAATTAACTAAGTGTGAGACCCTTAAAGTTTCCAAAGATATAGCATCTTCAGCAGATTTTTATTGTTAAGAATTAAAGAAATTCCTCTTTTCATTTGTGAAAGAGAATAATTTTGTTAAAATATCAGGAGTGAAGATTCTTCCTTGTAAGATATTAAAATGATGCTATTATACATTTTTTTTTCTTCTTTTCCAAGTGAGAGGAGGGGAGATATAGAGACATATGCCCTGACTGGGATCCACCTGGCACACCTCATCAGAGCAAAGGGCCTATGCTCTGCCCTTTGGGGGCCATGCTTGCAACTGAGTTATTTTTATACCTAAGGCAGAGGCTTCACTGAGCCATCCTCAGCGCCTAAGATCTATGTGCTAGAATCAATTGAGCCATAGCTGAGGGAGAGGAAGAGAGAGAGAAAGAGAGAAAAGGGGAAGGGGGACAGATAGAGAAGTAGATGGTTGCTTCTCCTGTGTGCCCTGTCTGGGAATTGAACCTATGACATCTACATGCTGGGCCGACTTTCTACCACTGAGCCAACTGGCCAGGGCCAAGAATGAAGACTCTTCCTCATAAGATATTAAAATGATGCTATTATATATTTAATCATACTTCACATACTACCTTAGAAGTATAAAAACTTTTAGGTATCTGCTGAATAAAACAGGTGTAAAATGTTGAATATTATGTCAACTGCTATGAAATTCCTTTAAGAAAACTTTTTTTTTTCCTGTGAGAGAATTTATTTGCTGTTGTGCTTATTGCTTATGTGTAATCTTAATGGCTCGTTATGACAGCAGCTTTTGTTCCCTAGAAAGAATCACGATGTTGTAAACAAAATATGATTTGAGTCAAGGAGAATGAGGAACAGACGAAGCCTTACAAATGTAGATACTATTTTTATGAAACACCTTTAGTTTTAAAATATTAAAAGAAAAATACCAAAAAATAGTTCATTAGAAGTGCTATATAAACAGGAATGTCTTAACTAAATGAATTTTCATGTTTTTACTAGGCATGTGAATCCCTTAATAAATGTAAACTGCCATTTAAAAACTTACAAAAAAACAACTTAAAAGATTTGAAATACAAATTTTTGTTTTATGAAAGTGACTTTTGTAGGCTTATCACAAAAAGATTAAAAATACCTTTACACCTCTATTCCAAAATTATTGTTAACATAATGATGAAAAATAAATTTTTAAAAATGTCTTTGGTGGGTGGGAAATGTAAACCAAACGAGAATTTTTTGCTTACTTTTCTCCTGAAATGAATGGGATCTGAAAACTTAGCAATGGTATTTAGAAAGTTTTGCTTGAGAAAACAACTTTTTGTTTTGTCCTTACTAGTGTTCTGTTAGGCATCTTTTCAATCCCTGTATGAAATCACAGGGACTCTTGGGGCCCATTTTAAGTTGAGAATGGAATGTTAAATTATTTTGACGTATATGATATAGATTATCTGCCATGCCCTCTTTCTTTACAGGAAATTACTTTCAGTGCCTCTGCGAGTTGAGGCAAATAGGAGCCCTGAATATTTTAGAATGATTGTAGTAGCAAAAAATGAACAAAGATGCAGTTGAATTTTTATTATATCTTTAGATGTCCATTTTGATAGTCAGAGACAAAACATCATGTGTCTGAATGTGAAATTGTTTTTCTTTTATATCAAGGCTATTGATAGTAAAATAAACTGCTCATCTAATAATGATTTGGTCTGTTATAAAGCCTGACAGTTTGTTATGCAACAGAACCATTTAATTATCAGCTATTTTAATATAAGTAAACTAGTACATTATCAGTGATGTTTTAGCTGTATTGATATCAAGTGACATCTGACATTTTAGAATTATTCCTCTAGGTCCATGCAACTACACATTGCTCCACATCTATATCAAATCAGAAAAACTTTAGAGTCATGGTGACTGTAGCTTATGAAATTAGAAGGCAAAAGTTTACAGACTATTTTGCCACTTATCAGATGATGAGTTTGGGACTAACTTTTCTGCTGTCCACTTTATTCAGCTTTGAAATTATAATAATAAATTTTATATAGTTATTTCTGAAAATAAAAATAGGTCACTTATGTGAAATTGCTTTGTAAATGTTAAAACCCTTTAAAATGTACTATTATAATTATCACTTTATTATTACTGCTATAATACTTTTTCATTAAGCAATTATCACTGAGTATACCAATGTTTGTATAAAGTCTTGTTGTCAAGCCTAACCAGTAAAACATTTTGAAATAAGTCTTACAGAATTATTGCTTTTGTTTGATAAACCATTCAGATTTAGGAATCACATAATTTAGACCATCATTGTCTGAGGATCTGTGGTAATCCGGGATTAGTTTAGTATATCCACACAACAGAATATGTATTAGTCATTTATTGCTGTATTGCAAATTAACCTAAAACTTAAAATAACAAACATTTATTATATTACTGTTTCTGTGAATCAAAAATATTATGGGGAAGCTTAGCTGGGTACCTCCGATTCAGTCTCTCGTTAGTTTGACATCAAGCTCTTATCTGGGAGTGGGTGCATTATTTCCCACCTTGTGATGAGAACTTCTAAGATGTGCTCTCTTGGAAACTTTCAGATATACAATAGAATATTACTGACTCTCATCACTCTGTTGTTCATTACATCCCCATCATTTATGTATTTTATATCTGGTTGTTTGTACCAGCTTCACCGATTTCTTCAACTCCCTAACCCTCTTCCTCTCTGCAACCTCCAACCTATAAGTTTGTTTTGTTCGTTCATTCAGATGTTTTGTTTCTTAGATTCCACCTACAAGTGAAATCAAACACTATGTCTTTTTCTGTCTGTCTTGTTTCAGTTACCATAATACAGTGTGTCCGTAAAGTCATGGTGCACTTTTGACCGGCCACAGGAAAGCAACAAAAGACGATGGAAATGTGAAATCTGCACCAAATAAAAGGAAAACCCTCCCAGTTTCTAGAGGATGATGTGGCAGCATGTGTACATGTGCAGATAATGATGTAACACCGTGTATACAGCAGAGCAGCCCATGGCCATGCCAGTCAAGATGTGGATGGTACAGAGGAAAGTTCAGTGTGTTCTGTGGCTCGCTATATTTGAATCCGTGACCGAAGTGCAATGTGAATATCGGCATGTTTATAACAAAGTGCCACCACATAGGGATAACATTACTCGGTGGGATAAGCAGTTGAAGGAAACCGGCAGTTTGGTGGAGAAACCCTGTTCTGGTAGACCATCAGTCAGTGACGAGTCTGTAGAGGCTATATGGGATTGCTACCTAAGGAGCCCTAAAAAATCTATGAGTGAGCCCACATCGAACTGCATTGAATCGGTATGAAACTAGGAGAGTTTTCCTTTTATTTGGTGCAGATTTCACATTTCTGTCGTCTTTTGTTGCTTTCCTGTGACCTGTCAAAAGTGCACCATGACTTTACGAACACACTGTATTATGGTCTATCCATGTTGCCACAAGTGGCAAGATTGTTTTTTTATGACTCAGAAGTATCTGTGTGTGTGTGTCTCCCACACCTCTATCCATTCATTTATTTATTGATGGACAACTAGGTTGTTGTAAATAATGATGCAGTGGCTAATTGTAAATAATGCTGCAGTGTACATAGGGGCACATAGGTTTTTTTGAATAATTGTTTTCATTTTCTTTGGATGAATACCCAGTGGTGGGATTGCTGAATCAGAAAGTAGCTTTATTTTTAATTTTTGAGGAGTTGCCGTACTCTTTCCCATAGTGGCTGTACCAACTTACAATTCCACTAACAGTGCAGCAGAGTTCCCTTTTCTCCACTTCCTTGCCAAAACTTAGTTCTTGTCTTTCTGATACTAGTCATTCTAAAAGAAGTAAGGTGATATCTCATTGTGGTTTTAATATGCATTTCATCATTAGGGATGTTGAGTATCTTTTTATGTCCCTGTTGGCTATCTGTATGCCTTCTTTGGAGAAAAGTCTGTTTAGATCCTCTGCCCATATTTTAATTGTATTTTATTATGTTTTGTTTTATTTTTATTTTTTTTTGCTATTGAGTTGTATGTGTTCCTTGTATATTTTGGATGTTAACCCCTTATCAGATGTATGATTTGCAAATATTTTCTCTTTTGTTGATGATTTTCTTTGCTATGCAGAAGCTTTTAGTTTGATATTGTCTCACTTGTTTATATTTGCTTTTTTTTTGCTTTTGCTTTTAGGATCAGATCCAGGAATTTATCACCAAGAACAATGTCAAGGAACTTACAACCATTGTTTTCTTACAGGAGTTTTATGGTTTCAGATCTTATATCCAAGTTCTTAATACTTTTTTGAGTTAATTTTTGTGTATGATAGTAGTTATTGGTCTCATTTTCTTTTCTTTTTTTTGGTGGCTGTTCAGTTTTTCAGTACCATTTATTGAAGAGACTGTCCTTCCTACACTGGATATTTTTGCCTCTTTTATTGGACATTAATGTACCATATATATGTGGGTTTATTTCTGTGCTCTCTGTTCTTTTCCTTTGACCTGTGTTTGTGCCAGTACCATATTGTTTAGATTGCTATAACTTTGTAACATAGTTTGAAACAAGAAAATGTGATACCTCCAACTTTGTTTTCCTTTTTCAAGGTTGCTTTAGTCACTTATGGACTTTTGTGGTTCCATACAAAGTGTAGATTTTTTTTTCTATTTTTATAAAAATCCCAGAACCTTGAAAGTCGTTGCACTTAATCTGTAGATTGCTTTGCATAATACAAACATTTAAAAATATTCTTCCAAATATGTGCATGAAATGTCTCTTCATTTTTTTGTGTCTTCTTTAGTTTCCTCATCATTGTCTTTTAGTTTTCAGTGTATAAGTCTTTCTCTCCTTGGTTAAATTTATTCCCTGATATTTTATTATTTTGATGTAATTATAAATTGAATTGTTTTTTTTAATTTCTCTTTCTGATATTTCATTATTAAGGTATAGAAATGCAGCCAATTTATAAAAATTGATTTTAGGGGGAAAGTAAGGGGGGGGGAGAGAGAGAGAAAGAGACAGAAACATCAAACCATTTCTGTATGTGTCTTGAACAAGAATTGAACTGGAAACCTTTGCATACTTGGACGATGCTCTAGTCATCCGAGCTATCTGGTCAGGGCTGCAGCTAATTTTTGGATATTGATTTTGTACTCTGCAACTTTATTGAATTCATTTATTCTAACAGTTTTTTTTTTTTTGTCAGCATCTTTAGGATTTTCTCTATATGGAATCATGTCACCTGCAAATAATGGCAGTTTTACTTGTTCCTTTTCAATTTGAATGTCTTTTGTTTTTGTGCATAATTTCCTGGACAGAAATTCCAATATTATGTTGAAGAAAAGCAGCAAGAGTTGGCATCCTTGTCTTGTTTTTTATATTAGAGAAAACAGATTTAGCTTGTTACCATCCAGTGTGATGTTAGCTGTGTGCTTGTCATATATGGCCTGTACATATCATGCTCAAGTATGTTTTCTCTATACCCAGTTTGTTGAGAGTTTTTATCACAAATGGATGTTAATAGTTGTCATGGTGGTTAGACATTCATATACATTACGAAGTGATTTCCCTGAATTTTCAAGCCATACTTAGTTATTATAGTAGTATTTACTTTATTCCCTATGCTGTATTTTACATACCTGTGACTGTTTTGTAACTACCAATTCTTATCTTTTTTATTGAATGATTTTTAGAGATGTGGAGAGAGGAAAGGGAGATGGAGAGAGAGAGAGAGAAAGAGAGAGAGAGAGAGAGAGAATGTGAAGTATTCATTTGTTGTTCCACTTAGGTGATTATTCATTGATTGCTTTCCATACATGTCTGACTGAAGATGCAACCTGTGACATTGGTGTTTTGGGACGATGCTCAAACCAGCTGAACTAACTGGTCAGGGTTTTAGTTTGTACTTCTTAATCTCGTCATTTTTTTCACCCAGTCCTCTACCTTCCACCCCCTGCCCAGCACCCATCAGTTTTTTCTCTATGTTTATTAGTCTGTTTTTATTTTGTTTGTTTATTTTGTTCTTTAGAGTCCACATATAAGTGAAATAATATGGTGTTTGTCTTTCTCTTTTTAATTTATTTTACTTGCTATAATACCCTCTAGGTCCATGGTCACAAATGGTGAGATTTTCTTTTTATGGTCAAGTAATATTCCTTTATATATATGTACCACAATTTTTTATCCACTCATCTACACTGCTCACAAAAATTAGGGGATATTTCAAAATTAATATAAAAATTTAATATTAATGATAAAAGAAGCATTAATTTTTTTTTTTGTATTTTTCTGAAGCTGGAAATGGGGAGAGACAGTCAGACAGACTCCCGCATGTGCCCAACCGGGATCCACCGGCACGCCCACTAGGGAGCGAGGCTCTGCCCACCAGGGGCGGTGCTCTGCCCCTCTGGGGCGTCGCTCTGTTACGACCAGAGCCACTCTAGCGCCTGGGGCAGAGGCCAAGGAGCCATCCCCAGCGCCCGGGCCATCTTTGCTCCAATGGAGCCTTGCTGCGGGAGGGGAAGAGAGAGACAGAGAAGAAGGAGAGGGGGAGGGGTGGAGAAGCAGATGGGTGCTTCTCTTATGTGTCCTGGCCGGGAATCGAACCCGGGACTTCTGCATGCCAGGCCAACGCTCTACCACTGAGCCAACCGGCCAGGGCAATTTTTTTTATTAAACAAGAACATTAGAAAAGCAAACGACAAGTCAAAGAAAAGTTGTTTAATTATGCAAATGAGATGCAAAAACAACCTTTATTTCATTTGTGAAAATGCACTATACAAAAAGCTGAAAGTACTGGAGTGTCTGCATATTCTCTGATCCCCTAATTTTTGTGAGTACATTTATGGTCACTTGGGTTGCTTCCATATCTTGGCTACGGTGTAAGCATCTGTGTGCATGTATTCTTTCTAATAAGTGTTTTGGGTTTCTTCAGATGAATACCCAGAAGTAGAATTGCTGAGTCATAAGGCAGTTGTATTACTGTTTTCCATGGTGGCTGTACCCATCTACATTCTCACCCACAGTACATGAGGTTTCCCTTTTCTCCAAGGGAAACATTGCCAACAGATGTTTTTTGTTGAGTTACTGATGATACCTATTCTGGCAGGTGTGAGGAGATATCTCATTGTGGTTTTTGATCATATCGTTTTTATCTTTTATTTTATTGATGTGTATCACATTGAGTGATTTGCAGATGTTGAACCATCTTTGCATCCATGGAATAAATCATGGTTTATGATGCTTTTAATGTATTACTGAATATAATTTGCTAATATTTTTTGAGGAATTCGCATATATGTTCATTAGCGATATTGGACTACAGTCTCCTTCCTTCCTTCCTTCCTTCCTTCCTTCCTTCCTTCCTTCCTTCCTTCCTTCCTTCCTTCCTTCCTTCCTCCCTCCCTCCCTCCCTCCCTCCCTCTTTCTTTCTTTCTTTCTTTCTTTCTTTCTTTCTTTCTTTCTTTCTTTCTTTCTTTCTTTCTTTCTTTCTCTCTCTCTCTCTCTCTCTCTCTCTCTCTCTCTCTCTCTCTCTCTTTCTCTCTGGTGTCCTTTTCTAGTATTGGTAACACAGTAATGCTGGTCTTGTAAAATGAATTTGAATACACTCCTTTTTCTTCAATTTTTTTTGGAGAGTTTGAGAATGATACATATTATATCTTCTTTGAATGTTTGTTAGTAATCACCAGTAAAGATTTCTTGTCCTAAACTTGAGTTTGTTGAGAGCTTTAAAATTGTTGATTAAGTCTTCTTAGTAGTAATCCATCTATCTTCAGATTTTCTATTTCTTCATGGTCCATTCTTGGAAAATTGTATATTTCTAGCAATTTATTTCTTCTAGGCTCTCAACCTTGTTGTAATACAATTATTCACAGTCTATCTTTTGATCCTTTGTATTTTCTGCTATCAGTTATAACTTTTCCTCTTTTATTTCTGACTTTATTTATTTGAGCTTCTTTTTTTCTTGGTAAGTCCAGCCTAAGGTATGTTAATTTTACTTATCTTTTCAAAGAATCAGTTCTGTTTCTTAATCTTTTCTGTTATCATTTAATTCTTTATTTCATTTATTTCCACTCTGATATTTATTATTTTTTTCTGTTAACTTTGGAGTATGTTTGTTCTTTTTTTCTAGTTCCTGTAGAAGTTAGCTTGTTTATTTGTTTGTTTATTTATTTATTTATCTATTTATTTAGGTAGGCCAATGACTCTATGAACTTCCATTTTAGAATTCCTTTTGCTGCTTCCTATAGATTTTTGTATGCTCTGTTTTAATTTTCATTTTTCTCATGATATTTTCTGATATCTTTATTAATACATTGCTTGTTTACTAGTAGGTTATTTAATCTTAACATATTTGTACTATTTCTAAATTTCTTTTTGTAATTTATTTCTAATTTTATACCAGTGTGGTTTAAAATTGTGCTAGATACCAATTTAGTCTTCTTAAATTTATTGATACTTGTTTTGTGGCCTAACTTGTGATCTGTTTTAGAAAATGTTTTATGTGCACTTGAGAAGATTGTGTATTCTTCTGCTTTTGGATGAAATGTTTAGTATATACATTTAAATAAATCTGATCAATGTATCATTTAAGACTAATGTTTCCTTATCGATTTTCTGTCTGGATGACCTATTGATTGATGTAAGCAATGTATTAAAGACCTCTGCTATTAGCATAATGCTATCAATTTCTCCCTTTGGTCTATTACTATATGCTTGATATATTTAGGTATGGTTATGTTGGTTATGTAGATATGTATATACAAATGTTCTATCTTCTTATTGGATTGACTTCTCATTATGTAATACCTTTCTTTGTCATTTATTACTATCCTTGTTTTAAAGTCAATACTGTCTGATATATTTACATCAGATTTTTTTTGTTTCCATTTACATGAAATATTATTTCATTCCTTTACTTTCAGTATTTATATTCTTACTTCAGAAGTAAGTCTCTTATAGGCAGCATATAGATGAGTCTTTTTCTTTTAATGTATTTAGCCACTTTATATCTTTGGGTTGGAGAATTTAGTTCATTTACATTTAAAGTAACTACTTAAAGGTATGTACTTACTGCCATTTTGGTAACTGTTGTCTGGCTTTTTTTAGTTTCTTTCTGTTCCTTTCTTCTTCTTTTGTTGTCTTATAGTTTGATGAATTTCTTAATTTTTAAAATTTTTTTTTAATTTTTTTTTTTTTGGTATTTTTCTGAAGCTGGAAACGGGGAGAGACAGTCAGACAGACTCCCGCATGCGCCCTGACCGGAATCCACCCGGCACGCCCACCAGGGGGCGACACTCTACCCACCAGGGGGCGATGCTCTGCCCCTATGGGGCATCGCTCTGTTGCGACCAGAGCCACTTTAGCGCCTGGGGCAGAGGCCAAGGAGCCATCCCCAGTGCCTGGGCCATCTTTGCTCCAATGGAGCCTCGCTGCAGGAGGGGAAGAGAGAGACAGAGAGGAAGGAGACGGGGAGGGGTGGAGACGCAGATGGGTGCTTCTCCTGTGTGCCCAGGCTGGGAATCGAATCCGGGACTTCTGCACGCCAGGCCGATGCTCTACCACTGAGCCAACCGGCCAGGGCCCTGAATTTCTTTAATATTATGTTTAGATACCTTTCTCATTATGTTTTCTGTATTTACTATAGGTTTTTGAGGTTTACATAATAACAGCCCATATATGTAACAAATTATTTTAAATTAATAACTAATTTGAACACATTCTAAAACTACATTTTTATTACTCCATTACAAGTTTTTGTTTGTTTGTTTGTTTTTTATTTTTCTGAAGTTGGAAACGAGGAGGCAGTCAGACAGACTCCCGCATGCCTACCAGGGGGCGATGCTCTGCCCATCTGGGGCGTTGCTCTGTTGTAACCAGAGCCATTCTAGCGCCTGAGGCAGAGGCCATAGAGCCATCCTTAACACCTGGGCCAACTTTGCTCCAATGGAGCCTTGGCTGCGGGAGGGGAGGAGAGAGATAGAGAGAAAGGAGAGGGGAAGGGGTGGAGAAGCAGATGGGCGCTTCTCCTGTGTGCCCTGACCAGGAATCAAACCCAGGACTCCTGCACACCAGGCTGATGCTCTACCACTGAGCCAACTGGCCAGGGCCTCTATTACAAGTTTTAAGTTTTAATGTCACATTTTACATTGTTTTATTTTTGTATTATATAACTAATATTGTAGTTGTAATTTTACTAATATTGTCTTTTATTTTTTATTCTAGCCTAATAACTGATTACTTTATTACCTTTATTATATATTACCTTTACCAGTAATATTTTTACTTTCATTTATTTCTTTATTACTAATTAGTTTTTTTCTTTTTAGTTTACAAAAGTCCCTGTAATATTTTTTTTAAGGGTGGTTTAGTGATGATAAATTCCTTTAGCTTTTGATCATATGGAAAATTCTATCTCTCCTTCAATTTTTAATGAACTTTGCTGTGTACTCTTGGTTAGAAGTATTTTTCCTTTAGCACTTTAAATATATCATGCCACTTCCTCATGATAGGCAAAATTTCTGCTAAATCTGCTAATAATCTTTCTCTGGTTGCTTTTATGATTTTTCTCTTTATTTTTAACTTTTGACATTTTAATTATAATACATCTTTGTGGTTTTCTTCTTGTTGTTCATTTTATTTGGAATGCTCTGTGCTTCCTGAATCAGGATATCTATTTTCTTTCTGAGGTTAAGGATGTATCCCTACTATCATTTTTCAGATAAGTTTTCTGCTCTCTTATCGCTCTCTCTTCTCTTTTTAGGACCCCTATTATGTGACGGTTATTCTGCTTGATATTACTCATGGATCACATAAGATATATTCACTTATTTTAAATCTTCTTTTTTGTTGCTCTGGTTGAGTTCCACTGCTTTGTTTTCTAGATTGCTGATCTATTCTTCTGCTTCACCTAATCTGCTATTTTATCCCCTTAGTGTATTTTTCAGTTAAGTTATTGTATTCTTCAGATCTGTGACTTATGTTTGGTACTTTCTTATATTTTTTTATCTCTTTGTTGAAGTACTTAACATGTTCATTTATTCTTCTGAGTTCAGTGAGCATTTTTATGACCATTACCTTGACCTCTTTATCAAGTATATTGCATATCTCCATTTATTTTCATCAATTCCCCTTGTTTTTTTAATTTGGAACATATTCTGTTGGATCCTCATTTTGCTTGTCTTCCTGTGTTTGTTTCTATGTATTAGGTGAAATAATTTTCTTTCTCAGTTTTGAAAGAGTGGCCTTTGGTGTGAGATAGCACTTATCATAGCTCTTGGTTGTCTGTAAAACCTTTGTGATTATTGAAGCAATTTTATTTATTGTTTTTATTTTTATATATATTTTAAGTGAGAGGAGGGGAGCTAGAGAGACTTCCACATTGCCCCTACTGGGATCTACCTGGCAACCCTCATCTGGGGCCAATGCTCAAGTCAACTGAGCTATACTCAGTGCCTATGGCTGATACTTGAACCAGCTGAGCTATCCTCAGCACCTGGAGCCAATGATTAAACCAATCAAGCCACTGGCTCTGAGAGGGGAAGATAGAGAGAAGGAGGAGAGGAAGGGGAAGAGAAGCAGATGGTCATTTCTTATGTGTGCTCTGACCAAGGATCAAATCTAAAATGTTGGCATGCTGGGCTGATGCACTATCCACTGAACCAACTGACCAGGGAGAACTTTATATATTCTTAATATATCCCAGTTGTTGAGAATTTGCCAAGATCTTTTAATGTTTCAAAGAGAGGGATCTTAATCAGCACTTAGTTTCAGGAAGCCAGATCCTCAGACAGCAGCTTTTAAAGTATTTAAATATATACAGTGCTGTGGGGCCACAGTCATAAACCCTTGCAGCTGCCAGATGAGGACATCTGGAGGTATTCCCTGAGAAAAAATTGCAAAAATCAGGGCTTCAGTGGAGTATATAAGTTTCCTTTTGGGAGGTATAAGCAAGCTGTAGTGAGGATGAGAGAGAGGGCAAAGATGGTGTCGCCATGTCTTTCTTCCCTGAAAGCACCTTCATAGCTTTTAGATATATGGCAAATATGAAGCTGTCCCTCAGGCTAAAGCTCTAAGACAAGTACATAGTCATTTTTCACAGGAAAACTACAGGTGTGTTTACGTCTGCTGTCTGTGCAATACCCTTGGGATAGTAGCCTACAAAGAACTGTCTTTGTGAATGGTAAAGTTCTGTGCAGTCCAAGAATGTAAGTTGCCTTGGCCACTGTGGTTAGCTGATCAAGGGGCATCCCTCACATAAATTTGGAGTGCCAGCTGGTTTTTATGAAGCAGCAGGAGAGTCCTGGGGGCAGGGCATACCCACTGGCTTTAGCTAGGCAGTGGGAACACACAGAAGCAAGACATGCTCATTGAGTTTAATAAAGCAGCAGGGGAATGCTTTGACTATGTGAAGTTTCTGGCCTTAGTGAGGCAGGATGAATGCGAGTTCTTCATGTACCTGCAGTTTTAGCAAAGTCACAGGAGACTGCTGTGACTGCTAGAGCCTGCCCACCAGCTTTAGATAGGTGGCAGGAAAGTGCTGTGGCTGTACATTTACACTGGCTGTACAAGGCAGCAGAAGAGTGCTGCATCCATGCACATCTGCCTACATCTGTTGGGTAGAGGCAGAGACAAAAATGGCACCTAGAAGAGACTTCTTCCCCAGAGAGAGTCTTGGATGGCTCCTGCCACTCTGGCAAATACTGTAAGGTTAGCAGATGAATCTCCTTCACATATAGTCCATGTGCTTCTCAAGTGGTGCTTTTGTGCTGGATCCTGTGGTGAGTCAGTCTGCACGCCCTTTGAAAAGCAGTATCTCAGATCCCTACAGCTCTTTGGGTTCCTTGGTTATTTCCATTGGTGTTTAAAGCAAGACATGTTGGGAGTTTCTCTCTTTGGGGAAGGTCTCATGGGTTGGGATACCTTATGTGGGGCATGAACTTCTAGCTCTTTAGAGAGAAGCTCTGTGGGAGGTCAGTACAGGATCTTCCTATGCTGTCATCTTGGACTGCCCGGTGATTTAATCTTAAGGCTCAAATTGAAAGGGTTGATCTGTTTCCAAGCTCACTCACAAGATATTGGAAGGTCTTGTTCTCTCCACATATGGGTTTCACCACTGGCAATTTGAGAGAGAGCGAGAGAGAAAGAGAAACTCAACATGAAAGTTACACTTATAACCTAATCTTGGCAGTGACAGTTTATCATGTCCACATGTTTTATTTATTTGAAGAGAATCACTAAGTTCAGTATATACTCAAGGGGATTATAAAAAGGACTCCAAAAAGCAGGTATTATTAGAGACCACCTAAGTGAGGGTCTGCTGTTGTTTGTCTTCTGGTCCCTGGTGGAACTCATGTCCCTCTCACAGGCAAAATACGCTTACTCTCCTCCCAAGGCCTTGTCTTATTCTATTATCACATTAGCTTATAACCCAGCACCCTGTCTCTAAAGCAGGACCAGATGTAAATGAGATTCTTTCTGGTAATTCCTTAAATATGCTCCCAAGTGCAGTACAGTTCCTCCTGATTTGCAGATGTGTGAAACAAAACTGACAAGTTATTTCCCCCCTACACCCCTAACATATAATTGTGGGGCAGGCATAACATACCTGCTATAGATATTCTTGTTCAAAACGGATGAAATGGAAGCCCCAAAGGAGTTTCTCGTCCATTAACAATTCTGGAATCCAGCAGACAAATATTGAGAGGTCCCCCATCAGGTCTCAATCCTTGGGATTAATTATCCATGGCTTCTAGCTTTACATTCTCGGTTTGTTTCCATCTCCATATTTTACCTTTTATAAAATGCAGCATGTGTGTGTGGCTGAGCATCTCTCAGCCTGCTTTCTGTTGGTAAAATTCTGGAGATCCAACAGTCTCTCCTAATTCTAAACTATTTATATCTTCCTCAGGCCAAGCTGTGATGCTGCATACGCAACTGTTAAGAACTTTGTAGTCTTCTGGGTCTTCTGTATATTCTCATGGGGCTCATTTCATTTGATAAAGGCTACCCTTCAAGTCTCTTTACAATAACTCCTTTTTGGCCTTGGGCCCCTCCTGGACAGTTGAGGAAAAAGACCTGTAAGCTTCACAGAAACCCTATTGCTCAACTAGGAGAGCTGCATGGATGATTCTTAATCTATTTTCATTTTATTTATACAAAGTTCAAAAGAGTCAAAGCTGAGATATGTTATTTACAGACTCTCACAAAAGTATTCTAACCATACAGAAAACAAAGGAGCAGTTAACAAAATAGTAGCAAAGTTGCTACTCCTGGGAAGAGGAAGAGAAAGATGATAGAAGCAGAGGAAGGGCCTCATAGTTGTTTTTAATTTGTCATATATTATGCTGGATGGTGGATACTCTTGTATGTATTTCTTTTATAGCTGTAAATAAATATATACATACATGCATACATATACCTGACATACTCTTTTGTCTACATGACTTACATAGAAGAGCATAAAAGAAGAAAAAGATAGTCACTGAAATGCAGTGGAGGCAATGTTTCTCAAACTGTAAGAAGGCGTAGATGTATTAATTGAAGGTAGAAGGAATGTCAAGAGGTAAAGTAATGCCATTAAAAGCTTGAATTATATATAGGTATTCGGTGATTAAACTGAGTTAAGTTAAGATGCTTTGTCTTTTGGTATGTTTTATTAACTACTTAATAATGTTTTTCTAAAAAGCAAAACATTCCAGGAGAACATTAAACATAATACTGCCATTTATTACAGCCAATGTGGCAGTTTTCTCATCCTGCTCATTTTTCTGTTCTATTTCTGCTTTGTGAAGCTAAAAGAAAAAGACAAGGAAGGAAGTTGGGGCAAGAATCAAACTTGTCTTACTGCAGAATTTTGATAAAATAGCTTTCTCAAAGGCTATTATTCTGAATCATTGGTGAAGTTCTAAAGACAGAAAAGGAAAGAGGGAGAGAAATTGGCTGTTTTCTACCTTCAGATGAAGAACCTGGTTAGATGGTGGTATTGAAAGGAGGCAAGTGATATGTAGTCAGAGTTTTTTTAGAAAAACAGAGTTCTGGTTTGTAACTTCTGATTAAAATTCCTCCTTCTTTCAGCAGGTCCTTATTAGGCCAGGGTTAAAGATATACCTTCATGCTGCGACACAAGCTTTTCTCTCCAGCCCGATGTCTTGATCTCACTCCCAGCACAGTCAGGCTCTGCTAACCACCAGCTCATTGCTTTTCAGGGATAGACTAAGCTCTCTTTCTCTGTTGATGTATATGGACATGTTTTTCTCTCTGTTGCAAAGACCTGTTTGGCTAACTTCTGGTCACCCTTCCAGTGTGAGAGAGATTAAATAGAGAAAATATTCTTTTCATCCCCTAAGATTGGGATTAGTTAGGTGTTGTCTCTTGGGATTGTATTGACCTTGTCTTCCAATGTGTTTTATGACCTTGACTTTAAATTTGTTGGAGGGCAGAGAGAATGTCTATAGTTTTTTCTTTACAGTGCCTTGTACCTGGTAAGTGCCTAATCAGTGTTTGTTGGCTAAACATATGAATGCATTTGGTGGGTGACTGATAGAGTTTGAAGAGAACTCTAATGACAAAGGTACAGAAAAATGGGCAGTTTAGGGGTGTGATTAAACATGTTGGCTCTGCAACCTGATTTTCCAGGATGGATTATTATCTCTACAGTTTACTACTGTGGATTATTGGGCAAGTTATCTAAACTTTCTTGCCTCTGGTCTCTCATCTGTTAGAGGGGATAGTAATAATACTAGCTTCAGTGGGCCATTAGAGTGATTAACTGAAGTAACATGTGTTAAGTACTGCCAGCAGTCCTGTGACCTAGCAAGCGACTCACTGCACCTCATATTGCTCCAGATGGCAGAGCACTACATTCAGTTAACACTCAGGAGGGCCAGTGAAGGGAGGATCCAGAAAAGGGAAGAGCCAGGCACTCCTTAACTTCATATACTCAACACTTTTATTTCCCTCATCATGATGCTGAACACACCATATTAAAGTTTTGTGTTCTAGCATGCATCTTCATTTTATTCTGAAGATCAGGTAGAGAAGGTCCATATTCTTGGTGGGCGCTGTTGTATCACAAATTCTGACACATAGGTATTTCTTAACAAATATTTGCAAATGATTGGCAAGCACAACTTGGTGAAGTCATTTGATATTTTTAAGGCCTGGGTTCTAACAACCTAGGGAATGAGTAACTGAGAATCTTAAAGATTACAAGTTAAGCTGAAAATTCAGGTATTACAATCACCATGTCTCTTAACAACAGTAGATAATGCCTTGAAATTCTCTCACCTTAAAATCAAGTTTAAATGTACCCTTTACCTATGTGTGTGACTAGGGGTGACATATGGTAGGGATAGGACCACCAGAGGTAAAGTTAATGAAGAATAGACACAAGGAGCTGAACCTAGGGGCAGGTCCCACTTACATGGGAATGACAGTGGTGTTGACAGGAGGGAAGCCAAAGTGTATCAGTGGGCGGGCCTAGAAGCGCCTGGTGTTGTGCAGCACACAGATTCCCCACAGCCTTACACTTCATTACAGATTCAAGAGAACTAAATATGAGAAAAGATATGAAGGGTCTGAGGAGATAAGGCAGTGAATTAGCAGCTCATTGTTTGGAGAGCATCATATATAATAGCTCAGGACACAAATGTCTTTGATAAGTGATATCTGCAGGGAATTATATGATAAAATAAAAGTTTTCCAATTATTTTTCCTCAGATAATGTCACTTTTCCTCATAAATACCTGTTTTGTTTTTTCATTTTTTATGTGTAAGTTTGCTGCAGATTTGGTTAAAGGTAAGCAAACCCAACTTGACTCTCAGGGTACATATTTCAAAATGGTGTACTGGTTCTTAGACAGGTAACTTCCACCAGCCAGCCCTCAAGGTGAATAAGGTACACCGTGTTGACTCTATGGAACAAACACTAACTCTTCAGGACTTTACATTTCATCTCCAGTACACTAATTGGCAATTTGGGAGCCTGAAGCAATAACATGTCTCCTAGAAGAATTGTTACCTCACATCTAGGGAGTAGTTTACTTTACTCGTAGGCTCATAGAATAGCAGAGTTTAAAGGAATTTTGAGTAGTCATCTGTATAGGCCTGGGCCAGAGAGGCACAGGAACACAAACATAGTACATGCAGCTCCAGTCCCAAAGGCAGGCCCGTGGCCTTGGGATCATCTTAGATTCACTCCCTTCCTCTGTCTGACCAGAAAAGTAATTCCAGGTCAATTCTGGAATGGGAGCCACCAAATCATAAGGCATTTTCTTGTTAGATGAGTTGGCTTTATAATTTTTTTTAATGTCAAAAGACAAGTGATGTGATCCAGACTTTGTTCATTTTTTGTGGAGAGCTTTCTGAAATGCACAATTATATTTAATTTAAAATCTCTTTCCAGTGTGGTTACATATTTTAAATATGTAACAAGCTCTAGCCTGAGGTAGTCCTCTTAAATTACTAATGATACGTATTATTTCACTCAGCTCTCACTGAAGTATGTTCATTAAGGATTGATTTCTGAAGCCAGGTGGGCAGACGTCTGGCTACTAGTTCATGGCTCGGGGACGGTTTTATAGCTCTGTACCATGGGATAGTAATGACTTACATCAGATGTTGGTTGTGAGAATTAAGATACTGCTCGTAAAGCTTTCACTGTAATACCACATATTATAAATTCTAGGTAAATCTTGACTATTTTCATCATCATTATTACTGTTTCACAGAGAGTTAGGTTTGAAGTTTATATCATGATATAAAGCTTTCTTTAAAAAATTGGTAATGTAAAGAAATTTTAAGGAAAGAGTTCTTCATTTTCATAAATCTAAAAGGCTGCATAAAATATATTATGATTTTATTATAAATTGTTCTAATGTCAGAAAAGTATAAATTAAAAGTATACTTGTTAATATTACTGTATATATTTAAATAGTAGGAAAAATGTATTTCTTTGGAAGTATCTAGTAATTTTGACTTCCTATTGATTTACATTAATTTTTAACTTAGTTCAAATGAGAGATTTTCTCCCACAGTTTGCTATTCTTTCTTTTATGCTAAAAATTCTAAATTATAGACATTTAAAACAGGGGTAAGAATATTGATTTAGTTATTATCTGGTAAAATTTAAATCTTCAATTCTGTGAGTTTATA
The DNA here is from genome assembly GCF_036850995.1 of Saccopteryx leptura. NCBI lineage: Eukaryota > Metazoa > Chordata > Mammalia > Chiroptera > Emballonuridae > Saccopteryx > Saccopteryx leptura. The sequence continues at coordinate 89,957,083 of NC_089506.1, read as the reverse complement.
GCTGTGTTCCCTGAGTATATATTTGATTTTTCTGGACCCTATTTCCTTCTTTGTAAACTAGAGGTAACAATACCTCATGGAATTAAAAAGAAAATAATTGGGTTCTATTGGTTAGAAAAAAAAGCTACTAGGAGCTACTTTAATGTAAAGCAAGTTAATCTTTCAAAGTCCAGATTGCTCCTGGTGCTGAAGGTGAAGAAGACCCCAGGAGGTTAATTTCTGTCCAGGTTGATGGGCTGGCTTTGGCAAAGTCTGGACATATCCTGGGTCTGCTACACAAGAGCTAATCAAAATATGCTCTTATGAACATTTTCTCTGTGAGATGGTCCAGGGACAGGGGTTGTATGAGCAAATGAATTTGAGAATGCTGAGAGTTACGACTCTCCCACCCTCTCGTAAATTTGCGGTGCTCATTAACTTATTAGAAACCAAGAATTCCTTCAGTAAAGAAGCTTATATAACTTGTTTAACAGTGTGTATCATACATATGTGCCCATGGAACCCACTGACATCCCTCAAAATAAAGTACATGCTAGAGAGAGCTGAAGGCCTGAGGTTGGAGATTGTTAAATTATTTGTTTGTTTTTACAGAGACAGAGAGTCAGGGAGAGGGATAGATAGCGACAGACAGACAGGAACAGAGAGATGAGAAGCATCAATCATTAGTTTTTTGTTGTGTGTTGCAATACCTTAGCTGTTCATTGATTGCTTTCTCATATGTGCCTTGACCACAGACCTTCAGCAGACCAAGTAACCCTTGCTCGAGCTAGCGACCTTGGGCTCAAGCCAGTGAGATTTTGCTCCAACCAGATGAGCCTGCGCTCAAGTTGGAGACCTTGGGGTCTGAACCTGGGTCTTCTGCATCCCAGTCTGACGCTCTAACCACTGTGGCACCGCCTGGTCAGGCTTGTTAAATTATTTTGATACCAGTTCATGTCTTTGTCTCCAGCAGAGCACAGACACCAATAAAAATACAGACCCAAAGAGAATGTTCACCTATAGACCTGGTTTTTCGAAGGGTTAGTTTTTCCAGAGGAAGCCAATCACAAAGAAGAGAACGTGAGAAGAGAAGCAGATGACTTCTCTTTCAGACTTTGTGAGTTTTTGCTATCTCTGAGACAGCTAGATAAGGGTGTGTGGCCAGAAGGTGGGTATACAAATATAACTGTCAGGAGAGAGAGACTGTGATGCAAACATAGTTGATTTTTAGTAATAGTTAATTTAATAAACAATTTTGGAAATTGGAGCTTAGAAGGGAACAATAGGAACTTTGGCAGAAGATAATTGTGCAGAGAGTTTGTTTTAGATTAAAAAGAGAATGCAGCAGCAGAAAGATGGCAACAGAGTACGCGGATGTTCCAACTGCCACCTCCCAGAACTAAATTAATTGCATTACAACTTAATTAAAGAACAATCATCTTGAAAAATCAACTTTGGACTAAACTAAGAGGAGTCTATAACCAAGGATCACAGAAGAAGCCACACCGAGATGGGTAGGAAAGGCAGAGACATGGAAAGGGCTGCCCCGCTCCTAGGAGCCAGTTGTGGCTGAGGATCCAGAGGGGTGGGTTTCCCTGAGAAGTCTGGGTGCTCAGCCCCAGCCCCAGAGCCCCAACCTAGAGCCACAGAGCCTAGAAGAGGCACCTAGACAGCATTTAGCTGTGAAAAGAGCCAGGATTCTGTCTGCAAGAAAGAGACACAACTCTCAGACGCAGATTTCATTTTAAAGGGCCGTCTCAGAAAACTTCGTTCTCAGCCACTTACCTGGGGCTCTGGCAGGGGAGAGCTAAGAGGACTGGAGAATGTGATGAGAGTGCAAAGTTAGAGGCACAGGGAGAGACACTGTTGTGGACAGCCACCAGAACCCCTGTGCTGAGTCATTCTCCAGTACTGCAGTCGCCATCTTTCTTGGGTGGAACAATTCCCTCTGAGTGGCATCAGACTGGAGAAAAGCAACTGTTCCACCCTTGGGAGTCTCTCCTATCCCATTGATGGCAACAGTCATTCTGAGAGACCAGGAAGCAAGAGGCATATCAGTGACTCAGCATTCTTGTGTTGAGACTGGAGCTCCCCCACCACACTCTCCCGAATCTATGACTGGTGCTTAGACCTCACAAGAGACTCAGTTGAAAATGTGGGTGAGTAGACCACACCTCTGTGTCTCAGAGGACACACGCCCAGACTCCTTGGGCCTCACCCTACTGAGTTCAGTGAAAAAGGTCTGGACAGATTGACACCTAGAGACAAGGGGCATAGTTACACCCACCACACTTCCTAATCACTGAATTGCCGCAGGCTCTAGACTCCAGCAGAAGTTTATTCAGTGGCTAAGCCCAAGAGCATCCAGCAGACAGGCTACAAAAGGTGAGACTGAGAGAAACTCGACTGTTTGAGTGGACTTTCTCCCAGGACCAGAGTGGGTAAAAGCCAGCCTAGAAATGTAGCTTGGTATTCCCATGTATACCTGGGCCCAGCAGAAGCAGCCACAAACTATGAATTGCTTGTAGTTCCAAGAAGGTTCTTGAGGGCCAGTCACTGGCAGTGTCTCCCACTGGTCTGTGCTGGGTTCCTGCTTGGGAGGCTGTAAAGCCAGTGGGCACGGCCAGGGCCACCATCACAGCAGCCTCCTGGCCCATGCAGGTTCGCATTGGATTCGGACAGTCGGTAAAGAAACAATGGAGCCACAAACTGGTGGGCCATAGTCTGTAATCCTAGCTTGCACCTGGCGAGCAAGTAAAAACACACACTGGGCTCCAAAACCCACTCACATTCAGTGCTCACAAAGCTACTGACTTATCCGAGTTTCCTAGAATCAAAGGTTTCTAGCTCACCAGACTTATTCACCTCTGTTCCCCATCTCCTTCCTTCTCCAGCGTCAAACTGCACAAACTGGCCTCTCACTCAACACTCCGCCATCTTGGCTGCTTCTCCTGGCCTACTCCACGTGGCCTCCTTCTGCTCTCTGCTCTGCTTTCTCTGCTCTCTCATGCTAATCATCCCAGGAACCAAGAGAGCAAGCTCTCGTTCTGCCCCCATTTTATAGTGTAGAAATCGAAACCTTTAATCCAATATACAAAACAGGGAAGTCTCTAATACAAAGACACTTCTCTGAGGCATGATTGGATTGTGCTGCCCCACATCAAAAAGGGTGGGAAAGGTTTAATCCCAAAACCAAGCCCCAGGCTACAACGATCCTGCCTGCCCCCAACACACATTAATATCACCTGGGCAACGGCCTCCACGTGGGCACCGTTATCTTTTACAAAGTGAGCATAATACATTTTATCTGTCCAACACTTAGCCACTTTTGGGAGGGGCACAGTCAGCCCTAGGAGAGGACTCTCTCAGTTTTCCTCCCTGAGACTGGGGTCTCAACAGCTGAAAGAACTTATGCAGAGGAGAGTTGTAAAGCCAGTAGCCACAGCCACCATCACAACCACTGGCCCATGCAGGTTCGCATTTGATTTGGACAGATGGTAATGAAACAACAGAGCTAAGAACTGGTGGGCCATTACCTTCAATCCTAGCTTGCACCTGGTGGCTGAGAAATACATACAGTAGGAAAACACTTCCCTTTCCATTCAGGCTCCCAAAGCCACTGTCTTATCCGAGTTTCCTAGAATCAAAGGTTCTACTTCACCAGCCTTATTCACCTCTGTTCCTATTTCCTTCTGTTCCAGATCTCCTCCTCTCTGCACAAACTCTGCACAAACTGGCCTCTCCTTCAGCATTCCACCATCTTGGCTGCTTCTCCTCTCTTCCACATGGCCTTTCTCTGCTCTCCTCCAGCATGGGCTCCTCTGCCCCATTTTATAGTGTAGAAGTCAAAACCTTAAATCCAATATACAAACAAGTAAGTCTCTGACACAAAGTTACCCATCTGAGGCATAATGGGATTCCTCAAGAGAGCGCACCACCCCCCACCATGCAACAGTCAAGGGTGTGGGGAAAAGCTCAGTGTTGAGAAAATCTTAGGATTAAAAGGGTAGGAAAGGCTTAGTCTTAAAACTAAGCCTTAGGCTATAAGGACCTTGCCAGTTTATAGCCTGTTCCCCATACCCAATGCAAATTATAAGCAAGCAAACATATACATCATATTTGCAAACTTATTTGACCCACAGGACTGTTGGCTACACTCAGTCTAAACCTGCTGCCTACCTTGTTGGGGAGAAATAAAATTTGAGTGTCCAGCAGTCATTGAGGGATCAAGCTCTGGAGTAGGGGCCATATTACCTGTATTGACCTCCTGACCAAGAGACTTCTGAGGTAGGGGGTCCCACAAACATTGTATTCACAACCTCAGCTGCTGTAACCCACCAAGCTTGCAACCTGTAGAGGGGTTTGTTGGGTGAGGCCAGTCTGAGCCCACACTACAGTCTTACTACAGAAGACTCTGTGGGAAGACCAAGCAGCTCAAGAAGAGGAGGAGCAGCTGAAAAGTGGAGAAAAATCTTACAGAGTTTGGGGCTTTTACAACCTGTTGTCATCATTAAGCAGAAGAAGTTGATCCTTATACAAATGTTGGCTCTTCCCAGAGTACCCAGTCACAAAAAACACAGACACAAAAAGCGAAAAGTGCAGTATCTGCAGACTTGTAGCCTACAGCGGGTTATAAACAACAGCTAATGCCAACCCAAGAAGAACTAGAGCCAATACTACTAGTAGTGGGTGGCAGATAGCACCAACCCTAGACTCAACTACCTACATAATCAGCCCACCCAAAGGTGGAGTCTCACAAGCACCAGACACTGTGGAGAATAAATATACCCAACAGGACAGACAGGGCACAGTGTGTAATACACATAATCAAGGTTGACCCTTAGAGCCAGCCAGCCTGAAGGGATTACTATACCCATAGAAGGACAAAATGCATCTAATACATACAACAAGAGGGAAAATAGTACCCTCAAGAAACATTCCTAGAACAAGGAAAACAAGTGGCCTGGAGGACAGTACCACTGAGCCCATCTTCTTATAAAGACCACACAAAAATTTCAAAGACAGCACTACCTAATGCACAGACAAAATGGGCAGACAGAAATGTGACCCAAATGAATCAACAAGAGATATCCTCAGAAAAAGAATCGAATGAGATGGAAGTAACCAAAATACCAGATGCAGAGTTTAAAACTATGATTTTTAGGATGCTCAAGGACCTTAGAGCAACATGGAATTGACATAATGAGCACCTAACCAAAGAGATAGCAAGCATCAAAAAGGACATTGAAGTCATAAAAAAAAAAACAGTCAGAAATGACAAATAGAATATCAGAAATGAAGACTGAAATAGAAGGAGTTAATAGCAGGCTGGATGAAGCAGAGGATGAATCAGTGATTTAGAGGACAAGATAAATGAAAGCTCAGAAGCAGAGCAGCAAAAAGAAAAGAGGCTGAAAAAGGAGAAAACTCTGAGAGAGCTCTGTAACAACATGAAGAGAAACAACATCATCATCATAGTGGCTCCTGAAAAAAAAGAAAAATAGAAATAGAGAACCTGTTTGAAGAAATTAGAGCTGAAAATTTTCCTAAATTGATGAAGGAAAAACTCACACAAGTTCAAGAAGCAGATAGTTCCATTAAAGAGGAAACCAAGGAGGCCTACAGCAAGACACATCATAATTAAAGTGTCAAAGTTAAGAGACAAAGAAAGAATACTAAAAGCTGCAAGAGAAAAGCAGTTAATTACCTACAGAGGAGCCCCTATAAGGATGACATCCCACTTCTCAACAGAAACAATTGAGGCCAGAGGGATTGACAAGAAATATTTAAGGTGATGCAAAACAAGAACCTATAATCAAGAATTTATCCACCAACGTTATCATTTAAAATTGAAGGAGAAATAAAAAGCTTCCCACACAAAATAAAACTCAAGCAATTCATTACCACCAAACCAGTACTGCAGAAAATGTTAAGGGGCCTGCTATAAAAAGAGCAAAGGGGGAAAAATCTAGAAAAAGAAGATTGTAGATTTAAAGAATAAAATGGCAATAAATAAGTACATATGTATAATAAACTTAAAAGTAAGTGAATTAAATGCTCCAATCAAAAGACATAGGGTAGCTGAATGAATAATAAAAAAAAAAAAACAGGAGCCATACATATGCTGTCTACAATAGACCCACCTCAGAATAAAAGATACACATGAATTGAAAAAATTGAAAAGGAATTTCACGCAAATGGAAATAAAACAAAATCTGGGGTAGCAATACTTATATCTGAAAAAATAAACTTTAAAACAAATGCTTTAGTAAGGGATAAAGAAGGCCACTAAATAATGATAAAATGAGAAATCCAACAGGAGGATATAACCATTGAAAATATCTATGTGCCTAATATAGGAGCACCTAAATATATAAAGCAGACTTTGATGCACATAAATGGCAAGATCAACAGCAATACTATAATAGTAGGGGATTTTAATACCCCACTAACATCAATGGATAGCTCCTCCAGACAGAAAATTAACAAAAAAACAGTCACCTTAAATGACACACTAGATCCGTGATGGTGAACCTATGACACGCGTGTCAGCACTGACACACATAGCCATTTTTGATGACACGCGGCTGCATACTAGAGAAGTATCAGGCCGTATGCCAAGAAGGACCTTTTATCCTCAGCTCCTGCATGGCCTGGTGCAGTTGCCAAGGATAAAACATTTGCTCTAGTGTAGACACTCTGTGCCAGAGGTCTGTAGACCAAAACAACAGAACTGCGGCACAGAACATCTAGTTCTGGGACTTCCGGTTAGGCCGTTAGGGGATCTTTGACCTCACTTCCAGCCAGTGGAGCAGGAAGCAGCGGAATGCCATGGGGAATGCATTTTTGGGGGCCCTGCGATTGCCATTACCAGCAACCACATAGCCACAGCAACCATCATCCAATCTACTGTTCTGGGGTGTCGTGGATTTCTAATTGATCATCATTACTGAGATAAGTGAGGGGGAGGCTGGGAGAGGCGAGGGCCTGTGCTTTGGGTGCCATTTCCCGCCATTAGAAATAGTGGCAGCCATATTAATTTACATAAGATGCAACTTGCAGAATTTCAAGACAACATCTGGGCTTAGGTGTTTGTTAACTTGAGGTCAAAGCTTGAGAATCTGGAAAGGTGTCGCTTGGAGAATCAAGAGGAGTGCCACTAAGAAACAGGAAATGTGGAGTGCCTGGAACTGATTACCAGACACTTTTAGCACCCTGAAAAATATAACAATGGCTTTACTTACAATTTTTCCCTCTACATACTTTTGTGAGACCTAATTCTCAGCGTTAAATAATATCAAAACCAACAAAAGAAACAGATTGACATATGGAGTTAGTAGCGCTTGCTTGGGGTTGAAGTGTACAAAATACCAACCTTCAGTTGAAGATTTAGCCAATAAAATTCAGCAACAAAAAAGTCACTAATAGGCAGATTAGTTAAAGAACTCCCCCTCCCCATCACTTATCTTAGTTTATGGCACTCCATACAAGTTAAATAATATCAAGACCAACAAAAGAAACTGACTGACAGATGAACAAAGAAGTCACTAAGCAGGTAAGTTAAATAATTAGTTTTTGGTTTATTAAATAGTTATATATTACAATTATACATTTTTGTTATTTAAACTATAAATATCACGAAATTATGGTTTTTTTTCTTGAAGTGACATACCACCCAAGTTATGCTCGGTTTTTTGGCGAATTTGGCACAACAAGCTCAAAAGATTGCCCATCACTGCACTAGATCAACTGGATTTAATAGATATCTTCAAAACATTTCACCCCAAAGCAGCAGAATATACATTCTTTTCAAGTGCTAATGGTACATTCTGTAGATAGACCACATGTTAGGACATAAAACAAGTCTCAATAAATTTAAGAATATTGAAATCATATCAAGCATCTTCTCTGATTACAATAGCATGAAACTAGAAATCAACTACAAAAGAAAAACTGAAAAACATTCAAACACTTGTATGCTAAATAGCATGTTATTAAATAACAAATAGGTTAACAATGAGATCAAGAAAGAAATAAAAAATTTCCTTGAAACAAATGAAAATGAACATACAACAACTCAAAGTTTATGGGACACTGCAAAAGCAATCCTGAGAGGGAAGTTCATAGCATTACGGGCATACCTTAAGAAGCAAAAAAAAAAAAAAAAAAAAAAAAAAAAAAGCTGAAATAAACAACTTAACCCTGCATCTAAAAGAACTAGAATGCCTGACCTATGGTGGTGCAGTGGGATAGGGCGTCGACCTGAAACACTGAGGTTGCCGGTTTGAAACCTGGGGCTTGTCTGGTCAAGGCACATATGGGAGTTGATGCTTCCTGCTCCTCCCCCTCCTCTCTCTCACTCCTCTTTCTCTAAAAATCAATAATTAAAATATTTAAAAAGAACTAGAAAAAAACAGCAAGTAAAGCCCAGAGGTAGTAGAAGGAAGGAAATAATAAAGATCATAGTGAAAAGAAATGACATAAAGCCTAAAAAAAATGATACAAAAGATCAATGAAACCAAGAGCTGGTTTTTTGAAAGGGTAAACAAGATTGATAAATCTTTAACCAGACTCATAAAGAGAAAAAAAGAGAGGACTCAAATAAATAAAATTAGAAATGAAAGTGGAAAATTATCAACTGACATCACAGAAATACAAAGGATTGTGAGGAAATACTATGAAGATCTGTATGCCAAAAAATTGGACTACCTCGGCAAAATGGACAAATTCCTAGAAACATAATTTTCCAAAACTCAATCTGGAAGAGTTAGAAAACATAAACAGACTGATTACAACAAATTAAATTGAAACAATTATCAAAAAACTCAGCAACAAAAGTCCTGGACCGGATGGCTTCACAGGCAAATATTACCAAAGAACTAACTCCTATCCTTCTCAAGCTATTTCAAAAAATTCAAGAGGAGGGAAGACTTTCAAGCTCCTTTTATGATACAAGCATAATCCTCATTGCAAAACTAAATAAAGTCACTGAAAAGAATGAAAACTATATGCCAATGTCCCTGATGAACATAGATGCTAAAATTCTCAAGAAAATGTTAGCAAATTGGATCCAGCAATATATGAAAAAAACACTTACATCATGATCAAATGGGATTTATTCTGGGGAGGCAAGGTTGGTACAATATTCACAAACCAATCAATGTGATTCATCACATAAACAAAAGGAAGGATAAAAACCACATGATAATATCAATTGATGCAGAAAAAACATTTGATGAAATCCTGTACGCATTTATAATCAAAACTCTCAATAAAGTGGGAATACACAGAACATACCTCAACATGATAAAGGCCATCCATGACAAATGCATGGCCAACATCATACTCAATGGACAAAAATTAAAAGCAATCCCCTTAAGATCAGGCACAAGGCAGGGGTGCCCCCTTTCATCACTCTTATTCAACATAGTGTTATAGCAATCAGACAAGAAGAAGAAATAAAAGGCACACAAATTGGAAAAGAAGTTAAACTATCATTATTTGCTGATGACATGATACTGTACATAGAAAACTCTCAAGTCTCAGTCAAAAAACTACTAGCCCGATAAATGAATTCAGCAAGGTGGCAGGATATAAAATTAATATTCAGAAATCAGTGGCATTTTAATACACAAACAATAAACTGTTTGAAAGAGAAATTAAGGAAACAATCCTCTTCACTATTGCAACAAAAAAATAAATAAAGTACCTAGGAGTAAATTTAACCAAGAAGGTAAAAGACTTGTACTCAGAAAATTATAAAACATTGATAAAAGAAATCAAGGAAGATACAAACAAGTGGAAGCATACTTCATGTTCATGGATAGGAAAGACAAATATTAAAATGTCTATATTACCCAAAGCAATCTATAAATTCAATGCAATACCAATTAAAATACCAGTGTCATACTTCAAAGATATAGAACAAATATTCCAAAAATTAATATGGAACCAGAAAAGAACATGAATAGCCTCAGTAATCTTGAAAATGAAGAATAAAGTTGGAGGTATCACACTTGCTGATATCAAGTTATCCTACAAGGCCATTGTACTCAAAACAGCTTGTTACTGGCATAAGAACAGGCATATAAATCAATGGAACAGAACAGAACCCAGAAATAAACCCATGCCTTTATGGTCAGTTGATATTGACAAAGGAGGTAAGAGCATACAATGGAGTAAAGACAGTCTCTTTAATAAATGGTGTTGGGAAAATTGAACAGTTACATGAAAAAAATTAAACTAGACCACCAATTTACACTGTTCACAATAATAAAATCACAATGGATAAAAGACTTAAATGTAAGTCGTGAAACCATAAACATCTTGAAGAAAACAGTCAGTAAACTCTTCAATATCTCTTGTAGCAATGTTTTTGCCTATTTATCTCTACAGGGAAGTGAAATAAAAAACAGGATGAACAAATAGGACTATATCAAATTAAGAAGCTTTTGCACAGCAAAAGACACCATTAACAAAATTAAAAGACAACTCACAGAATGGGAGAACATATTCAGCAATACATTGATAAGGAGTTTACAACCAAAATTTATAAAGACCTTCTAAAACTCAACACCAGGAAGATAAACAATCTAATTAAAAAATTGGCCAAAGAACTGAATGGACACTTCTCCAAAAAGGACCTACAAATGACCAATAAGCATATGAAAAAATGTTCAACATCATTAATTATCAGAGACATGCGAATTAAAACCACAATGAGATACCAGCTCACACCTGTCAGAATGGCATTCATTAACAAAACAAGACTTAAAAATAAGTGCTGGCGAGGGTGTGGAGAAAAGGGGACCCTCCTACACTGCTGGTGAGAATGCAGTTGTGCAGCCACTGTGGAGAACTGAATGAGGTTTCCTCAAGAAATTAAAAATGGAACTGCCTTTTGACCCAGCTATCCCATTTTTAGGTGTATACCATAAGAATACCAAATCACTGATTGAAGAGCAGATATGCACCCCCATGTTTATGGCAGCATTGTTTACAATAATGAAGATCTGGAAAGAGTCCAAGTGTCCATCCGTGGACGAGTGGATTAAAAAGCAGTGGTACATATACACAATGGAATACTACACATTTGTGAAAAAGAAGGAAATCTTACCTTTTGTGACAGCAAAGATGGACCTGGAGATTATTATGCTAAGTGAAATAAGCCAAGCAGAGAAAGAAAAATATCATATGATCTCACTTATATGTGGAATCTAATGAACAAAGTGAACTGAGGAACAGAATAGAGGCAGAGGAGGGGTCACAGGGAGCAGAGGGGGATGAAGGGATGGAATCAGAGAAAGTAAAGGAATTAGTGACACTATATATACATAAACAGAGATATAGATAACAGGACAGCAAATCCTGGAGGGAAGGGGGTAGGTAGTTAGTGGGAGGGAGACAAAGGGGATATTAAAAAGGGTGGAGGGTGAGGGGATTATATTCAGTGGGACACTTGAATCCATGTAAACATAATAAATTAAAAATAAAAAAAAAGAAACAAAAGAAAAGAATGAGATCACAACAGATAGAAAAATTTCTAACATTTAAACCAGAGGTCCCCAAACTTTTTACACAGGGGGCCAGTTCACTGTCCCTCAGACCACTGGAGGGCCGCCACATACAGTGCTCCTCTCACTGACCACCAATGAAAGAGGTGCCCCTTCCGAAAGTGTGGCAGGGTGCCAGATAAATGGCCTCAGGGGCCTTCATGCAGCCCACGGCCATAGTTTGGGGACACTTGATTTAAATAATAGGCCAGAAAGCGAAAGCATCAATTGACAACTGTTTAATGAATGGTTCTGCTCTATTTTTTTTTGACATTATTGCTACTTATTACTATTACTTTTTGTCTTAATAAACAGCCAAGCTCAGGAAAGTTGTGATATGTCTGAAATCAAGTAGCTAAAGAGCGGCAGATTTTGATCTCTAACAGAGGCCTTGTGACTCATGACTGAACTCTCTTTTCCCGCTGCACCCTGTCAGCATTCTCTTAAACTCATCCCTCTGTTAGATTCTTGCTCCTATGGAATTTACAGCTGAGATACAGAATACTGTAAATATCAGTGCTCTGGTATGGCTTATAAATGCTACAAGTTGGAAGAAGGTTATCAGTGGGTGTTTCCATCCCTGCCATAAAGCCAAAAAATCAGAAAGTGTTTTATCTAAGCTAAGAATAATGGACATGTTACTCTGAGTCATCATAAGAGGTTAGGAGTAGAAATTAGTAATTAAAAACTAACTTATTAGCTTTATTTCATAGTATGACAATCTATTTTTTCTTTCCTTTTGATTAATTTTGAAATTTATTATTATAGTATAAGGTATTGAATTTTAATGTTTTAAATAGGAAATTAAACCAAGAAAAGTATGTTTATAATATATGGTATATATATGTATAAATGTATGTATGTAATATATATAACATATATACTATGCATGCATGCTTATATGCTCATGCATATTTATATCACAATAATATAAGTAAAATTCAGTAGTGAACTTAAAAACTAAACTATTCCTGGATTTTATGTTTGTCATGAACATTCATATTGTCAGTGCTCGGTTTTGTTTTTGACTCTTTACAAAATAGTTATTCTCATCTGCATAAAATAGAAGTATTTGGGTTTCCTGCAAAAATGTTGAAGATGCGTATGCTGTTGGAAATATGTATCTCTACAATGAAAAAAAATCAGATTAAAAACAGTTACTGTAGTGTTTCAAACTGTCAAAGCCAAAATGCATGCTGATGTAATTAATAGTGCAAAAGACATTTTTAAAGGAAAAATAACTGAGTTGGGTTTTGCAGATGGTCATGCTTAGTAATAAGCAGACAATTAATTTAGAATAAAAGGAAAATGTATTCCTAATTGTTAGTCTCTGATAGAACATTATGCTAAGCAATTCCAGCTATTAAAATACTGAAGTCTTTAAATTACTTTGTATTTCCCTTACCCTTGCATAGTGTTTTTTGTTTGTTTGTTTGTTTTGCAACAATTGTCAGTTTTTTCCCCTTTCTCAACTTACTAGTTTCCTAGGTCTGCCATAATGAAATATTAAACATTGTAAGGATTAAAACAACTGAAATCGATGGTCTCACAGTTTTGGAGACTTGAAGTCTGAAAACAAGGTGTTGGCAGGACCATATTATCTGCTTTATGGGGGAATATGACTTTCTCTTCTAGCTTTTGGAGTTGCTGGCAATTCATGGTGTTCCTTGGCTTGTAAATTGATCCCTCAGTTAGATGGCTGTCGCCTTCCCATGTGTCTTTCACATCATTTTCCAGCTATGCGTGCATGTCTTGTGTCCAAATTTCTTCTTTTTATGAGGAGACCTTATTGGATTAGGGTGCACTCATAGAGGCTCATTTTAACTTGATTCCCTCAGACATTCTGTTTCCAAATAAAGGTCACATTCTGCGATGCTGGTGGTTAGTACTAGAACATGTCTTTTGGGGGGTACGTAAGTCAACCCATAATACCAGTTTTTGAATTTTGCCCATAGAGGTATTGGGATTCTCTTTCTCTGTTTCCCAGATGGTCCTTCTAAATGGAGAAAGGTTGTCACATCACCTGGCTTTCCCACTTAGCTCCTCTCTTAGTCCATTCAGGAATCAGAGATTTCCTTTAGCTTTTCCATATGAGTTTTTACGTTCTTATTGGGTTAGAGATTGTCAGCCTTGCATATTGGAATCCCCTTGGGAGCTTATGCAATTACTCTGGGCTCCAGTGTGAGTATGGCGTTTCTAGGTGATTACAATATGTAAATAAGGCAGAAAGTCTCTTCTTTAGGAATTTATGATTTATTGACTTCATATTCTTTCAATACTTGGCTCTAAAATTACAATTTCCTTGCACAGGTTTTCCCTTTTACATTCTCGAGTTTTATGAAATGCTATATCATATGTTTTTTAGTAACTGAATACTAGTGAATAGCCCTAGGTAAATAACACAGTGAAGAAAAGATAATCAGGCATGCAAGAAGAATCATGTTGGCTAGGTGAGAAATGTTCAAGTTCTAGTCCCAAGGGGGCCCAAACCAATCGATCATTAGCCTTTTAGCTTCAGAGGTGGGCTCTTGAGACAAAAAGAAGGACATTCATTTAAATCAGGCCCTGAAGAGAGAAGGAGGTTTCAGAGATCAACAGGCCCAGAGATAGTCCCATGGGTCTGGCAATAAAAGAGGAAAATTTAAAAAAAGGAGTGTGCATGTTTCTTTATAGTAAAATGAGAGTAGGAAGCTGAGAGGGTTATTCTTTTTAAAAAGTATGCTTTAAATTTATCATGGCTTAGAGAATAGGAGCACTAAAACAATTGGGAAATAAATGAGATGTATTCTGGAGTAACACCCTATATATTGCTTTTCATGTTTGTTTTCAACATTTATCTCCTTCTTAGGGAAAGAGAGAGAACACACATGCAAGAGCATGTGTGTGCATGTGTATGTGTGTGTGTTTAAACACCTTAAAGCTATCATTGGTCATATTCCAAAATATCTTAACTTTCCCTCATTTCCTACACAATAGACAAAGAGTAAATTTATTGCACCTAATAATACCATTATTTTGAAGTATTTTCTCAAGGCCATGAGCATTATAGTCTCTATTTAAATTGGGAGAAGGCAGAGCTAAAAATGTAGGTCCAAAGCAGGACAAAACCCATCTCATAACAGTAGTTAAAGCCTAGTTTGACTTATTGAGGAGCTAGTATCAGTTAAAGTTATCTGTCATTGTTTTCTTAGCTCTAAGCCATTGTATTTAACATGTTTATGTCCATTATAGTCATAGGTCTCAAAATGATTGTTATTTAAAAATAATAAGGCAGACATTTTAGCTAACATTTCTCTAAAGGTGCTCTTGTTCTTTGCACATGAGGTCTATTTGTTTAGTTTGATTAGCTCTGAATTATTTTAATAAATAATTTTGTTGCAAAAAAAGATGCATTGGAATGGATTTTGATTAGACTCCAGAAAAATGAGTGTACAAATAAAAAGGATAACAGGCAAGTTCCCAGAAGGCATATTAATAAAAATGTTGGAAAGCTTCTGAAAGATTATATTCTCTAAAGAGATATGACAATCTATTGGACATAGTAGGCTTTAAAGTCATTTTATTTTTAAGTTTAAATAGAGATCTATGAGAAATACTGTTTTGAATCTGGAATTCAAATACAACCTTTTTATTGTTAATCTTTCTTGAAGTATAAAGAGATGAGATAAAGAAAAAATTATTTCATCTTAAAATTAGCCCCAAGTACTTTTTGTTCCTTTTTAACACATCTATCTTTTATGAATACTACCTGTGAACTAGGTATTATAGAGATTACAAAATAACTATTTGACGTAATCCTTATGTATAGAAGTCCATAATATATAAAAGTGACTATGTGAAACACCATGTTCAGGAAAATACTGCATGAAATCACAGGAATCATGTTTACTTTGCTTATTTCTGTATCTGCAGACTTATGCGAGGGTCAGAGGTGGATTTAACAGCAGGCACACTGGGCGAGTGTCCTGTGCCCCAACTTCTGAGAGGCCCCACAAAACTCCAACTTTATACTTTTTTTCTAATGTAAGGGGCCAAATATTTTCTTCTGTGCTCGGGGCCTCAATCAACCTTAATCTGCCTCTGGCCAGGGTCCTATTGGTATATACTATCTGGAATGCATGATGATACACAAACCTGGGATGAGGAGGTTACAGATGTCGTGAGAAGGAGGACTGCAGTACGAGTGGGGATAAAGGAGAAAACCTGCTAAGAGCAACCTGACAAATCTGCAAGTTGAGGTGGCTGTTGAGGAACACAAAAGATTTAGGCCGAAAGGGAGTGGAATGTGAATGGGTGTGTGTTGTAGGGGGGCGTGTATGTGTTAATATGTGTGTATGTAGAAACAATATAAAGAATCACTGTAAATAGGTATGGACAAATAAGAAATAAAGCTGAACAGGTTGGGTAAAACCAACCTAATGGTGAACCTTGAGCTTCATTTTAAGAAGTTTGAGCTTTACACTAAAATCATTAAAGGATCCCATCCCCTAATCAAATATGTATATACTGGTTTTATGAAGACATATTTATATTCTTAATATATTTGAAATTTGGGTTGCACAAAAACGGAAAATAGTGTAGCTTGACCAGGTGGTTGCACAATGGTTAGAGCATCGAACTGGGATGGAGAGGACCCAGGTTCAAGAGATCAAGCTTCCCAGCTTGAGTGTGGGTTCATCTGGTTTGAGCAAGGCTCACCAGCTTGAGCCCAAGGTCACTGGCTTGAGCAAGGGGTCATTCAGTCTGCTGTAGCCCCCCTGGTCAAGGCACATATGAGAAAGCAATCAATGAACAACTAAGGTGCTGCAATGAAGAATTGATATTCTCATCCCTCTCCCTTCCTGTCTGTTTGTCCCTATCTGTCTCTCTTTCTGACTCTCTGTCTCTGTCACTCACAAAATAGTGTAAAGGCAAGTTTGGCAGATATCTTTAGATTTTTCATTGCCTTAGTATTGTAAGATTTATAGTCTTTATTTTATTTCAATGACATCGGTAAAGTTAGCATTTTGTTATATATATATCATCCAATATGTAGATATTTTACTATATATAATATAATACATATTCTGTATATATGTGTTTCTTTTTATCATCAAATAATTTATTAGAGGAACTTGAGGGAATCCAGACTGAGACAAAATGACCTTGGGGAGGTGTGCCTTTGTGGTCATGCTACATGCATTTAGTGAACACTGGACCAGCTAATGCAGAGGAAGTGGAAAATAAGAAGACTATATTTGTACTGGAGAAGATAGGGAGAAACAAAACCTTATTTCAAACTTTGATATTGGGTGATATGGAAAATGATGGATTTATTCTTCCTCGTGTCATCATCTTTTCTCAATTCTCTTTGCTTTCTGCTTGATGATTGGTGTTTCCTCTCTGACTTTTTCTTACTCTTCCTCAAGTCTTAGAGTGAAATTTCCTCCTGCTTTCTATCTGAATTTGGTGTCACTTGTACAAAATTTAATAGTATCTTTTGGAGGCCAGTAAAAGTCATTACACTGATAATAATTATTTGTTCACACCTGCATCTCTTACTACAATGATTGCTTCAGTAAAAAACTGCATATTTCTAGTTTTTAGTAAATTCTTTGGCATGTGGTAGATATAAGTTGGTACTTACAAGTTGAGTTCATGGACTTTCCTTTCTTTGCAATAATTTATATTCTGGGACTTGGAAATACAGTACCAGGAAAGTTAGTTCTAGAAAGTTCTACCATGGCGAAGAAATTTTCTGACCTCTTCTCTTTTTAACAAATTTTTAAAAATTTTGTTTTCATTGAAAGAAAGAGAGAGAGAGAGAGAATAAGAAGGAAGAGGGAGAAAAGCATCCACTCATTTTTCCACTTAGTTGTTCCATTTCATTGTACACTCATTGATTGCTTCTCATACATGTGCTGACCTAGGATCAAACCCACAATCTTGGTGCTCTGGGATGATGCTTTATCCATGGAACAACTCAGCCAGGGTACCTTTTATTTTTTTTATATAACTCTTATAACACTGTTCCAGTTTCAGACAAAATATTAGGTTTAGAGTGGAATAAAAAGAAATTTTGAAGTTCTTTCTTTATTTTTTATTTATTTATTTATTTTTTGTATTTCTCTGAAGCTGGAAACGGGGAGAGACAGACAGACAGACTCCCGCATGCGCCCGACCGGGATCCACCCGGCACGCCCACCAGGGGCGAGCTCTGCCCACCAGGGGGCGATGCTCTGCCCCTCCGGGGCGTCACTCTGCTGTGACCAGAGCCACTCTAGCGCCTGGGGCAGAGGCCAAGGAGCCATCCCCAGCACCCGGGCCATCTTTGCTCCAATGGAGCCTTGGCTGCGGGAGGGGAAGAGAGAGACAGAGAGGAAGGAGGGGGCGGGAGTGGAGAAGCAAATGGGCGCTTCTCCTATGTGCCCTCGCCAGGAATCGAACCGGGGTCCCCCACACGCCAGGCCGACGCTCTATACCGCTGAGCCAACCGGCCAGGGCCTGAAGTTCTTTATTTTTTTTGTTTTTTTGAGGGGGTTTCATAAAATCTCAGAACAGAGAAATGCTGAAGGTGATGGCTGCCACCCTACTCCTAGATTTGAAATGTCATTTTGGCCATTTATTTCTGAGCTATCTGGCAAATTCAGATGTGTCTCCCCAACATATTGTATACATTTACACTCTAGGGAACATTGGTGGGAATTAGGTATGGCATCATGAACTAAGAAACATAAATCACTCTTTATTTTTATAATTTGCATTTAGATATTAAAATTTTTTAAAGTCATGTCCCTTCCTTTGAATTCTTAAATAATAAATGATTTATTTGATGTAACCTCAACTAGAAATTAGGATAACAGCTGTTGCATTAAGGCATTTAAGATGCTGTATGTTAAATCTTTATTTGTATGACATTATGTTGCTAAACTAATTTGAGAGCTCTTCTCTCTAAAATAAATTGCTCAAAGGGAATGTGTTATGAGTAACAAAATCCAAACATTACAGAGAGAGTTAGAAACAGTATTGTTAACTCTAGGAGTACATGAGATAACAAATTTGCCATCAACTGTTCTTTTGACCTTGAGAATCATATATATATTTCTCTCTCTGGGCCTTAAGTTTGTATTTCTGAATGGATATGTAATAATTTGTTGTTTGTCTCTAAACAGAGAGGTTAAAGAGATTTATAATATACCCTGTAAAAAATGTGGATTTTCTCAATAGAAATATTTCTTAATAGGAAACCATTTTAAATTTTTTGAAGAAGTATTTATATTTTTAACATATTTGAAATTTGGGTTGCCCATAAACATAAAATATTGTAAAAGAAAGTTTAGCAAAAACATCCTTAAACTTTCACTGCCTTTGAGATTTATCATCTTAATTTCTTTGAAATGACAAAGTTATAGTTATTTTGTGGTATATCTCAACCAATAAGTAGAAACACAGCATTTTCTTTTTTCCTCCTCAAGACTTTTTACCTTTTAAGTCAATTTTCCAAATACTCTGTAATAGAAGAAAGCTACTGGGATGGATATTTTGTTTTTGTAAACTTGCAATATTTGTGATGTTAAACAACTCATTACCTGAAGGGTATTATTCATTTTCTGGTAAAGCAACATTCCTCGACCCATAATCATTTAATGAGTACCTATTAAGCATTTTTTTAGGTTCTGGAGATACAGTCATTAAAAACACACACATAATTTCTGCCCCCCTGCAGCTTATAGTCCAATGAGAAGACAGTAAACAATCTATTTGAAAGTTAGATTGTGATAGAAGTAAAGAGGAAATTAAACAGTTAAGGATGTGATTGTAGTATTAAAAGGTAGCCATGAAAAGCATCGTTAAAAGGGTGAAGGAGTTAAAGGAGTGAGTTCTGTGGGTATCTGGGGAAAGGAACATTTGGGGCATCAGCTTCAGAAAAAGCAAAACCCCTCAGACAGAAGCATGCCTGGAGTGCTCCAGCAAGTGCAAGACGATCCATTTGGGAAAGTAGGAAGGCATAATTTTGAGAATTGTGGAAAGGCAAACCACATACTTTTAGCTGTTGTAAAAAATTTGGCTTTAATTTGAAATGAAATGGGAGCCATTGGATAGTTTTGAGCAAGGAAATTGACATAATCTGTCTAAATTTTGCCAGATTATTATGGCTTCCTTGTTGGAAAAGGATTGTGCAAGGGGCCGAAGAAGGGACACCAGCTAGGAGGCTAATGCTGTAATGTAAGCAATAGGCATGGTGCTTGGACTAGGCTGGCAGTGGTGGAGGTGATGAGAAGTGAAAGCACTTCGAATAGATTTTGAAAGTGGAGCTGACTGGATTTGATGAACTCAATCTAGTGCTACAGAAAAAGAGAACCAAAGATGACTCTGAGATTTTTGAACCCCAAACAAGTAGAATTATCATTAGGGAAGATGAAGAAATCATTTTTGGATGTATTAATTTTGACAAGTCAGATTAATCTAGAAGGGATTAATTTAATTAAGAATTTGGATAGGACAGGCTGGAGATATAACTTTGGTAGTTGCCAGTATATCAGTGATAGTTAATCCATGAAATTGTATAGAATCACCAAAGAAATGAAAGTGTTAAAAAAGAGGTTCAAGAACTGACTTTGAGGCCTCTAACTTTGATCATTAGAGAAAATGAGGAGTCTACAAAGGCAAATAAGGATGAATGGCCAGGAAAATAAAGTGTTCTTGAGACTAATCATGGGGTCATAGCTTAAGAATGCTAAATGCTGCTGTTAGGTCAAGTAAGATAGAACCCGGGAATTGGTCGTTGGACTTAGAACTGGGAGTCACTATGACAGAGGAAACGGGGGTTGGGAGGGCACAGAATGTGGTTGGAGTATGTTTAAGAGAGAATAGGAGTAGACGGATTTAAGACAATGGGTATAAACTCTTTCAAGGAAATTTTAGCTTATTTCTGATTATAATATGTGAATCCTACATATAAAATATTGATAAAATCAATGTTTTTCTGTTAACATACTGCAATGTTTACCTTCAAATGAACATTATAATCTGCAAATTAATCGTTTCAGGCAGCTTTACTTCCTTTCCAAGGATGCTTCCATTGAATAATTTTGAAAAAAATTTTTTTTGCATTCCTGAAACAAATAATATTTGACACAGAAAGGATCAGTTAGATAGATCATTTCTACAACCTCATTTGGTTAAGTTTTTCCTCTACTTTTTTATTTTTATTTACATGGCACTGATAATTATTTTGTATGAAGGGGCTCAGATAATTTGAAAAAACTAATATTTTTTTTCTTTTTAAATTAGTATAATACTGAAGATGAGTGAATAAAAGGGGGTTTTGAGTGTCTTAATTCCCAATTCCATTCTCATCCTCACCAGTGTTTCATAGACCATGGCCATTAACATGTTAGAGTCTGCATTGAATTTTTTAGATGACTCATAAATGACCAAATACCATTATAAATATTTAGAAATGTGATGGCAGGCATCCCCCTCAGGGCTGCTATATTCTCAGATTTCTAGGAACCGAAGGGGACATTAGAAGGGACTGTAAATATCCATGTACATTTTGATACTGTATCGGTACAAACTGGTGACAGAAAGCAGGTAAGAAAATATAAAAATATCTTAATTTATTCAGCATAAGTATGTTTGAACAGAATTAGTAATACTTTTAGGATTCTCTAGTTTTAGTAGGTATAAAATTACTATCTTGTTTGTCAAACATTGAATTGCAATGATATGATATGTCTTTAAGTTAAAAACATGCTGATAAAAAATTTGTAAAATTAATATATGCTTCCTGCTGTTTCCATTCTCACCTCCTTCACCCATTCTATTTTAGAATAAAACATATCCTTTGATTTTATTAATTCTTATATATTGACATTGTGGCTTATAACATACAGTTTGAAACTAAACTGCGATTTGCTAAAAGCAGCGTGTTAATATCTTTTACTGTTCCTTAAACATCTGTCAGATGCCTTGTTATATAGGTTTTATGTCAGATCTGTATATGTAACATTGCTTTTGATTGATACGAAAGATTTTGTACCTGATCTGAGATAACTTTATTACTTTACTCATACATTCTAAAAACCTGCGATTAGAGGAATAGTTTTCCATACAGTTTTAATAATCACAGTTTTTTCTGTATTAGGTGAAGATTAATATTTATATATAATTTTAAAAAACTTAATTACTATGCTTTATAGTGTTACCATAGGTTAGAGATCTTAGAGGCAGATTCTAACTAATACCTCTTTCCAGAGAACTTTCAAAGCCATGGGAAGACAGTTGGAAATATTTCCAATTATTACAGGAAGCTTTTGAAAAGGAAAATGTAGTCAGATAGGTAGTAGCAGGGTAGGATTGCTTAACACTTGGTTAGGGTTAAATATAGCTAAGAGTTTTCACTCTGACCATCATGAAGCAACTTGTACCCAACTTGCTCTCCTGCCTTGTAACTGTAAGAGTAGGCAAAATGTATGGGCCAAGTGTCTTTAAAATCTATGAGATAAAGGAAAAACATGAGATGAGTATGTGTTTGCAAAGACTGATTGAGGCATGCTTCCTTCGACAGACAAGAATATGTCTATAATACAGACAAGCAAAGCATGGTGGTCTCATTGAGTAGAGGAGGCAAATATTAGAGTTTGGGGCTGCTAAAGTGGGTAGTATTTGTAGGAAAGGTTACCAGTAAAAAGGTAGCTGTGCAGAGGGGAGCATCAGAAGTCTGTGAGGGTTATACTGCAAGTTCTTGGCCAAAGGCTAATGTAGCCATGTGTAAGGTAAGCTTCCATGTGCCCTAACTAAGAGTATTTGTTGGTGGTCTGAGAGCTGAACTGAGATACAGAGAGTGTTGATGTTTCAAACCTGCTCAAGTGGAGAGACCTTGCACAGCTCCCAGGCTTTCAGTTGAGACCCAGAGATGCCCACTGGAGCAAGGACAACATACCATAGTTTGTATAGGACTAAAGACAAGCCACAGATAGTTTCAAGGGATAAAAGCAAGTCTAAAGAGATCAAAAAGAGCTGCCAATAATGTAATTGCCACCACCAATCTCAATAGCTTTAAAAGATCTATTCCTTAGAATGTCTAACATGTAATATTCCTTAGAATGTCCAACATATAATAAGAAATAACCTGAACTGCTTAGAAAATTCAATTAAAAGAAAAACTCAGTTAAATTGGCAAAAATGTTGAACAAACACTTTATAGAATATGCTTAAAGGGTCAATCAACACCTAAAACTATATTTAATAGTCATTGGGAATGTGCAGAATAAAATCACAATGAAATACCATTTTATACCAGTTAGAATGACTAAAAAAGACTAAAAATATCAAATTTGGAGGAAACTGGAATGCTCTTATATTGCTGGTGAGGATGTAAGTGGTATAATTATATTGGAGGACTACCATGTGCTCTCTTATGAAGTTAGTAGTCATACATCTATTTTATAACACAGTAATTCCACCTGTAGGTAAATATCCAGGAGAAATAGAAATGTATCTCTGTACAAATACTGATACATAAGTATTTGTATAAGCTTTATCCCAATAGATAAAATCTGTATACAATCAAATCATTTATCAACTGGAAAATGGATGAACAAATTGGTATATTGAAATAATAGAATGCTACTCAGCAGTTAAAAAGAACAAACACAAAAATATGGATGAATCTCAAAAACAATATTAGACAAGTCTTCTTTCATCCAAAAGAGGCTACAGAATGACCCTTTCAAGGTTAAGAATTAGAAATAGCACTTTCCAGTATTGTGGCATGCAACTGACCCCTGAGAGAAGAGATGTGAAAAGGTCATCCCACCAAATCGACTCAGCATTCTGTACAGAGGCACTTTTCATTCTGTGGTACAGGGAGTGAAAAACCAAGCTAAGCTGGGCAGTTACACTGAGTTCAGGAAATAAAAGTCAGAATTTGTAGAGCAAAGATGACTAAACTATGTAGGGTCAAATATTGGACAGAAGGGAGTTGTAGAAAGAAAGGGGTCCAGAAATCTGCAGGGATGTCATCTTTAATATTTTACTGAATCTGTGCATGAGTAGGGTAAAACCCCAGAGGCCAGGCAAAGAACTTCCAGAAAAGAACGATTTCTGAGTAAAGGAGGCATATCAATGGAACAATTTCACTGAAAGAGATTACAAGTAGATTAGACTCTACAGATGAGAAGATCAGTGAAAAAAATCTGTCAACCTAGAATTCTAAACCCAGTGAAGTATTTCTCAAAAACGAAAGTGAAATAGATATATTTTTTGGACAAAAGAAAATAGAGCTGAGAGAATTTACTAGAAACTGACTTATACTACAAAAAATCATTTAAAAAATATTCTTCCAGTAGAAGGACAAGAAAACCAGATAGAGAGTTGAATCTACACAAAGGCCAGAAAAGAATAGAAATGGTAAATATATAGATAAATAAATGATACTTTTTGTATTATTATAAAAATAATTGTAAATTTTAACTGACAGTTAAAAGCATAAATAATAATGTAATAATATGGGGCTCCTAATATATTGTTAGTGGTTTGTTTTTTTTTTGGTATTCATCTTTATCAATTTTCTCCTTCATGTGACCACAAGGTAGTCTGGCACAGAGATATAGTGTTTATTAGTTACTCTACAATAATTGATAAGGGTGTTGCCACCAACCCCATTCAGGCAGGATATGATTTCCCCTGGAGTGACACAATGACACTGAGGTCAAATGTCCTACATTTAGAGTAGCTAGAGACTCTGTAAATGCCTTGGTAGAAGATGGAGTGTTGTTATGGACAAATTCTCCATAAAGTAGCCCTGTGTGGAACAGTACACTTAAGATCTGTGCATTTCACTGCATGCAAATTTTATCTTAACAAAAATATAGCTAGAACGTAACAGAAAGCTTTATTTCATCTTTATTTCTTTGTAAATAAGTAATAGGGAGCTTTTTACCTCATGGTTCGTAAGGAGAATTTATAGAATTAGATAAAATATTTTACTTTTATGGGGTAATAAAATTTATTATTTATTTTATATTTATATAATTAATTGGCATTTTAAATATTTGAAAGAATTATGGTGTCCCTAACAGCATGGAAAATCATAGATTTTGAACTTTAGCATAGCAGAACTAATCATTGAAATATCAATCAAGTACTGTCAAAACAAAAGTCAACTTTTTAGTAACTTTGATAGTTTTTAATTAAAGTTCAATGAGAAGAATGAGGTTTGGCATCTTTGACCTTTGGCTTTAGAATTATTTTTATCAGTATGTCATTTGGTAAACTGCTTCTCCAGAACTAATTTTCTTATCAGTAAATTTGGGTTATAATACTAATCTCATAAAGCTATTGTGAAGAATATGTGAAAACACAAATCTGACTCTCTAGATTTATGGTTGTTCACATGGAAAATAATACAATAATAAAATCTGTGTTTTGGTACTCACAATTATAAACCTACTTTTGCCCTTTCCTGTACATGCATATAAAGCAGAATCAAAATATAAATAACAGGCCTGACCTGTGGTGGTGCAGTGGATAAAGCATCAACCTGAAATGCTGAGGTCACCAGCTTGAAACCCTGGGCTTGCCTGGTCAAGGCACATATGGGAGCATATGGGAGTTGATGCCTCCTCCCCCTCCCCCTTCTCTCTCTCTCTCCTCTCAAAATGAATAAATTTAAAAATATTTTTAAAAATATGAATAAAATAAATCAGTTTGGAGTCCAAAGATATATATTATTGGAAGTTTCATATACAGGTATCGATTGACTTACGACCTATGCAACTTACAACCATTTGACATTACGACCACAATCGCTATCCACGATTGCTCCACATCTGGCAGTGCAAGCGTTGCCCAGCTAGGTATATGACAGTGCTGGCCAATAAAATATTTTGTACATGTTTATATATTTTGATATGTTTTGCAATTGAGAAAATGTTTCCTATGGTATTTTTTACACCTGTATTTTGTATTTTTGTATGCACCTGTATTTTGTAATTTTGTATGTTTTGCAAATATTAAACCAGTTGTACTGGTAATGCAGTATTTTACTTAAACCTGACAAATGTAAAAATAAGAAACAAAATGGTGTAAAGATGATACAAATGGCATAAAATGAACAAAGAAAATTATGATATATAACAATAATGAAAGAAAATTATGATAAAATATGACTTAAAGATTTTTATAACATCATTTCACAGTATTGTACATATAGCCTACTCAACTTATGACCAAATCGTGTTACGACCAGTGTGTCAGAACCAATTGTAGTCGTAAGTTGAGCACTAGCTGTATATAGATATTTATTGAATTTGTGTTTTCTGTTGATTAGGCCTTCATCACATCATCTTTACTATTTAATTAATTAGCTGATTTGTTTACCCCTCATCTTGTGCCATACTCTGTATCCTTCATTATGCTTTCAGATAGACAAAAAAGTCTGGATAAAACATATTTAAAATATATAGTTCTAATCATGTCATGTCAATAATAAATATTCATTTCTCAATGGCTTCTTACTATGCTCTGGATAGAGTCCAAATTGTCTATTTCTCATAGTATAAATAAGCTCAGTTCTACCTGATTACCTTCCTAGCTTTCTCTTCTACCGTTCCCATTCCTCCGTTGAACTGCTTTGTGGCATGCTAATTTTCTCTATGCTTTTTCGTAGCTGCTGTTTAAAAAAACATTTAAATATCTCTCATTTCTTGTCCACTTAACAAATCCTTAATACATTTTAATACTCAGAACAAAAGTTGTTATATTGAAGAATTGATTTCTCCTCTCAATTTAGGCAAAAAATTAAATATGCTTTCATCTATGCCCATTGTTATGTGTTGTCAGTATCTCTACTAATCATCTAGTCATTTGTTCCAAATTTGGCTTATTTATAACTTCCCCTATACTGAACTCTGAGTACCGGGAGCTTCTGTTATATTCTTTGTACAGTTGTACCTATATTACGTCACACATAGAGAATGTTCTCAGTAAACATTTGATGAATGAGTAAATGAATGGATGAACAGCTAGAAGATGTATATAAGATTTTCGTTTTATGTGATTGGCTTGCTTTTGGTTAGAGAATTAACCATTTATATTTATAACACATTTTTTAAAACATATCTTAAAAGTAATGAGAAATTTACTAGATCTTTAGCTAGAGGAAATCGTTGAAAACGTACTTTTCCAAAAGAGGGAAATGAGTCATGTCTGTGGTGATGCAGTGGATAAAGCGCCACTTTATCTGGGACCCTCAGGTCACCGGTTCAAAACCCTGGGCTTGCTTGGTGCCAGCACATATGGGAGTTGATGCTTCCTGTTCCTCCCCCTTCTCTCTTTCTTTCTCTCTCTCTCTCTCTCTCTCACACGCACACACACACACACACACACACTCTCTCTCTCTCTCTCTCACCCTCTCTCTCCCTCCTCTCTAAAATGAATAAATAAAATCTTTAAAAAAGTTGAAAAGAGGGAAATGTTTGCTGAGAATAAGGAATAGAGAAAGATTGTTATTTTAAATTACTGTGCCCTTTCCTCAATTCTGTTAAAATTCTTTCTGGAAGCCAATTAGGTATATGCCAACAGACCATGCTTACCTCAGCCAGGGCTATACCAGATTGCTTTTCTTATTTTATGGACTTTTAGTATGCCAAGATACTGATTTTTTAAGAAGTATCTTTGAGATCCCCAAATCTCATTATTCTGTGGTTATAATGAAAAGACTGAGTAGTTAAAAATGATTCCTGCATTTAATAAAAGTTAGGCTCAGTGATTCTGAAAAATTTTTCAGTTCAGGACCTTCTTTAAGTTTCTGGTGAATCCTCAGTTCCTTTGGTCTTACTTCAGAAACCTCCTACATCTTGGAAGTCCAGAAGGGGCAAATGCAATAGACTTAAATTAGACAAATCTAACTCAGGGATGGCTAATATGTGCCTGGAGAGCACAGTTTACCCCATCTGTGCCCTTGTCAGACATCTGTGGTCAGTCAGCATAGTAGTCCCCTCTTATTTATGAGGGATACATTCCAAGACCCCTGAAGTTGTGTATGGTACCAACTCTACATATACTATGTTTTTCCTATATATACACACCAATTATAAAGTTTAATTTGTAACTTAGGCACAGTAAGAGATGAACAATAACTAATATAACAGTTGTAATAGTATAACATAATAAAAGTTATGTGAATATGATCTCTCTCTCTCAGAATATCTTATTGTAGTGCACTCAACTGTTCACTTAAAGGAAGCAGTTTACTGCTTCTCTTTAGCAGACCTGAGCTACTACCATCATGCTTTTAGTACTTTATTAAGTAAAATAAGGATTACTAGAACATAAGCATTTGTGATATCACAGGAGTCAATTGGAAACTTAGATTTACTAAGTGACAAACAGATGGGTAGCACATACAGCGTGGATAGGCTGGACAAAAGGATGATTCACTTCCAGGGCAAGATGGAGAGGGACAGCCCAGGAGAGTGTGAGGTTTTATCACACTACTCAGAATGGCGTGCAATTTAAAACTTATGAATTATTTATAGAAGTTTCCATGTAACATTTTGAGACTGTGGGTGACTCCTGGTAACTGACACTGTGGAAATCAAATTTATAGATAAGGATGGGACTATGGAACACTCCTACTGGATGCAGACCCATATTCCAGATTCTTCGACAGACCTCCAGGCTGCTACCATCAGCCATTATCTAGTGGAAATAGGAGGAAATCCCCTTGTCATCTATGAAAATTATAGCGAAGCTAATCATTCCTTTCCTATCACATGGAGTTATATAATCACAGTTTGTAGTCGCTGGAGTCATGCTGTGGGCAGCATAGATTGTTGACTCTGCATCAAGGGTACCTGGTTTCAAATCTAACCTGTGATTTATGTGTTGCATGACCTTCAGATGATTTAACCCCATCTACAACACTGGGAATAATGCCTACCTCATGGGATTGCTGAGGGCATTTTATGATAGTATTTCTAAATAAAGATAATTATTTCTCATAACAAGCACTGAATAAGTGTTTGTTAAATAAGATAAACAGTTCTAGCTTTTAAGACCTTTCTAAATCATGACATTCCAGAAGATAATTGCCCTTGGATTAAAAAAACAAAACAAAAACATTATGACAAAGTGCTGGATTTTTTCTGTATTATAGAGTTCATAATAATTATATGTACAGTGATACCTCGGTTCTCGAACGCCTTGACTTTCGACCAAATCGGTATTCGACCAGGAAATTCGAGAAAATTTTGTCTTGGAATCCGAACAAATATTTGGAACTCGAACGTCCGAGATTAGCCGAGTTGAGCCGAATGGCGTTCATTCGGCCGAGCGCGCCTTGCCTGCGTCATCAGTGTGAGTCACGCTTTGTCACGCTTTGTGGAGAGACTCACGCTTTGTGCACGCTTTGTACACTGAATTTAACCCTTAGACATGGGTCCAAAGAAAGCCAGAAGTGGTAATGCAGACAAAGGTAAGCGGAAAGCTGTGAGAACAACGATTGAGCTGAAAAAAGAAATCATTGCCAAATATGAACAGGGCACACGTGTTTCAGATCTGTCTGCTGAGTATGGCATGCCAAGATCTACTATCTCAACTTTCCTTAAGAATAAAGCTGTTATAAAGGTTGCCAATTTTGCCAAAGGTGTTACATTGTTAACAAAGCAAAGGCCTCAGATAATGGAGGAAATGGAGAAGCTGCTTCTTATTTTCATTAAAGAAAAAGAGTTAGCAGGTGACAGCATCAATGAAGTCGTTATTTGTGAGAAAGCACCAGTAAATAGGCATATTTTTGGGGCTTGGAACAAATTAATCCAGTTTCCATTATTTCCTATGAGTTTCATTGTTTCGGTTCTCGAACAATTTGGTTCTCGACCGTTCTCCCGGAACGAATTATGTTCGAGAACCGAGGTATCACTGTATTATGAATACATTTTTAAATGTTTTTGCAAATTTTAGTTCCAGAGAAATGTCATTGATTGGCAGGAATTAGTATTTCAGTAAAAACGTTTAAGGGACTAAAGGAACTAATATTTAAAAATGATAATTGAAAGCTAAATATTTTTATGGAAGAGCTGTATTCAGTGGGTAAATCAACACAGAAAATGGTGAAGTTCACTACTTCTGTCCATTTACCAACTGAGTGTGGCTCTTCTATAAAAAATATTGTCAAAGGTCAGGAAATAGATAAAACTCAGTAACAGTAATTCATTAGGTTGATGTAGTTGAATCCATTCTTTGAGTAAGATAGAATTTCTAGTATTTAGATATCTTATAATGCTTATAATGTGGGAGTAATTAGAAGAAAGACATTTCCCTTTTTGTTATGCTGTACCTCCTATAATAGGTGCTTAGTAAGCATTTGAATATTTAGTGACTACATTTGGGTGGAGCGTCTGAGTTCATATACAGCCATAGAGCCAAAGTAGACTGTGTGAACTTAGCAGAGAGAGCACTTTGCAAAGGTATTAATTCTTTTCTAATTCAATTTGGTTACTTTTTTTATCTCTTTGGCATCTAGATATCTGAAGGAATTACTGTCATAGTTATAATACTTATAAATGTATATTTTAAAATTCAAAATAAGAAAGAAGACTATGAAAACATTTTTAAGGAGAAATTTCATTGATTGGCAAGAATCTAATTTATATTGGCAACTTTCCAGGATTCTAAGAAAAAGTGTAAATAAACTAGAATGGGGACGCTTTTCAGTAACAGAAAATTTGAGGTTTTGTCATGGATGAAATGTGAGTTTCAGTATTTTTTGATGGTTTTTTTTCAGTGTCAGTTTGGGGTTCTGGATTCTGTTTCATGTCTAATACACTATTTGAAATTATGCCTTTTTAGAACATGTAGTCTTAACCCTAGTCTATATTTCTTGATATTTACATGGCCTTTTGGGAGCACTTGTTTTAATAAATACAGACTTCAGAAACTATATTTTATGATTGATTTTAAGATATAGGCCACATGGTCTTGACCAAGTATTATCTTGAATTTTAAGTGTACATTTTCATAAGCGTTTGTCATTATTTTCACTGATGTTAACATTAGTCTTTGTAAATGAATTATTTTAATAGATTTAATATAGTCTTTTAATGTTAGGACTTTTAGGTTCTTAAATTTATTGGTTCTGCTTTTACCTGTGAGTGAAAGTTTTCTTTCAGAAAGATTAATTCTTTGACCTACTAAAAGCTTTAAAATAATACAAATTATTGTCCTAATGAAATAAAATAACCTGACCATATTAGTCCAAATCCTTTGAGAAACAGATGCCAAAACAGTATTAGACATATAAGATACATATTTCTTAAGGGAAATGTTGTGAAAGAAAGCAGGAAGGGGCTAGGATGAGCTGGGAGATGATTAGACTGTGATGCAGATGTGATTCTGTGAAGGAGAGAAATAAGAAGGAAGATCAGGGACAAGAGTCTTAGATTGTAGTACTATTCTGATAAAGTTCAGTAAGGTAAGGCTGATGGGGAATCCAAAAACTAAAACCTTCTTTTGATATAGTCCTCCATCTCTTGGGAGTAGGCCAGACTTTGTTGGCTTGCCTTGTTCCACCAGTGTCTGGGAGCATCACTGGGAAGTGTAGAAGTATAAAGAATTTCAGAGTATAGAGGCTAGAACTCTAGGTCAATTATGCTTCTCCTTGGGGAGATCTGAGAGGCACATTTTCATGGTCTCATCATCTTCAAGGATGAAACATCTCTCTCACTTGCCAGGGAGGGTTAGACATTATTTATGTCTGTTTCTACCTCATCCTTATGAAATAAGGGCAACAACATTTATTAATCAATTACAGTATATCAGGCACTTTTATATATCTAATCCTTGTTCACCTTTATAGCAGAAATGAATAAACCAATACTAATAGTTAAAAATGGAAGATTAGAGATACTAAATAATGTGGCCCAGACACAGTTAATAATGGGAAAGTGATTTAAATCCAGATTTATTATACTGCAAATTTCCAGTTTTTGCTATGAAGTTATACTACCCAGATTTATCATCAGAAGAGGTGCTAGGATACAGAAATGTTAAATGATAAGTCAGAAATCATGGATACAGTTGAATTATCAACACAATGATGGAAACAATATTTATACTGTCTTGTCTTAGTCAGGCCTCCCCTATTTGGATAATCCCTCTGGCTCTTACCTTTCAATTTTTATTAAAACTTTTCTGGGGATGGGAGGGAGGGGAGTAAAGAGGGACAAATATATAGTGATGGAAAAAGATTTGACTTTGGGTGATGGGCACACACAACACAGTCAACAGTTCAAATGCTACTAACGTTCATCTGAAATGTATGTACTCTTATTGGTCAATGTCACCCCA
This sequence comes from Saccopteryx leptura, assembly GCF_036850995.1. NCBI lineage: Eukaryota > Metazoa > Chordata > Mammalia > Chiroptera > Emballonuridae > Saccopteryx > Saccopteryx leptura. Next base: position 89,925,218 of record NC_089506.1, on the reverse strand, counting down.
TTAAATTTAATTTCAAAATAAAAAAAGAAAAAGAAAAATCTTTTCTGAGGAGGGTGTTCTAAGAATATTGCCCTCTCCTCTCTTATTAAGGAAATGATTTTCGCTAATGTGACAATATGTGCTAATGGGTACACTCTATTTCCTAACAAAAGGTTCTTTTATGTCTGAGAGGTTTTTATATGTGAAGAGGCACATCTGTGATTATTTTTTCTTTGTTTAATGCTCAGTGTATTAAACACATAAATGTAATAAACAGTTAAAACCACTTTAACTTTTAAAAATGGATTACATATTTGAAATTCCATTTGAAAAAATAACCTATAATTATGAAATTGTTATGACTAATGTCATGTTCTTTAAACAGAAGACAACACAGTTATCACTAGACTAATTATACACACAGACCAATTCTGTGATTCAATTTTATTAGTTTTTTATTTGTGAGCATATCTTTCAAAAATATTACAGCTATAGTATTTTGACATCTGTTAAAGATTTAGTGATATTACTTTGATATATTTTCAGGGTTGTAGTTATCTGTAGTTGGACCAAATGAATAAAGGATACCTTCTCTAAACAGTTAGATTTTAGATTTTTTGTTGGGACCTGACTCTGCCTTGCTCTTCCCAAGGTAATTCAAAATTCAGCCATTGATCTTCAAACTGAGCTTCTTTTTATAATGTTAAATTTTCACTGTTAGGTCAATAATGCTTATTTTAAAATTAATACTTCTGACATAGATTTTAGTTGTTTGCAATTTGCTATCTTCTGTATTTTGTCATTATGATATGCTGATTTTATAAAAACATATGAGGCTTATCAATTGTTGTAGCATTTAGTTTTTATTATATTTCATAAAGTATTAAGGATAGAGTCAGTTATCTTAGCCCTGGTTTATAGTACATTTATTTTATTAATCACCTTAAAACACATGGTTGAAGCTCTACTCTGTTATTGATCGATTGTGTTAATTGCCCATTTTTTTAAACCTCCTGCCTGTTATATATGACCAATAGAACTGATCTATCTTTTCTTTCTTGAATAATTCTGCCCTTTCCAAGATTATTTGATTTCTTCACTGTTACTTTCTGTTTTCTCATTACACAAAGAGAAGCAAATACAAATCTATATTTTAGAAACATTTAACAGAATAAGTATATCAAGCATGTAAATACATCCATATAAATGACCTTCCTCTATTTATTTATAGACAATCTAACTTATTTATTTGCCCTTTTAGATTTTAGATTTTTTGTTGGGACCTGAGTCTGCCTTGCTTCTCTAACCATTTGTGTTAACTTTTCTCTTTTGAGTATCACCATGTACTAATAATGCACTAATGTCCTTTTGCAGATTCATCTTGTTCCAGAACTTATACCAGAAGGTATAAATGGTTGTTACTTGCACAGGAGAATCACTTTTTTTTTTTTTGTATTTTTCTGAAGCTGGAAACGGGGAGAGACAGTCAGACAGACTCCCGCATGCGCCCGACCGGGATCCACCTGGCACACCCACCAGGGGCGAAGCTCTGCCCACCAGGGGGCGATGCTCTGCCCCTCCGGGGCGTCACTCTGCCGCGACCAGAGCCACCCCAGCGCCTAGGGCAGAGGCCGAGGAGCCATCCCCAGCGCCCAGGCCATCTTTGCTCCAATGGAGCCTTGGCTGCGGGAGGGGAAGAGAGAGACAGAGAGGAAGGAGGGGGGCAGGGTGGAGAAGCAAATGGGCGCTTCTCCTATGTGCCCTGGCCGGAAATCAACCCGGGTCCCCCTCACGCCAGGCCGACGCTCTACCGCTGAGCCAACCGGCCAGGGCCGAGAATCACTTTTAAGTTGACTCTATTTCTTTATAACTATAATTCATTCTATTCACTGACATCATTAAGATAGTCTAAACTTGTCACAGAATCAGTTACCCTTCCCCCCCCAATACTGGTTTCTTTGAGTGGAGAACACTATTACAGAACAGATACAAAATAGAAGAGTACACATGGGAGTTAATGAGTACAATATTGCTACTAGTGAGCCAATTTTAGTCATAGAACTTAAAGTATCTCTATTTATGGTTACGAGTTTTACTGATCTTTTTAACATAAATGATCATACTTTGCTCTTTCATTGTATTTTAATTTACACTTAATTCTTGTTACTGCTGTAAAATGAAGGCAGAATTCTGGTGTTGGGAATTTTAACAATAAGGCTTCATACATGCCTCATGAATTAAATATCAATATCATTCAACCAGAAAGATAATTTTAGTAACAGTACAGACTTATTAAATAAGAAGGAATAGCAGCTTCTTATTCCCCCAGATCATGTAATAATAGTTATTGTCCAGCACAAAGATACACTACCCTGTACTATGAAGCTAGCACAGTAGGGATCTTAAATATATGGAGATTTCAAAATTTCCTGAAATTTAAGAAGGAGACATCTGTCATTTTGGAGTCTTGGAAATCATCAGTGTTCACATATTATTAACCTGTCTTCTTCTTCTTTTTTTAGATAATATATATTTTTAAAAAATATTTTATTTATTGATTTTTAGAGAGAGGAGAGAGAAAGAGAGAAAGGTGGTGGGGGAGAAGCAGGAAGCCTCAACTCGTACTTACTTCTCATATGTTCCGTGGGGATTCCGTCTGGCGACCTCAGCACTCCAGATCAGCGATTTATCCACTGTGCCACCACAGGTCAGGCTGTCTTCTTCTGATTGGTCTGGTTTTCAATGCAGGATGGAAATAGAAGATAGAGTATGTGAGAATGTGGAGACATCTGTATCTCGAACCCACAAAGGGGATCCTCGGAAGATTAAGGAAATGAATTTTAATTGCAGATGATGGATTTGTAAGGGGCCAAATGATTGGTGAGGAGTTGGAAAGAAAGAATTAAAGCTTTAGTAGAAAAATACAAAAAGACTAAAAAAGCAGCAGTATGGCTATACGGGCTCGAAAAGTTGAATCACAACGTTATAATGAATCGATAGGTAACATGACTAGGGATGGGTAAAAGAGTCAAATGGTTTCTACAAATACCTTTGCCAATATTAGAGCTAAAACCTATCTAATTAATCACCATCAATTTCCTCTAAAATATAATTACATATACAAGCAATCCCTGACTTTCAGAAGTTTGACTTTCTTAAAACCTACATTTTCATACATCAAACATAGAAACTTCTTTTGTAGCTGGATTAGACATTTATATGGCAGTGGGAAACTAACTTTCTGAGGTACAGTGAGGTGCCACTGCTTGCCAATCAACTGGCTAGTCTTTAAGAATTTTTTTATCTTGTCAAAATAGCAGTGTTTGCACAATTGTTTGAATTTTAAATTTACTTAAGGTTGGAAAAAGGTAAAAGATAAAATTGATAATACTGGTTTCATAAGAATAGCCCTTGTATATGCACTGCAGTTGTATAGGCAGGAAGTCACAAGCCACACTGAGAGCACAGCAGATGCTCAGCCTCACTGAAAGCTCGCGGGACCGAAATTAAGAAAGAGGAGGATATAAAAACCTGAACGAAATGCCAGAAATACATTGTCAATACTTGGAATGAAGTAATATTTAATTAGAGATTTCATAAAAGGTTTTAGATCTTTGAAGTTGGAATCTTTCTTTTAACAGGACAATTGATGATTGGACATTTATGTACCTTTTCAGAGTTGCTTTTAGTACATTATTTCTGAAAGTAGGAAATTGCCCCTACCGAAAAGGGAACTTAGATGCTTAGTGGTCCCTCAAAAACAGAGGTTTTATTATGTTTTCTGGCACATAGACTGTGCTCAGCTAATACCTGTTAGAAAAAGAAGTGAATGAGGTTGCACCATAATTCCTACTATTATACTACAAGTTAAAAATCAGGTGGCCCGTTGAATTGAAACTTTAGTTTCTTGCCATCTCCTTGAGAGATTCTGAGCCTAGCATCTAACGGTGTTGATAGTGTTAGCTTGACTCCTGAAGCTGCAGGGCTTCAGCCTTCCTCCTAGATGTTATTTGTCAGGACAGCTGTAGTCATGCTACACTTTTTCTTATATTGACTCCTATTCTGTATTCAGTTTGCATTAGAAACAACATAAACAGTACCTAAACAACCAGACATTTTCCTTCTTTAGCTGAGAATCTCAACAAGTTCCTGATTTTGTCATTTTAGCTGCAAATTAGGAGGCTGTATTCCTTTAAGGTAGAAATTTTGTTAACACAGTTTGAGGTAAATAACCAGAGTGATAGGAAACAATTTTAGAAAGATGAAGTTTTTAGGGAGCCCTCCTCTTTGGAGGACTTGGAGAAGAGGAAAAGGCTATTCTTATTATTTTCCTTTGTCTTATTTTGTGAGGAATTTTTACATATTTTGATTAGTCACACTCAGAGATGAAATAAATATACACCTGATTAATTCTTAGCACCAGTGGTAAGATCTTAGTAAGTTTTTTAAATAGTCAACAATGGCAACAAAATTAATTAATACTTGTTATTTATAGAGGAGTAGTAATTTAATGGAATTACATTTGTGTTTGTATCCAGTGATGTTATTTTCACCTCTCCGTTCTTTTGTGTGTGTTTTTAATGAAATAACTTTCTGTGGAAGGTTTTGTTTATGTATTACAAGATATCAATATGTCTATCTACTCTGCAACTTTTAAAACTTTGTGTTAGCTAAAAACAACTCCTTCCTGGTAAGAGTTGGAGGAGACAGAAATTAGTGTGTTGGGAGGCACTTAGAAGTAATTGACTATTTGGAACTTTAAACTATCTGGTAAGAAACAAGACTCAACTCCTAGACAAGTTACAAAGATAGTTCTATTTATTTGCTTGTTCTATTATAAATGATTTTTATCTCGTATCATCAACCTATATACTTACTCAATTTTATAGACTATTAAAACTGAATTGTATTTTTTTTTATTAAGTAATAGGTGGGGAGGCAGAGACAGACTCCCAAATGTGCCCCAACCAGGAACCACCTTGCAAGCTCCTACCAGGCGATGCTCTGCCTTACTAGGCTGCAGCTCCATTGCTCTACAAACCCAGCTATTTTAGCACCTGAGGCTGAGGCCAAGGAGCCATCCTCAGCGTCTGGGGTCAACTTTGCTTGAACCATTCAAGCCATGGCTACAAGAGGGGAAGAGAAGGGGGGCAGGGAGGAAGAAGCAGATGGTCGCTTCTCCTGTGTGCCCTGACCAGGAATCAAAACTGGGACTTCCACATATCAGGCGGATACTCTACCACTGAGCAAACCAACCAGGGTCACATATCTTTTGAGCATTGTGTTTTACAAATGAAAATAAAAAACTAAGAAACAGAAACTGGCTCAGATAGGTTAAGTGACTTAATCCAAAGGCACACACTCTGGACTACGTGAACTAGAATTAGTCTTTGGATGCTGTAATCTTTTTTACAATATGGTGAAACAATCTCTTCCTGAAATTTTGTAATCTCTTCACAAAAGTTTATTTATTCAACAAACCTATGTGAGCACCTAGTATTTTCAAGACATCATACCAATAATTGTAATACAGTATTCTAAATATAGTGAGATACAATCTCTGTATCAAATCACCACACCTTTTGCATTTTTTCTTTTTCACATTTAAATCTACATTTAGCTGTTTGCTCATAGATGTTGTTTAAAAAATAGTACGATTTGGGGCCAGCAAATGTATTTGAGATAAAGAAAGAAAAATTAGAAAGGAATGTGGAAACTAGTAATGAAAGTTTTAAGTGACATGAAACAATGACAACAGATTTAAACTGCACTGAGTGTTTCTATGTTTAATAGTGTAAAATTGGACATGTCTAACCCATAATATTATATTTTTTTGGCAATCTAGGTTATGTTTATTGGGTGGAGTCTAAATAAACAAGTAAAGGGAATAATTTGAATATTAATGCATGTAATGCCCTAGAGGAGGTTTTTATAAATAACATCATTGTTATAATTTGAAGTATAAGTTTTCTATTGGAGTAGTGTTTACAATGAATGTATTTTTGGGTGTAGGTTCAATATACCATGTTATTAAAACTTCTTGGTTCATTAAAATGTATCATTATTAAAGTTCCTTGGTACATATTAAAATATTAAAAGGAAAAAATAGTCTGCAGCACACCTGGTTGTGTATAATTGTCCTTGATTCTAATAGCAAAATCAGCAGCATTGCTCTGTAGCTAAAGATATTCACATTATAGTCACTGATCTTCTTGCTATTAATAGTTTTGAGCACTATATTTCCATTTTGATGGTAGCCTGCTTTAAAAGTTGCACATTTTTACATTATGATATAAGAAAGAATTGTAGAACTAGGCCCTCACCTTCTTTCTCCCTAAGTTTTGGCATCATTATATACTATACAATGCTCCTTTCCTCTCTAAAGATGTAGCAAGCTCTGGAGTTAATATACTTTTTATTTGGGTCAACATACATCTTGTTGGTCAAATAAGTTTGTAAATATGATATATATATTTGCTCACTTTGGGTGTGGGAGAAAGGCTGTAAGCTGGCAAAGTCATTATAGCCTAAGGCTTAGTTTTAAGACTAAGCTTTTCCCTCCCTTCTAATACTAGGGTCTTCTCAGAACTAAGCTTTTCCTCACACCCTTGACTGTTGCATGATAGGGGGTGGTGCACTCTTATGAGGAATCCCATTTTTGCCTCAGATAAGTTGCTTTGTATCAGAGACTTCCTTATTTGTATATTGGCTTAAAGGCTTTAGTTTTCTATACTATAAAATGAGACAGACCAGGGGCTTTCTCTCTTGGTCTGCTATCAGCATTGCAGAGGCCTCCCTGATCCCTTGCTCTCCATGGGAAAAGCAGGTTTTCTGCTTTTCCCTTGGCTTCTCTTGTGGCTTGCCTGTCTTGGTGAGACACCAATAAACAGAATGGCCCACCATCCTCCAACTCCGTCATTTCTTTATTGTCTGCCCGAATTCAATAAGAATCTGCATGTGAATGGCCAAGATGGAGGCCCCTGGCCATACACATGTTTAAAGGAGTGTTGGGAGTAATATAGTTAGTGTTCTCGTGTTTAAATTCTCCCTGGAAAAAAATTCATTCTTGTCAAGACAATACATACCTCCCAATGGCTGGCCAGTTTTCTCCTCTCTGTTTTACCTCTTAGTCTAATAATGGTAATGTGAGGTGGAAGTGAGGCAGGAACATGGGGAGTTAGAAGGTGAAGTGGATGCAAGCCAGAATATTTATATAAAGTAAAGGTGAGGAGCAGAGGACGTCTTGTGTCTCCTTTTGATTTGTCCATAGGACCCTGACAGCAATATGTTCCCATAGCAGTTTTTTATTTTTTAATTGAGATATACTCTAGCACTCCAGCCTACTGGGAACTACCAGTGTCATGTGGAATAAAATCTACTCAAGACACAAACTGATGTCAAGAGGAAGAGGGGGAGGCCTGCCAAGGGAGGCAAAGAAGACCTCCTGAATTTTCTTCTCCCTCAGCTTTGATTGATCAGAAGCAGAACAGAGATAACAGGATTACAAGGGAGGGAGATCAGGTGATGAGGGGAAGAATGATTAATGGACTTTTTGCTGACATGGAGAGAGGGCTAATTTTGATCAGTACATTCTTTTTCTTTTGCTAATTAAGCACAAAAGAAGGGGCAATCTAGAACCTCTAGGCTAAATTTCTAAAGCCTAGTTCACATGCATTCCTTTGTGTCTGAAAAAGGTCACTCACTCACTCACACAGTCTCTTGGTGTTTGCATCCAAGAGACATTCACTCAGGGCTTTTAACTAAAGTTCTTCAATCCAAGTCATAGAGAGTTCAAGGTTAGATCGATGATTCCCTACAATATACCATTATGTTAAGTTTAAGGTGTACAGTGTATTGATTTGATACATGTTGTAAGGCCAGGAGCCGCCATCGTGGCCATTCACATGCAGGTTCCCATTGGATTCGGGCAGACGATAAAGAAATGGCGGAGTCAGAGGATGGGGGGCCATCCTATTTATTGGTGTCTCACCAAGACAGGCAAACCACAAAAGAAGACAAGGGAAAAGCAGAAAACCAGCTTTTCCCATGAAGGGCAAGGGATCAGGGAAGCCCCTGCAATCGTGATAGCAGGAACTGAGTGAGTCAGCTCCTGGTCTATCCCACTTTATAGTGTAGAAAACCAAAATCCCTTAATCCAATATACAAACAAGGAAGTCTCTGATACAAAGTCACTTATCCGAGGCATAATTGGATTCCTCATGAGAGTGCACCACCCAGATCATACAATCAGTCAAGGGTGTGGGGAAAAGCTTAGTCCTAAAACCAAACCTTAGGCTACAATGACCTGGCCTGCTTATAGCCTGTCCCCCACACCCAATATAAGTCACAAGCGAGCAAACATATATATCATATTTACAAACTTATTTGACCAACACATGTATATATTGTGAAATGATTAGCATGGTAGTGTTTGCTCACACCTCCATCATATCCATCATATCGCATAATTAACATTATTTTGGGGGGGTGAGAATGTTTAAGATCTACTTGATTAGCAGCTCTCAAGTATATAATATATAGCACTATTAACTATAATCACCATGCTATATATTAGATTCACAAAACTTATTCATTTTCCAACTGGAAGTTTGTAACCTTTGACCAACATCTCTTTATTTCTCATACCGCCACCCCCCTTCTGCTACCTATCCTTGGTAACTACCACTATATTCTGTTTTTATGAGGCCAGATTTTTAAGATTTCACATATAAGTGAATCATGCAGTAGCTGTCTTTCTCTGACTTACTTTACTTACCATAATGTCCTCAAATTTCATCCATGTCATCACAAATGGCAGAATTTTCTTCTTTCTCCTGACTGACTAATATTCCACTATATAGATATGTACAGCACATATTCATTCATTTATGCCTTGGCTGTTGTGAGTAATACTGCAATGAACATGGGACTGCAGATACCTCTTCAAGATCCTTATTTTATTCCCTTTGGATATATACCCAGAAGTGAGATTGCTGTTAAAATGTCTGTAATACCCAAAGCCATCTATAGATTTGATGCAATATCTATCAAAATTTCACTGGTTAATGGCATTTTTCACAGAATAGAGAAAATAGTCTTATCATTTGTATGAAAACACAAAATATCCCAAATAGTCAAAGCAATTCTGAGAAAGAAGAACAAAACTAGAAGCATCATTATTGCTTATTTTAAACTATACTATAAAGATATAGTAATCAAAATGGTATGGTACTATCATAAAAACAGACACATAGACCAATAGAACAGAATCAAGAGCCCATAAATAAACCCTCACATTTTGACAAATAAATGTAGCTAATTTTGACCTGAAAATGAACAGCACTCAATGTCAAATGGGTAGGTTTTTCAGTAAATTGGTGTTAGAAAAATTGTATAACCTATCTTACACAACACACAAAAAGGAATGTGTAATAGACTAAAGATTTAAACATAAGAACTGGAACCATGAAACTCCCAAAAGAAAACACGGAGAAGAAATTCCCTGATAATGTTTTTGGCAATAAATTTTTTCAGGGTATATGACCAAAAGCACAATCAACAACAACAAAAATAAGTGAAACTATATCAAACTAAGCAGTTTCTACACAGCTAAGGAAAACATTAACACAATGAGAAGGCCACTTATGAAATGGGAGAAAATATTTACAAATCTTAAATCTAATAAAGGATTAATATCCAAAATATATACTGCTTACAAGAATTAGGAAATCAGGGAATGTGCTGATACTCCAGTACTTTCAGCCTTTTGTATAGTGCATTTTCACCAATGAAATAAAAGTTGGTCTTGCATCTCATTTGCATAATCAACTTTCTTTGACTTGTTGCTTGCTTTTCTGATGTTCTTGTTTAATAAAAAAAATCAAATGCTGCTTTTTTTATTGCTTTATATTCATTTTGAAATATCTCCTATTTTTTGTGAGCAGTAATATAAAAGACTCAATAGCAAAAATAACCAATTTGATTAAAACATGAAAAGAGGAACTGTGTAGACATTTTTCCAAAGAAAACATGCAAATGATCAACAGTTACAGAAAAGTTTCTCACTATCACTAATCAATAGGGAAATACAAATCAAGACCATAAAGAAGTATTACCTCAACCTTGTTGAATGGCTGCCATCATAAAGACAAGAGGTAACAAGTGTTGACAAGGATGTAGAGAAAATGAGACCCTCCATACACTATTGGTGTGAATGTAAATTTGTACAACTACTACAAACAACTGCATGGAGGTTCCTAAAAAAAATTTTCTTTTAAAAACACCCAGTTTTAATTGCTGAAAAAAGGAGAGCAATTTGTTTATATTTTATCCTTTAGAATTTTTGCTCTTTAACTTGAATTAGCTGTAATCAAACTATTTTCTATGCAGTTCAGATTAAAATCATCTTGACAGTTAGATAAGGACCAATGGAAAATATTTATACTGGAAAATAATCAAAAGAATCAGAGGGGTGTTTGGTTATCTCTTTTGCTTAAACTAACACGTTAGTTAACATTTCTCTTCACCAATTAGAATGTAGTTATAATCATCCATTTGGCCATAAACTAGATTTATTGCTGTTAAAAAGTCATGTAGGTTCTTCTGGCCTCAGTTTTTTTCTTCTGTTAAATTTTAGTTTTGTATATTAGTTCAAATGCTTGTTAAATATCTGCAAGATCTCACATTATATGGATGCTTTATCTTCTTGCAAGTTTCCATGAATCTTGTCTCATTACCAGAGAGCAGTTAAGAGACTGGCTGGATTTGTATGTAGCATCCGGGTCTTCATTGACTCTTTTTTAAAATACAATCATCCCTCACCATATTGTGGTTCACTTTTTGTGGTTTCAGTGTTTCATGGATTTTTAAATTGTTTATATCTAATTTTGTATCACAGATTTTTCACTATTATTGTGGGATTTTGTGGTATATAGGTATTTTTATATATTTATTATTTTAATTATTTTTGCAGTAAAATAAGCAAAATAAGTGTGGGGAAAGGTTAATAACAGTGTGGGAAAGGTTTATAAGAGTGTGGCGAGGGTTTATAAAGCCTTAAAATATATATATAAATAATAAAATAAATATAAGGCCGCTACTTTGCTGATTTTCACCTATCAAGGGGGTTCTGGAACCTAACCCCCACAATAGACAAGGGACCACTGTATAGAAATCAAAATTTTCTAAACCAGTAGGTGTAAAATGAGACTATTTTAAACAGCCCCAATCTATTAAAACTATTTTAAAATAGCTTTTTGGGAAACTGTGAGATGTAGCCCTATTTGGGTAGCAATTGAATTGTTATAAATTGCATGCCATTTATTTGACAAATCAGGGTGATGCCATAGTAGCCTTTTACTGATGGGGCTGTAGAGAATGCTCGAGAGTTCTGTGAAATAATGTCAGCTTATCCTAGGGCACGTCAAGTATTCAACTAGTAAATTAACATTATGTCCATTTTAAAGAGGATAATATACTCCCCACAGGACTGAACTAGTTTAAATATCAATCGAGGCCCAAAAAAGGAATCAATTATACGACCTTAGCATTCAGGATGGAGAAATAGAGTGGTATCTGGTAATTTAACATCTGAGGAGACTGAATGGGTTAGAGCTGATTTAAAATTGATAAAGGGTGCAGGGACAGATGGCTTCAACATCACATTTTATGTGTTTTTAAAAGGAAAAAAATGTTCTATATCTACACTGACATTTTTATTCTCTTTTCAAAATGCAGAGCTGCTTCTTATAATAATGACACATTCCAGAACAGCAGACATGTTCCTCCCCAAGAAATAAAGTACTTGTTTATTTGTGGGACCAAGAGAGGTCCATCAGCCATGGATCAAACTTTTCCCAAGGCCTCATTAATGCCCTTCAAAACAAAGTCAAAGGAAGGAGAGAGTACATTTCACATTTGCGGCAGTTTAAATCAGATTTCTCCAGGATGGTCAGCACAGGCCCTGTCAGGAGGCATTTGTGTCTGCGTGTGTATAAGAGTGTCTTTCCAATATGTACTTGGATATGCACACATCTCCCCTCAAGGGGACACTGCCCATAATGATGGTCAACTGGAAGGTCCTAATCCGCTTTAGAGGGTTTGTCCAAATGCCAATACCATGTTCTAGCCTACAATTTGTATTCTGTTTTATCCTGTCACCTAATTTCTGCAGAATGAAAGCTTATGTTTTTGAGCTGTGTGAAAAATGAGGCTTTATATCATCTCACAGTCTGTGTTAAGAGGATTCATTTGGCAGTGTTCAAACCTTAAGCCAAATTAGTGGAATTTATTTCACTGCACCGATTTCATGGCTCATGAATACATGGTTATTATTGCTAAATTTTGTTCTAATTTTGCCTTGAAAATGAACAGTAAGTAATATCTGACAAAAACTATATAGTAACTAAAAGCTCCGTAGGTTAAAGGTAGAAAGGTATATACCTAGACAAAATGGGTAAACAATGGATTTACAACATAAGGACGAGTTCTGATTAGAAAAGAGGGAAACTTCTCTGTAAGGGAGGAGGTGATTCAAATTAGTTGGCAGCAGTGAACCAGTTGTTTATGAGGGAGAATTGGCTTATCTGTGATGGCAATTTTAGTATAGAGACTGGAGGGAACTGCTTCCAGTCTGTTTGTAATATTAACTTAACTTTAAAAGAAACATTATTTACACTTCAAAATATTTCAACTACTTTAGTTGCAGCTATTCTGAACTATATGCTAATTTAGTTAACTAATGCTCTTCTGAACCAGTGCTTACTTAAATCTGATTAATTACAGCTATGTTTTATTCTGCAGTTAGTATTGTACTTTCCAGCCTCCAGAACTGTGAAAAATAGATGTTTGTTGATTACACCACATAGTCTGTGGTATTTTGTTATAATATCCTAAAAAGACTAAGGCACCAACTAAACTGTAAGCTATGTGAGAGCAGGAGCAGCGCATTCATCTCAGGTCCTGACATTCATTCATTCTTTCACTTATCCCTCATTTATTCAAAAAGCATTTATTAAGTGCCTGCTAGTTATAGGAACTACTTTAAGTACTGAAATACAATATAGCCAAGGAACAATCTCTGCTTTGGTAAATTTATAGACTTCATCTATAAATAAATATATGCAATCAAATATTCTCTAAGAAGATTGCAGATGTCACTGTAGTATAGGAAAGGGGTTGAACTTGTGTTTATTGAACAAAATGAATAAAAGACTTTTGCTAAATACTTTGCCTTCATTGTCAGCTTACTTTTATAACAAAGCATATTAATTTTACTTATGAAAATATATTGAGGGGGTGACGTCACGGAAATGGCGCCATGAGCAGCGCGTCCGACAGATCTCCCCAAAATCACAACAAATTTATCAACTAGAAACAGAAAAATTTATCCTCGGAGCATTCCGGAGTTCCACACAAACTGAAAGCGAAAGGACTGTTATCACTTGAATCTGAGAAACGAGGGTGTAGAGGAAGCTACCACAGGGACGTTCATTCAAGCCGCGGAGGGAGTGCGCCTGTGGTGAGTCAGCCCACACTCGGGAGCGGCGAGCAGCCGCTGGCGCGCGCCCGGTCCAATTACAGAGCGAGTACCGCCCACACTCGGGAGCCGCGGAGGGAGTGCGCCTGCGGTGAGTCGGCCCACACTCGGGAGCAGCGAGCAGCCGCCGGCACGCGCCCGGTCCGGTTGCAGAGCGAGCACCGCTAACGTTCTCAGCGGCCCCCGCACTGCGAGTGAGAGTCCCCAACCACCGGTGCCCGGAGCACCCCATTCACGCTCCCACGCGCCCAGAGCGCCCTACTGGCCCACACACCCAGGGTGCCCCATTATCCTGTGCCCGGTGTGCCCCAGCCACCAGCAGCGGGGCGAACAGGAGAGGCGCCAGGGAGGTCTTCCCTACTTGAGAGATTCTCTCCGTGGGCGGGGCACCTCACCCAGCCATTCAAGCTAACAATCAAGCGTTGGGGGAGGGGCGCTCAGGCAGCCTGAAATACCTTCGGGAGCACAGCTGCGGACCCAATCACTGAAATTAGCTTAACCCATGAAATCTGCGCACCCGCGGGTTCTAATTGATAAGATCTCTCTCAGTTCAGCGATCCAAGACAAGAGGTGTGATATTTTTTAGTGCCTCTCGCTAAAGGGGCGGGGGCAACTTCTGATTGATAGAGCCTCCATATTCAGGGATAAACGCTAACAAGAAGGACTTGGCGGATAATAAGATCTATACTACACTAGTCGCAAGCAGAGACTAGTGCCTCTTCTTCCCAGCCAAAACAGGCTACAAGGTGTGGAAAGCCTGGGTTGAGTGGTCCAACTGAATGCTAGGTGCTAAACAGTCACCTTGACAACAATTGACTCCCACTCCTGCCTGCCTGATTACACTGGAGGCTCTGACTGCCAGAGCCTTTCCCAAAGCCTTGTGCTGAGTGGGGATAGAGTGGGGATTTCCCAGCTCTTGAGCCTCTTACTCCCCAGGCAGAAGCAGTTGAAGCCTTATAGCTGGATCACCAGGCTGCTAATTCAGGAAGAGGGGACTAGGAGAGAGACTCCAGGAAAGCAAACTCTCTTATCGTTGGACCCTGCAAACGCCAACAAGCCTTGACTACCAGCAAGACTAAAGCCAATTATATGACATTGCCATAGAATCCCATCAACTGCAAATCCCTACCTAAGTGTGACACAGGGGCAGAGCCTGGGGTACAGAGTCACCGACCAGGAAGAGGGAGAGAAAAGAAAAAGGAAGAAGTTAACCTCTCAAAATCAGAAAAATCCACAGACTTTACAACTTGTTCCACTAATTTTTTTGTTGTTGTTGTTTGTTTCTTTTATCTTATTGCCTTTATTATTTTATTATTATTATCTCTATTTCCTCCACCTCGGTCCTTCTATTCTCTGCCCATCTTATGCTTCCCTTTTCTTGAACTACACTACCCATGAGTGTTACATTTTATTTCTCTTCTTCATCCTCACCCTCCTTTAAGGTTATACTCCAAAACACTTAACTCTCACTCTCTCCTCTTTTGTTTTTTTTTGTTTTGCTTTATTTTGTTTTTTTCTCTTCCTTTTTTTTTCTTCCTTCGTTTTTCTCTTTTTCTTATTTTTTCCTTTCTATTCGTTTTTTCTTTTCTCATTTTACTTTCCTCCCATTTAATCCTCAATCACGAACAAATTAGTTAATTTGGGACTCAAGGTTTTTTTTTGGCTTTATTTTTCTTTTTCGCTTTTGTTTTTGTTTTTTTCTTGTTTGTTTGTTTATTTTTGTGGCATTTTGGGTACTTTTTATGTTGCTTTTTAACTCACTAGCATTCCTCCCAACGCAAGGTCTCCATTATATTTAGTCTTCGCTCCACTTAATACAACAGATTTTTACTTATTATTTTTATTTTTTTCTTCTTTATTATGCTTTTTTTTTCCTCCTTTTTTTCTGGTTCCCTCTTATCCCTCTCATTATATCTCTTAGTCGACCATCACTTACAAGCAAATCATCTTATGCTTGTCTAAGATTTTCTTCCTTTTTTTTTTTTTTCCATTTAGTAGGTCCCTACTCCCTTTTTTTTGCCCCTTGAACTCTTCACCCCAAATCAGGCCCTCCATTATAGGCAGTTTTTGTTCCATTTAGCATAATATAATTCACAGGTCATCACGATATTTCCCTGAGGAGGGGAGAGGAGGGAAAGAGAACAAAGAAAAAAGGGGGAAATAATAAATTATTACTGTTTTATTTTTTGTGGGGTGTTTTACCTTTTTTTTTTTTTTTTTTTTTTACTTTTTACTCTTTATTAATTCTAATTAGTGCTATCAACAAGACCACCCTCAGATGCCAATAAGAAAGAGGAAATCGAATATTTTGGATACAAAAGAAAGAGAGGTAACACAAATAGATGTGGAAAAATCTATGGAGAAAAGACTTAACATATTGGAAGCCTTGGAGCTAAATGACAGAGAATTTAAAATAGAAATCTTAAAAATACTCAGAGATATACAAGAAAACACAGAAAGGCAATTTAGGGAGATCAGAAAACAACTCAATGAACACAAAGAATATATTACCAAGGAAATTGAAACTATAAAAACAAATCAAACAGAAATGAAAAACTCAATTCATGAGCTGAAAAACGAGGTAACAAGCTTAGCTAACAGAACAGCCCAGATTGAAGATAGGATTAGTGAAATAGAAGACAAACAACTTGAGGCACAACAGAGAGAAGAAGAAAGAGACTTAAAAATAATAAAAAACGAGAAAGCCCTACAGGAATAGTCTGACTCCATCAGAAAGAATAACATAAGAATAATAGGTATATCAGAGGGAGAAGAGAAAGAAAATGGAATGGAGAATATACTCAAACAAATAATAGACGAGAACTTCCCAAGCCTGTGGAAAGAACTAAAGCCTCAAATTCAAGAAGCAAACAGAACACCGAGTTTTCTTAACCCCAATAAACCCACTCCAAGGCACATCATAATAAAGATGACACAAACCAATGACAAAAAAAAAAATTCTCAAGGCAGCCAGGGAAAAGAAGAGTACAACATATAAAGGAAGGCCTATTAGATTATCATCAGATTTCTCAGCAGAAACTCTACAAGCTAGAAGAGAGTGGACCCCAATATTTAAAGCCCTGAAAGAGAGGAACTTTCAGCCAAGAATACTATAACCATCAAAGCTATCCTTCAAGTACGAAGGAGATATAAAAACATTCACAAATACAGAAAAGATGAGAGAATTTATCAGCAGAAAGCCCCCACTCCAGGAAATACTAAAGGGGGTTTTCCAACCAGATTCAAAGAACAAAAGAAAACAACACCACAAGTAACAGCTCCACCAAGAACACAAAAAAACCAAACTTAAACTGTGACAACAAAGGAAAAAAAGGGGGGAGAGGATGGAGATTAACAGTAGCAAAGGACGATGAAGTGCAGAAATACTCATAAGATAGGGTACTACAATGAATATGGTAGGTACCCTTTACATTACTTAATGGTAACCACCCTTGAAAAAACCACCACAAAAACACTTGACTTAAAAAAGGTAGCAACAGAGGAAAGAAGTATGGAACACAAACAAACAAAAACAAGTGATAGAAAAACAAAAGAGAAGAATCAAACAAGATACAAAACTAACAGAAAGCAATTTATAAAATGGCAGTAGGGAACCCACAAGTGTCAATAACTACACTAAATGTAAATGGACTAAACTTACCAATAAAAAGACACAGAGTAGCAGAATGGATTAAAAAAGAAAATCCAACTATATGCTGCCTACAAGAAACACATCTAAGCAACAAGGATAAAAACAAATTCAAAGTGAAAGGCTGGAAAACAATACTCCAAGCAAACAACACCCCAAAAAAAGCAGGTGTCCAATACTCATATCTACTAATGCTGACTACAAGACAGAAAAAGTACTCAGAGACAAAAATGGTCATTTCATAATGATTAAGGGGAAGTTGAATCAAGAAGACATAACAATCCTTAATATATATGCACCAAACCAAGGAGCACCAAAATATATAAGACAGCTACTTATTGACCTTAAAACAAAAACTAACAAAAATACAATCATACTTGGAGACCTCAATACACCGCTGATGGCTCTAGATCAGTCATACAAACAGAGAATCAATAAAGATATAGTGGCCTTAAATGAAATACTAGAACACCTGGATATGATAGACATCTACAGGACACTTCATCCCAAAGCGACAGAGTATACATTTTTCTCTAGTGTACATGGAACATTCTCAAGAATTGACCATATGTTGGGCCACAAAGACAATATCAGCAAATTTAGAAAAATTGAAATTGTACCAAGCATATTTTCTGATCATAAAGCCTTGAAACTAGAATTCAACTGCAAAAAAGAGGGGGAAAAACCCACAAAAATGTGGAAACTAAACAACATACTTCTAAAAAATGAATGGGTCAAAGAAGAAATAAGCGCAGAGATCAAAAGATATATACAGAGAAATGAAAATGAAAATACGACATATCAGAATCTCTGGGTTGCAGCAAAAGCAGTAATAAGAGGAAAGTTCATATCACTTCAGGCCTATATGAACAAACAAGAGAGAGCCGAAGTAAACCACTTAACTTCACACCTTAAGGAACTAGAAAAAGAAGAACAAAGACAACCCAAAACCAGCCAAAGAAAGGAGATAATAAAAATCAGAGCAGAAATAAATGAAATAGAGAACAGAAAAACTATAGAAAAAATCAATAAAACAAGGAGCTGGTTCTTTGAAAAGATCAACAAAATTGACAAACCCTTAGCAAGACTCACCAAGGAAAAAAGGCACAGGACTCAAATAAATAAAATCCAAAATGAAAGAGGAGAGATCACCACAGACATCATAGATATACAAAGAATTATTGTAGAATACTATGAAAAATTATATGCCACCAAATACAACAATCTAGAAGAAATGGATAAATTCCTAGAACAATACAACCTTCCTAGACTGAGTCATGAAGAAGCAGAAAGCCTAAATAGACCAATCAGCAGGGAGGAAATAGAAAAAACTATTAAAAACCTCCCCAAAAATAAAAGTCCAGGCCCAGACGGTTATACTAGTGAATTCTATCAAACATTCAAAGAAGACTTGGTACCTATTCTACTCAAAGTCCTCCAAAAAATTGAAGAAGAAGCAATACTTCCAAACACATTTTATGAGGCCAACATAACCCTCATACCAAAACCTGGCAAGGATGGCACAAAGAAAGAAAACTACAGACCAATATCTCTAATGAATACAGATGCTAAAATACTAAACAAAATACTGGCAAACCGAATACAACAACATATTAAAAAAGTAATACATCATGATCAAGTGGGATTCATCCCAGAATCTCAAGGATGGTTCAACATACGCAAAACGGTTAACGTAATATACCATATCAACAAAACAAAGAACAAAAACCACATGATCTTATCAATAGATGCAGAAAAGGCTTTTGATAAAATACAACACAATTTTATGTTTAAGACTCTCAACAAAATGGGTATAGAAGGAAAATATCTCAACATGATAAAGGCCATATATGATAAACCATCAGCCAACATCATATTAAACGGCATAAAACTGAGGACTTTCTACATTAAATCAGGAACAAGACAGGGTTGTCCACTCTCTCCACTCTTATTTAACGTGGTGCTAGAAGTTCTGGCCAGAGCAATCAGACAAGACAAAGAAATAAAAGGCATCCATATCGGAAAAGAAGAAGTAAAGGTATCACTTTTTGCTGATGATATGATCCTATACATCGAAAACCCAAAGGACTCCACAAAAAGATTACTAGAAACAATAAACCAATAGTAAGGTCGCAGGATACAAAATTAACATACAAAAGTCCATAGCCTTTCTATATGCCAACAATGAAATATTAGAAAACGAACTCAAAAAAATAATCCCCATTCACGATTGCAACAAAAAAAATAAAATACCTAGGAATAAACATAACAAAGAATGTAAAGGAGCTTTATAATGAAAATTACAAAGCATTGTTAAGGGAAATCGAAAAAGATACAATGAAATGGAAAAATATTCCTTGTTCTTGGATAGGAAGAATAAATATAATCAAAATGGCCATATTACCCAAAGCAATATACAAATTTAATGCAATTCCCATCAAAATTCCTATGAGATTTTTTAAAGAAATGGAACAAAAAATCATCAGATTTATATGGAACTATAAAAAACCCCAAATAGCCAAAGCAATCCTAAGGAAAAAGAATGAAGCTGGGGGCATTACAATACCTGACTTTAAACTATATTATAGGGCCACGATAATCAAAACAGCATGGTATTGGCAGAAAAATAGACACTCAGACCAATGGAACAGAATAGAAAGCCCAGAAATAAAACCACATATATATGGTCAAATAATCTTTGATAAAGGGGCCAACAACACACAATGGAGAAAAGAAAGCCTCTTCAACAAATGGTGTTGGGAAAACTGGAAAGCCACATGCAAAAGAATGAAACTCGACTACAGCCTGTCCCCATGTACTAAAATTAATTCCAAATGGATCAAAGACCTAAATATAAGACCTGAAACAATAAAGTACATAGAAGAAGACATAGGTACTAAACTCATGGACCTGGGTTTTAAAGAACATTTTATGAACTTGACTCCAATGGCAAGAGAAGTGAAGGCAAAGATAAATGAATGGGACTACATCAGAATAAAAAATTTTTGCTCCGCAAGAGAAACTGATATCAAAATTAACAGACAGCCAACTAAATGGGAAATGATATTTTCAAACAACAGCTCAGAGAAGGGCCTAATATCCAAAATTTACAAAGAACTCATAAAACTCAACAACAAACAAACAAACAATCCAATAAAAAAATGGGAAGAGGACATGAATAGACACTTCTCCCAGGAAGAGATACAAATGGCCAACAAATATATGAAAAGATGCTCAGCTTCATTAGTTATTAGAGAAATGCAAATCAAAACTACAATGAGATACCACCTCACCCCTGTTAGATTAGCTATTATCAACAAGACGGGTAATAGCAAATGTTGGAGAGGCTGTGGAGAAAAAGGAACCCTCATCCACTGTTGGTGGGACTGTAAAGTAGTACAACCATTATGGAGGAAAGTATGGTGGTTCCTCAAAAAACTGCAAATAGAACTACCTTATGACCCAGCAATCCCTCTACTGGGTATATACCCCAAAACCTCAGAAACATTGATACGTGAAGACACATGTAGCCCCATGTTCATTGCAGCACTGTTCACAGTGGCCAAGACATGGAAACAACCAAAAAGCCCTTCAATAGAAGACTGGATAAAGAAGATGTGGCACATATACACTATGGAATACTACTCAGCCATAAGAAATGATGACATCAGATCATTTACAGCAAAATGGTGGGAACTTGATAACATTATACGGAGTGAAATAAGTAAATCAGAAAAAAACAAGAACTATATGATTCCATACATTGGTGGAACATAAAAACGAGACTAAGAGACATGGACAAGAGTGTGGTGGTTACCAGTGGTGGGGGGAGGGAGGATATGGGAGGGAGGGAGGGAGAGAGTTAGGGGGAGGGGGAGGGGCACAGAGAACTAGATAGAGGGTGGTGGAGGACAATCTGACTTTGGGTGAAGGGTATGCAACATAATTTAATGACAAAATAACCTAGACATGTTTTCTTTGAATATATGTACCCTGATTTATTAATGTCATCCCATTACCATTAATAAAAATTTATTTAAAAAAAAAAAAAAAAGAAAATATATTGAGTAGCTGCTTGTTAATCGTTAAATTTAATAATTCTAATTTCTCTTCAAGTTTAGCACTATCATTTGGATATCTAACTCTTTTACCTTAACTCTGCAATAAAATGCAAAATAATAAATTTGCATTTTATGTCTTATTCTGTGTCCCATGTGGTTGTATTGTCTTCTCTACAGCCCCTGTCTTCATTTTACTTGAAAAAAGAAACCATAGTTTGACAGAAGAGTTCTAAAATGATGAGGGCATTTAAGATATTTTACTTGGCCCTAGCCTGTTGGCTCAGTGGATAGAGTGTCAGCCTAGCGTGCAGATGTCCTGCATCCCATCCCCAGGTCGGAACACACAGGAGAAGTGACCATCTGCTTCCCTTCCCCTCCCTCTCCCCCTTCCTCCTTTCTTCCTTTCCCGCAGCCAGTGGCTCAGTTGGTTTGAGTGTCCTGCCTTGGGCACTGAGGATAGCTTAGGTTGATTTTATCATTGACCCCAGATGGGGTTGCCAGGTATATTTCAGTTGGGGCACATGTAGAAGTCTGCCTCACTATCTCCCCTCCTCTCACTTAAAAAACAAGATATTTCATTTCATTTCAGTCTATAGAATTTAAAATTCACAATGTCTTTTGAACTACTTATTAGTTTCTTTCTAAATCTGATATTATGTGACTCTAAGATAACTGAAAGAAACTTTAAATTAGTTTGGTAATAGTAGAAATTAGTGCACATAGTTTTTTTTTTTTTTTAGTATTTTTTCATTTCTTGGTTCTTATAGTTACTCCCTTGATATTGACCATGTTCCAATTATAATAAAAACTGCCTAACCTGACCAGGTGGTGATGCAGTGGATAGAGCGTGGACCTGGGATGCTGAGGACCCAGGTTTGAAACCTTGAGGTCACCAGCTTGAGCACGGACTCATCCAGCTTGAGCGCGGGGTTGTTGGTTTCAGTGTGGGATTATAGACATGACCCCATGGTCGCTGGCTTGAGCCCAAGGGTCGCAGGCTTAAGCCCAAGGTAGCAGGCTTGAGCCCAAAGTTACTGGCTTGAACAAGTTGTCATTGGCTCAGCTGGAATCCCCTGGTCAAGGCACATATGAGGAGCAATCAATGAGCAACTAAGGTGCCACAACTACGAGTTGATGTTTCTTATCTCTCTCCTTTCCTGTCTGTCTATCCCTGTCTGTCCCCTGACACACATACCTCCAAAAACCCCTACAAAAACAACTGCTTAATCAACATGACCAAAATATGTCTTTCATAACATGTACATGTTATGGTTTTCCTTATGACCTTAGTCAGGCATCTCCAAACTATGGCCACATGCGGCCCCCTGAGGCCATTTATCCGGCCCCCTGCCGCACTTCCGGAAGGGGCACCTCTTTTATTGGTGGTCAGTGAGAGAAGCACTGTATGTGGTGGCCCTCCAATGGCCTGAGGGACAGTAAACTGGCCCCCTGTGTAAAAAGTTTGGGAACCCCTGCAAGAAGTACGTGAACCCTGGTATGGCGAGTGTTGCTAGCAGTGCATGGTGAATGCTCTGTGAGCCAGGCTTTGGGCTGTCTCTCAAGGTTAACAGTATTCATTCCAACCCAGATACAGTAAAGTGTTATTTTTGCTGGTGACTGCACAGGTCCTTTTGAGCCTACTTTTGAATGAGTGAGAATGAGCAACAGAGGCCTGTTTTATATTACGGGGGATGAGACCAAAACTCTGCAGGGTATTGCTGTGCTGGAAGTAATAGTTCCTGATCATCAGAGCCAGTGGGACCCTGGGATACTGTTCCTCATCGCTCAGGCTAGGAGCTGCCACTTGCTGACTCTCTGGTTCCAGCCTGTGCAGTTTCTGAGTGGTTCCTCTCCATCTCCTGTGACACAGAGCTACAAATCTTCCAAGTTTGGGATTTTTAATTCATTATCTAAGGTAAAATGAGAATTAGCTATAAACCACTGGGACCATCAACCATCTCACTTTTCTTTTTTTATCACATATAACTATCATTTTATATTGGCTTCCAATAGCTGGGTTTATAAATCTTAATTAAGGGCTTTCTTAGACACTTAATTTCAGCTGTCACCCATCATAGCTTTGTTAAAATGTCCATTTTCATTAAAACCTTATCAAAATGCAGCATTTATTCTCTTTTCAGTTTATGTTGCATTTATTGCTACAAATATGGGGAGGGTGGTCTGACCAGGTGATGGCACAGTGGACAGAGCATCGACCTGGGACACTGAGGACCCAGGTTTGAAATCCCAAGGTTGCCAGCTTGAGTGTTGGCTCATAAGCTTGAGTGTGGGGTTGTTGGCTTGAGCATGGAATCATAGATATGACCCCTTGGTCACTGGCTTGAGCCCAAAGGTTGCTGGTTTGAACAAGGGGCCACTGGCTCAGCTAGAGCCCCCCACCCCTCTGTAAAGGCACATATGAGAAAGTAATCAATGAATAACTAAAGTGCCACAACTTTGAGCTGATGCTTATCTCTCTCTTTTCCTGTCTGTTCCTGTCTGTTTGTCTCTCTTTCTCACTAAAACAAAATATGGGGAGGGTGGATATATGTTGGCAGCATAACCTTCCCAGAAAGGTGGTGGTAAGCAGCAACGGCTGGCTTTTCTCTCCAGAGTCTTAGTTGTATCTTATCCTAGGGTTTGGAGATACAGGATATCTAGAATAGATTTTTTAAAGAAGTCAACATTTGGTTTGCCTTTCAAGTCATAAAGGGGTAATATACTCATGATATTTTTAAGAAGCAACCTAGTTGCTTCAGTTGGTTGGCATGAGCCAATAAAGTATTTGAAAATTTACAAAAAAATGCACTTAAATTTATGAACAGAATTAATTTGTATTGATTCTGAATTGTATGGTATTTCATTGTGGAATCAGAGGTAACCTTAATAGTTCTTCTTTGGCTTTATTGAATGGTGTTTTTAGATATTTGCTTTCAATAACTGGATTGGCTAGGATATATACTTGAGAGGGTGAGAATTTTAGAAGAAAATCCAGAAGTATTAATAAGAGAGATTTGAGGGTAGAGAATTGAAAAGTATGTAACACAGACCTTTGGAGTACTGCAGCTTTGAATATTATACCTGCAGTGACACCAATAAAAAATATTGCCAAGTTCTTTAGTCATGGGAATAAAAGAATCAAATAGGCTACTCATATGTAAATTGTTCAACACTGAACAATTTAGATACTATTAAAGTTTCACAGTTTCTGCCAGGCAGGTCACAGAAACAGTTAAAACACGTAACAGTTGTGACACTCTGTCTTGATAACCTTATTAATCCTTCTAAGGCACTTAAAAAAGCTAACAACTGAGAACAGGTTATAAGTAATATGGAGTGAGCTTTTCAACTAAAACCTTTCAGATTCTCCTGTGTATCATTCACCTGTAAGAGTGTTGGTGGTATTTCTGCTAATTCCACAGAGGCACTGGTCAGTATCGGTTTCTCCCCTCATGTTCTGTTCAGCCATAATTGGAATCCTTTTCAGGGCAGGACTCTTGTTCACTTGCTTTACTTACATCCCTAATTCAGATATAGACCTCTACATAGAGGGATTTGTAAAGGCACTTGATGATGTTGATGGAAATATTTTCAAGGATACATTTCTTGAGTGAGGGAGTAAGAAAACATTTTTTTTTTTTCATGCTTTGGAAAGACTATGATGCTAAGGCTTAAATATGCATTACTTAATCTAATATGTCTATCTCTTAGCAATGTTTTAACAGAAAGAAAGTCACCATATTTCTCTGTAATCATGTCATTTATGTATGTAGAAAAGACCTAAACTATAATTCTTCTCTTGAATTTCAGAGCAATTACTATGTTAATAGGTATTTTACTGTTTTCAAAACATTTTTTAGAGAGGTCTTTACAAAATGCTAGAAGAGATGTTTATACAGAGGCTATAAACACAACAGTGCATTATATCATCTTTGTGTGGTAGAGCTACATGAAGTTTATTTTAAAGAATTATTACTGTGTAAATATCACTGCTACTTCATTCATTTATCTATTTATATTTTATTCAAGAAGCATTCATTCTAAACTATAGTATTGAATAAAAGTGCTTCTTTCTCTATGAGGAGCTAATAATATGCTAGTCAGTAAGAAACATATAATAGATAAAATAAATAAAATGTAGAGAATATAAAGTCTAACAATTTCTGAGGAAAAATTACACTGCTCACAAACATTTGGGGATATTTCAAAATGAATATGAAGCGATCAAGTATCCCCTAATGCTAGTGAGCCATGTATAATATATAAAGGAGGTAAGGGTAACAGAGAGCTTCAGCTAAAGGTGTTGGAATTGTAAATAGGGTGGTCAGCAGAGGCGGGTTAAGGTCGGTTGAGGCCCCGGGAGCAGAAGAAAATATTGGGCCCCTTGTCATTAGAAAAAAGTGTTGAAGTCCACCGTTAAATCCACCTCTGGTTGTCAGAGAAGGTTTTAATTGAAAAGGTGGCCTTGATTTCACAACTTGAAGGTTGTGAGGAAGCTCACCATTCAGGTATCTGGGGAAAGGGCATCCTGGGTAGGAGACTAAAACGTTCTCAGGGGTCGGAGCTGTTTGACAACCAGCAGAGAGGTCATTGTGGCTGGAGGTGAGCTTGAAGCTGAGAATAGTTGAAGGTGAGGTGGTGGTGGGGTGAGGAGGGTGATTGTGTAAGGCCATGCGGCCATTCACACACTTTTTCTTTCACTCCAGGAGAGACGGAAAGCCACTGGAGGGTTTTGAATTTAGGTTACATGGGCCAAAAATATAGTAAGTTTTAAGAATTTAGAATAACTATAAATAATAGTTTATTAAATAAACCAGACTATTAAAGAAGAAGGAAGGTTTAGAATTATATTCTGAACTCTTTGGAATGATGATTTATTATAAACTGTTATTATCATTAAAAATAGATTCTATTAAATCTCTTCTATTTTGTGCAAAACTTAGATTAATAAAATTTTAAAGTATTGTCATAGTCAGACAATATGGTAATAGCATTGTTTCTTTATTTTAACAGGCATAATATAGATCAAAATATAAATGTCTAATGGTATACTGAAACTAATATAAAATATATTGAAAAAATGTGAGCCATATATATGATTTTAAATTAGCCACATTACAAAAAGTAAAATTTCAAAAAAGAGATGAAAGATCCTAAATGGTCAGGGCCAAGACTATATCTCCAAAATGAGTGAGCCTCACAGTCCGAGGTGGGATCATGCTTTCTTCCTGGGTGACTGTAGGTACAGCACCAACAGCTCTCTTTAGAAGGGAGAACTAATGATTTGGCAAGAGCAACTGAAAAATGTGGGCAACAGTTAAACCAGAAGTTTTCCCATTTGTAGTAAAGAACTTTGGAATCATAGGAATCTATATTTTCTATTCACTAAATCTGTGACAATGAGTAAGTTACTTTTAACTTCCTTGAACTACAGTTTTCTCCTCTCTGAAATGGGGATAATATGTTATCTTATTATGTTATGAAGATTCAATAGAAAAATGTAAATGAAAGCTCCCTTATACAGTGCTGTGTAAACTGTACAATAGGTTTCAATTTATTTCCTCTTCTCATTCTGATCAACATGTTTTTTTTAATTGTTATGGGGGCAGCATTATCCCTTTTTATTCTTTTAGTATTTTTGAGGTATGATTGATATAATATTGTATAAGTTTAAGGTATACGTAAAATGTAATGATTTTACAGTTTATTGTAAAATGGTTACCTCAGTAGGGTTAGTTAACACATCCATCACCTCATACAATAAATACTTTCTTTCTTTTTTTTTTTTTTTTTGTAATGAGAATTTTTAAAACCTCTCTTAGAAACTTTCAAATATATAATACAATATTCTTAACTAAGGTCACCAACCATACTGTTTATTAGATCCCCAGAATTTATTCATCTTATAAGTAGACATTTGTACCTTTGACAATCTGTCCCCATTTCACCTACCCACCCACTCCTTCGACCCTTGGCCACCACCAATTTGTTCTCTGTTTCTATTATTTCATTTTATAAAGGTTCTCCATGTAAATGACATTATATAATATTTGTCCTTCTCTGTGGGATTTATTTCACTTAGCATAATTCCCTCAAGGTCTATCAAGGTTGTAAATAGCAGGATTTTCTTTTTTATGATTGAATAATAATCCATATCATCTATCAATTTATGAATTCCTTTATTCTTCTGTCAAATTGCACTCAGGTTGTTTTCTTATCTTGAGTAGTGTATCAATAAATAATGCTACAGAGAATATATGCATGACAGTATCTTCCCAGATGGTTTTATTTCCTCTGGATATATATCCAGAAGTAGGATTACTGACCTGTAAGTTAGTTCTAGTTTTAATTTTTTGAGGAGCCTTCATATTATTTTTCACAGTGGCTGTACCATATACAGGTGGGGCTAAAGTAGGTTTGTAGTTGTGAGTATTCAAAACATAGAGTTTATTTTTGTATTATTATTATTAATTATTGTACTAATTTCCGTACAATTTTAAATCTACTTTTGCCCTCCCCTGTACATTTCTACCAATAGTGTACAAGAATTCTTTTCTCCACATTCTTAAAAACACTTATCTCTTGCCTTTTAAAAAGTATATATTTTCGATTAGCTATCATTAGCAAGACAGGTAATAGCAAATGTTGGAGAGGCTGTGGAGAAAAAGGAACCCTCATACACTGTTGATGGGAATGTAAAGTAGTACAACCATTATGGAGGAAAGTATGGTGGTTCCTCAAAAAACTGAAAATAGAACTACCTTATGACCCAGCAATCCCTCTACTGGGTATATATCCCAAAAACTCAGAAACATTGATACGTAAAGACACATGCAGCCCCATGTTTATTGCAGCATTGTTCACAGTGGCCAGGACATGGAAACAACCAAAAAGCCCATCAATAGATGACTGGATAAAGAAGATGTGGCACATATACACTATGGAATACTACTCAGCCATAAGAAATGATGACATCGGAACATTTACAGCAAAATGGTGGGATCTTGATAACATGATACGAAGCGAAATAAGTAAATCAGAAAAAACCAGGAACTGTATTATTCCATACGTAGGTGGGACATAATAGTGAAACTAAGAGACATTGATAAGAGTGTGGTGGTTATGGGGGGGGGGGGGGAGGGGGGAATGGGAGAGGGAAAGGGGGTGGGGAGGGGCACAAAGAAAACAAGATAGAAGGTGACAGAGGACAATCTGACTTTGGGTGGTGGGTATGCAACATAATTGAACGACAAGATAACCTGGACTTGTTATCTTTGAATATATGTATCCTGATTTATTGATGTCACCCCATTAAAAAAATAAAATTATTAAAAAAAAAGTATATATTTTGAATGTGTTCATATAATTATTTTTTAAATTTTTATTAAATTTATTGGGGTAATATTGGCTAATAAAACCATACAGGTTTCAAGTGTACAACCCTATGTCACATCATCTGCATACTGCATCATGCAGTCACTACCCCGAGTCAGCTCTTCTTCCTTGCCTGTTTGACAGTAGCTATTCTAACGTGTGAAGTGATATCTCATCGTGGTTTTGATTTTTATTTCCTTGATAATTAGTGATGTACACCTTTTCATGTATTTGTTGACTATTTAAATATCTTCTTTGGAAATAATGTCTATTCAGGTCCTTTGCAATTTTTAAAATTGGACTAGTTCTTTGCTATTGAATGATATGAGTTTCTTATATACTTTGTATATTAACACATTATCAGATATATTTTGCATATATTTTCTCCCATTTTGTTTATCCTGGCTGAGTTGATTCTCTTTTTCAAATCTTCTTTAGGCAGCCTGTCATTTATGTCTGGAAAGTACCATAATGGTTTTCTACTTTATCGCATTATCTGAAGTTTAGCTGCCAACTTTATACAAATTGTAGTGAATTTTTTGTTTGTTTTGGTTTTGAACAACACTAAAGATTGAGAATATTTTTGTGATATTGTCTATCTCACTTTTGGGCAATTGAGGCAGTCCACTATGACATTAACTTTGCATTAGGCTGAAGTTCATCTTTTGGGGCCAATCAGGAAAAAATTTAGTATCTTTAGACATGATAGCCTTAAAAATTTTGGAGACAACTATTTTTAAAAATTTATTTATTGTTTATATGGATTCTAGTGTCTCCCCAAAAGCATGCCCCCTCCCTTGTATTCCCCTCAACATCTCCCTTACCCCCTCCAAAAAGCTCCTTCCTTCCCTTCAGGTTTAATTCCAATCCTTAGTTCCCATTGTTCCTTGGATTCCTCAAATGAGTGAGGTCATATGATATTTTTCTTTCTCTGCCTGGCTTATTTCACTCAACATAATAGTTTCCAGGTTCATCCATATTGTTGCAAAAGGTAATATTTCCTTATTTTTCATGGCCCCATAGTATTTCATTGTATATAAGTACCATTGCTTTTTAATCCACCCATCCACTGTCAGACACTTGGACTGTTTCCAGTCTTCGCTTTTGTGAACAATGCTGCCATAACCATGGGGGTGCATTTCTTTTTTTCAGTCGGTGATATGGTGTTCTTGGGATATATTCCTATAAGTGGGATGGCTGGGTCAAAGGGCAGTTCCATTTATAAATTTTTGAGAAATCTCCATACTGTTTTCCACAGTGGCTGCACCAGTCTGCATTCCCACCAGCAGTGCAGGAGGGTTCCCCTTTCTCCACACCCTTGCCAACACTTATTTTTAAGTCTTGTTTTGTTAATGAGTGCCATTCTGACTGGTGTGAGGTGGTATCTCATTGTGGTTTTAATTTGCATCTCTCTAATGATTAGTGATGTTGAACATTTTTTCATCTGTCGATTGGCCATCTGTATGTCCTCTTTGGAGAAGTGTCTATTCATTTCCTGTGCCCATTTTTTTATTGGATTGTTTGTCTTCCTGGTGTTGAGTTTTACAAGTTCTTTATAAATTTTGGTTATTAACCTCATCAGATATATTGTCGAATATGTTCTCCTATTGTGTGCTTTGTCTTTTTATTCTGTTCTTCTTGTCCTTAGCTGTGCAAAAGCTTTTTAGTTTGATATAGTTTCATTTGTTTATCCTGTCTTTTATTTCACTTGCCTGTGGAGATAAATCAGGAAATATGTATATTGCTGCGGTAGTTGGTGAGCTTACTGCCTATGTTTTCTTCTAAGAATCTTATGGTTTCACGACTTACATTTAAGTCCTTTATCCATTTTGAGTTTATTTTTGTTCATGGTGTAAGTTGGTGGTCTAGTTTCATTTTTTTGCAGGTAACTGTCCAGTTTTCCCAACACCATTTGTTGAAGAGACTGTCTTTACTCCATTGTATGCTCTTACTTCCTTTGTCAAATATCAATTGTCCATAAAGGTGTGGGTTTATTTCTGGGTTCTCTATTCTGTTCCATTGATCTATATGCCTGTTCTTATGCCAGTACCAAGCTTTTTGAATACAATGGCCTTGTAGTATAACTTGATATCAGGAAGCGTGATACCTCCCACTTTATTCTTCTTTTTCAAGATTGCTGAGGTTATTTGTGTTCTTTTTTAGTTCCATATAAATTTTTGGAATATGTGCTCTATATCTTTGAAGTATGTCATTGGTATTTTAATTGGTATTGCATTGAATTTATAAATTGCTTTGGGTAATATAGACATTTAAATGATGTTTATTCTTTCTAACCATGAGCACTGTATATACTTCCACTTGTTTGTGTCTTCCTTGATTTCTTTTATCAATATTTTATAATTTTCTGAGTACAAGTCTTTAACCTCCTTGGTTAAATTTACACCTAGGTACTTAATTTTTTTGTTGTTGTTGCGATAGTGAAGGGGACTGTTTCCTTAATTTCTCTTTCTGACATTTCATTGTTCGTGTATAAAAATGCCTCAGATTTCTGTGTATTAATTTTATATCCTGCCACCTTGCTGAATTCATTTAACAGGTCCAGTAGTTTTCTGACTGAGACTTTAGGGTTTTCTATATGTAGTATCATATCATCTGCAAATAATGATAGTTTTACTTGTTTTTTTCTAATTTGTATGCCTGTAATTTCTTCTTATTATCTGATTGCTGTGGCTAGGACTTCCAGAACTATGTTGAATAAGAGTGGTGAAAGGGGGCACCCCTGCCTTGTTCCTTATTTTTAGGGGAATTGCTATTAATTTTTGACCACTGAATATG
Organism: Saccopteryx leptura; assembly: GCF_036850995.1. Taxonomy (NCBI): domain Eukaryota; kingdom Metazoa; phylum Chordata; class Mammalia; order Chiroptera; family Emballonuridae; genus Saccopteryx; species Saccopteryx leptura. The sequence goes on along the minus strand of NC_089506.1, from coordinate 89,893,822 downwards.
ATGTTGGCTGTGGGTTTGTCATAGATGGCCTTTATCATGTTGAGGTATGTTCCCTGTATTTCCACTTTGCTGAGAGTTTTAATCATAAATGGGTGCTGGATTTTATCAAATTCTTTTTCTGCATTTATTGAAATTACCATGTGGTTTTTCTCCTTTCTTTTGTTTATGTGATGAATCACATTGATTGATTTACTAATGTACCACCCTTGCCTTCCCAGAATAAATCCCACTTGATCATGATGTATAATTTTTTTCATGTATTGCTGGATCTGGTTTGCTAATATTTTGTTGAGGATTTTAGCATCTAAATTCATCAGGAATATTGCCCTATAATTTTCTTTCTTTGTTTTGTCTTTGCCTGGTTTTGGAAATAGAATTATGCTCGCCTAATAAAAGGAACTTGATAGTGTTCCTTCCTCTTGAATTTTTTGAAAGAGCTTGAGAAGGATAGGACTTAGTTCTTCTTTGAATATTTGGTATAATTCACCAGTGAAGCCATTGGGCTCAGGGCTTTTGTTTTTTGGGAGCTTTTTGATAACTATTTCAATCTCATTTGTTGTAATCGGTCTGATTAGGTTTTCTGATTCTTCCAGATTAATTTTTGGAAGATTATAATGTTTCAAGGAATTTGTCCATTTAACCTAGGTTTTTTAATTTTTTGGCATACAGTCCTTCATAGTATTTTCTTACAATATTTTGTATTTTTGTTGTGTCAGTTGTTATTTCCCACTCTCATTTTTAATTTTATTTATTTGAGTCCTCTCTCTTCTTTTCTTGGTGAGTCTTATTAAAGGTTCATCAATCTTGTTTACCTTTTCAAAGAACATGCTCTTAGTTTCACTGATCCTCTGTATTGTTTCTTTAGCTTCTATGTCATTTATTTCTGCTCTGATCTTTATTATTTTCTTTCTTCTACTACCTCTGGGCTTTTCTTGCTGTTCTTTTTCTAGTTCTTTTAGATTCAGGGTTAAGTTGTTTATTTGAGCTTTTTCAAGCTTCTTAAAATATGCCTGTAGTGCTATAAACTCCCCTCTCAGGACTACTTTTGCTGTGTCCAATAAATATTGACTTGTTGTATGTTCATTATTATTCGTTTTTAGGAATTTTTTAATTTCTTCTTTGATTTCATTGTTAACCCATTCATTATTCAATAACATGTTATTTAGTTTCCATGTGTTTGAGTATTTTTCAGTTTTTCTGTTGTGGTTGATTTCTAGTTTCATGCCATTGTGATCAGAGAAAATGATTAATATGATTTCAATCTTCTTAAATTTGTTGAGACCACTTTTGTGTCCTAACGTGGTCTCTCCTAGAAAATGTACCATGAACACTTGAAAAGAATGTATACATATATTCTGCTGCTTTAGAGTAAAGGTTCTGAAGATATGTATTAAATCGAGTTGATCTAGTGTGTCCTTTAAGTTTGCTGTTTCTATGTTAATTTTCTTTCTTGAGGATCTATCTAGTGATGTTAGTGGGGTATTGAAATCTTCTACTATTATATTATTGCTGTTGATCTCGCCCTTTATATCCATCAAAGTCTGCTTTATATATTTAGGTGCTCCTATAATTAGGTGGATAGATATTTATGATGGTTATATCTTCTTGTTGGATTGCTCCCTTTATCATTATGTAGTGACCTTCTTTATCTCTTAAGTGTTGGTACCCCAGCTTTTTTTTTCATTTCCATTTGCATGAAATATTTTTTCCATCCTTTCACCTTTAGTCTATGTGTATCATTTATTTTGAGGTATGTCTCTTGTACACAACATATGTATGGGTCCTGTTTTTTTATCCATGCAGCTACTCTATGTCTTTTGATTGGATCATTTAATCCATTTACATTTAAGGTTATTTTTGAAATGTAGTTGTTTATTGCTGTTTTGTTCTTTAAAGCTATATTCCTCTTTTGCTGTTTTCTTTTCCCCCTTTGTTCTGTTTACTACAGGCACCTTTACATTTTTTGCAGCCTTGGTTTGATTGTAATGAATTCCTTGAGTTTTTTTGTTTTGTTTTGTTTTTTGTCTAGGAAGCTGTTTATTTCTCCTTAGGTTTTAAACGATAGCCTTGCTGGATAAAGTAGTCTTGGTTGTAGGTTCTTGTTCTCATTACTTTGAATATTTCTTGTCATTGCCTTTCTGGCCTCAAGTGTTTCTGTTGAGAAGTTGGATGTCATCCTTATGGGGGCTCCTTCGAAGAGATAGCCTTTTTTTCTCTAGCCGCTTTTAAGGTTTTCTCTTATCTCTTAGCTTTGCTATTTTAATTATGATGTGTCTTGGTGTTGATTTTCTTGTGTTTCTCTTTAATGGAGTTCTCTGTGCTTCTTGAACTTGTGAGAGTTTTTCCTGCTTTAATTTAGGGAAGTTTTCGGCTATGATTTGATTGAACAAGGTTTCTAATCCTTGTTTTTTGTTCTTTTTCTTCTTTTTTCAGTAACTCCTGTGATGCAGATGTTGTTTCTCTTTAGATTATCACAGCGGTCTCTTAGAATTTCCTCAGATTTTTTTCATTCTCTTTTCTTTTTGCTGCTCTGCTTCCTTGTTTTCATTTATCTTGTCTTCTAATTCGCTGATTGGCTCCTTTGCTTCATCCAGCCTGCTTTTAATTGCTTCTAGTGTAGTCTTCATTTTAGATATTGTATTTGTCATTTCTGACTAGTTCTTCTTTATTATTTCAATGTCCTTTTTAATACTTGTTATTTCTTTATTTATGTGCTCACTTTGACCTTCCATTATTGTTCTAAGATCTTTCAGCATTCTAATAATTGTTATTCTAAACTCTGCCTCTGGTAGTTTGCTTATGTCTGTCTCAGTCAGCTCTTTTTCTGAGGTTTCTTTTTGTTGAGTCATTTGGATTGCACTTCTCTATCTTCCCATTTTGTCTGTGTTGCCCTGGAGTTCCCTGGTTGGGGCCTGGGGCAGGTCAGTTGGGGTCACTGCCTGTGACTGGTTCTTATCCAATTTTTGGGAGCTATAGGTTATCCAGATATTGTGGCTGCCTCTGCTGGGTCCAGGTGCCATTGTAAATATCAGCTGCACTCCTAGGCTTGCTTTCATCTACTCTTGGCCTGAGAAAAGATACTTTAAAAGTTCAATTTCCCCTAAAATCTGCTTTCTGTTGTCTTTTATTGCTGGCTACTTGTTGGGCTCAGTACTCTAATTCAGTGAGTAGGTATAGTATTAGAAGTGGCCTACTTCTTTGTTTCAGATGTTTTTCTATCTAGACATTTTAGCTCCCATTTTGTGGTCTCTCTACTAGGCCACCAGTGCAGTTGCTGCCCAGGCTTTTGGGCTCAGGTGATGCTGGCTCCAGCCCTCCTCCATGACCACCACTGGCAGGCTCAAGCATGCCCATGAGTTACCCCTCTGTTGATTCTCGGGCCTCTGTGTCTGCCTAGGGTGGGCCATTCAGGGAGCAGGGGTGTGTGTGAGCCCAGGCTTCCCCAGCAGCTATGGCAGTCCCGGGCTCCACAGGCTGGCTTGTGTGTGCTCGTTTGAACCTCTGCAACAGTGCCCTGCAGCCTCTGGCCTGTCTCTCCCAGGTGAACAATGTGGTGGGTGGTGTAGCTTAGATCTCTGCACTCCCTATTTTTGTTCCTAACATGGCGCCTGGTGCTAAACACCTTTTTTCTAACTAGGGTAAGGGAGCATCCTGTGGATGGGGCACTTTCTTTTCTTTGCTGGTGATGCTGGTTTAATTTAAAACTGAGGAATGACTCAGTCCAGGGGTTACTGTATCCTCCTGGAGCCCTGGGAAAGTGGCTGTGAGCTCACTCTTCATGCAGTTCCTTTAATACAGAGCCTGGGTCTGAGAGTCCTGCCTCCTTTTCGCAAACCGTGTCTAGGCTTTTTTCTCAGCCAAATATAGTCCATCAGCCCCTTCCTGGCTCTAGGGCTCTAGGCTGGGATTCCAGTTTTGGGGATAAGGACCTGCATCTCACTGGAAAGTCCTTCCCTTCATGAAAATTTCTCCCAGGTGCCACTCCTCAGTCCCTGCTCCCCGATACCAGGAGCGGTATAGCCTTCTCCATGTCTCCCCCCTCCTACCGAACTCAGTGTGGGTTCTTTGGTGGTTCTTGGTTGTAGAATCCTCCTAGTTCAATTCAAAATTTGTCTTTCATGATGAGTGTTCTCAAATTTAAGTTGTAATCCACCTTGGTTCTGGGAAGTGGGAGTTGGTGCGTCTGCCTACTGCATGGCCATCTTGGCTCCCTCTTGAAGACAATTATTGATACAATATTTGAAGAATCTTCTCTCTAGTAAACACCTTTGATCCTTCAGCTAATCTTTGTACAACATAGCTTTGATTCTACTTGCCTTCTTGGTGACTCTCCTTTGAATGTACTCCAGTTTACTTTTCTTCTTGAAGTATGTGACTTAGATGTAGTTTAATATAGATACTTAATAAAATGGAATTATTATTTTCCTTGATCTGGACAAAATATTCTATTAAAACAGCCAAGAATTGCATTAGCTATTTGGCACCCACTACTCAAATATTGATTTATATCAAGTTCCTGTCAGTCAATTTTACTGCTACTATTTTGCACTTACATTTGCTCAGCTGTGCCTCTTACATCCATATTAATTTAGCTATTGTTTGAAATAAAGACAAGGATTTTATATATTTTTTATCTGTAAGTCCATTGTTTCACCTTTTGTGATTTTTTTGGATCCTGTTTCTACCACCACAGGAATTATGCTAGTTCAAATAGGCTAGTAATTTTTTTTAAAGGACTGTTCTATCAAAGACTGATTTATAAAAATATCAAAGAACTCTCAGAGAGAGAGTTTATCATAGAGGTTAAGAGAACAATTCTGGGTAAACCCAGGTTTCAAGGCCCAGCTCTGCCACTTTGTAGCTGAATTCATTCATTTAGTTAACAGATTAAGTTATGTGACATACCATTCTAGGCACTTAGAGTACATCAGTAAATAAAATAGCAAGAATAATTGTTCTTCAGGAGCTATAGTCCAGCTTGAGAAGAAGCTTTGGAAAGTAATATATACTCTCCAAACTTAAGTTTCTCAACTGAAAAATGGGAAGCAATGCACTATTACATAAAACGGTATATCCCTCAGCATTCTCCAATGAAACAGAACTAAGAGGATATATACTCTTTAGAGAACACACATACATACACTATTATAAGACATTAGTTCATGTGGTTATGGAGGCTGACAAGTCCCAAGACTTAGCAAGCTGGAGGCTCAAGAAAGCTTATAGTGTAGATCTAGGTCAAAGGCTAACAGGCTCAAAACCCAGGAAAAGTCGATGTATCAATTAAAGTCCAAAATCAAGAAGCGAATGTTCCAATTTGAAGGGAGTCAGGCAGGAGGAATTGTTTCTTGCTTGGGGAAGAGTAATTTTTTGTTCCATTTCTACCTTCAGCTGATTGGATGGGGTCTACTCATATTAGGTAGGCAATTTGCTTTACTCAGTTTACCAAGTTAAATGTTATTATCATCAAAATATATCTTCACAGAAACAGCTAGAATAATGTGTGACTAAATATTTGGGCACGTTGTAGTCAAGTTTATATATAAAATTAATCATCACAAATGGTGATAAGATTTTAGGATTGTACATAAAGGGGTTAGCATAGAGAGCTCTCAAGAAATGTTAGTTATTGTTTACATGAAATATTTTTTTAAATCACTTCATCAATACCAAGAATCAAATCATAGCTCCCGAATGCTGACTGATGCAGTAGTTTTGGCTACTCCTGGAGTGAGACTTCATTTGTTGTTTGGCCATGAAAAGAAATTATATTCACGTAGTGGATGGTGGGCTACTAGTTATTTCTCTGTCAGTGCCTCTTTGAAGCCTCTCTAAAAACTTACTCTCTGTTTCATGTATGTGAGTTAGGAGACTCATCTGCAGACACCTTGCTGCCATCTGCTCAAGCCTACAGTGATGAAATAGTTATGAAGGTGTCCGCTTCTTTCAGTATTGTTTGGCAGCACTTCCTTTTTAAAGAAAGCATAATAAGATTTGGAAAGACTTAAGAAAGACTGAAAGATAAATTACTTTTTTTATCTCTCCTTTGAACTCACTGGAGGAGTAGTTCACTTTACTTATAGCTAACTCAATCATTAACTGTCATCTCAGGGTAGATCTGGCTCATAATACTGCCAAATAATTCATACATGTAAGAGTGGCAGTTGTCTCGTTTCCTTTTTATGCCAACACTTGTCAGCCTCAGCAACAGCTTTCAGCTCTGTTAAATGTTGTTTAAATGTGAGGGATATAAATGAAACTGAAGCAGCCTGCATTTGATAATCAAATATGAATTTAATATTTTACTCAAAGTCAACTTAGTTATTAAGGTTTGACTATAAAAATGACAGATTTTATGTTTGACTACAGTGAGAGTTTCATTGAGTCTGATTATCTTTTAAAGGTTGAGATCTGATGATTTTTGAGAATTAAATCTGATAAAAATATTTTGAAGTAAATTATTTTACATTAATTAATAATGGAAACATTTTAAAGGAAAATTATTTCTAGAAAGAAAGCACATATTACCAAGTCATAAATGTTATATTTTTCACTCTTTGTTATGAAAAGTTCAAGGGCCCTGGCTGGTTGGCTCAGTGTATAGAGAACTGGCCTGGCATGTGGAAACCCTACTAGGGTTAGATTCCCTAGTCAGGGCACACATGAGAAGCAACCATCTCCATCTACTTCTCTCCCGGCCCCTTTACCCCTTTTCTTCCTCCTCCTCTCCTGCAGTCAGTGGCCTGATTGGTTGGAGTGTCAGCCCTGGGAGCTGAGGATAGTTAGGTTGATTTTAAGCATCTGCTCCAGATGGGGGTTGCCAGGTAGATCTTGGGAGGGGCACATCTCACAGTCCTTCTCACTCTCTCTCCTCTTTTCACTTAAAAAAAAATCCCATTACAGTAAGGACAGAAAGAAGAATGTATGTCCATATTTTTACCACCTACATTTAAAATGTATTAATATTTTGTAATATTAGCCTCATCTACTTTTTTGAAGTTCAATTATAAACTTATCTTGTTTATATTTGAAGGCATATTTTAATTACATATGAAATAAATCCTACCTCTCCCCAGGGGATTGCTATAAGTGTTGAACATTGAAAGGCAGAAAATATTTTTTTCCTAGGAAGAGGTAAAAGCTTACCAAAGTTAAGTATATATGGAATTGATAGGCTTTGCCATCATTTTTTTAATGATTAATGAGGAAGTATACTACTTTTCTGAATATTTTCTCTAATCACCTACACCATAAACATACATTCTTCCTAAGTAGGTGAAAGTGATTAGAATTTAAAAGCAAAACCAAGGCATACTGCTATTCTAGTAAAGAATTTGGCAAAGGAAGTCCAAGACACCCTGTGGTACAAAAGGGAAGTGGGGGTTGGCTGAGTGTGAAGCCTGGGATTGATGGTCTCTGATGGAGGGCATGTGGTGGAATTAGGGTCTGTGGATGAGGTATGAACCCTGAGCCTGATTCTTAGGAGTTATGCTAAGCCTTAGTTGTCTACACATTGTAATACTGTCTGCTTCTCAGAATTGTGAGGATTAGCTGCAGAGGGAAAAAATTTGTTTTTTAAGTACTCAGTAATAGCAGCCAGTTGATGTAATTAGAAACAGCATGTTCATTAGGTTTGATGACACAGGGAGCTGATGTGAAATTCCTCCAGCCCATGTACTTGCTGCATGGCCTTGGGCAAGTCCCTCAGTCTCACAGAAGTCTCATGTCCTAGGCTGGAAATGGGTCTCATAGAACGAATTTACTCCCACAGCGTTGTTTGCGATACTCTTCAGTATAGTACCACAACTCTAAATTCAGCTAGCAATAATGTTGGCATAGACTCCTAATAACTTATTACCGAAAATTTGTTGCTAGGAATATTGTTTAATTGACCAGTATCAATTTCTCAGGGTACATTTGCAGTTTAATTATATGGAGCTTAGTCCTCTTGATATTTTTGTCAATATTTTGACAAAGATGTAAAGAATTTGAAAATAGCTAAATTTAGTCTAGAGATTCATTTTTTTTATTATTAAGTGAGAAGAGGGGAGGCAGAGAGACACACTCCTGCATGCACCCCAACCGGGATCCACCAGGCAAGCCTCCTTGGGGCAATGCTCTGTCCGTCTAGGGCCTGGTTGCTCCCTTGCTCCACAACGAAATTATTACTAGCTGCTGAAGCAGAGGCTCCACAAAGCCATTTTCAGTGCCTGGGGTCAACTTGCTGGAACCAGTCAAGCCATGGCTATAGGAGGAGAAGAGAGATAGAGAGAGAAGGGAGAGAGGGAGGAGTGGAAAAGCAGATGGGCGCTTCTCCAGTGTGCCCTGACCGGGAATCGAACCCAGGGCATCTACACATCTGGTGAACAATCTCCCATTGAGCCAACTGGCCAAGGCCTAGATTGGAAATTCTGTGTAGGCTAGGACTACAGGTTAAGACCAACAAAGTAAAATTTATAAAGGGAAAACTGATCAACAGAGTAGTTTTAGCTAACTCTAATTTCCTTATGAACCAACTTTATGACTGGATATTAAAATATAATTTATTCCATTTCTGGCTAATTAAGAAACATGAACTAAGAAATATAAAGATTGTTCTGTATTCAAAGTGACCAGACCCCATTTGATTTTTTCCCCCGGAATTCTGCATTTTACAAAGAACATTAAAAAGCAAGGAGGAGTTTTTCAACTTGGGCACTAACAGCCTGTTGGATCAGATAATTGTTGCTGTCCTGTGCATTGTAGATGTTTGACAGCATCCCTTGCCTTTGCCCACTAGGTGCCAATAGACTTTCCACTACCTTCAACCCAGCATGATAACAAAAATATCTGCAGGCATTGCTGAATGGCCCCTGCACAGAACCACTGTGCTAGAGAGTGTTGAAAAGAAGGTCCTCAGGAAACTGAGAGGTTGAGGAAGTCTAAGCATGAGGAATAATAAGACCAGGTACTCTAATTTCTAGGACTGTACCAATTCCATAATTTTATTTTCTCTTACATATTTTTTGCCTTTTAAAATCAGTTTTTTCATTAAATTGGCAGTCAGAGATTGTATTTCATTCTTTTGTATTTTTAGCATGAAGACTAGATCTTGCTACACCATAGGTTCTCAGTGTTTTATAAAATAAAGTGAACTAAACTGGAAAAGAAATGACTTGATGTGGACACTTACTAAAGAGACTTGTTAGGTTCCTTTTTTATTTAATTAATTGTGTTTACATAGATTCTAGTGTTGCCCCGAATGTGTCCCCCACCCCCCTTATTCCCCTCAACATCTCTCTTACCCTTCTCCCTACAGCACCCTCCCCTCTTCCCTTCAGGTTTATCCCATCCTATCATCCCCTTTCCCTCTGTCCTCTTTTCCTCTGGTCCCTTTGATCTCTCCTCTGTCTCAATTCCGTTCCTCAGTTCATATTGTTCCTTGGGTTCCTCAAATGAGTGAGGTCATATGATATTTTTCTTTCTCTGCCTGGCTTATTTCACTTAACATAATAGTTTCCAGGTCCATTCATGTTGTTGCAAAAGGTAATATTTCCTTCTTTGTCGTGGCCCATAGTATTCCATTGTATATATGTACCACTGCTTTTATTCTACAATCCACTGATGGACATTTGGGCTGTTTCCAGGTCTTTGCTATTGTGAACAATGCTGCCATAACATGGGGGTGCATTTCTTTTTTTCAGTCGGTGATATAGTATCCTTGGGGTATATTCCTAAAAGTGGGATGACTGGGTCAAAAGACAGATCCATTTTTAATTTTCTGAGGAATCTCCATACTATTTTCCACAGAGGCTGCACCAGTCTGCATTCCCACTAGCAGTGCAGGAGGGTTCCCCTTTCTCCACGTCCTGGCCAGCACCTATTGTGTGTTGTTTTGTTAATGAGTGCCATTCTGACTGGTGTGAGATGATATCTCATTGTGGTTTTGTTAGGTTCTTGAAGACCCAGAGGAGGATTATGTTAGATTATTTAATGGAAAATAAATGGGATGCTTATTCAGAGAGCAGAACTAACAGCAAGGGATAAAAGTGATGGAAGCATAGATTTCACTTCATTTTAAGGTCAAACTTTTAAACAATATAAGACTTATTTAGCACCAAGTATTTTAGAAATTATCTTGATTGTTAACACTGAAATAAAAGTACTGTGTAAGAGAAATGTAGCTACAACATTATTAGTAGGGTTCTGCAATATGTTCTATATACTTTTTAGATAGCAAAATATTCATCGAATATAACATTTCTGGTTTCTTCTATTTAAAATTGTCTAAATGTATGTTAGCAACTATTAAATACTTGAAAATAAAACATGCAGACAGAGGCATATGCAAGAAATATAGCTAAAAGAAAGAAAAAAATATCTTTTATATATATATTTTGGTAACTGTTTTTTATTGTTAAGTGAAAATTATGATAGGGAGTATTTATTGAGTACTTACTATATTACAGTCATGATGTTATACCTTACATACATTCTCATTTAATCCCTACAATACCCTAACAAAATAGGTACTTTTACTTTTCTAATTTACATATGAATAAAAATCTCTTGCAATTACAAAAGATAAGCATTTAAAAAATTCCAGTAGAATTTATAAATAAACTATTGATTTTAAAGTTGTCACTGTTGGAAGTAGGTAATGATTTTGTATTTATTTGAGTAATTTTAGTAATAGTGTGTCTGTTCATTTTAGAATTGTTCTTTGTTGATATTTTTACATAGTTAAATGTAACTTTATATATCTGAATATATGTCCAACTCAGTTATTAGGCATGTGACTCACTCATGAAAAATGTAATTCTTAAGTTACTGGACAGTTTATAAAATCACTGTCTTTGCCCCGTTTATCTGACAAGTGTTTTCATTTTTCTCGTCAGTATGAAAAAAATTCAAAATGCACTTGCAGTTCCTTAAAACATCTCCCAAAATGACATACAAACTCAGATTTATGGATTATTCTCATATTATATTTGAAATGGACCATGTTCTTCTTTAGAATCTTACCTTTGGTCAGACTTCAAAACTAAAGTATCTTGAGATGTGAGGAAGGGGTTTTGTAAGTGGAGGGGAGTTAGCTCTCTCAGAGTGTTAGGAGACATTTCCTGGAGCAAACACTAAAGAAATAAAGATTCTTTTACTTGGAGAAAAGTAACCTTAGAAGAAGGACTTAGTAGTGGTCAAGCCTAGAAAGCTGTATATTAATGAGTAATTATTTCCCATTCAATTAAGGAAATGACAAGAAGATTAAACCCAAGTAGGAGGGTTTGGTAACAAATTATGAAGGTCATCTTGACTGTAAAAGCTGTGAGAGGCTAGAATAAATTATTGAGGTAATTTGAGTGTGACAAAGTTACTTTTCTTCAATGTTACAATCTGTTGGCATTTATTTCAAATTGTCATAGTCTCTGCTACTAAAGTTATCTTTGAATGAGAAACATCCATTGGTGTCATGTCCTTTCATGTAGAATTTTAAAAATAGGGGGATTAGTTTGAAATCCATACTAACAGGAGATGAATGTGTTACATCCACCAGGTACGAGAACAAACGTCAGAGACTTTCAGGAGTTTAGATGTTACTTTATTGGCCAGTTTAACCTGCGCAGGGGCAAACTCCCAAGATGTCCAGAGACACCGTGCTCACAAGGAGCTGCAAACGGAAGCCGCGCCTGGAGCTTACAGCCAGGTCCTTATATATCCTAAGTGAGCAAGCATAATACAGAAGCAGATGTGGCAGTTTAGCTATTGGCTAGGGAGGTTGCATGCAGCATAGCAACAGGGGCCGGCATAGTAACAGGGGCTGGTTTTAGCTTAGTGGTGAATTTCAAACATAAATTTCTGATAAGGGTCTCTGACCTTCTTTGTTCTCAGCCTCACAGGGACCATATCAGTACTCCCTGTTCCTTCAATAGTTACACTCTTGGCAGCCCCAGCATATCAGTACTCCCTGAATCTAACATTCCCCCATCTCTTTTGGGCATAAATCAAACCCTTGATTCTTCATCAGTGGGGAGACTGGTGACAGAACCATTAACTTTACTACATCTATCCTCTCCTTTATGAACGCAAGGAGCTCATTAAGGATTATTGGTCCAAAGGTAAGAGCCAATAATAATAATAGGAGGGGTCTAGCAATTGCGGATATGAGGGTAGTTAACCAAGGAGAAGTCTTGAACATAGAGGCATACCAGCTAGAGCTGTCTTCTTCTAGGTTCCTATTCTTTAATCTGTTTGCAAGTATCTTGATATTCTCTCTAATTACTCTAGAGTGGTTAGCGTAAAAACAACATTCTTCTCTTAAAGCAGCACACAGTCCTTGTTATTCTGTGCTATCTGCTGTCCTGATTAAAACCTATTCCTGTAACTCTAGTCCCTTACTGGGTAAACAATAAAAAGTCATCAGTCCTAAGTGGAGGAGAAAGTGAGCTTTAGAGGCTCTCCAGGGGTCCGCTTGACTTGCCATCTCCGAGATCCTTTGTCAGGTGGTTGGGCCGGCTTCACGTGGGAGAGGTGGATCCAGTAGGGCTTTTTAGCTACCTTAATAGCTGTGGGTGTACTCAGGATCACCTGGAATGGTCTATTCTACCACGGCCCAAGGTTGCCCCATCTGTGTTTGAGAATCCACACCCACTGTCCAGGCTCCGGTGGCTCCCGTAGTTGGGAGCTGTGTTCTGCATTCGATTGGGCTGATCTCTGGAGGGCCTGCACCTCGCTTCTGATGTGTTGCAGGGCCTGCAAGGACTTGAGGAAATTATGATTAGAAATCTCTAGTTCCCCTCTGGTCAATCGAGGTACAAGGGGCACAGGTTGCCCAAATAAGATTTCATAAGGGGTCCATTTATTGAGATAGGGGATACATCTGGTTCTAAAAAGGGTGAAAGGGAGGAGCTCAACCTAGTTTTCGCCGGTCTCCACTCTCAGCTTAATTATAGTTTCCTTCAGAATCCTGTTCATTCTTTCTACCTGTGCTGAACTTTGGGGCCTATAAATGCAATGCAATTTCCAATTAATACCTAACTTAGTGGCTAATTCTTGAGATATCCTGGATATGAATGCAGGTCCATTGTCTGATCCTAGGGCTAGGGGAATGCCATATCTAGGTATGATTTCCCTTAATAAGACTTTACAGACTGTGGAAGCAGCCTCTCCTCGTGTGGGGAATGTTTCCACCTATCCTGAGAAGGTGTCTACTAATACTAATAGATACTTATAGCCTGACTTCCCAGGGGTCATCTCTGTGAAATCTATTTCCTACAGTTCTCCCGGAGCTTTCCCTCAATACCTCACAAAGGTGGGTAGCTTCTTATTCTGCACATTTACTCTGGCACAGATGCTGCACCTCGAGACAATGGTGTGGACAATATCCCTGATGTTGGGCCCTACAGAATACATCCTGATAAGTTGTTCTAGCTTGTTTTGTCCTAGATGGGTACTAGTATGAATGCTTCCTACTATTTCTCTTACTATTCCCTGGGGTAAATAGAGCCAGGAGTCAGGAAGCTCTATCTATCTCTGCTAATTTTTCTTCCCTTTCAACTGCATCCTTTCCTGCTCTTCTTCTGGGGAATATCTAGGATCTGGAGGTAGCGTTGGCTTAGGCAGCAATGGCAGAAGGCTTTCTTGTGACCTAGTGGCTGCCTCTCTTGCGGCTGAGTCTGCTAGGTTGTTACCCTTTATAATAAGTGAGTCCCCTCTCTGGTGTCCTTTGCAGTGGATGATGGCAACTTTGGTAGGTGGCAAGTAAGTGTTCTTCAGACAGTGGGACAGTTACTTCCATGCTGACCTCTGCCTCTTTGTTCCCTATAGGGCTTTCCTCCCATTGGAAGGTTATGGTGGCCTGAAGTTTCTGCAATAAGTCCCTTCCAAGCAGTGGGTAAGGGCAGTCTAAAATGACTAGGAAAGAGTGGGTGATGGTGCCTCGACCTAAGTCAGTAATTCTTGCGGTGGCCCATGGGTAGGCTTCTGCTTTGCCCGTTGCCCCTATTATCTTAGTTAGTTGTCTTCTGCATCTGGCCCTGTGGTTTCTTTAGGACTAAGTAGGTGGCTCCCGTGTCGACTAGGAAGTCTATTGGCTTTCCTTCAACTGTTAAGGTGACCATGGGCTCCTGGGAGCTGATGGGAATGGAGTCCTGGCCCCGTCAGTCTAAGGTTTGGAGCAATACCTCTGGGGCTTGTTTTGGCCTCTGGCTGTCGGCCCTCAAATTTGGGCACTCTCTCTTCCAGCGTCCTTTCTCCTTGTAATAGGCGCATTGATCCTTGTCTATTTGCTGTCCTTGACCCTTCCTCTGTCCCTCTTTTCCTTTGGGGGGAGGTGTCTGAGCAGCAATCAGGATCTTGGCTACCTCCTTTGCTCTACCAACCTCTGGATCATCCTTGTTAATATATATATACTTTCTGGGCTATTTCTAATAGATTACTCCTATTTTCTCCTTTAAATCCCTCTATCTTCTGAAGTTTTTTCCTAATATCTGAAGTGGCCTGAGTCACAAAGGCTATATTTTCTAGTCTCCTGTTCTCTTCTGCCTCAGGATCTAGAGGGGTATATACTCTATAAGCCTCTATGAGTCTTTCTAGAAATGCTGCTGGGGATTCCTCTCTTCCCTGGATGACTTCACTTACCTTGCTAAAGTTGATTGGCTTTCTAGCTGCTGCCTTGAGCCCCCTCAACAGAGCCCGGCGATATTGGGGGAGCGTGTCCCTTCCCCCAGCAGTATTAGGGTCCCAGATAGGAGGTTGAGATGGGAGAACATCTTCTATTTCCCTTTTTCCCTTCCAGGTTTCCCTTTCTTCTCCTAATACCACCTTAGCAGCTTCTCTCATTATTCTGTCCCTTTCTTCAGAAGTGAAGAGGGTTTGTAAAATCTGCTGACAATCATCCCATGTGGGCTGATGGGTCCTAAAAATGGTCTCAAGGAGAGATATTAGTCCCTGAGGTTTCTCGGAAAATGGGGGATTCTGATGTTTCCAATTGTATAAATCACTAGTGGAAAAAAAGGCACATAGATGAGGCAAGGAGGTACCCGTGGGCCAGCATCTGGTGCCGGCGGCACCTCCCGGAGATGCAAAATGGCTGCGCCTCCCGGAGGAGGAGGCAAGATGGCTGCCCCTCCCGGAGGAGGAGGCAAAATGGCTGCCCCTCCCGGAGGAGGAGACAAAATGGCTGTATCTATCCACACATCCATATACAGGTATTGGTCTGGATAGGGAGCCCTGTAGACCATGGCTCTGACAGAAAATAAACTTGGAAGGTCAAAAGTGCCCTCTGTGGGCCATCCCACATTAAATGCAGGCCATTCCAGCTGGCTCAAGGTCCGGAGGAAACCTGGACTCAGCTGTGGACTTCCGTACCCCTGAGCCTTCTTCTGGAAATCAGAAAAATTCTTCAACAGGCACTCGAGCAGGGATCCCAGCACAGACTCCTGTTGTCCCACCCTAGATGACTCAGGAATAATGAGAAAGGGTAGGATACAGACAACACACACTATTAACACAAGGAACACACTTGTCTCTCTCACACTCAACTCAGTCATTTGAGCTCAGACAAAACACAGCGCAGCACAGCGCAAAACGGATTCCTAATGTGACCGGTCACTCCTAAAGTTAACAAATCCAAATATCCAAATTTCAGAGAGTGGCGTCCCGCTTCTGAAAGCCCTGGGTAGGTTACCGGCAGTGTCCCACCTACTACCTCAGGATTGTGTGCTCCGGAGCCCAAAACCAAACCAAATGAGGATCCTCTGTAAATACTTACTCAGCTCGAGCTGTCCTTCCAGTTTCCGACCCAAAACTCTTCCAAGGGAGAATCCCAGATGAGCCCCCAAAATGTTTCAACCACCGGGTACGAGAACAAACTTCGGAGACTTTCAGGAGTTTAGATGTTACTTTATTGGCCAGTTTAACCTGCACAGGGGCGAACTCCCAAGGTGTCCAGAGACACCGTGCTCACAAGGAGCTGCAAATGGAAGCCGCGCCTAGTGCTTACAGCCAGGTCCTTATATATCTTAAGTGAGCAAGCATAATACAGAAGCAGATGTGGCAGTTTAGCTATTGGCTAGGGAGGTCGCAAGCAGCATAGCAACAGGGGCTGGCATAGCAACAGGGGCTGGTTTTAGCTTAGTGGCGAATTTCAAACATAAATTTCTGATAAGGGTCTCTGACCTTCTTTGTTCTCAGCCTCACAGGGGCCATATCAGCACTCCCTGTTCCTTCAATAGTTACACTCTTGGCAGCCCCAGCATATCAGTACTCCCTAAATCTAACAAGTGAAAACCCAATTTTAAAATATTTATTAATACAAGAATAATGGGATTAATTATCTAGGGAAGGTAGAGAAGACCTGAGGAGAGCCATGTGGGTATTATGGATTTATTATGAGAATATAGGTATATGCCTTTACTCTCCATCTCTTAAGTAGAGTTTCCCAATTAGTAAATAAAAGTACAGGATGCCCAGTCAAATATGAATTTCATGTAAACAAAGAATAACTTTTAGTGTAAATGTGTCCCAAAGACTGCACACATATATTAAAAATCATCTGAAAATCAAATTTGACTGGGCATTTCATACTTTCTCTGGCAACCCTACTTACAAGGGGAGAGTAGGTGAATTAATCCTGAAGTTAATGTGGTTTAAGTTTTCGGAGTTCCTCACTTGCAGGATATTTTATCTACTGTTCCATTTGCAATTTGTAGTCTTTTCTTTAAAAAGCCTCTCCCCAGTTGCATAAACCTTCTGCCCCTCAAGCCCCGGTCTGCTCCTGCAGAGGAGTCGGATGTGGGGCAGTGTAGACAAGATGAAGGAAGAGGTACCTAGCAGGCTCGGGAGGATTGTTGATGCCCTTGTCACATTCGGAAATAATTTTTTCAGGAGAAAATTAAGTAATCACTGGGCCTTTAGGCATCGTTGTATTTGAAACTTCACTGTCACTTTGTAGGCAAGAGGCAGAGGAATCAGTTTTGTACCATGTCAGTAGTAGCCTCAGAGTGAGTAATGTAAATGCTCTGAGAAATTTAATGAAACTTGTTTTCCATGCATACAGTCAGACAATGAAGAATGAACAGTTTTTTTTTTCACTCACCAGACTAATTCGAGCTCTGCTACTGTAGACTGCAATGCCTAAAGAAAATTTAAAATAAAAGTTAAAAAGCAAGAGAAAGTGGCCCACAGAGAGGCCCATCAAGCTCGGTGCTAAGGTCTGCCCACAGGAAGGCAGAGGCTGGATTTCTGTCTCTCTTCTCGATGCAGTGTGCTGCTTCATGTGATAAGGCACAGAAGAAATGACTAAATTCTCGTGCACTTAATACAGACTGTGAG
This sequence comes from Saccopteryx leptura, assembly GCF_036850995.1. Lineage (NCBI taxonomy): Eukaryota > Metazoa > Chordata > Mammalia > Chiroptera > Emballonuridae > Saccopteryx > Saccopteryx leptura. Next base: position 89,876,512 of record NC_089506.1, on the reverse strand, counting down.
TGTGATGATCCTCTTTTTAATTACTCCAGACGCTACCTAGTTCTCAGAGCCCACAGTTTTGAAACATTGGAGTGCTTTAAACTTGTTTTTTTTTTTTTAATTTAATTTTATTTTTTTTACAGGGACAGACAGACAGGAATGGAGAGAGATGAGAAGCATCAATCATCAGTTTTTCATTGTAACACCTTAGTTGTTCATTGATTCATTGATTGCTTTCTCATATGTGCCTTGACCGCAGGCTTTCAGCTGACTGAGTAACCCCTTGCTCGAGCCAGTGACCTTGGGTCCAAGCAGGTGAACTTTTGCTCAAACCAGATGAGCCTGCTCAAGCTGGCAACCTCGGGGTCTCAAACCTGGGTCCTCCGCATCCCAGTCCAACGCTCTATCCACTGTGCCACTACCTGGTCAGGCTTAACTTGGTTTTCAAGTCAGAGCAACTGTGGCTTCAGGAAGGCCACATACAAACTATGTAGAGAAGTTCTCACTTAGTGTCTAATTTGCATTAAGGGATCATATAAAGATGTTCTGACTCCTCTTTATTGAAGAAATTAATCTAACAAATATTGGTAATGTGTCTCCTGCATGTCAAACACTGTGCTAGAAATGCAATTGCTTTGAGTTTCTAGTATTCTACTGTGAATTGATTAAGCATATGCTTTTAAAGTGCTTACTTAGTCTTTAGCCTATATACATGATTAACACATGTTCGGAAAATAGAACTCACCTTATACTGTGTATGATATGGTAATGGATAGTTTTCCCAATTTTTTTACTTCTTTGCATTGTATCATTTTTGTGATAAATATATACCACTCCTCCACTGACTAGGGTTGACCATGTGACCCTTGGCCACTGGAATGTTAATGGACACGTGTAGCAAAAGGCTTCAAGTGTGTCTTTAAGGTTTGGCTTACCTTCAGGCACTTCTGTGATCCACCGTGAGAAGAGCAGGTGCCTGATAGCCACTGGTCATGGGAGAATGATGAAGACACACAAGGGGAAAAACAGTGATTGTGGTTATAGGACACTGAGATTTGGGGTTGTTATTTAATGCAGCATTATGATAGCAGCAGCTGGACAGTAAGAGAACTATAACATAAGGTGGATTGAGATGTATTTTTAAAGAGACACATAGTGCCCCATGATGTGCAGTGGGAAAGCATACCTTTGACTGTGGTATCAGTAGGTGTTTGGCAGAAGCAGCATTTGAGCTAGGCCTTTGTTATAGTAATATAATGTTATAGTAGCTAAATATATAGAAATATATGTAGAAAAACATGGAAGATATATAGAAATAAGTTAGGATATAATATTAAAAGCCATTAAGGCAAGTGAATAAGGCTATACCCTCTGGGTAGGAATTAATCTAGTGTGTACAGATTTGAGAGGCAGATTGTGCCTTTTGTGCAGGGCCCTGTTACTGTGTGTGTGAAGTTATATATAGATAAAAGGTGGCTTCCCTAGGAATACCTGAAAAATGTTTTGATGTGACATTTCTGTGGATTAACATAAAAAGGGCTCCCTGCTAGCAACTTTCAAAAAAATGGATTGATTTGATAATCTGATAGATTATCACCTGTTAGAAGGTGTAGGCCAGAAAAGGTACTAAAGCTGAGGGACCCCCCTGTTGCAATAGTCGCCCAGACTCCAACATTGACGTAGACTGTCTCCACGCCACTCTGACCAAAGACTACAGAGAGAAGCACGCCGACGGGGCCCCCTTAAGCTGTACCCAGGCACGCTGTAGGATCTGTGAGTAATAAACTGCTTGTGATTCTTGCAACTAATTTGTGTGTCTGTCATGTCTTTCCTCCAGTGGTGATTGGTCTCGGTACCAATAAGTAGAATCCTTACAGCCGCCTCAAGTTAGTCCTGAAGAGGCCTCCAGCCCTGCTGTTAAGCAAGAGTGTCCCACTGCACAGGGAAGTCAAATCAGGGATGCCTGATCGACGTAGAGCTCGGGCTCTACAGGGACAGCCTTGAACAATTTTAACTGGCAAAAAATTGTCATGGGGATTCATGAATAGTCCAGGCAATCTGCATCTTTGTCGGTGGTGCAGTTTTGGCTCAGAAGGGGGAAGATCTTTCTGTCCTGAAAAACCGATATGGTGTTGACTTTGTAGGCAAACAGTAAAGACTACCCGAGTGTCTTATGAGTAAATTTCCTACTTACCTCAAGTCTGCGAAACTACCCAAGCGCTGGTCTCCAATCTGCCTTTTGTTTGTGGCTAAGGACTGGCTGGAGACAACAACCTGCCCAAGGCTATGTGTTGCATTCTCCAGCCTTTTCTAGCCAGCGAACACGGCAGCCAAAAGCGTCTGGGGACCATTTTGCTCCATTTGGAGAAACATAAAATCTCCTTTAGATTTAATAATTATTTATTCTGTACTTTTATCATGTAAGTTCTTCATTTATTTTCTGTCAGTCTCCACAGGAACCTTTTGGCGTCCATTCTCATCTGCATTTTACTGGTGATGGAAATGAGGACCGAAGAGATTAAGTGACATGCTCAGGTCACATCAACTAAGTAACTGGGCTAGGTGTTTCTTTACACCGTATCATCAAATACTTAGTCTAACAGAAACTTGGTCTTATTCAAGGTTCTTAAGGAACTTGCCTAGAAGCAACTCTGAAGTACAGTTGTTCTCCAGTGCCTTTCTATATATCAATGATATTATAAAAGGTAGGTTTCTTAGGTAAACCTATTTTTTTCCAGGGTAGATCAAGAAAGATGTGGAATAAGATCTATCGAGCTAATCTATGCTCATTGGTTTGCTTCTAGAAAGTCTAGCTTTTAATTTACTCATTACCTTATTGAAAATTGGCTTAAGATTTGATTCATTTTCAAATCATTTTTACAGTTAAAAAGTAAAGAAAATTATTCACTGATTGACTTGATGAATCATTTTGTTTCTGGGATCTTCAATCTGCTCCATTTATTTGCTTCCAGGTACAGTGTGAGGAGTTTATTCATTATATTCTGTCAAGTTGCTTTTTTCTTTATCTCACAAACACTGTCTTCCTTCTATGCAGCCTATTGGAAGCATTTGTCTGTTCAAGTGTAGCAGCTAGGGACCTTAAAATTGGAATTCTGGACACAGGGTGTTAATTATAAATATTGTAGGACTTTAAAATTATTTTTCTTCATATGATTCAACAGGTTTAGAATATTGACCTTGATTTAATATCTATTGAGCTCCCACAAAGTGCTAAGTCTTCACACTTTGCTAAGGTTGCACAACAAATTTCATTTTTGGATTAGAATTTTACTTTAGTTTGTCTTGTTTATATTTATTAAAGTGCCAGCAACATTGTTACAGATTTACTCAATAATCCATTTCACACATGCCATGGTGAAGTAAAGAAGAAAAAGAAAAACCTTCTCGCATTTATGCACGCAACTGTGAATATTCTGTAGAAACATATCTTGCCCATTGATTTCCGAGCCTATGCCTCATTTTCCCCATTGCATGGGGGAAAGTATAGAGACTGACAGTGCTTTGGTTTCTAATTTTATTCTAGAAGATTAATAATTGTTAATCCTAACCCGGAGGGACCCGAAACATTGAAGACATGAACAAAGTCCGTCGATTACGCACCAAAGCTTTATTGTCTAGCTTGGCTAAGTGGCAGAAAGTCCAACAGTGGTCTGAGGGAGAGTGTGCCGGCCCTTTGTTCTACTTAGTTTTTATAGTTTTGTAAGTGGGAAGTACAGAAGCAAAAATTGTAATTAGGAGCCCTTTACCACTATTGGTTATAGTCATATGTCCTTTAACATGATAGGACCATGTTCAATTTGCAAGCCATACATCCTTTTGGAGAAAACAAAATTTACAAGTCAACACAATGGCAGAAGGATATCTTTTTACATATTAAAAGGCATTCCCATATTATCTATTGTTCATCTGCTATCTCTCTGTCCAGAGTCACATGTGTTAACTACACACATTTACATAGGAGAGGTAGTTTCCGTGGGGACAAATGCCCGCAAATGGCTCATAGTTATAAGAAAAGGTTTATTTTGACTTTTCTCTCCCTGCACCTGGCTAGCCATTTACCCCTTTCCCCACAGGTGTGGTGGAATGTCTGGGGATCCATGTTTTCCTCCCCTTTGCATTTACAATACAATGCCAAGGGCCATCCTGACTATGCCAATCACACAGTACAGAGACTATTCTCACAATTTCTCTGCACACCTTAACCCAAATTAATAAAATGTTCTCCAAGCCTCTTAAAATATTAATATTAATTCTGTAGTTTTTGGTACCTTACAACACCTGCGGGTGAAGTGGCTCAGTGGCTCCTCAATAATGATAGTTGAGACTCCACAGCCTTCTTATTATACTAATCAGCAAAACTACTTTGGGTCCATTTTTTTTTTTCATAATTTTTTGTTTTTATTTTTATTTATTTATTTTATTTATTTTATTTTATTTATTTTATTTTATTTATTTTTATTTATCTTATTTAAATTACACTTGATATTATTTTGTATTAGTTTCAGGTGTACAGCATAGTGGTTAGACAACCCATATACTTTACAAAGTGTTTTCCGTGATATTTCTAGTACCCACCTGACACCATTCATAGTTATTATTGATTATATTCCCAAGACTGTTGGTTCATTTATATTGTTCTTTAAAATCTACAAGTGAGTGAAGTTATATTGTATTTTATTTGCCTTTCTCTGACTGACATATTTCACCTAACTTAAATGTCCTCTAGGTTCATCCATGCTGTCACAAATTATAAGATTTTATTCTTTTTTATGGCCGAGTAAGATTCCACAGTATATATGTATCACTACTTTTTTCCTCCACTTGGCTATTGTACATAATACTGCAATGAACATAGTGGTGTATATAATATTGCTACAAGAAATGTCTCAGATTTTCCTGCATATGTTTTTTTGTTTAGAAATTTTATGGTTTTGAGTCTTACATTTAAGTCTTTAATCCATTTTGAATTTATCCCTTTATATGTTTTATGCATGTATCTGTCCAATTTTTCAACACTATTTATTGAACAGATTGTATGTCTTTTCCATAGTATGTCCTTGCTCCCTTTGGTAATATTAATTGATAATCTAGGTATGAGTTTATTTCTGGGTGCTCCATTACTGCAGATCCATTTGAAAAATGAACCTTCTTAGCCATTAAAAAACCCTTAATTTTCCCACTCAAATTTGTCATCTTAGGCTGAATCATAATAACTTATGAAGACAAATGATGAAATGATTAATAAATAGCAATTATTATTTTCTTAAAGTTTTTTTTTGTAGATAGGTAAGTTATAGCCATTTACTACTATTTGCAGCTCTTCTGTTGAAGTGTCTTGTGTGCCCCAGGCTTGCATTTAATGTCAGAGAAACAACAGACAGTATTCAAAGGAGAACGAACATCTTCAGTTCAACAATGTGGAACTGATGGTCATTAACAGATTGAAAAATTACAAAATAAAGTTTCTAAAGTTATTTGGAACATTGGGCATTCTGCATAATAATCCATAATAGGACTAGTAATCAGTGTTCCATAGAATATTTGCTTTGAAATGAACTTGTGGTACTTTATTTTTAGAACCTGATTCAGTGTGGTTTGGGACAGCCCAGATGTTAGTCCAATTTCTAGTACTTTATCATTAAAGCCAAAGATGCAATAAAAAGAGAACTGCTTAGCCTGAAAAAAAATGAACTAATTAAAATGGTCCTATGTGCATTATAAGATATAAGAAATATAGAAATGTTAACAGGATAAAGATAAAAGTTAAAGTTCCAATATTTTTTTTCTCCAGCAACTAGGATTCCTCCCCACATCTGTTGAAAAACCCTACCATTGAAGCCACTGCTTTAACTCCCCTAGCTCAACTTTGTGGTATTTTAGAAGATCTGGAGAGATCCCAGAACTTGCATTTGTTATTGCTTTATGGCTAAACTGAGGTCTGCAATTATTCTTTTTTGTTGTTGTTTCTAGAAGATGGCTGTTATAGAAATCTAAATATAAATACTTAAATGTAAAATGTAAAAAAAAATTAAGTGTATGGCTCCATCTCCACCCAGGTGATTGGAGGAGCAGAGGAAGTTAGTCTGCAGAAAGAGAAAGGAGAAAGGGAGGGCAGAATTCAGCAGACAGGAAATGGAACAGAATTAGGAGATGGGAGCCAGTTTAAATCCTTGGTTCTGCTTTTTTCTGAGGTTGAGATGTATTCTATCCTTAAATTGTTTAATAAAATTTTGTACCATTACATCAGTTTCCACTTGTGCTTTTAGCTAGCTTGAATGGGCTTCTAACCAAAGAGCATGGGAGAGGATATTGAGAGCTTCCACAATTTAGGGCACTTTGGGGATTGTAGCAGGCCACTCACTCTGGGCCCTGACCTTGTGAAGAGGGGAAGTTTAACAAGGGCAGAAGTGACTGTAATCTGGAAAACCCATAGTCAATAATTTCAGTTTTTCAGTTCTGTAAGTAAAAATAAAAATTGGTTATATATTCACATATATAAGATTTTTTGAACCTCTGCCTCTAAAAAGGGATATTCTGTTTAATTAACTGTTTCCTAGAAGCAATATCAGCTGAACATAATTTTAATTGTCATAATGGCATTTTTGTTTCTCCTGTTGAAAAACCTTAAGATGTTCTTCTTTATCACAACCCCAGTGGCATGGGGGGGGGAACCTTTTTTTAGTAAAAACCCCCTTTCCATTTGGCTGGGGTTATTTTGGGGAAAAGACTCAACAGGTTCATGCATCTTTTCTTAGTCCTAATTTATTTCATTAGATGCAGGAGGTAGAATAAAAAGTTGATATAATTAATATTTTAAGTTAATTCTTAGACTTTGTCATGCCAGCTGAAAGGTTTATGTAAAGCTTCCCTTTAAAGAGAAGGGATAAGCAGAACGGCAGTCACTACAGTGGTCAGGCCTCTTCTGCCTTATTTTCATTCTGCCTGGCACTGCAGGTGGATGGTCTATGTTGTGCATCCTGGCCAAAGGCAGTTTCCAGAGCTTATCGAGGGCCCACTTGCTGTCCTCTGCACTGAGAACAAAGTGTCAATGGCACCTTCACTGCCTAGCAGACAAGGGTGAAAGCCACTTGACATCTTGTCCAGAGTCTTCTGTCCCCTGCATTTTCCCTAGCCCAGCACTAGCAGAGGGACTTGAAGCTTTCAGATGAACAAGATCAACTGTTGAACAGTTCCATTAGGGAATAAGAAAAAAAGTAAAATTACAGCAAAATAAAAGGGTTTTTAAAGAAAGAACAATCAACTTTCCTGCCTAGCCACTTTCAGCTCATTTCAGAAAGAGAGCTTAAATGTTTTACTTGCATGACAAGAATAGAAGGAGAAGGTAAGGGGGATTTCTTGCTGTTTTATGATAGAGATTGAGGCCCCCTCGTGGCTCAGGGCCTTCTAAATTACCTGTAGCAGTTCTCTCAGAAGAATGGTCACTGTAAGATGACTTGTGTCAGGGCCTTCTGTTTTGGTTTTCTGATTTCTTCTCTGAGCTCTTAAATCATTCTAGAATTAAGACGACAGTATTAACATAGTAGTGTCCCTCAGCTACCTTAGGGACTAATTTTAATATTTTTTGTATTTGTCTTGAGAATTCACTGTTTTTCATTCATGTATTAAGGAAATTATCAGGAAAGCTTGCACACTTTGGCATAGGCACAGATAAAAGATGAACAAAGATAATTTCTAGACTTTTAGCCTGAGCAATTGGAAAACTGTTGGCACCATTTACAAAAAGTGGGAGGAACAGGCTTAGTGAAGGCAGTGGTAAGAATCATAACTTTTGTTTTTTGGAACATATCTATATCACATGTTTAATAATAATATTTATAAAATAGAGATGGGATTATAGGAGATAAAAGTGGGACTCATCAGAATAGAGGCTAGAAAGGTAACCTAAGGATATATAGGAACATAAATAAATAATCTAGGAGGAAGCATTGAGCACTTTGACATTTGGAAGTCAAGCAGAGGTGAGAATCAGCAAAGCAGATGGGGAAGACTAATGTAGTGAGCAGAAAACTGAGAGTATCACAGCATCAAAAAAGAAAGAAAGAAAGAAAGAAAGAAAGAAAGAAAGAAAGAAAGAAAGAAAGAAAGAAAGAAAGAAAGAAAGAAAGAAAGAAAGAAAAAAAGCATATCAAAAAAGGAGCCTGCCCTGGCTAGGTGGCTCAGTGGATAAAACATCAGACTGATGCACCGAAGTCAGAGTTCCATCCCTGTCAGGGTACATATGAGAAGCATCAAATGAGTGCACAACTAAGTGGAACAAATAGGTGGAACAATGAATTAATGCTTCTCTCTCTCTCTCTCTCTCTCTCTCTCTCTCCCTCCCTCTCTCTCTCTTTCTCTCTCTCTCTCCCTCCCTCTCTCTCTCTCTCTCTCCCTCTCTCTCTCTCTCCCTTCCTCTCAAATTAATGGAAAATTTTTAAAAAGGAGGGGAGGGGGAACCAAATATGTCCAAAGCTATGAGGTCAAGAAAACATGAAGAGAAGTTAGGATTGGATGGAGGATTGCAAACCTTGACATAAAACAAAACAAAACAAAAAAACAAATCTTCAATGAATGTTGGAACAAAAGCCCTCCTTCTGCTCTTCCTTGTTTTTCTTGTAGGATATAGTTAAAACCAGGCATAGAAAGAATTTATAGACTTAAAAGACATATTAGAATAAAAGGAAGAAGCTAAGAATAGATGAGAATTCATGTAAGAAACTTAAAAAAATATGTGCAAAGAAAGCAAAAGAAGGAAATGATAGAAGAACAGGAATTAAAGAAATCAAAAGTCAACCTGAACAAGGAAGAATAAACTAGGGTAAAAGTTGTTTCTTGAAAAGGCTAAAGAAACTGACAAACTTACAGTGAAACTGAGCAAGGGAATAAAAAGGGTAAATTGCCAACATTAGGAATAAAATGTGATATCATTAGAGATACTATAGACACTACAAAGATAATGATAATACTTTGGACACCTTTATGTAATAAACTAGAAAATTTAAATGAAATAAATTTTAGACACAGAAAATAAAGAAAAATGTTTCAGTAACTATTAAATAATTGAATAACTGAAAACAATGGCCCTGGTTGGTGGTTCAGTGGATAGGCATTGACCTGTTGTATGGACCCTGGTTTTGATTCCCTGTCAGGGAACACAGGAGAAGTCACCATCTGCTTCTCCTCCACTTTCTTTCCCCCTTCTCTCTCTCTTCCCATCCCACAGCCAGTGGCTCAGTTGGTTTGAGCTTGGCCCCTGGCTCTGAGGATAGCTCAACTGGTCCAAGCGCACCAGCCTCAGGTGCTAAAAATATTATATATAGCTTGGTACTCAAGCATCAGCTCTAGATAGGGTTGCTGGGAGGATCCTGGTCAGGGTGCATCGGGAGTCTGCCTCCCTAGTTCCCCTCCTCTCACCTAAAAAAAAAAAAGAAAGAAAAAAGGAAGACTACTATACACAAACAAAACTTGAGAGATGGTGAAAATAACTAAAACTGTCTGAGTTTGGGAACAAGGCAACAATACCTACTTTTAATCCTAACTGTGAGTAGTCTTATTTAGCATAGTAATGAAAGAAACAGATGTTATTAAGGATTGGAATTGAAGAAGTAAACTTTATTGCGAAGTGATTGTGTATATAGAAATTCCAAAATAATTCATAAGTGATTTATGAGAAGGTCGATAGTCACGAATCATTTGTTTTTTCTGAAAACCAGAAGCAAAGGTTATCATAAAGAATATGGAAAATTCACAAAAACAACAGAGAAGAGGTAGTGGCAACACTCTACCTAGAGCAGAAGCAGCAGATATTGAGTCAATGCATGTGAAAATGGAACTCTCAGTGGCAACACTCTACCTAGAGCAGAAGCAGCAGATACTGAGTCAATGCATGTGAAAATGGAACTCTGAGCTCATGTGGCTGTCATTTTGAAAACCAAGGAAGTTAGTGCAGCCTGCAACAAGCCGATAGTCACAAAAATCATGAGCAAACTTCTCTGGAGAAGGTTTACCCTTAATTTTTTTTAAGATTATTCAGAAGGAGCCCTGGCCAGTTTGCTCAGTGGTAGAGCATCGGCCTGGCATGTGGAAGTCCCGGGTTTGATTCCCGGCCTGGGCACACAGAAGAAGCATCCATCTGCTTCTCTACCCTTCCCCCTCTCCTTTCTCTCTATCTCTCTTTTTCTCTCCTGCAGCCAAAGCTCCATTGGCGCAAAGTAGGCCTGGGCCTTGAGGAAGGCTTCATGGCCTTTGCCTCAAGAGCTAGAATGGCTCTGATTGCAAAGGAGCAACGCTTCAGATGGGCAGAGCATTGCCTCCTAGTGGGCATGCCAGGTTGATCCTGGTTGCACACATGCAGGAGTCTGTCTCTCTGTTTCCCTGCTTCTCACTTCAGAAACAAACAAACAAACAAACATAAAAAAACACACAAAAAGAAAGATTTTTCAGAAGGTTCCTGATTCTAGTGAGTTGCCAATAGGAAGGTTATCTTCTCCCTTTCCTTCTGATTATATCTAGTTCATTACAATGCCTCGATTATAAGATAAGGCACTTCATTATTTTATGCACTAATAAGAAAGAATGGTGATGATAATTAAGCAACGACACAATGTTTTATTTTCAAAGTTAGAATTTGGATGTTTACTTATTGAAAGAGTTCTTGTAGACTTATTTGGTCATAGACTTTCAAAAATATTACTCTTGGCCCTGGCTTGTTGCCTCAGCAGTAGAGTGTCGGCCCAGTGTGTGGAAGTCCTGGGTTTGATTCCCAGCCAGGGCACACAGGAGAAGTGCCCATCTGCTTCTCCACCCTTCCCTCTCTCCTTTCTCTCTGTCTTTCTCTTGCCCTCCTACAGCCAAGGCTCCATGGGGCAAAGTTGGCCTTTGCATTGAGGATGGCTCCATGGCCTTCCCCTCAGGTGCTAGAATGGCTCTGGTTGCAATGGAGCAACGCTCCAGATGGGCAGAGCATCACCCCCTGGTGGGCTTGCTGGGTGGATCCCGGTCGGGTGCATGCGGGAGTCTGTCTCTCTGCTTCCCTACTTCTCAACTTCAGAAAAAAAGCAAAAATAAAAAAAAAATATATATATATATATATATATATATATATATATATATATATATATATATATATATTACTCTTGTGCATACAAAAGCTAAAAATTATAAATATTAAAAATTAGTATTCTAAAGCTTCTTTACATTTGGAGGCTTTTTTGTATCACATTTCAAGTCAGCCATGTCCTTTGTATTTTTGCACAAGATGCTATCATCTGTGCCCTTAAAAAGCATTGTAACATTTCTTTAAAAGCATTTTGAATTTTTCTTCCAAGTGACTGAAAAAAAAAACCTAAAGTTTTTCTGTTTAACTAATTTATAGCTTTATTTTATCTTCACTGAATCATGCGTCACTAGCTGTTAAACAGCTTCTGTTCAATATCAGTTTCTGACAAACCAATGTTTTCTGTCTTACTGATAGTTTTACATGATTGATAGATGCATTAGTCATACTAGCCCCTTGTTGAAATGTCTTTCATCGATTTTTAGAAATTTTTCACTTTGTCTTGCCTTTAATTGTATTGCTTGGCACGCAGTACCAACGGTACACAGTTCATTGAATGCATGACAATATATGCTACTGTGACCAACTTTGTATATGCATGGACATCGCAGTTTGTGGTGCCTTCCACCTGGCCAGCACAATTACAACCTCCATTGGTTTCATAAATGCTAAAATGTGGAAACTTTTAATCAGTACAACACATATTTGCTGCTATTGTCTTCTTTTGCACAGGAAAAAATTCACATGAAACAATATATATTTATAGTTTTAGAATTATATTATCACATTATTAGCCAACTGTATATTGGCTAACTTTTGTTACAAAAATACATATATGATGTGCTAACTTGATTAGTTTTTCTTATATCTAGGAAGTGGCCACATGACAGACCTGTCCAATGAGATGTACATAGATTTCTGCTAGAGTTTTCTGGGAATGTTTTTGCATTCCAAAGTGACAGATGAAGCTGGGGCAACAATTACCTGACTTATCTGGCTTTGAATGTGGACGTGTTGTCTGGGGCTGCAGTGCTGTCTTGAACCAGTGGGCAACATGTATGGAAACAAGAGCCAACATAGGAGAGCAGAACAGAATACTAACACACTGAAATAAGGGTAGTTTCTGTTCCTCAGTTCACATTGTTCCTTGGTTTCCTCAAATGAGTGAGGTCATATGATATTTTTCTTTCTCTGTCTGGCTTATTTCACTTAACATAATAGTTTCCAGGTTCATCCATGTTGTTGCAAAAGGTAATATTTCCTTCTTTTTCATAGCCCCATTGTATTCCATTGTATATATGTACCATTGTTTTTTAATCCACTCGTCCACTGACGGACACTTGGGCTGTTTCCAGATCTTTGCTATTGTGAACAATGCTGCCATAAACATGGGGGTGCATTTCTCCTTTTGAAACAGTGCTATGGTGTTCTTGGGGTATATTCCTAAAAGGAGGATGGCTGGAGATCTATTTTTAATTTTTGGGGGAATCTCCATACTGTTTTCCACAGAGGCTGCACCAGTCTGCATTCCCACCAGCAGTGCAGGAGGGTTCTCCTTTACTCCACATCCTCGCCAGCACCTATCGTGTGTTGTTTTGCATTTCTCTAATGATTAATGATGTTGAATATTTTTTCACCTGTCTATTGGCCATCTGTATGTCCTCTTTAGAAAAGTGTCTATTCATTTCTTCTGCCTATTTTTTTTTTTTTTTTGTATTTTTCTGAAGCTAGAAACGGGAAGAGACAGTCAGACAGACTCCCGCATGCGCCCAACCGGGATCCACCCGGCACGCCCACCAGGGGGCGACGCTCTGCCCACCAGGGGGCGATGCTCTGCCCCTCCGGGGTGTTGCTCTGTCATGACCAGAGCCACTCCAGCGCCTGGGGCAGAGGCCAAGGAGCCATCCCCAGCGCCCGGGCCATCTTTGCTCTAATGGAGCCTCTGCTGCAGGAGGGGAAGAGAGAGACAGAGAAGAAGGAGAGGGGGAGGGGTGGAGAAGCAGATGGGCGCTTCTCCTGTGTGCCCTGGCTGGGAATCGAACCTGGGACTTCTGCACGCCAGGCCGATGCTCTACCACTGAGCCAACCAGCCAGGGCCTCTTCTGCCCATTTTTTGATTGGATTGTTTGTCTTCCTGGTATTGAGTTTTACAATTTCTTTATAAATTTTGGTTATTAACTACCTTTATCAGACATATTGTCAAATATGTTCTTCCATTGTGTGGTTTGTCTTTTTATTCTGTTCATATTGTCTTTAGGTGTACAAAAGCTCTTTAGTTTAATATAGTCCCATTTGTTTATCCTGTCTTTTATTTCACTTGCCCATGGAGATAAATCAGCAAATATATTGCTGTGAGAGATGTTGGTGAGCTTACTGCCTATGTTTTCTTCTAAAATGCTTATGGTTTCATGACTTACAGAGGAGGGATCAGAGGAAAAGAGGACAGAGGGAAAGGGATGATAGAATGGGATAAACCTGAAGGGAAGGGGGGAGGGCGCTGTAAGGAGGGTGGCAAGGGAGATGTTGAGGGGAATAAGGGGGCAGGAGCATGCATTTTAGGGCAACCCTAGAATCTATGTAAACACAATTAAATAAGTAAATAAAAGAAATAAGGGTAATTTCAATGACTAGACAGAGTAATTCCAACAACTGCTCATCTCTAGACTTTTATGTGAGAAAGAGAAGCTCTTATTTGTTTCAGCTTCTGTTATTTGGACTGTATGTTATCTGTAACTAAACATTTTGCTAATACAGCTTGTCAAAGCGCTAGGTATCTGCTCTTCACTATAACTCTGCGTAGTGCCTTGTTCCTTCTTCTCTCTTAGACCTGTTCTTTTATCTTATCAATCTTCTTCTTTGGGAGATTTTCCTGTAGTCTTAGCTTCTCTAGGTCATGCCTGCCCTGGGGCCCAGTGCCTGAGAATTGACTGCCAGCTCAATTGTTGTCATACTGATCCATTCACCTGATTGGAAGCATTGAGATCAACCATTTGCAGAGTTCTTCTATGCTTTTTAAATTCCTTGCATGTTGTTTGCTTTCTTTTAAGGAACAATTTATTATGAAATTTATTTCAACTGATCAATACCAGTAATTCAAGGCACTAACTCAATTCTTTTTGCCTTTTCTGGGATATTGAGTAACCAAAATGTCTACAAACAAGATTTTAATGAGGAGTCTGAGATTCAATACAGACAATAATTTCTTCAGGTAGGGTTGAGATGAAAATCTCCAAGGTGGAACACTTGGGTGGCTGTTCTCAGTAGAAGCACCAGAAAGCAGAGATTGAGTTTCTGGTGCAGGCAAAATAAATTTCATACTCTTCAGGTCAGAGCAGATCAGTCTTCATGATGCCTTTTATTGTTGTTCTGTGACCTAGGGACAAATTCTTGGTGTGTTTCTCTTCCAATCAAAGGTCTCAAGCAATAGGGAAAAGCACACTAACTTCTTAAATTTGCTGACTGAAGTTGGAGTTTTGCAGGTTTAAATTTAATTTTACTCCACTTGTGTTGAAATATTTAACCCAGTTTCCTGAATAAGAAAATAAAAATTTCTTTGACATTTCTCTAATTTCTTCTATTATTGGAGAGAAAAAAAAATAAGAAAAATCTAACTCTGAGAATTATTTTATTATTTGAATTTATATCTAAATAGATCTGGATCATAGAGAGTAATTATAACAATAATGTTTGAATAATTTAAATTCCTCTACAAAATTTCAACAACCAGAGGTAAAATGCAAAAAGAAAAAAAAATGCTAAGTTTGGATATTAGCTAAATTTGCCAGTGTGAATAAGCTCCAGCTGCTAGGATAATTGAGAAATGAATATGTGTTTAAGATATTAAGTGTCATGGGGTTTCTTCAGTTGCATGGCTCCTGGAGAAACTCTGGTAACCATGGAACAACCACGGGAATCATCTTTGATCACAAACTTCTTGGACGATGTATGAAGAAAACTGGGGAATTCTTCATTGGTGTTTGAGACACAGGCATTAAAATACTTGAAACACAAGGGGGAATGATGGCTGTCTGACACTGAAGAGAGGCTGCACTGAGCCTGTCCTAACTGAGGAAAGAGTGTAAATGTCTATCCTCCATTCAGAGAACCAAGTTTCTAATTAGCAGAGTGGGACACTGAGAAACGCCAATCATCTCTACAGTTCTAGGCAATTCCTGAACAACTGTTTAACGTAAGTGACCATAAAACAACTGAAAGATCAGGACTATCCATTGGGTCCCTAAGTCTTTAGGGGGAATGAACTGTTTTCAATCTTAGTAAGAAGAAGTCAGTGTTAGTAATGACGGGAGGAGCAGATGAAAAAGTCATCAAGAACCTAATCTATAAACTAGTAGGCTCCCTCCCAGGGAAAGAAAGGACACTGGTGAAGCTAGACAGGATGCATTTGGATTGAGGAAATTAAACATGTTTGCAGTTAAGGACATTGTAGTTACTCTGCCACATTGCCTGGGAAATAAGAAACAACTCTTAATTCTTTACTACAGTGAAGTGTATTTAGAAAAGAATGTTTATCTCTCATTTAAAAAATATTTCTTGCCTATATGTTTTATATAATATATTTTATATTGCTATTTTAATATATTACTATTTTAATAATTTTGGCTAATAATTTATTAATTTTTCTTTTTAAAGAGAGAAAAGCTATCCCCAGCTTAGGAGAGGCAGTCCAAGGAGAAGCCTGCTTTCAAAAGCAACTTTTGCCTCTGAAGAAAGTACCTTTTAACATCTGAAGCACATTACCTCAATGGTATCAGACTGCCCCAATAGAAAAACCGAAGGGGGATTATTTTGAGAAATAAACACAGAGATCCTCTTACTCAACTTTATTTTTAAAATTTACTGACATTTGAATGAAAGAAGCTGAATTTTAAGAAATAATTGCCCCATTTTCTATGGCTCTACATTCTTTCCATTTTCAGTTTTCCAGCAAAGCAGTTTTGATAATGACAAAGATAGAATGACTGCATTAATATCTTAATATCAAAGGATCAACTTCTGTTCTACTCCATATGGATAATAAAAATGTATTTCTGTTAATACTTGGCTTTTTGACAATATAAATTAGATATCTTGCATATATATTATAAAAGTATACATATACTTTTATATGTATATAAAAAAGGTGGGACAAAAGGGTGGGACAAAAGTCGGTGTATAATTGTGAGTACATAAAACAGTTTATTCTTGTATTATTTATGAATTATTGTATTATTTTCCATACAAACAACTATAAACCTACTTTTGCCCTACCCTGTATATGCTTTATAAAAGGTAATTTTGGTCCTTCAAGCCAATGACACCAATTGAAAATATTCAGCAGTTTTTCTGTTCTTATCTGACAATAATAGTCAACTTAATAATTTAGAGGATTTCAATATTTATAGTATGCTTCTTACAAAGTTTATTCATAGTAAATGTAGGCTTAAGGATTCTTTCCATATGTATTATTTATCTGGAACACTATTTGAACCAGAAGAAAAAAATATTTACTCTTGTACTTTATCATCACAGCATAATAATGTTGAATAAAAAGATATAGGTAAAAACCTAAAGAAATAATACTAAAATAGCCAACTAAAAATGCATAATATAAATAATTTAGACTAGGTATAAGGCATTTATTTCACTCTTCCAATTTATTTTCTCCTCAATATTAATTTTCCAGGGTTTGATTATACATGTAATTGAAAAAAGGAAAATTTATGAATATAAGGTTAAATTGGAGAGCATGTCTCTTTAATCCTGTAAATGACTTTATAATGTGTACATTTTATTGTTTTCCAATTACCCCATTTTTCTGGGAAATGTTCTAGTAGAACATTGATAGATTGTAGTCTGGATTACTCAGGCTTTACCTCTTCTCTGCCTAAGAAGACCAGAAGGCTAACTATCCTGCCTCCTGTTTCCATAAAGATGATCAGAAAAGTAAAGCAATAGCAAATTATTAAGACACAGTGTAAAAGCATAAATTCTAATGAGTCCATTGAGAGGTTGTATAGTTAGTAGTCATATTCAATGATGGAAGAGGTGTGGAGACATTTTTCCTATTTGGTTTATACGAAAGACATGAAATTAATCTATATTGATGATTGGCAAGATGCTTAACTCATCTTTGTAAATCTATAAAGATTTCTATATTTTGTTACTAAAGTTTTTGTTCCATGTTGCATCCACCAAGCGTGAGAACAAACGTCGGAGACTTTCAGGGGTTTAGATCTTACTTTATTGGCCAAGTTTAACCTGCGCAGGGACGAACTCTCAAGGTGTCCGGAGACAACGTACCCACAAGGGGCTGCAAACGAGAGTCATGCCTGGCGCTTACAACTAGGTCCTTATATATCCTAAGTGAGCAAGCATTATACAGAAGCAGATGTGGCAGTTAGCTATTCTCTAGGGAGGTTGCGCGCAGCATAGCAACAGGGGAAGGATATAGCTCAGTGGAGAATTTCAAACATAAACTTCTGATAAGGGTCTCTGACTCATAGGATGCAGGATGTTCGCCCAACTTTGTGCTGAACTCTTTGTTCTCAGCCTCACAGGGACCTTGTCAGCACTTCCCTGTTCCTGTTTTTCTAAGAGTAAGACTTTGGCAGCCACAGCACACTTCTGTGAACCTAACATTCCACAGTTTTTTAATGCTGTAATGCTATTTTTAAACACTTTAAAAATTATGCTAAACTTAAAACATACTATGAAAATTTTAAATATTTATCTGAGCAGTGAGCATAAATACTGGTAAACTCTCATGGTTAATTCCACAAAGTTTCTATAGATGAACTCTAAGAACTGGTTATCCCATATTTAAAAAAAAAAAAAAAAAAAAAAAAAGATGTCTTTCCAAATTTCGGCCTGTTACTTTTCGTATCAATGATTCTCAATTTCCTTTGTGAATCCTTTATAGAAATTTTGAAAAAAAAATTATGTATCCACTTACATAATACTAAATTGTCAGTTAAGATGTACTTTCAACATGTTGCAGATATTGATGTTTTAAAGCAAATATGTCAATTACCTTTTTAAAAGTATCTAATGGAAAATATAGTAATTTGATGATCATCTGTTTAAAAAATAAGCATGAGTATTCTTTAAGTTAGTAAATTTTCTTTTCTTTTTTTCTTATTTCCTGATTTCAGTGAGAGAGGAGGGAAAAGATAGCGAGAGAGAGAGAGAGAGAGAGAGAGAGAAGAACATCAAGCTGTCCCTGTGTGTGCCTTGACCAGAAATTGAACTGGCAACCTCTGTGCCTCAGGATGGTGCTCTAACCAACCAATCTATCTTGCCAAGGCAAGTTTTATTTTTTCCTGTGATGTTATTTTTATTCTTCTTATAGAAATTTACCTTACTGTAAACATGTTTATGCTTTGTAGATCACATTAATATATTTTATGTTAAAGGTTATACATCTAAATTAAGATTTTATTTTTTATGATCAGTAAGATTCTAAGTGATTAAAATATTTGATTATAATTATAATTATTACTAGTTCAAAATAGTCAAAAGTACATAAATTCAAATTCATTTTTAAAAAATATATTTTTCAATTAATTTATATAACATGGATGAATATTAATCTATTTTAAGAATGAGGCAGTTTAGTACCAGTTCTCTTCTATTTATCTTATTTATTAATGTAAGTGCTGAAACGCTACATAATAAATGGACTTTGAACTCTTCCTTCCTTATCTGTTAAAGTTCACAAAGTGACCTATCATCAAAAATTATTTTTAATGATCTACCGGTTGATTGCTTTAGAAATTTTTTCAAATGTAAATGGTTCTTAAGCCAATAATAAGTCACTGTCTTAGATATGGATTTGATTTATTAATATCATTTCTCAGCATCTTTTGGGGAATAGTCCTTTGTTTTTGGTGCTTCATAGAATTTGGGACAATTCAGCATAGCAGGGTTCTGGATGAATAAGATGTATTTCTTCTGTCAAGTGGTAGCAGGGCATTTAGGAAAGCAGAACTGACATGATAAAGCCTTAGGCTGATTAAGTGTTCAAAAAAATATCAAAGACAGTTGAAACTCTGGAAATTGATTTTCTTATAATTTTCCAGTATTACAGGTTCCTTCAAAAGTCTTTGAATATAAGATTGAAAGTCCTCATATGCTAAACATTGGTTTGGAAACCCTCTTAAAGCTTTATACCCTCATTATCAATATATTTAAGAATATATTAAAAATTCATTAGTATATTAATTCACTATATTATAATATAATTGTGTATTAATACAATGTAATTATTAATGTAATTATACATTAATATAATGTAATATATTAAAATATATCTATGGACATGCAGGCCCTGGCTTGATTGGTTAGAGCATCGTCCTGAAGCACAGAGGTTGCCGGTTTGATCCCTGGTCAGGGCACATACAGGAACAGATTGATGTTTCTGTCTCCCTCCCTTTCTCTCTCACTAAAATCAATCAATAAAAAAAAAATGAGAATGAAATATAATTGACACTTAGGTTGTTACCATATCTTGGCTATTTTAAACAATGCTGCAATGAACCTAGAATGCATATATCCTTTCAAATTGGTGTTTTAGGTTTCTTTGAACAAAGAGATTTGATATTTCCTCATAAGTAGATTCAGGTATGTATATTTGACCAAAATACCAGTAAAAAGATATTGTTGTTCTTTGTGTATATCAGGAGATATATGATGTTGGTTTGTCTGATATTAGTGATGCTCACTTTGATCTTTGATCATGTAATTAGAGTTAGGCAGATTCTTTACTACAAAGTTAATAATTTTTGTTTTCTAATTTATGGGAAATAGTTTAAGATCTTGTAAATATGCTTTTCCTCAACTGACTTTTACCTATTACTTTTGACTATCAGATAACTTTTTAAAATTAATTAAAAAAAAAAAGAATTACCTTTAAAGAAGTAGGCTTTCTCATGACCCTAGAACTTCTAACTTTCCTAAAGTCAGTGACAACTCATTAAGGCACTTGGGATGTAAATCACATAACATGCTGATTCATCCTTATTTAGGCCTCAGTAGTTTATATATAATCATTAATCTTACCTAAGTCAGAATTTAAGCAAGGTGTTTTCTTTTACACCCTTCTTCATTAAAATATTCTAAATTTCTATATGTTAGATCACCTTTTTTTCCCCAAATGAATTATACAGAATCTAATCTTGCAGGAGTTGCAGGTTCAAGGGAAACTCCTCATGGACGATTTCATATATGGGGATTGACCTTCATATTGAGAAATACAATATTAAGAGACATACATAGTAATTTTTGCACTTGCATTTGGATGTACCTAAAAATACAGACAAGTTATTAATATTTTCTCCCACACTGTATATGAAGACAGATTATATTTGTTTTATGATTGCAGCTTTCAGTAGAAGAATCGACCTTTGATAGCTAACTTGAAAAAAACCCTAGTTTCAGTAGCTAATATTGCAATGGCTCTGAAATGTTAAAAAAATTTATCCTCCACCAATGGATGCTTGACTTGGGGTGCTGAACACAAAGTACAATATATAATGATGTATTATAGATTATGTATCTAAAACTTATATAATTTTATTAACCAATGTTACCCCAATAAATTAAATAAAAAATTTAATAGTCATCCTTATTTATAACACTATGCCTCCTGAAATTTAACATTTTGACATTGGTTAAGTTGTTATAGGGCTTTAAAAA
The DNA here is from genome assembly GCF_036850995.1 of Saccopteryx leptura. Taxonomy (NCBI): domain Eukaryota; kingdom Metazoa; phylum Chordata; class Mammalia; order Chiroptera; family Emballonuridae; genus Saccopteryx; species Saccopteryx leptura. The sequence continues at coordinate 89,855,763 of NC_089506.1, read as the reverse complement.
TACAAATGCTCCTGAGTGAAACAATCTTTCATTTCTCCCCTAGCCATCAGTATATTAGAGTGAATATAATATGAAACTGCTTTTATATGTAGATCATTAAAATTAAAGCATTCAACATAGGGATTAGGAGATATTTTTCAATAGGTATTAGGAGGTAATTTTGATATACCTTAAAATTCCTGGGTAGAAAAGATGAGATAGAATGAGGTGAGAGTGGACCTGGGGGTATTAGAGGAAACAAACTGAACACTTTAGGATTGATTGTCTGGGGCAAAAATAAGCGTGGGGCAAAACATCAGGAGGAACAAGTGAAATGTAGAAGGATGAAACAGCAGAACTGATTTTACTCCTTTTTTCTTTGCCCCTTCGTGGTCTGCTTGGAGCCTTTGCTCCAATAGAGGTACAGTGATTGCTGTGTGCAAGAGCTATTTGTTCTGATTTGTCTACAGCTGTTGGCCTGGGCTGTTGTTCCTGATTTGTCTATTGCTATGATAAATTGCCCACGCCGTGTCTAACTTGGTTTTGAATTCATTCCCTTACCAGTTGTTCTGCTGCAGATACTTGTGTATTCCTTATTTGAACCATATACTCATGTTGCATGTCCTGTCTAAAGAAAACATATTATTAGTAATAATGTATTTTATATATGAAAGTTGCTAAGAGAGTAGATCCTAAAAATTCTCATCACAAGAAAAGAATTGTCAACTATTATGATGGATGTTAAAATAGAATTATTGTGATCATTATATGTATATATAAATATCAAACTATTAGTTGTATACCTGAAACTAATAAACTGTTATATATCAATTATAGCTCAATTAAAAATATATTATCAGGGATATTAGACTGATATTTTAGGGCCTCAGTCATCACCCTTAATTGTTTTTTTGAGAGAGAGGAAGGGAGGGGGGAGAGAGACAGAGACAGAGAGAGAGAGAGAGAGAGAGCACACATCAACTTATTGTTCTAGTTAGTTGTGTACTCATTGACTGCTTCTCATATGTGCCCTGGCTAGGGCTTGTTCTCATGATCTTGGGGTCAGGCTGGAACCTTTGGGATTGAGCTAGTAACCTTGTGATTGAACTGGTGACCCCGGGATTGAACTGGTGACCTTGGCACTTCATGATGATGCTCTATCCTATGCACTACTGGCCAGGGCTTCATCCACCCTCTGTTTGTAAGAAAAATGATAACGTGGCTTACCAGCATAGTAAAAATGAATGAATTAATAACTGTCCAAGCTTATAAGCCCATTAAAGAGAATTTCAAGTCAATTATTATTGTCTTTATTGATTATGATATGAAATTAACTAATAAAATATGTTTTGAGGAAGGTAAATGTTTGCAATTAGAAGATGGTTTGCAATCTAGAAATATTATTTAATAAATGAGATCCTTTGGTGACTTATTTTGTAACCACTTTCTTAATTTAGTGCTTACTACTCACCAGTTATTTGCAGAAGAGAAAAAATAAAGAATTAGTACAAGAATTGAGCAGCTTTTAGCTTTAGACACTCTAAAGAAAAATGTTCACTATTTAAAAAATATGCTGAATTTTAAAAAGCATAATTAAGGAATATAAATTAAGTACCAATGCTGGCAGTTTAGTAACAGAAAAGGTAAAACTTTTATTTGAAATAATGCTTTGTGATAACTGCAAAAGTAGTTACTTTTCAGTTGTGTTCATTAAAATTATTATTTTTTGATGAATTTGAAAGGAAACAGATTTAATAATATGCACTTAGATTTTTGTCTTTGGAAATATTAATTTTTGCTTAAAAGAAAAGTACTCAAAAGATTTTTTAGAGGTTGGGAAAACTATCACACAGTTACTAGGATTTTAATATTTCTTAGAACAAGGCTATGTTAATAGTTTTTCTGTTTTCATGCTTATCATAAATAAAAGCAAGTCAACTATTTCTTTCAAGTATATGTCCTATTGACATTTTGGTGAATGTACTTGAATTAGAAAGAATATTACATTTTTTTGTAAATCATATAGCATCAATAGAGATATTTATAATATGCAATTTTATTATAGGATTTTTATTGGGTTGTATATGACCAAATTATTAGGTTTGGATTTCTGAGATAGTGTAACTCTGAGATAAAATATGTGAATGATTTATAAAGAACAAAATTTTTTTCAACTCTACTTCATCCCAATTCTCCCATTTCTGTATAGATAGACTCACAGCATTGAAATAAAAAGCAATCTTTTAGTCATTTATCAGTTATAATCATTTGTTGAAAGCCTTTCAAGAGCTAACCACCTTAATATACATATTTAAACCGTGCTGATCTTATTTATGCCTCATGTGAACTACAGGATATGGCTATTTCTCAATTTGGTTATTGTGGTCCTCCAACCCTACCCCAAGGGTACAGTATCGAGGTAGGAAAGTTAGCACGGAAAACAGAGACCCTGGGCTCTACCACCCTCTTTTTTTAGTTAGATTACTGCACATGTGACTTGTGGCGATGTGGCCTCCCCCTACCCTTGCCTCTCCCAATTTCCTGGTGTAAGAAATAGTGGCGACAAATAAAAACCACTCTCAGTCAGAGTGGGCAGTCCCCGCCCTCTCCACTTCTCCACACCACTCCCTGGCATCTGAGACCAAGAACCCACCTCATTCCCTCCTCATGCTCATAGTTGATAAAAAACCTCCACCCAAACCCCATCAGTGCAGCTTGCTCACTGAGTTTGCTCTCACCTTGCTCCTTGAGTACTACTATCACTTCAATAAATCTGTGGTGTTTAGCTGAATCTTTCTGTCTTGCATTCAAATACTTTCTTGTGTGGTGACAGAAACCTAGACACATCACTGGGTTGAAACCTCCCTTAGCCTCCCTGTGGTGATCAGAATATCTGAGGCTTGATTGTAGATAGATTCTAATGTAGTTGAGATTCTATGTCCTTTGTATCCTAATATATCAAATTCTGGATTCATATGGATAATTAAGATAAAACATCATTTTCCTGTGCTTGATTGTCCTCTGCATGTAGGTATGCCCCAACTGTCACCTTTTTCAAAGCATGTAGCAATGGTGAATAAAGCATAAGTATTCACTGATTGGCCACTGCATCAGGATCTATGGAGAATTGCAAAGGATGCACATAGCAGTACTGAGGAATAAGGGAGATAGAACAAACACAAGTGATGGAACAGATGGACACATCTCTGTAAACTAAGTACATGCATGCAACTATACAGAGCTATACAGAGATGATATTCCTGAATCCCACATGGTTTGAAGTGGTTAGTTGGGTGACTATGAGGTGTGTTAGGGTATGTTAAGAAAACTTTAAAAAAAGAGATGAATACTTTAACAAAGTTGTGAATTTAAAGGAACTGAGAATAATAATGAATGAACTGGGCATATAAATCAACATATATTGTTAAATCAATTAATGTTACAAATTTTCCTGACAATAGTGGAGACTACAAAAGCTGCATAAACACTCTTAAGTGAGAGCAGACCAATTTGGGGACATCATTTATGGGTAAATGATGATTAAAAACTGAGCTGGATTTCTACCATGGGAAACTATCTTATCAAGAGCACTTAGAGGAAGTGACTTTTGTTTTGGTTTATTTATGCTTGGAAAAGAGAGTCTGGAAACATAGCAGTTTATTTGAATACATCAAAGGCTATGGAATTGGACCGATCTACCAAATCCTAGCTAAGCCACTTACTAGCTAAAGATGTTGTGGCTGGGAGGAACAACAACTTTCATGCGTTTCAGTGTCTTAATCAATGGAGGATAAGGCCTACATTTTAGGATGTTTGACACTTGACACATACTCTATGCTCATTGAATGGCAGCAATTTTATGATTAAAAGGAGGTCAGTTCTTATTTTTTGGCTTTGAAAATGATAGGCTGAGGTTTGAGAATGTTATGAACAATGAAAAAAGTGAAAAAAATTGATATTACACTAGTATTATTCTCTGTGGATAGAGTAACACTGAAGTGATGAGCATATCAGGCAAATGATAAAACAATGGTTTATGTTCTGTAGACTATGGCCTACATAAATCAGGAAATCTGATATACATATTTAAAAACTATTTAATTGATATGTAAGACTGAAACATAATTGCTTCTAGAAGCCTCCAAAGGAAAGATTGGATATATTGGAATCACTGAGAGATTGGGAATAAATAGATCGACCATTATATATCCAAATATCTCCACATATTTTTCAAGTGTTCACAGTCTCTATATAAATTTCTATCTTAATTCTTTTTATTTTGCATTTATTTGGTATTTAAAATATTTTAGATCTGTGAAGTATGAATGTTTATGTAATTAACTTGGGTTTTATTTTATGCATTCTTAACTCTTGAGTATTTTCTTGAATTCTTTTGCCAAAATAATTTTTGTTTTAGTAACAAGTTTATTTCACTCTGCTATTTTTCTAATTCAACGGGTTGCCCAAGTGCCCATATATAAGGACATTCTTTATAAATGAAGTGACTGATAGGATTAGATATCTAATAAAACACCACCAATGGATACTTAGTTCCTGAACTGGCAGAAATAATAAACATTATAGAACACATACTCACATTGTAGAATTAAAAAAATAAAATATAATAAAGACATAATTAATAAAACATTTTAAACTTGTTTACAAAAATAGATGAGAAAAATAGCCAAAACTTTGAATAATAATTAATGGTGCTTTATTTCACCTTTTATTAAAATAAAAAATTTAAAAGATAAAATAAATACAATAATGCAATATTGGCATGAGAGTAAATGGATAAAATGTAATAAAAATTAGAAACCATCCAAAAAGTAATTACTAGTAATGAGTATATTTTCATATGTTAATTGGGTATTTGAGTTTTTTCTTTTCATTGCTTATATTTCGTTATATTGTTTTTATCTTCCTGATCTCCTTCTTCCCTTCCCCATTCTATTCTGTTCCTCTTCAGCATGTTTAAAAATGTTAATGGGAATAAATGATTCAAATGAGAGGGAGAGAAAAAATAATTTATAGTGTAGTGTTTCTGTGTCTTAGACTGGACAGATATTGGTCATCATAAATTGTATGAATTTAAGATAGATTGGTTACTAATGCCTATAAGAAATTTACATATCATCACATTTATGAGAAGCATGGTCCATAGCAGTGGTCCCCAACCTTTTTTGGACCACGGATCGGTTTAATGTCAGAAAATATTTTCAAGGACTAGCCTTTAGGGTGGGACAGATAAATGTATCATGTGACCAAGACAAGCGTCAAGAGTGAGTCTTAGATGGATGTAACAGAGGGAATCTGGTCATTTTTTAAAAATAAAACATTGTTCAAACTTAAATATAAATAAAATGAAAATAATGTAAATTATTTATTCTTTCTCTGCGGACCAGTACCAAATGGCAACGGTCCGCAGCCCAGGCAGGGGTTGGGGACCACTGGTCAATAGGATAGCCTCTGACAAGTTATAATTATTCTTTCAGACATTATATGTAGCATATAATCGTCTAAGTGGATACAGAAAAATAGATGTGATAAAATCTAACATCTACTTCTGATGAAAAACTCAGAGCAAATTAGAAATAGAAGGGAGTTTCTAATGTGATAAATGACATCTAAAAAAGCATAAGCTAATAACATAGGCAATCAGAAAAGACTGAATAGTTTCCACTTAAGATCAAGAACAAAATAAGAATATCTGTTTATACATTACTGTTCTCAGTATGGTAATAGGGGTTCTAGCCAGTGCAGTAAGAAAAAGAAAGAAAAGCATTTGGATTGGAAAGGAAGATTTTTTTTCTTTTTAATTAAATTTATTGGGGTGACAGTGTCTAGTAACATTATGTAGGTTTTCAGTGTATATTGCTATGATATATCATCTGTATATTGTATTGTGTGCCCACCACCCAAAGTCAAACCTCCAGTCACCATATATTTGACCCCCTTTATCTTTTGTTACTATCCCACGGCCCCTTTCCTCTGCTTACCAGTGTGTGGTTGTCTATGTCTATGAGTTTTTGTTTGTTCCTTTGTTGCTTTCAGTTTTATATCCCACGTATGAGTGAAATCATATGGTTCTTGACTTCTTCTGAGGAAAGGAAAAATTTATATGGTCTTTATTTGCTGATGACATGTTCATCTATGTAGAAAATTGATAGATTTAAAAAGCTGCTAGAACAAATAAGTAATTTTAGCAAGATTTCTGGTATAAAGTCAATATATAAAAGTTAATTATATTTGTATATGCAACTAATGAACAATTGAAAATTATAATTAGACAAATAATCACCTTTCTAATAGCAGCACAATTATGAAATATCTTGAGATTATCTGACAAAAGATGTGCAAGAAATAACTGAAACTACAAAACATTGCTAACAGAAATTATAGTACATTTAAATTAATTTAATGACATCCCTCGACTGGCAGGAGGTGTCTTCTGGGGATAATAGATATATTTACTATTTAATTATGATAATAGTTCTATGGGTTTATACATATGCCAAGACATTAAATTGTATATTTTAAATGTATAACTTATCATATGCCAGTAATACCTTAATAGTGTTATTTCATTTCTTATTCCATTTCTGATCAAAAATCTCTTCATTGAAAGACTTGCCTTTAATCACTGGAACCGGACTCCAAAACCAATAAATATTCACTCTTTAACACTACTGAGACTCTTTCAAAGTAATATTTTTCTTTGGTACTATAAGTAGTAAGTTCAGCTTTGTAAGGTTAAAAGCTTATTCTGATGGTCATTCTGTCTGCTATGTAATATTTACTTTGACCAGGGTTGGCAAATGTTTTAGTAATTGTGGGCTCTCTGGGTATGATCACAACACTCAACTCTGAGCTTATAGTAGGAAATGAGCCATACACAATAGGCAAATTATTGAGTGTGGTTGTGTTTCATTAAAACTTTAGTTTAAGCCTGACCTGTGGTGGCGCAGTGGATAAAGCGTCAACCTGGAAATGCTGAGGTCACTGGTTCAAAACCCCGGGCTTGCCTGGTCAAGGCACATATGGGAGTTGATGCTTCCTGCTCCTCCCTCTTTCTCTCTCTCTCTCTCTCTCTCTCTCTCTCTCCCCCCCCCCTCTCTATAATGAGTAAATAAAATTTTTAAGAAAGAAAAACCAAAAAAAACCAAAAACACTTTAGTTTAAAAACTGATAGCCAGTCCATAAGCCCTCTGCCAACCTGTCCTAGAATATTTCACATCTTTTAAATACAGTTGTGCTATATTTTATCATATAGTTGTTTAAAATAGAAAAGTCAAATTTGTTCATTTTCTTGATTATTTCTTTATTTTGCATCTTTCCCTTTATAAGATTATATAAATATTTTTCTATAATTTTTTTATTTTTTACTTTTTACATTGAAAATTTTGGTCTAGCTATAATTTACTTGAGTATATAATGTGAAATAGAGCTCTAAATTAACATTTTCCACATGATCCAATATTGTTTATTAACTATACTTCCCCACATTGATCTTAATTTTTATTTTTTATATATTATATAAAACATATTCTTCTATATGTGGAAATTTGTTTCTGGAATTACTATTTTATTTTCTTATCAATTTATTTATCCATAGCTAAATAAAATACTTTCATTTGTGTTTTGTGAAATATTTTGCTTCCAGTAGAAAAAGACTCTGTTACTTATTTTCCTTCTTCTTGACAGGACTTTCATTACTTTTGAGTGTTTTTATTCTCATTATATAGTGTTTATTTTTAACTAGCTCTCATGAAATATATTCTCTAATTTTGTGTTTTCAGTATATATTTTTTTATTTTGTGTGTGTGTGTGTGTGTGTACAGGAAACTTAATTTTTCTAGTCAATTTTGTTTCTTACTAATGTATTAAACTATCTTATTAGTTATAATATAATAGTTTCCCAGATGATTCTTTTGGATTTTATAGCTAAATACTAATAACACATGCAAGTAGTGAGCTATTTTACTCTACTTCTCATATTTATCTCTAATTAACTTTTGTCTTTCTGCATTGGTTAAGGGAGATAATGAAATGTTGGATAATAGTAGTAGTAGGAGGAGGAGGCATCTTTTTCTTGTTCAGGTTTTTAACAGTTTGAAACACAGAAGCCCTTACACATGAGTTATCTATTTTGAAAATATTCTAATTATTCTTCTTTCTATATCTCATAAGCTTTAGTTTTTCTTGAAGAAGTGCCTCTTAAATGGTCTGTAAATTATTTTCATGAAAATCACAATCTTAAAATATTCCATGCTTCCATTCAGAAATAGTAGATATTTCTCTATTAATTTTCTTTTATGTTTCTAGGTAAACTTTTTGTTTATATTTTAAAGGTTATTGCAAATAATTTTATATGGGAGATTATTATGATGTTATTATCTTATGACTTTTTCATATATTCTCATAGGTTATTTGAGGTTATGGATGAGGTATTTCTATTTTTTTTTTAATTTGAACATAGTAAAATTTCAAGTTTCATTAGTTTTTTCAAACTTTTATGGATTTTTTTTAGGTTGACATAATTATCATTCGCAAGTAATGGTAATTTTGTCTTCTTTTTTGGGCATTTATAGCTTCCATCATTTCCTCCTTTATTATTTTTGTATATTGCTTTAGCTAGAATATTTTCAATAATAGTGGTGATAGCAATTTATTTGTTTATATGCTTCTTTAATATTTCTTTGTTAAGACTACTATTGGATTTTAAACAGACATTTATCATAATCATTTTAGAGATTTTTTTTCTATCCTTTTAAGGATTTACAAATAATCAGAGTTGATATTAAACCTTAATAATGTATTGAAATATTTATTTATTTAATGACATTTTTTTGAGATCATTGTTTTTTAAAAATTTTGACCTATTTATAACATGTGTTACCTGAATTGTTTTTCTAATTTCAAGGATTTATTTATCTTTTTAAATTTTTTATATGGGGTTGCAAATGTAGGTTTACAGTTCTTATTTTGTATGGTTCTTTATTTTGTATCCTTGATCATAACCTGTATTTTTTTTCCACACAAACAACTGTAAAGCTATTTTTGTCTACCCATATATTTGGTTGTAGTATGTTATCTACTTAATATTTTATCAGATTTGATTTCTATGATATTTTATTAGACACTGTGTTTCAAATTTTTAATGAAATTGCTCCACAGTTTTTTTTTCTTGTGCCATATTTGCCAAGTTTGGGTTTCAAAGTTATGTAGATTCTGTCTCTGGGTAACATACTGTATATCAGAGGCAACCTGTTTTGTTTTTGTTTTTTCATCTGAGGATCAAGATGGATTATTTAGACAATGAGAAATAATTTTTTTGTGTGTGTGACAGAGACAGAGGGAGCAACAGAGAGAGGTACAGGTAGAAGCAGACAGACAGGAAGGGAGAGAGATGAGAAACATCAATTCTTTATTGTGGCATCTTAGTTGTTCAATGATTGCTTTCTCACATGTGCCTTGACAGCAGGTTACATCAGACCAAGTGACCCCTTGCTCAAGCCAGTGACCTTGGGTTCAAGCTGGTGAGCTGTGTTCAAACCAGATGAGCAGACGTTCAAGCTGGTGACCTTGGGGTTTCGAACTTGGGTCCTCTACTTCCCAGTCCGACACTCTATCCACTGCACCAGTGCCTGGTCAGGCTAGAAAATGAAATTTAAAGCATATTTGACTTGGAGAACTCTCAAAATATTAACATTTGTCCGAGATTATTTTTTGTATTATAATTTCAGGCCTTGAGAAATAACTCTGTTGCTTGAAAGTGAGGCTAAGATCAGTATTTAAGAGTGAGATGAAGTATTGAATATTCATTGAAATATCATTCACTAGCCCATGACAATTCTTAGTTGAAATGAATGCTTACACATTTGTTGGTTAATGTTGACTCTGTCAGTTTACTTAGACTACTTTAAAATGTTAATATTCAGATTCAGTTCAGAGGTAGAGGGTATTATATCTTATTTGGAGTTAGTATTACTTATTTTCTTGGAAGGTCTGAATGTACCCATATATGTTATACTTAAATATGATTTGATCCTTTGACTCTGGTGGTTATGTTTTGGAAGGTGCTTTTCAGACCTGTAATCCTCCTAAGTTACTTCACAAGAAATAATCAAGGTGTTCACTGTGAGGTAATATTGTGAGATATAAAAGTTTTACTCTACTGGTATGAAATAATTAAATAAATATTAGATGAAAATAATGTTACGGAACCTACATCCATTTTTCCCTATTATAAATTTTATAAATGTAAAAAAAATAATGAGAGCCCTTTAACGAAGAGCACACTTTGTATACCATCAAACTTTTAAAATAAACTTTATTCTTAATTTTAAAGGTTCACATATTAATATCTGCAGAATAAATTGCTTGAAATACAGAATGGTTTGAAAAGTGAATATCTTAGTATACTTTTTTTTGGTTTCTTTTACTTTGTTGTGGTTCCTGAAAAGAAACCAAAAGGAATTCACCTACACATTAGATTAAAAAAATTTTTTTTTGTCAGTTATTGATCTCTAATTTTTATTGTTGGATTTGTGCTACTCTGAAAAATATTTAAGAATAAAATAGCCTTTTCCTGGAAGAGCTAAGAGTCTCTGTTTCAATGACAAGTTCCAGTCTTATCTCTAATAATTGCCAAGATAGAAATAGCTGCCAAAAATCCTCAGTGGGTGGTAAAGACTTTGCTACACAATAACTCTAACATCACTTTGCAAATGAGACATTACTGTCAGAGGGAAGGTTTAAAAATAATTTCTTAGCTACATTTACTAAGGATTTTGAAGATAATCAGTGGAGATTTTTTTTCCTCATGTTTATTCTTTACAGTCTTTAGGGATGTGCCAAGTATAATTTATCTACTACCTGTTGTGAAACCTGGATAACATGAGAGTACAAGTAATTAGTAAGGTTTTCACACTACAGAAACGTTTTATGTTTCCTGACATGTTTAAGCTAATAAAGTAAGTTATACTGATAATATTCTATTTCTGTTTCATCCCTGAGGACAGTAAGTATTTCTTTCTAATCCTATTTAAATCAGGATGAAGTGCACAGGTTTATTCCAGGCATTTATATATACAAATGAAATAGAACTTCATTTGAATTAGTTCTCCAAAGATTAAGAGTTTAGATTTTTATTTAGAAAAGAACTTTGTGAGGAGACTGTCTTCCTCTGTTTACCAAATCTATTTATCTTCCCATTTTTTCAATATATTGGCTTTTTTTTCATTTATTTATCCAACCAGAATAGAATTAATAAGGTTTTACTTTGTATTATTCAGTGTTTGGACTAAAATATGATTGAATTTGCACCTTATGGACTCTGTGTGACCATAAATAAATTCATTTAGATTCTATTCTTTTCTATGAATCTGAATCTAGAATAGATTATTATTTCTCTTAAGATAAGGAATAACTAATTTTTAAAGTCTAAAAGAAGCAACATCAAAAATTTTTGAATAAATAGAATTTAGGTGATTAAAATAGTCTTTAAGATGGTTCTGCACATCAGTGTAACTATAGTGAGGAACAGTGTGCAGGATAAATTGTGATGCAGAGGAAACTTGAATGCTTTGAGGCCATCTAGGAAAGTGGGTGGGCTCAGTTTTTTCTCTTCTGGTGTAGATTTAATGTCCCTTCCCTCTGAACCTAATATAACATCAACTTTAGATTTATTTTGTCTTCTTTTTCACATGATTGGAATAAAATAAGCAAAACTATGTGAGACAACTTGCTAATGAAATTTCATTTTCCTGTGTTCTCAAAGGAGATTCTGATTCTTGCCAATTAATGGTGCCCAGCAGTAGACTTGTGCCCACACAGTGTGTTCTCCAGTAGTATACAGGGAAAAAATGGATTTTTAAAAAATTATAAAATAAGCTACTGTAAGGCCAGTAGCCAGGGCCACCATCACAGCAGCCCGGCCCATGCAGGTTCACATTGGATTCGGACAGTCGGTAAAGAAACAATGGAGCCAAAACTGATGGGCCATCATTTTTCATCCTAGCTTGTACCCGGCGGGCAAGTAAAAACACACACTGGGCTCCAAAACCCACTCATTCAGTGCTCACAAAGCTACTGACTTATCCGAGTTTCCTAGAATCAAAGGTTTCTTGCTCACCAGACTTATTCACCTCTGTTCCCCATCTCCTTCTTCTCCCTGCACAAACTCTGCACAAACTGGCTTCTCACTCAACACTCGCCATCTTGGCTGCTTCTCCTGGCCTCCTCCATGTGGCCTTTCTCTGCTCTCTGCTCTGCTCTGCTCCTCTAATGATAATCTCAGGAACCAAGAGAGCAAGCTCCTGTTCTGCCCCCATTTTATAGTGTAGAAATCCAAACCTTTAATCCAATATACAAAATAGGGAAGTCTCTAATACAGAGTCACTTTCTGAGGCATGATAGGATCGTACCACCCCACATCAAAAGGGGTGGAATAGGCTTAATCCCAAAACCAAGGCCCAGGCTGCAAGGATCCTGCCTGCCCACAGCTCGCCCCCAACACAATATCACCTAGGCAACGGCTTCCATGTGGGCAGCACCATTTTTAACAAAGTGAGCATAATATATTTTATCTGCCCAACAGCTACCTATACTCAGCATCAAAAATGAAACTAATTTGCATCTTCAACATTTTTGGATTATTGTATATATTTCATTATGACATTTTCTTTAATAAACTTCCTTCTTGTTTAATTTTTTGTGGAGGATTTGACTTTGCATTACTACATTTTATACTTAAATAATATAGGTTTCTGTACAGCCAGTAGGCACAGACACCATCACAGCCGCCTGGCCCATGCAGGTTTGCATTTGATTCAGACAAACATTGTAATGAAACAATGGAGCCAAGAACTGGGGACCATTACCTTTAATCCTTGCTCACACCCAGCGGGCAAGAAATACACACACAGGGCTCCAAAACCCACTCATTCAGTGCTCACAAAGTCACGGACTCATTCCAGTATTCCTAGAATCAAAGGATCCCACCTCACCAGCCTTATGCACCTCTATTCCCCATCTCCTTCTCCCTGCACAAACTCTGCACAAACTGGCTTCTCCTTCAGCACTCTGACATCTTGGCTGCCTCTCCTTTGCAATGCTGATTTCAGGAAGTGAGCGAGAGAGCCCCTGGTCTCCCTTATTTTATACTGTAGAAATTAAAGCCTTTAAGCCAGTCTACAAATAAGGAAGTCTCTTGATACAAAGCCACTCATCTGAGGCATAAATGGGATTCCTCATGAGAGTGCACCACCCCACGTCATGCAACAGTCAAGGGTGTGGGGAAAGCTCAGTTTTGAGAAGATCTTAGTATTAAAAGGATGGGAAAGGTTTAGTCTTAAAACGAAGCCTTAGGCTATAATGATTTTGCCTGCTTACAGCCTGTCCACACCCCACGCAAATTATAAGCAAGCAAACATGTATATCATATTTACAAACTTATTTGACCTATAGTTTCCCTCTACTTATATACATTTAACATGGGCTTATAAGGTCAGTATTTAACCTTGGTGACTTTGCATCTTAGCAACTATTTTAAAGTCATTGTGACTGCCTTCATATTACTGGGCAAAGGAAATTAGTGATACTTAGATTTTCTGGTAGTATTCAACATGTACTTTCAAGAAAAAAAGGTCACCTTGTGAAAAATTATTACTCTATAAATAGAATCAATGATAATTTCTAGGGTTTTCAAAAGCCTCTTTATATTCCAAGCTGGTTCAATTCTCAATAGCTTTTTGCTTGTGGACTTGATGTGATGGTTTCTATATGACTGGACAAAAATCAAGAGAGATTTAGTTGAGTTTTACAAATGCATGCTCTATGACTTTCTGTTCTGTTTATTATCAGTGTAGGGCAGGAAAAATAGTTTTCTTTCTAACCTTCTAGGTTCTTGGCTGAGATCCCCACCCCCCATAAAAAAAAAGACAAATTACAGGAGAAAAAAAACAACAGAAGTTTAATAACATTATACCTCTGTCTACATAGGCAACACTTAGGAAAACTGAGTAACTTCCTGAAATGGCCCAACCTCCACCTTAAATACCATCTGCAGCTAAGGGCCATTTAGGGGGAAAAAAGGTACCAGAGAAGACACAGTAAACAAGGACAAGGTTGTTAGGCAGACTTAAGTCTTTGCCTTCTCCACTGATAAGAGCTTCTTGAGATTTATTCATCCTTCTCTTCCTTGGACATAAAGGAGACACCCTTACAAATTGAGATTTCCCTTATAAGTGTAAATATCTCTTATAAAGGCTAAATTCTTCTTGACTTCAGAGCTTCGTTCATATCTGCTGTTTTTTAAAAATTTACCAGCTCACCATGATCCTTATGCCAAAAAGACATATTTCAGGATGGCAAATTCTGCTCATGTCACCATCTTATTTAAGAAAGCACAGGCCCTGGCCGGTTGGCTCAGTGGTAGAGCGTCGGCCTGGCGTGCAGAGGTCCCGGGTTTGATTCCTGGCCAGGGCACACAGGAGAGGCGCCCATCTGCTTCTCCACCCTTCCCCCTCTCCTTCCTCTCTGTCTCTCTCTTCCCCTCCCACAGCCAAGGCTCCATTGGAGCAAAGATGGCCCGGGCGCTGGGGATGGCTCCATGGTCTCTGCCCCAGGCGCTAGAGTGGCTCTGGTCGCGGCAGAGCGACGCCCCCTGGTGGGCGTGCCGGGTGGATCCCAGTCGGGCACATGTGGGAGTCTGTCTGACTGTCTCTCCCCATTTCCAGCTTCAGAAAAATACAAAAAAAAAAAAAGAAAAAAAAAAAAAAAGAAAGCTGATACATTTGAACAAAAGTCTTAGTTTTAGTCATTGAAACATTAAAAAAAATTCTCAAAAGAGAATTAGCAGCCCAGATTTATCTGTTTGGTAAACCCAAACTCAGTTTAAGTAATTTGATTCATAAGATAAGAAATCTTTCCTTACTTGACGTAATAAACATTAACAAGATGTCAATAGGAAAAACTCAAGAAAAAAAATCTCTATTATTAATTTCTGTTTAAAACCACTTTTTTCTTCCAAAGGTAAATTGTTTGATATATATACATATATACACAAACCTATGCAAGCAAGGCATTTGTTATATTATTATTTTTATGTTACTGTGTAAATCAGTAATCTTACATTTTAGTCAGTTGCTATTCTTGAAATTCCTCTGTGCAGGAGGACTTTGAAGAGAAATCAACATCTGAATGGAACTAAAATTATGAAATCCCAAAATGCTAAGACAAGTTGAGGTAGAAGGTGAATGCAGGTAACAAAGACAGATCTGATAGGTCAATATCTTCATTTCTATGTAGTCACTAAATGTGGCTAAAGGATGATAATAGCAGCTGACCAAGAGTGCTTTAACATTTCCCTCAGTTTGACTAAACTTAGGTCCCTGGCCTCCCTTTTCTTCGAGCACTTACTTTTGAAAAGTGGTAATTGTAAATTCTTTCTCAGGCCTTTTTGATGTATGCAAATATTCTTTAAAGACTCTTGTTAATTTTACAGCCCACAAATGTCTTTTTCAAGAATCTAGGAGCCATCCCATTAAAATGTAATCATCAAGGAAAACTTCAGTCTCTCAGTCTAACTTCAACAGGAGCCAATTAGCAAACACAGATGGCCTAATGACAGAGAAAACCATTTGCAAACTCAGTAATAACACAAAGTGTTCAACACATCCCATTGTTCAACCCCACCCCACCCCCACATCTTCCAGTTACTGGCACTTAAAAACCCTCTCAACTTTTGTTTTAGTGGAGTTAAACTCAGCCTGAGTTATATCTTCTTTCCCCCATTGTTATATCCTTGTGCCATAACAAAATACCATAACAAAATACCATAGACTGGGTGACTGACCTAATGGAAATTTATTTCTCATGTTTCCAGTGTCCAGGAAGTCTCAAATCAGGTTACCATCATAAGGGCTTGCGTCCTGGTTTGCAGACTCTTGACTTCTTATGGTGTCCTCACATAGTGGAGAAAGAAAGAGAGTAAACTAGCTATCTGATGCCTCCTCTTATGAAAACACTAATCCCATCATTAGGGTCCCACCCTCATGACTTCCTCTAAGCCTAATTACCTCTCAAAGGATCCATCTCCAAATAATACTACATTGGGGATTAGAGCTTCAATATATGAATTTGGACGGTGAGGGGACACACAATTCAGTTTATAGAACCTTGAATAAAATCTTGTCTGTTTAACTTTGTCTAGTGCAGTTTTTGCTTTGATAATACCAACTGGCAAGAGAGTGATTTCATGCATGAAAATAATCTTTTACTCCCAGTTCTTGATGTCACATTGGGATGACAGTAGGCAAAGGAAAGTGATGCACTGTGCTTTCCCCAGGAATTTTATATTTCCTATAGGTAGGGCAATTACTGAGTGACGTTATGAGGAAGAAATTTTTCCATGGTTCCTATCCATTTTGTAAAGCCAGTTGTAAGGCCAGGGGCTGCTGCAGCCATCGTGACCATTCACATGCAGTTTCGCACTTGGTTCAGACAGACTATAATGAAACAATGGAGCCAAGAACTGGTGGGCCATTAGCTTTAATCCTAGCTTCCATGCAGCGGGCAAAAAATACACACAGTGGGAAAACACTTCCCTTTCCATTCAGGGCTCCTAAAGCCACTGATTTATCCGAGTTTCCTAGAATCAAAGGTATCTACCTACTAGTCTTATTCACCTCTATTCCCCATCACCTTCTTTCTGCACAAACTCTGCACAAACTGGATTCTCCATCAGCACTTTGTCATCTTGGCTGCTTCTTCTATCCTCCACGTGACCTTTCTCTGCTCTCCTCCTGCATGGGCTCCTTTGCCCCATTTTATAGTGTAGAAATCAAAACCTTTAATCCAATTTACGAACAAGGAAGTCTCTGATATGAAGTCACTTATCTGAGGCATAAATGAGATTCCTCATAAGAGTGTACCACCCCCTATCATGCAACAGTCAAGGGGGTAGGGAAAAACTTAGTCTTAAAACTAAGCCTTAGGCTATAACAACCCTGCCTGCTTACAGCCTGCCCCTCACACCCAATACAAATTATAAACGAGCAAACATATATATCATATTTACAAACTTATTTGACCAACACATCTCTCTACTCTTTTACTCTATTCTCTTGTATTCAGTTCCCAGGAAGTGTGATAAGTCAGGAAGGGCCTTCTGGAAATAATGCATTTGAGGGTAATGGTGGGAGAATGGGATATATCATGTGGGCGACAGTTATGAGGAAAGTAACTGCTGATACAAGAAAGATGGATGAACTAATAATGATAACAGTAATACAAAATAGTTATAACATTTATTTCCTACTGTTACCAAACTAAAGGAGTCTGTTTGCCTACTCAAAGCACAAAGCTCAATCAAACATGAACAGAGTTTGCATCCAAGAAAGTAAGAGTTTAGTACTCGAGGAAATGGTGCCCAGCCCAGTTTCACAAAGCTAGTAAGCTAGTACTCAAAGACCTGGCTCCCTGATGGCTTCTAATGGGATGGGTTATATAGGGGAACAATCAGTTATAGTGGTTAAAGGAGCTGGGGACATGGGCTCTCCTGATTGATTGGGGCCAGGAGTAGTTGATTGTTCTATTAGGTCCTGATGTCAGCCACACATTGTTCTGTCTGATTTCATGAGGGTGGGGTCCATAGGGTCATTCTTCTTTCATGGGCCTGGGGCTGAAACACAGCTGAAGGTAAGATGTTATCTTTAGTTTGACCAAAGCTCTGTTTCTGTTCTTAATAGATTGTTACTAACAGGAATCTGATGTCCTAAGGGCTGATGATTAAGGAAAGGAGCAGATTGACAGAAAGGAGAAAGGGTCATGTTAAAGAAATGCAGTCTCTGAGTTTTTGTGCAGTTACACTACTATATGCTAGCCTCTATTGTAAGTATTTATTGTGTATTAACTCATTTAATCATCATAACAGCACTATGAAGTAGATACTATAATTATACACATTTTACACATAAGGAAATTAAGGTGCAGAGCAGTTAACAAATGTGCTCAAGGTTATATGAAGCTAATAAATGATAGAAATGAGGTTTAAATCCAGGTATTGTCCCAATACCTATGCACTTAATAATTATTTTAATTAAGTGAAAGGAGGGGAAGCAGAGAGACAGACTCCCACATGCACCTCAACAGGATCCACCCAGTAAGCCCCCTATAGGCTATGCTCTGCAGTTGTTCCATTGCTCAGCAACCAAGCTTTTTCTAACACCTCAGGAGGAAGCTCCGTGGTGCCATCCACAGCACCTGGGGTCAAATCAATCAAGCTATGGCTGTGGGAGGAGAAGAGAGATAAAGAAGGGCAGGTGGAAAGGGGGTGGAAAAAAAGGGGTGGAAAAGAAGGTGGTTACTTCTCCTGTGTGCCCTGACCAGGAATCAAACCTGGGACATCCACACATGAGTCTGATGTTCTATCACTGAACCAAGTGGTCAGGACATACTTTTTCAACAGCACTGTCACTAAATGTATGTCATCTCTCTCTCTCTTTCTTTCTTTCTCTCTCTCTCTCTCTCTCTCTCTCTCTATACAAGCACGCATGCACACACATACACATGCACACACACACATATAAAATATATACATCAGTTAATGGCCTCAGTAGGGAAACTGTGTTAGGCTTGTTCATGGGTTTACCAGCTGCAAGCACTTTGCTTGATTGGTGTGTGAGCACGTGGCTGAGACATGTGTGCATAGCCTACACAAAGCTATGGGTGATTCTCCTGAGCGGTGATTCTCCCAGATCGATCTTGGCCACCTTGAGGTGTGGTTTTCCTTGCTCCCTTGCCTAACTGTGAATAGCAAATTTTCCTTTGTTTATCAGCTCTTTCCCTTTTGTTGTTTATTTGCTTGCCTGTCCCTGTGAGCCTCTAATAAACAGGTATGGCCCAACGCTTTCTGGCTCCACAGTTCCTCTACAATTGGCCCAAATCCAATGTGAACCTGCCTGGCCTCGGCCACCAGCATTACATCAGGCTAGAGGGCAGGGTTCAGAACAGATGGCTGTGGAGCTGCCGACACCCTTGAAAGGTAGGGTAGAAGAGTGGTCACTGTTCTCCAGCGTACGGTTCCCCATGGCTGTCCTTTTGGGGGTCATAGCCTGTGTGTTTTTTATAGCCCTGCGTGAGGAAACTGAGAATCCTGTCTGAGAGGCAGCCTAAGGTTGAAAGCTCCAGGATGAGCTGCGGACCAAGCGGCAACAATGGCACGAGCTGGAACGGTCACTACAGAAAGAGCTGCAGGTCTGAGAACTGCAAGTCAGATTGCAGGCTGAGAAACAGCAATGGTGTGAACTGGAGCCAGCACTGGAGAGGGAAGCAGACTGGGGTTGAGAGCTGCAGTGTGAGATGCAGGCTGAACACCAACAGTGCCTGGAACTGGAACAGTCTCAGGAGAAGTAATTGCAGTTGGCCTTGGAAGCTGAATGTTGGCAGTGACAGCTATTGGGGAAACAACTGTGGGTTTAGGAGCTCGAGAGTCAGCTTTAGGCTGACAGCCAGCAGCTGCAGGAGCTGAAGCTGATGTGGAAGATGGAGCTGCATTCTTGCTGACAGAGTGGCTCCAAGTCAGTGGGAGCAGGCATTTCTGACTTCTCCTCTTCTGAGGGGGAGGCTTGGGCTGCAACTGCCTTCTGCAGACTCAGAGTTTGGCCAGTGGTCACCAAAGAGTGCCTCAGGCCTACCCCCAGCCTCCTCCATAGATAGTGGAGTACTCTCTGGTCCGGACCTAAACCCAGGCAGAGCTGATGAAATTTGGGGTGCTATTCAGGCAGAAACCTACGAAGCTGCTGACAACCTGGCTACTGTGGCTATGGGACCAGAGGCGAATTAAATTGCGGGTGCACGGGGCATATGCCCTGGGCTCCAACTTTTGAGTGGCCTGCAAAACCCCAACTTTACATTTTTTTCTAATGTAAAGGGCCCAATATTTTCTTCCATGCCTAGGGCCTCAACCAACCTTAATCTGCTTCTTTGTGGGACATAGGGGTGGATGGCATCATGCTCTCCGGCATAAAGATGGAGAAATTGGCTGCTATTACCACACACTCCTCCTTGAGGCAGCGTCTTCAGAACTGTCATGATAACCCAGGAAACCATACCCTATTAGAATGGGTGATGGCCGCCATTCATATGGTCTTTGGTAAGGGCCCAATGATGGCTACGTGCCACCATGTCAGTGGAACACAACCTATCTGGATCTGTCCGGGTAATGCCAGTTGTCTCCATGGGTGCTCCTTGGAACACACTGCACATTGCTTACAGGCTGCAGGTACCTCTGCATAGGACACAGGCAAGTTCCCTGCCTTAACAGTAGCCTTAATAGTTATTTGTTTTGCATGGAGCAGGTGCCGGTGGAGCACTGCACCACATCACCTGCAGGTGCAGTCTCTAACCATCGCACCCTTGCCAAAGTGTCTGCCTCATTATTTTCAGCATGGGCTAGAGGAGCATGCCCAGTGACTGGTATTAGTCAAATAAGTTTGTAAATATGATATATATGTTTGCTTGCTTATAGTTTGCATTGGATGTGGAGGACAGGCTGTAGACAGGCAGGGTTGTTACAGCCTAAGGCTTAGTTTTAAGACTAAGCTTTTCCCCACACCCTTGACTGTTGCATGATGTGGGGTGGTGCATTCTCATGAGGAATCCCATTATGCCTCAGATAAGTGACTTTGCATCAGAGACTTCCTTGTTTGTAAATTGGATTAAAGGTTTTGATTTCTACACTATAAAATGGGGCAGAGGAGCCCATGCTGGAGGAGAGCAGAGAAAGGCCACATGGAGGAGAGGAGAAGCAGCCAAGGTGGTGGAGTGCTGAGGGAGAATCTAGTTTGTGCAGAGAGAAGGAGATGGGGAACAGAGGTGAATAAGGCTGGTGAGGTACATACCTTTGATTCTAGGAAACTCAGATAAGTCAGTGGCTTTGGGAGCCCTGAATGGTAAAGGAAGTGTTTTCCCTCTATTTGTATTTCTTGACCACCGGGTGCAAGCTAGGATTAAAGCTAATGGCCCACCAGTTCTTGGCTCCATTGTTTCATTACTGTCTGTCTGAATCAAATTCGAACCTGCATGGGCCAGGGAGCTGAGATGGTGGGCGTGGCTACTGGCTTTATAGGACCAATAGGTTGCCATAGGCGCTCTGTCTGTATCCACACACCCCATGCAATCCCCTCAGGGATTCCATGGACATCAAGCTGACAGGGCCTGCCAGGATCAAACACATTCAAGGCCTGCGCCACCTTGACAGCTCTCTTAGCTGCTACAGATGCACCTTTTGCCCGCTCAGTCCAATCCCAGCAAACCCTCTTCTGAATAAGGTGATTTAAGGGATGTAGTAACTAGCTAAATGGGGTATGAATGCTCACCAATACCCCAACAGACCTAGGTAGTTTTGTAACTGCTTTACCATAGTGGGCATGGGGTATGCTTGGATCTTATCTATAACTGTGTCAAGGATAACATTTGTTTTATCCAACCAGACAACTCCCCAGAACTTAACAGATAACCCAGGTTCTTGTACTTTGCCCTGGTTGACCACCCAGTTACACACTTTCATATGGGATAGCAGGGTGGAGACTGCTTGCTCCAATTCTGGAACAGAGTCACTAGTTAGCATAAAGTCATTGGTATAAGGATATATGCGGACTGCAGCTCCATGTTCCGCACCAGCTTCGGCTCCTGCGGCTGCTGGCTGTCAGCCTGAAGCTGACTCTCGAGCTCCTAAACCCACAGTTGTTTCTCCAATAGCTGTCACTGCCAGTGTTCAGCTTCCAAGGCAAACTGCAACTAGGAAACCTGTAATTACTTTTCTAGACACCATTCCAGTTCCAGGTGCTGCTGGTGCTCAGCCTGCATCTCACACTGCAGCTCTCAACCCCAGTCGGCCTCCCTCTCCAGTGCTGGCTCCAGTTCACACCATCGCTGTTTCTCAGCCTGCAGTCTGACTTGCAGTTCTCAGACCTGCAGCTCTTTCTCCAGTGACCATTCCAGCTTGTGCCATTGTTGCCGCTTGGTCCGCAGCTCATCCTGGAGCTTTCAACCTTAGGCTGCCTCTCAGACAGGATTCTCAGTTTCCTCTCGCAGGGCTGTAAAGAACACCCAGGCTATGACCCCCAAAAGGACAGCCATGGGGAACCGTACGCTGGAGAACAGTGACCACTCTTCTACCCTACCTTTCAAGGGTGTCGGCAGCTCCACAGCCATCTGTTCTGAACCCTGCCCTCTAGCCTGATGTAATGCTGGTGGCCGAGGCCAGGCAGGTTCACATTGGATTTGGGCCAATTGTAGAGGAACTGTGGAGCCAGAAAGCGTTGGGCCATACCTGTTTATTAGAGGCTCACAGGGACAGGCAAGCAAATAAACAACAAAAGGGAAAGAGCTGATAAACAAAGGAAAATCTGCTATTCACAGTAAGGACAAGGGAGCAAGGAAAACCGCACCTCACGGTGACTGGAGATCGATCTGGGAGAATTGCCATCCAGGGGAAGCAGCCATAGCTTTATGTAGGCGATGCACACATGTCTCAGCCACGTGCTCACACACCAATCAAGCAAAGTGTTTGCAGCTCGTGAACCCGTGAGCAAGCCTAACACAGTTGCCCCACAGAGAGCTAATTAGGATGTGACTCAAGATTCGAACATAGACTGCCTGATGATATCTAATTTCTTAAACTTTTCACTAACTCATTTCAACAGTGATCAGCTATAAATGTGGTTTGGAAAATGAGACTGGAAGTGGTAAAGATACACAAATATATATACCTAATATATTTGAAAACATACTAATATTCAGTATCAGACCTGTATTTGAGGGACGTTGAAGTAGTTTTTTTTTTTTTTTTTAATTTCAGTCAACAAATTAATTTTGGCATTTTAGAGAAAATGCAAGTGTAATTGCTAATCAAGAGATACTCTGGGGAAAGACCCAGCCACTTGTATATTAATTAGGGACAGTCAGCATGAAATCAGAGAAAAGTGATCATAGAGAACATTTGAAGAAAACACATTTTAGAAGTAAGAAAACAGTCATGAATTGGCTCCTATATTTTCAAAGCTCCATGGAGACTGCTGGCTGAACTGATAGCCTTTGATACTGATGAAGTCTTTTCTAGTTAAAACTCTATTTCTTTCTTTGAAACTTAGAGATTAGAAATACCTAAATTGAAACATTCAATTATAAGAAGTAAATTATAGTGGGTGGACTTTTTGATTGCTATATCTAGAAATATGAGACTAAAGGGTAGAATTAAATATTTAGCTGAAGTGAGAGGATTTGATAAGTAAGAAATGTGAAGCACAAGAAAGTTTTTTTCCTCCACTTTGCATATTAAAGTCCTGCAGGAAAGAATGTGCTGTTTTTTTATAAAATATTTAGTGTAAATTGTTAAACTCACAACAGGTAGCTGAAAGTAGTTCTGTAAAATACATGACTGAGAACATTTTAGATTTTGAAAATGTACAAGTTGACGATACATAGACTAATGCTAGGAAGAGAAGGATCTATAGACTTCATGAGTTCACATTTAGGGGGTAAATGTATAAATATTTAAGAGAAAGCAAATTGAAGGGAACAAAGTTTTGCCATCCCCAAGATGTATCTTTTGGAATATTGATTTTAAGCTGTTAAGAAACGAAAGACTCAGAGGAGCTTTTGGCCCTCCCCCTTTCCTGCCTGAGAGAGTCAGCTGTCAAGGCCTGCTTTAGGCAGGAAATCCACACATTCACCTTAAGGGTTTTACCTGAGCCTAATTAGAGTTAGTAAGAGAGAAAGGAGCGCTCCAAGCAGATGCCTGTTAATTAGAGTCCTCTCTGAGTCCCTTTATTTCTGGGTTGCCTGGCAGGAATTTGCCTACCACTTGAGTTCAGTTCTCTTTACATATCTGTAAATGACTATTTCCCCTCTCAGATCCCCTCGCTGCTCCCTTTCTGTTTTGTACGGAGGGCACGTAAACCTCAACTTCCAGCACCTCTGAGTCTTGTGGTGCCTCCAAATGTGCATTCATATAATACATTTTGGACATTTTTCTCCTGTTAATCTGTTAGTTTGATTATTAGCCCAGCTAGAAGTTAGGCAGTAGGAGGAAAATTATTTTTTTAGCCCCCTTTTAGTTTTCTGACTGATTCTTACCCTGCATATAAAAAATAACAGAATAACCAGAAAATACACATCAAGACAATTTCTATGTCTGTCTCCGTTTTTCTCTCTCATTATCTTGATTTCCCACTCAATTCTCCCAAGTCTCTTAAGAGTGGTAATCTTTCCTAGACCGGAAATAAAGGGGGCTTTGTTTTGTTTGTTGTCGGGGAGGGATGAAGGCCTTTGAGAGAATAATGTGACCCCGTGAACTCAGTGTGTGTGTGTGTGTGTGTGTGTGTGTGTGTGTGTGTGCGCGTGTGTGCGTGTGTGTGTGTGTGTGTGTCTATAGGGAAAATTCTCTCTCCCACCCATGCTCCTTTCCTCCCTCCCTCCCATCTTCCCTCTTTTCCTATAAAGCATGGTTCTCATTCTTAGCTGTAATAGAATCAACAGGGGAACTTAAAAGATTTGCAGTCTGTGTTACAGGCCAGTTCTTTGAGAATCTGTGGGTGTAGGCATCAATCATCCCATGATCCCCATAAGCAGCTTAGATTGAAAACACTACTGTAGAGTAGCCAAATCTAGCAATCCTCACTCTTCACCCCTTTCAGAATTTACCTGGGAGAGCGGGAAGGAAGGATCGGTCAATCCAGTTTCCATCTTAATAGGATTTCTCATTTGGATAAATAGCAGCAAAGACCTTTGCATTTATTTTTCTGAGTGGCTATTAGGAAGCTATATCTCACCTCTAGAAAAGTTTTCAGTGAGAAGCTAAAAACTGTATATTAACTTTAAATGCTAATCACAATTGTCTGCTATAAAAACTCTCCTTATACTTACATAGCTTCACACTATAACCATACGATATCGCTCTTATGTAGCTTACTTTATTAGCAAGTCATTGTAATGCCAAGTGTTTGTGATAGAGACAGGCATGAGCAGAGTGGGAATGATAGGCCAGGTGGAGAAGGTCACCAGGGCTAAAAGGCCCTGGTGCCTAGCAGCAGTCAAAACTGGGAGGGCAAGTATATTGTAGGGTGGGACATCTCCCCCAGGGTGATCTTTCCATCCTTTGTATATCATTGCTAGTCACTTGGTTTAGTCCCCTTGACCCTTCATATTTCTGGTCATGTGGCTGAGACTCTTCCCTCCCCTTTCCTCCTTGGTGTGTTGCTAATCATGTGATAGACTCTCTTAGAGGAGGAATTAGGGGACCAGATGTGGGTCAAATAAGTTTGTAAAATATGGTTTCTATGTTTGCTCGTTTACAGTTTGCATTGGGGACTGGGCAGCACCAGGTATATGTGGTCTGTGAAATTGCAAATTACCTTCCTGCTTGGGAAGGGCCATTGTTCTGCTAATGATTGCCGGAGGAGAGGTTTTCATGCCAGAAAGTTTTGAAAACAGGAGAGAAGAAGGAGAAGAGAAAGAAAGAAGCCATGTTTTACAGGGAGAGCAGAGAGAATGCAGAGTGCTGAAGGAGAAGCCATGTTGTCAGGAAAGAGAATGTGTGCAGATGGGGAATCAGAGCTGAGGGTCTTTGGGAGCCCTACTGACCAAAGTTTGGTGGGGCCTTGATTGTAGGAGGAACCACAGAACATTCTCCTGGTTGTGGAATTGGAGGGAAGTGTTTTCCCTGTGTATTTGCTCATTGGTCAGTGCGAGACTTTAATAAAGGAATGGCCCACCATTTTTTGGCTCCACTGTTTCTTTACCTTCTGTCCGAATTCAATGAGAACCTGCATCTGCATGTGCGTGGCCACGATGGTGGCAGCCCCTGGCCTTCCACCAGTGATTAGCCTCATACACTCCCTTGCAAGACTGTTCCCTTAAGCATTAAGTCCTCAGGACAATGAGGTTCTGACCAGCATCAAATAATTTTAGGAACAAAGCCTCAGGTCTGTTGACCACAGAGACAGTGTTTGGTCAAACTAGAGATAACATCTAGGCCTCAATTGTGTTTTAGCTTGAGGCCCAGAAAAGCAGCAACACCAAATGAAATGACACCATGGCTGACATCCATACCAGCTGTGGCAACTAATGGCCCCCTGTCCTTATGCCAACCAATCAGTAGAGACCATGACTCTGAGGAGACAAATCTGGAAAGCTGATGGACATTCTATTGAGATCTTTCCCCAAGAGCTCCATATAAAAGCCCTTAAAATGTAGGGCCCTGCATGCTTTCTCTCTATCTATCTATCTATCTATCTATCTATCTATCTATCTATCTATCATCTATCTATCTATCTATTATCTATCTATCTATCTATCTATCTATCTATCTATCTATCTATCTGGAATGTGCCTGTGACTTTCGTCTCCCTTTCTTCCCTCAGGGTGAGTTTTTTTTTTGCCTTTCCTTTTTCCTAAGCTCCAAGAGCCCTTCTTTTGCCTCTTTAACCTGCTACCTGAGTCCACACAGCTCAGTTCTTCTACTTCTGTGACTTTCTAAATCAACTTTCATTTGTACTTGAACCCTGACTTTGAATTCTTTCTTAGCCAAAATTCAGGGACTGAGGTCTAACATCTGGTGCCATTTGATTTAAAGTTTTGCTTATAATCCAAACTTCATTCCCCTATAAAAGCACAGAATTCTCTTATTTCCTTTTTACATTTCACTGAGTATATAATATGGGGACAAAACAAAATTTAAAACTTTAAATTAAAAATTTTTTTCTATTGATGAGGGGAAGGGGAGACATTAACTTATTGTTCCATTTAGCTGTTTCATTTACACTGCTCACCAAAAATTAGGGGATCAGGGAACATGCAGATACTCCAGTACTGTCAGCCTTTTGAATAGTATATTTCCACCAATGAAATAAAAGTTGGTTTTACATCTCTTTTGCATCATCAAATAACTTTGACTCGTTTGTTTTTTTGATGTTCTTGTTTAATAAAAAAAAATCAAATGCTTATATTTTTATCGCTTCATATTCATTTTGAAATATCCCCTAATTTTTGTGAGCAGTATAGCTGTGCACTCATTGGTTGCTTCTCATATGTGCCCTTACCTGGGATTGAACCCAAGACCTTGGTGTGCCAGGATGATGCTATATTTACTAAGCTACCTGGCCAGGGACTTAAACAAATATTTTGAAAAATTTTCTACATTATTCTGGCAGGACTAATAATCAAGTTAACACGAGACAGGTTAACAAGAGAAAATAACCAAATTTATTACATGTGTACAGAAGGGGGTTCTATAAGATATGAAACCGGAGGACACATTGGCTTATATGTCATTCTGGACTGAGGAGAGAGAGTCAGGGATCTGGTATTTCAAGGGGAAAGTAGACAATTCACAGGTAGATGAGAAAGAGCAAACATATTGTAAACAAATGCTTGCAGCTGGCAGGACCACCCAGAAACAATGGGACACAGAGGAGAACATAACATACAGACTTGCATGGATCCTCCCTGTCTGTCACATTTAATTTATGTCAGCTAGGGTGAATATGCTAAGCTTCCCTTCCTGAAAGGCGTCTCTATCTGAATACCTTTAGGCAAGTAGGGTTTTTTTTTTAAAAAAAAGACCTTTCTTGACTTTCTTGAGTTTTAATTGTTTTCAGCTCGAAATAGTCTGCACGCCAAGGTGGCACATTATGAGGAAGCTCATTCTAGCACCTGTAATATTTATGTCATTAGTTTAGCTAATAATCACAGAGGAGTATAATGGTTAGGTAAAAACCAACCATGCTTAATTTCTAAATGTTGACAAAGCTGCTGGATAGGTATTACAATACTTGATATGTTTTTTAAAATTTACTAATCTTTATGAAACTATGATTGGGATATCTGTAGCCTGTCACATTCATATGTGCCATTTATTTTAATGTTAAATTGGAGTATAAAAACACTTATAAGTATATATGGCCAGTAGTAATAGCCATCACTGCTAGGCATGTGCAGGTTCCCATTAGATTAGGACAAACAGTGAAGAAACCAAAAACTGGTGGGCCATACCTTTAATCTAGCTTCGCACACAACTGGCGAGTAAACACAAACACAAAGGGTTCCAAACCCCACTCATTCAGAGCTCACAAAGCTACTGACACATCTGGATTTTCCTAGAATCAGAGGCTCCCAGCAGCCTCAGTCCCCTCTGGTTCCCCATCTCCTTTTCTCTGCACAAACTGTACAAACTGGCTTCTCCTTCAGCACCCTGCCATCTTGGCTGCATTCTCTCCAAAAACATGGCCTCCTTCCTCCTCCTCCTTCTTCTCTTAAAACTTTTTGGTGCAAAGCCTCTCTTTCAGCAAACATTAGCATAGCAAAGCCCCTTCCCAAGCAGGAAGGTATTTAGCAGTTTCACAGATCACATACCTGGGCCATGGCCATTTTTAACAATAAAAGTGAGCAACATAAAAATCACATTTTAAAAACTTATTTGCCCAGCAAAATAGAATATATGTTTTCTGGTATTTATTTCTTCAGAGAATTTAATATGTTTTTTAGTATTTACTTATCTAGTATAAGTTTGAAATTATTATGAAGTATAAAAATTACTGAAGCAGGTATAAATCACTGAAGAATATACAAGCAAAATTGAGAGGAGAAATCAAAAGGATAATTACATCGCAATGGAACAAAAAGAGACAAACTATCTTGTAAAAGAGAAGAATGATTAGAAGTGAAAAGAATAATGAAATATCTTAATACTATTTTAAAAAAGAACTATAGTATGTCAACAGTGAACAAGCTACAGGTTTTTTTTTTATGACTTTATTCCTCTGTATTATATAAGGTCTACCGGAAAGTTCTGTTCGTTTCTATCACAACGTTTCAACACATAAGCACATGTTTACTTGGCGCACGTGTGCCTCTCTATTTTTATCATTTAATGTATACATACTGATGTAGCAAATTAACTAAAACAAAGTTGATTCACGTTAGTCTTATATGTGAAGTGATAGTGTACCCATGGCTACTGATAAAGTTCATTTACACCACTGTATTGTATACGAATTTCAACAAGGAAGAAATGCTACAGAAGCATGTAGAAATTTATTGAAAGTGTTTGGTGAAGATACAGTTTCTGATAGGTCATGCAGAAGATGGTTTGAAAAATTTGAAACAGGTGATTTTTACCTTTCTGATAAGCCACGTTCTGGGCGACCATTTTTGATTGATGACGATGTTGTTAAGACCATGTTGGAGCAAGATCCTTTTCCGACAACATCGGAGATCGCAGAAAGGCTTAATTCAGCTCAGCAAACCATTTCGGACCATATTCGGAAGATAGGATTGGTGTGGAAATATATTATTTAATTAAGTTTATTGATGGTAAAAAAAATTTGTATTTTGTTTTATTCCAAAAATGGACAGAACTTTCTGGTAGACCTTATATTTTACACAAGTTACTGATTTTGTGATGTGAGGTCATTGCTGTTTTTTTCTGTTGTAAAATGAACATTATTTTCCTTTTTGATTGTTCTTTTCTAAAATTTTTATTAATTTTAGAGAGAGAGGAAAGCAGAGAAAGAGAGAAAAACATTGATTTGTTGTTTCACCTATTATGCATTCATTGGTTGATTCTTGTGTGTACCCTAAGGACTGAACCCATAACCTTGTCATATTAGGATGACACTCCAATCAACTGCAGAGCCTAATTGTTTGTTATGCTTGTTTTCTGTCCTTGTGACTTCTGCTAGCCGCCCTATTGCTTTTTTATTTTTATTTTTAATTTTTTTCTGTGACAGATAGGAACAGACAGACAGGAAGGGAGAGAGATGAGAAGCATCAATTTTTCATTGCTGTACCTTACTTGTTCATTGATGGCTTTCTCATATGTGCCTTGACCGGGGGCTATAGCAGACTGAGTGACCCTTTGCTCAAGCCAGTGACCTTGAGTTCAAGCTGGTGAGCTGTGCTCAAACCAGATGAGTCCGCACTCAAGCTGGAAACCTCAGGGTTTTAAACCTGAGTCCTCTGCCTCCCAGTCCTATACTCCATCCTCTGCAACATCACCTGGTCATGCCAACCTGTTGTTTATTGCTTGTTTTCCTTATCCTTCCCTTTGGGCAAAGCTTGGAAAATTGTCATAGTTTGCTTCACATTGTGGCATTTGTTTGGAGTCCTAAATTCTCACATGATTACTGGAGAGAATTGTCCAACCAGGGAGAGAGAGAGAGTAATCCTCTCCTTTTTGTGAGAAATCCTCTGGCTATTTTATATTTCCTTGTTAGTTAAACTATGATACCAACTTTATGGGAAAAAATCCAGTAAGCATTTTCTTATTGGATATACATTATATACTAAGCAGAGTTATTATACCTATATATAGCAGTAGGAAAAAGGATTATAGGTAGAGGGAGCTACAAGTATGGTTGTAACTAGTTTTAGCTTACCACTAGATCATAGAGTATTAAATGCTGTTCTCACAACATTTTCTCCACTAGTAAAAAATTTTAATATCATGTAGAAAATTTAGCAGAAAGTCAATGTTATTTTTTAAAACAATGAATAAACTAGTGTTTATTACCTTCTGCTTGTTAAATTATCTCAGAGGAAATAAAGTCACCTTTATCAGTTAAAAAATGGATGATAAATGATTTAGAAAGGTTAAGTATTTATGGATGTAATTTGTAATTTATTTTTAAAGGATTAATGCATTCAAAGTTATAAGCAGTGCTAGTACTTGAATGTTATAAATACTATTGGTACATTCCTTTAAGTTGTAAAATAATTTCTAATTTGATTTTTATTTATGTAACTTTCAACTGACTATGCTAACTCAGGTTATAGAACAAGTCTCATTAAAATGAAAAGGATTGAAATTATATAAAATATGTTCTCCAACTATAATGGAGTAAAATTAGAAATCAATAACAGAAGGATATTTGGTAAATTCAGAAATTTGTAACAGACTCTTGCATAATTAATGTATCAAAATGCAAATTACTGGGAAAATTAGAAAATATCTTGAGAAAAATGGAAACAAAACCATAATATAGCACAAATAATGGAATGCAGTGAAAGCAGTGCTCAAAGAGAAATCTATTGCTGTAAACACCTATGTTAAAATATAATCTCAAATAAATAGCCTCACCTTCCACATCAAAAAACTGGGGGGGGGGGCAAACTACCCCTAACCAAGTAGAAAAAATATATAAATATAGAGGGGAAATAAATGAAATGGAGAGTATAAAAATAATATAGAAAATCAATAAAATTAAAAGTTGGTTCCTTGAAAAGATCATGAATATTGAAAACTTTTGGCTAGATCGATCAAGAAAATAAGAGAGAATACTCAGATGACCAAAATCAGGATGACAGGCTAGTACTACTGATGTTATAGAAATATAGTGGTTTATAAGAGAATATTATGTAATTAGGTAACTTAGATAAAATGGACACTTTTTTTAGAAAAACACAAATTACCAAAACTGAGTAAAGAAGTTGAATAGTAGGAACCATTCCCAACTCATGGTATCAATATTTCCCTGACACCAAAATCAGGCAATATCATCAAAAGAAAAGAAAACTAGAGACCAATACCTTTTGAAAATATTATAGATACAAAAATATTTAACAAAATACACTGCTCATAAAAATTAGGGGATATTTCAAAATGAATATGAAGAGATAAAAAAAGAAGCATTTCTTTCTTTTTTATTAAACAAGAACATAAGAAAAGCAAACGACAAGTCAAAGAAAGTTGTTTGATTATGCAAATGAGATGCAAAACCAACTTTTATTTCATTGGTGAAAACACTCTATACAAAAGGCTGACAGTACTGGAGTATCTGCGCGTTCCCTGATCCCCTAATTTTTGTGAGCACTGTAATAGCAGACATAATCCAGCAACTTATAAAAATGGTAGCACATATAAAAAGGGTAAGATTTATCTCAGAAATGTCATAGTGGTCTAACATCTGACAATCAGTGTAATACACCATATTACTAGGGTAAAAGGAAAAAAACGACATGACAAAATTTAATATTACTTTTGGATATAATACTCAATGATCTAGAAATAGCAGAGAGTTTCCTTGTTAGCTACAAAAACCCATGCTAACATCATATTTAATGGTGAAAGACTGTAAAATTTCTCCTTGGATAAAATATAAGACAATGATATCCTTTCTAGCTACTTATATTCAACATTTTACTGGAGTATTTAGCCAGAACAATTAGGTAAGAACAGAAATAAAAGGGAAAAAGATAGTGATGGAAGAGCTAAAATTATCTCCATTTACAGGACATAATCTTGTGTATAGAAAATCCTGGGGAATTCACTAAAATCAGTTAGAACTTACAAAGGAAGTCAGCATGTGACAAGATACAGAATTAAGGCCCTGGCTGGTTGGCTCAGTGGTAGAGCTTGGCCTGGCGTGTAGAAGTCCTTGGTTCAATTCCCAGCCAGGACACACAGGAGAAACATCCATCTGCTTCTCCACCCTTCTCCTTCTCCTTTCTCTTTATCTCTCTCTTCCCCTCCCATAGCCAAAGTTCCATTGGAGCAAAGTTGGCCTGGGCACTGAGGATGGCCCCATTGCCTCTGCCTCAGGTGCTAGAATGGCTCTGGTTGCAATGGAGCAATGCCCCAGATGGGCAGAGCATCACCCCCTAGTGGGCATGCTGGGTGGATCTGGGTGGCACACATGTGGGAGTCTGTCTCTCTGCCTCCCCATTTCTCACTTCAGAAAAATACAAAAAAAAAAAAAAAGGATACAGAATTAATATATAAAAATCAATTGTTGCCTGACCAGGCAGTGGTGCAGTGGATAGAGCATTGGACTGGGACCTGGAGGACCCAGGTTTGGAACTCTGAGGTTGCCAGCTTGAGCAAGGGCTCATCTGGTTTAAGCAAGGCTCACCAGTGTGAGCCCAAGGTCACTGGCTTGAGCAAGGGGACACTTGATCTGCTGTCACCCCCCCCATCAAGGCACATATGAGAAAGCAATCACTGAACAACTAAGGTGCCACAATGAAGAATTGATGCTTCTCATTTCTCTCCCTTTCTGTTCCTCTGTCCCTATCTGTTCCTCTCTCTATCTCTGTCATAAATAAATAAATAAATAAATAAATAAATAAATAAATAAAATGTTCTATTTGCATTTAAAAAATCAATTGTCTTTTATACACTAGTAATGAAAAATTTTAAGTAAAATTAAGAATATAATTTAGGCCCTGGCCAGTTGGCTCAGTGGTAGAGCATTGGCCTGGCATGCAGGAGTTCCGGGTTTGATTCCTGGCCAGGGCACACAGGAGAAGCCCCCATCTGCTTCTCCACCCCTCCTCCTTTCCTTTTTCTCTGTCTCTTTCTTCCCCTCCCTCAGCCAAGGCTCCATTGGAGCAAAGTTGGCCCGGGTGCTGAGGATGGCTCTGTGGCCTCTGCCTCAGGCACTAGCATGGCTCTGGTTGCAACAGAGCGATGCCCCAGATGGGCATAGCATCGCCCCCTGGTGGGCATGCCGGGTGGATCCCAGTCGGGCGCATGCAGGAGTCTGTCTGACTGCCTCCCCGTTTCCAACTTCAGAAAAATACAAAAAAAAAAACAAAACAAAACAAAAAAAGAATATAATTTAATGTGTAGGAAGCTTTAGAAAAAAAAATATTTTAAGGAATAAATTTAACAACAGAAATACAGGATTTGTACACCAAAAACTATGTTGTTGCAAGCACTGAAACAAGTTCTAAATGTACTTACATCCCATATTCTGTGGATAAAGAGTTAATATTGTTAGATGATAATACTCCCCAAATTGATCTAGAGATGTAATATCATCCCTCTAAAAAGCTCAGATACCTCTTTCTTTGTAGAAATTGATAAACTGATATTATAATTCATATGGAAATTTAAGGGACCCAAAATAGCCAGAATAATCTTGGAAGAAAACAAAAGTTGGAGTACTCACAATTTCTGATTTCAGAACTTACTTCAAAGCTATAGTAATTAATGAAGTCATGTAATGTGGTAATGGCTAGAAATATATAGATCTATGAAATAGGATAGAACGTTCAGACATTAATCTCATTTTTCATCAACTGATTTTTGATGTGAGTGTCATGGCAATCCAATGAAGAATGAAGTCTTTTCAACAAATGGTGTTGGTATAACTGGATATCAGCATGCAAAAAATTAAATTGAACCAATTTCTTATACTATACAAATAAAACAAAAACAAATTACAGGGTGGGGCAAAAATATGTTTATAGTTGTGAGTCTGTGAAGCACAGTTTATTCTTGTATTACTATCCATTAATTATTGTATTATTTTCATACAAACAACTTAGAGCCTATTTTTGCCTCACCGTGTATATAACATGTCGAAGCTAAATTATTAAGGTATTTTTTTCTTTTATTAAGTGAGAGGTGGGGAGGCAGAGATAGATTCCTGCATGCACCCCAATTGGGATCCACCTGGCAAGCCTCCTACCAGGAGATGCTCTTCCTGTCTGGGCTTCTGCTTCATTGCTTAGCAACTGAGCTATTTTAGCACCTGAGGTGAGGCCATGAAGCCATCCTCAGTACCTGGGGCCAACTTGCTCCAACCATTTGAGCTATGGTTGTGGGAGGTGAAAAGAGAAAGAGAAGAGAGAGAAAGAGAGAGAAGGGGAGGGGAAGGGATAGAGAAGCAAATGGTTGCTTCTCCTGTGTTCCCTGACTGGAGATCAAACCCAGGACTTCCACATGCTGGACCAACCCTTTACCTCTGAGCTAACCAGCCAGGGCCTATTAAATTCTTAGAAGAAAACATAGTAGCAAATTTTTGAGACCTAAGATTAGACTAGACAATAATTTCTTAGGTATGACACTGAAAATGTGAGCAACAAATGGACAAATAAACAGCATCAAAATGGAAAACTTTTGTGCTGCAAATGATACTGTTAACAAGGTAAATCAACAACCTATGTAACGAGAGAAAATAATTTGTGAATCATATATCTGATAAGTAACTAGTGTTCAAAATATATACAGAACTATTACAACTAAAGAATGAGATGGCTCAATTTAAAGAATGGGCCAAGGACCTGAACAGGCATTTCTTTATAGAAGATACACAAATGTCCAATAAGCACATGAAAAGGCACTCATCATTATTAGTCATTGCAGAAATGCAAATCAAAACCATAACGAGATACTACCTCATTGGGGTAGCTGTAATAAAAAAGACAGACCATAGAATGTAAGTAAAGAAATTGGAATCCTCACACATTGCTGGTGAGAATGTAAAATTATACAGTCACTTTGGGAAACAGTTTGGCAATTTCTTAAAAGCATAATAATATGCCTCAAAATTTTTCTATATGTACATACCAGGTTAAATAAAAACCTGGACTTGTTATCTTTGAATATATGTATCCTGATTTATTGATGTCACCCCATTAAAAAAATAAAATTAAAAAAATAAAATAAAATAAATAAAAAAATAAAATAAAATAAAAACTAGTGCAAATTTTGTACCTGAGTTTTAATAGTAGCATTATTCAGAATAAGCAAGATGTTGAAAACAACCCAAATGTTCATCAGCTGAGGAGTGGATAAGCACACTGTGATATACCCATACAAAGGAGTATTATTCAGATAAAATGAATGAATTGCTGCTACGTGCTACATAATGGATGGGCCTTGAAAACGTTATGCTAAGTGAAAGCAACCAGTCACAAAAAACACTGTGGGTGGAGCGCAGAGTGCATTCCTAGCAGCTGTGGCTGATGCAATGCTGTGAGAACACTCCAGCTCCCAGAAGCCTCCTGGGCACACCCAAGAAGGGAGCTCACCCTCTATAAGGAAGTGACTTAGCGCCACCCACACAGCTCCCTGATCTTTTCAGCCATTGGCTTTGAGAAACATGCTGTAACACCCTATAGGCTGAACCCATGTATATAAGCTAGTTTACGTCCTGAATAAAGTGGATCTGCGTCACTGAACCTGGTCCCCGGAGTCGGGACTTTGCGTCTCCATTGTCCTCACCCCCGGCAGGACTTATCCACAAAACACAATATTGTATGATTCCATTTATATTAAATGTTTAGATTAGGCAAATTTATAGAGACAGAAAATAGTGCCTAGGGCTGAGGCAGGTGTGAGGAATGAATGTAATGGATTTTAAGTAATGGGGTGATGAAAATATCCCAAATCGAAAAATAAATTTAATAAAATAAGTTTATTTCTTATGTAATAGAAATCTAAGGGTTGACAATCCAAAAGGTTAACACTAGGTGGCTTCATGTTTCATTGCCTGGGTTATGCACTTTGTAACCCCAGGGATGTCAATCACATGAACTGTGATGCTAAACTATACATGATGACATCAACCAAGCTTCCTTCTAACTATTTCACCATCCTTAGCATGTGGTTTCTTCCCTCATTCTGTCTGCCTCATAGCACAACTCTGTTAGTATACTAAAACCATAGAAATGTCCCCTTTAAATAGATTAATTTTTATCTCAATAGAGATTTTAAAAATGTCCCTATTATATAAATTCCTTAATATTGAAATATTTCTTCCTTTTAATTTCAAGAAAAGGCTATTCTTCAAAAATATTTTTCTAGTTTTATTGAAGTATAATTAACATATTATCATTGTATATGTTTAATATGTGCAGCATAATGATTTGAAATATCATGAAATAATTACTGCAATATGTTTATTTAATATCCATTATCTCCTATAGATACAAAAAAGAAGAAAAAAAATGAATATTTTTCTTCTTGTGATCTGACCTCTTGGTATTTACACTTAACAACTTTTATATCTAGCATACAGCAATGTTAAGTATAGTCTCCATCTCCAGAACTTATAACTCAAAATTTGTACCTTGTGATGACCTTTCTGCCCCCATCCCACCTCTGGTAACAACAAATCTACTGGTATATTTTTTTCTTTGAGCTTTTCAGAAAAATATACTTTTTTTTTTTTTTCATTTTTCTGAAGCTGGAAACAGGGAGAGACAGTCAGACAGACTCCCGCATGCGCCCGACTGGGATCCACCCGGCACGCCCACCATGGGGCGACGCTCTGCCCACCAGGGGGCGATGCTCTGCCCATCCTGGGCGTCGCCATGTTGCAACCAGAGCCACTCTAGCGCCTGAGGCAGAGGCCACAGAGCCATCCCCAGCGCCCGGGCCATGTTTGCTCCAATGGAGCCTTGGCTGCGGGAGGGGAAGAGAGAGACAGAGAGGAAAGCGCGGCGGAGGGGTGGAGAAGCAAATGGGCGCTTCTCCTGTGTGCCCTGGCCGGGAATTGAACCCGGGTCCTCCGCACGCAGAAAAATATACTTTTTATATAACTTCACTATGAGAAAATTTATAAGACAGTATTTGCCATATTCAGTTTGCAAAGTATAACTACTTTAGATTTTATATATATATATATATTTTTTAACATCTTTATGTCTGATAAATTTTTAAGTTTTACTAGTTTGTAGAGGGATTTGGCAATTCTAATATATTATTGGTGCAAGTTATGGAAATAACTTTTTTGAAATATACTAAAAAATACTTTTACAGTATGCTGTTGACTCAAATTTGTTTTCATGCATAAATATCTACCTGATAGATTTTCGTACATAGCTTCTTTTTTTTGTTCAGACCAGCAAATCTAAACCAAATGATCGGTTGACATTTTAAAATTATAGGATACTGTTTCTGAAAAAAAATTTTTTGCAAACATATAATGAAAGTTCTATTTATATCCCATAATTAATATAATTATATCAGCCTGGTAGCTCCATTAAAGCATGTGAATAAAAGTATTTTTCCCTTTCTTTAAACTGCTAATCATTTAAGCAAGTTAATTTAATGAGAAAATTAGATGAAGAAAAGAAGTTTGGGTTGTTTTATGCTAAAAATGTCAAGTTAAAATTTTAATTTCTCATTCCAGAAATGACCACATGTAAAGATGCAAATAAAAATTAATTTGTGCATCTTTAGAAAACACTTAAATACATGGCTAAATACAAAAGAAAAATGACATTTGAAAGAATGTATAACAAGGGAAGGATTAGTGAAGGTATTGAAGATTTTAAAAATATAATTGGAAGGTTAAATTGTGCATATAAAGTACAGTGAGGTTTAAGGATAGATGTCATGCAGTTTTGAAAATGTTATCAGTGAAATTAATGTTAAGAAATATACTGATCAGATTTCCTTTTTCTTTCTTCTTTTCCAAGTGAGAAGACGATAGATAGACTCCCGCCTGTGTCCCAACGGGGACCCATGCAACCACCGCAATCTGGGGCCAATGCTCTGCCCATCTGGGGCCATGCTCACAACTGAGCTATTTTTAGCACCTGAAGCAGAGGGTCCATACTCTATCCTCAGTGCCCGGGGCTGATGCACTTGAATCAATTGAGCCATGGTTGTGGAAGGGGAAGAGAGAGTGCAAGAGAGAAGGGGGAGGAGTGGAGAAGCAGATGGTCATTTCTCCTGTGTGCTCTGACTGGAATCGGACCTGGTATTTCCACACACTAGGCCAATACTCTACCACTGAACCAGCCGCCCAGGGCACTGATCACATTTCTTAGTGGAGCATCCATAGTCCTCTGTGACTTGATCCCTGCTCACCTCTTTGACTTGCTCTCTGCTGCTTTTTCGTGTTCTAACAGCAACAACAATCAGGATGACGGTATTAACTGGCAATGACTGTTTGCAATTATAGTGTATTTTCCATGTGCCAGAAACTATGGCAAGACTTTATAAAAGGACACATTTTATTCAGTCCTTAAAAAAATAAAGTGTATGTTATTCTTTTTATTTTTCAAGTGAGTAAAACTGAAGTGTTAAGTGACTTGATCTAAATCACACAGGTAGTAAATGACAGAACTAAATTCAAATCCAGCTTTTTTGACACCAAAATCTGTGACTTCTGAAACCCTCCAAGTATGTGGAACTATTTACAGTTCTCTAAACAAACCTCGTTATTACATTCCTTGCATAAACTCGCATTCTGCCTATAATGTTCTTCCTTATTGTTCCTCTGATAAATGCCAAGACTTTCATCCTGCAAGACCCAATCTCATGCATTCTCCTTTGTTAAGCTTTCCTTACTCAACCAAATGGAATTAATGATACTCTCTTTTTTACTCACCTTATTCCTGGTGCAAACTGCTCATCTGTTCTTAGCCCGCTGTAGCACAGTTATGTATATGCATACCTGTCTGGAACATAACAAGCATACAACGTTTATTGGTAAATGATTGAAGGGATGAATGAGTGAATTATCTGCAACCCCAAATCGTCATGTTATCTGTGACTGGAAATATGAAATTATCACAACACCCAATAAAACTTTGCTAATTTTTTTTTTTGACTATAAGGTTTTAGGGCAGGTAAAAACAAAAGGGGGGTCACAGAAAGGATATGTTCACAGGAGGAATGACTTATTAGCATAATTTACTTTTGCTGAGTTTTTTTTTTGACAGAGACAGAGAGAGAGAGTCAGAGAGAGGGACAGATAGGGACAGATAGACAGGAGGGCGACACCTTAGTTGTTCATTGATTGCTTTCTCATATGTGCCTTGATGGGGGGATGGGGTAACAGCAGATCAAGTGACCCCTTGCTCAAGCCAGCAACCTTGGACTTCAAGCTACTGACCTTTGGGCTCAAGCCAGATACCATGGAGTCATGTCTATGATCCCACACTCAAGCTAGCGACCCCGTGCTCAGCTGGTGAGCCCTCGCTCAAGCTGGATGAGCCTGTGCTCAAGCCAGCAACCTTGAGGTTTCAAACCTGGGCCTTCTGTGGCCCAGTCCAATGCTCTGCCCACTGCATCATTGCCTGGTCAGGCTCTTTTGCTGTGTTTTATTACAAGTGTTCTATTACCCTGTCTGACTTCTTTCTTCCTCTCAATTTAGTGTCAGTTGTTCAGTAGGAACATAGATTAAAGACAAGAACATTTTAAAATAGAAGAGACAAAAAAAAGAAACCAAACATTTTATACATTTGTACATAGTAAAAAAAGTTTTCAGTTTGAGACTAACCTTTGCCCACATATGTGAGCTTGGCTAGAAGAATGCATGAGCTAGCTAAAAAGGAGCTTCCTTGGGGGATAAAACTATCCTAATGAAAGAAATGTTGGACTTGGGATACATGGCATTTGCTCCAATTGCAATATTCAATATTCAGAAAAGAGGGATGATTATGATGACAGAGCACTAGCATTGATTGATCACAATTGGCCCCCTGGTGTCTTTAAAAATTCACGAAAAGACTCTGATTGATACTTGAAGTACATGGCAGCATTTAATGAGAGCCAAGTGATGCATTTAACATAAAGGGGAGAAGGAAAAGTTGATATCTTCCTCTTTGGCAGAAAGCATACCATTGTTTGTACATTTATTTCTGATGAAGTTAAGGGCTCCTAACACAATCGTACTGTGCTGGAGCAGCCATGTGTTATCATAAGGATCCAGTGTACCTTCAGTGGAGGAGGTAACAGTGGTCTTAGTGAACTTCAGTAGACATAGCAGACCTAAAGACATTAACAGGATTTAAGGTTTCATTGTGAGAGTTAAAGTCAGTACATGAAATTCTGGGCTTTATTTAGAGGGGGTGATCAGAGTTCTCTGGATCTTTGAAGAGGGTGCACATTAATAGAGTTCAAGCAGAAAAGGGAAAAATGATGTGATTTTATTATCCCTTTTTTGTGAGGGAGTGCCTCTTAAGAAAAAACCTAAAGAAAATAGGATGTCACGTGGAAGCAGAATGAATTTAGTAATGTGGACAAATGGACACCTGAAATAGCTCTGTGTGGGATGGAGGGGAGAGAAAGCCACAATTCCAGTGACTTAGTTGTTCTGACCAGTAGCAGATAACTATTGATTGTACCGTTAACTGTGATAACATGAATGTGGGCTGAAGAAAAACAGTTTACTCATTGCCCTTCTCCCTATTTGGCATGTGTTTTTTATTATTTAATTTCAGAAAGAGGTCATATATATTCTAACTGATTTGAGAGAGAGATCAATGTGTTGTTCCACTTACTGATGCATTCACTGGTTATTTCCTGTATGTGCCCTGACCGGGAATAGAACCTGCTACCTTGGTGCTTTGGGACAATGCTCCAACCAACTGAGCTACCCAGCCAGGGCCAAGAGGTTTTATGTCTGGTTATGTTAATGCAATCTATAAAATCAGAAGGCTGCAGATGGATTTATTGATATAATAATAGTGTAAGTATTAAATAATAACAGTAACTATAGTAAACCTTTGCCATAATTAATATTTATTTTACATTTATTAGTTGTGTCAGTGGCTTTCCTTTGGAAAGAATTTTATCTAGGATCATTTTTCTGCCATATTTCCTCGCTCATGCATTTCTTTTCTGCAGTGGAATGAAGTGTTAAAATTATGATGTGAAATGTCTGAGTAACACGTGTAGGAGGTAGTCTGCTACATCATACACCATTTTGTCCCCGTGACTAAATTCTGCCCATTAAGTTCCAACATAAGTGTTATGTCTTTATGTCTCTCTGTCCTAACACTGGATATTTCTTGTTTACTTGAGAGCAACTATAGAAGCCAAGTAATAAATCTAGATGAGAGTAGAGAAGCGCTTTAAAATATGTCTGTCCTATATTTTTAGGCAATGGGGTATTCAATAGTAAAACTTGGGGAAAAGAAAAATAAATGGCACATTAAATTCTTGAAGTTATATTGAAGATCAAGGGCTTGTAAGCTATTAATGCCTAATAATTTAGAGATTTTTTTCTGTCTTGAAAGCATCTCATATCAGTAAGTACTGTCTTCACATTGTGAACTATCTCTCAACCAGAGGCATCTCAAAAAGAAATGGTAACTAGGTGGGTGGGAATTTTTGTAATATGGCAATATTGATATTCAAAGCTAAAGAGCCAGATTTAACTAATGCCTAAAATGCTAGTGACAATAACCCCTTGAAACCACAGATAACAATCGTGTGTTATATTTTTTAGTGGTTTGGATTAGGTATCTGCACCTTGACTGCTCATATCTTCATCATCTCTATATATCAAAGTTTGTACCTTTTCAAAATTAGTTCAGAAGCATTGTTGATTAAAAGGCAGGCTAAAAATTATGGTAACACATTTCTTCACTTTATTTAGATAATATTCTGTTTACTGTTATCTTTTTAAAATACATAGGAGTCTACTTTTCACAATTGGTAAATATAAATTCCAGATGACTTGATATTCTTTAAAATATATAATCTTGAATTTAGAGAAGAGTTAAATGTATTGTACAAATAACATTATTTTCCTGAGCCATTTGAAAGTTAGGTGTTTTTTTTGTTGTTGTTGTTTGTTTTTATTTTGTTTTTTTTTACAGAGACAGAGAGAGAGTCAGAGAGAGGGATAGACAGGGACAGACAGACAGGAACGAAGAGAGATGAGAAGCATCAATCATCAGTTATTCATTGCGACACTTTAGTTGTTCATTGATTGCTTTCTCATATGTGCCTTGACCGTGGGCCATCAGCAGACTGAGTAACCCCTTCCTCGAGCCAGCGACCATGGGTCCAAGCTGGTGAGCCTCGCTCAAACCAGATGAGCCCGTGCTCAAGCTGGTGACCTCAGGGTCTCAAACCTGGATCCTCTGCATCCCAGTCTGATGCTCTATCCACTGTGCCACTGCCTGGTCAGGCTGAAAGTTAGTTAGTTAGTTAGTTTTTTTTTTTTTAATAATTTTATTTTTTTAATGGGGTGACATCAATAAATCAGGATACATATATTCAAAGATAACAAGTCCAGGTTACCTTGTCATTCAATTATGTTGCATACCCATCACCCAAAGTCAGATTGTGCTCTGTCACCTTCTATCTTGTTTTCTTTATGCCCCTCCCCCTCCCCCTTTCCCTCTCCCATTCCCCCCTCCCCCCCGTAACCACCACACTCTTATCAATGTCTCTTAGTTTCACTTTTATGTCCCACCTACATATAGAATAATGCAGTTCCTGGTTTTTTCTGATTTACTTATTTCGCTTCGTATCATGTTATCAAGATCCCACCATTTTGCTGTAAATGTTCCGATGTCATCATTTCTTATGGCTGAGTAGTATTCCATAGTGTATATGTGCCACATCTTCTTTATCCAGTCATCTATTGACGGGCTTTTTGGTTGTTTCCATGTCCTGGCCACTGTGAACAATGCTGCAATAAACATGGGGCTGCATGTGTCTTTACATATCAATGTTTCTGAGTTTTTGGGGTATATACCCAGTAGAGGGATTGCTGGGTCATAAGTAGTTCTATTTTCAGTTTTTTGAGGAACCACCATACTTTCTTCCATAATGGTTGTACTACTTTACATTCCCACCAACAGTGGATGAGGGTTCCTTTTTCTCCACAGCCTCTTCAACATTTGCTATTACCTGTCTTGCTAATAATAGCTAATCGAACAGGTGTGAGGTGGTACCTCATTGCAGTTTTGATTTGCATTTCTCTAATAGCTAAAGAAGATGAGCATCTTTTCATATATCTGTTGGCCATTTGTATTTCTTCCTGGGAGAAGTGTCTGTTCATATCCTCTTCCCATTGTTTTATTGGATTGTTTGTTTGTTTGTTGTTGAGTTTTATGAGTTCTTTGTATATTTTGGATATTAGGCCCTTATTTGAGCTGTTGTTTGAAAATATCATTTCCCATTTAGTTGGCTTTCTGTTTATTTTGTTATCAGTTTCTCTTGCTGAGCAAAAACTTCTTAGTCTGATGTAGTCCCATTCATTAATTTTTGCCTTCACTTCTCTTGCCTGTGGAGTCAAATTCATAAAATGCTCTTTAAAACCCAGGTCCATGAGTTGAGTACCTATGTCTTCTTCTATGTACTTAATTGTTTCAGGTCTTATGTTTAGATCTTTGATCCATTTTGAGTTAATTTTTGTACAGGGGGAGAGACTGTAGTCCAGTTTCATTCTTTTGCATGTGGCTTTCCAGT
This sequence comes from Saccopteryx leptura, assembly GCF_036850995.1. Lineage (NCBI taxonomy): Eukaryota > Metazoa > Chordata > Mammalia > Chiroptera > Emballonuridae > Saccopteryx > Saccopteryx leptura. The sequence continues at coordinate 89,811,827 of NC_089506.1, read as the reverse complement.
TTTCCCAGCACCATTTATTGAAGAGGCTTTCTTTTCTCCATTGTGTGTTGTTGGCCCCTTTATCAAAAATTATTTGACTATATATATGTGGTTTTATTTCTGGACCATTGGTCTATTCTATTCCATTGGTCTGAGTGTCTATTTTTCTGCCAATACCATGCTGTTTTGATTGTCGTGGCCCTATAATATAGTTTGAAGTCAGGTATTGTAATGCCCCCAGCTTCATTCTTTTTCTTTAGGATTGCTTTGGCTATTCGGGGTTTTTTATAGTTCCATATGAATCTGATGATTTTTTGCTCTATTTCTTTAAAAAATGTCATTGGAAGTTTGATGGGAATAGCATTAAATTTATATATTGCTTTGGGTAATATGGCCATCTTGATTATATTTATTCTTCCTAGCCAAGAATAAGGTATATTCTTCCATCTCATTATACCTTTTTCGATTTCCCTTAACAATGGTTTATAGTTTTCATTATATAAGTCCTTTACATTCTTTGTTATGTTTATTCCTAAGTATTTTATTTTTTTTGTTGCAATCGTGAAGGGGATTATTCTTTTGAGTTTGTTCTCAATTGTTTCATTGTTGGCATATAGAAAGGCTATTGACTTCTGTATGTTAATTTTGTATCCTGCGACCTTACTGTATTGGCTTATTGTTTCTAGTAGTCTTTTTGTGGATTCTTTGGGGTTTTCGATGTATAGGATCATATCATCTGCAAAAAGTGATACCTTTACTTCTTCTTTTCCGATATGGATGCCTTTTATTTCTTTGTGTTGTCTGATTGCTCTGGCTAGAACCTCTAGTACCACATTAAAGAGTGGAGAGAGTGGACAACCCTGTCTTGTTCCTGATTTAAGGGGGAAAGCCTTCAGTTTAGTGCCATTTAATATGATGTTAGCTGATGGTTTATCATATATGGCCTTTATCATGTTGAGATATTTTCTTTCTATACCCATTTTGTTGAGAGTCTTAAACATAAAATTGTGTTGTATTTTATCAAAAGCCTTTTCTGCGTCTATTGATAAGATCATGTGGTTTTTGTTCTTTGTTTTGTTGATATGGTGTATTACGTTAACCGTTTTACGTATGTTGAACCATCCTTGAGATTCTGGGATGAATCCCACTTGATCATGATGTATTATTTTTTTAATATGTTGTTGTATTCGATTTGCTAGTATTTTGTTTAGTATTTTAGCATCTGTATTCATTAGAGATATTGGTGAAAGTTAGTTTTGACATAAGTCCTTATGATCCTGAATAGGCTAGAGCAGGGGTCCTCAAAGTTTTTAGACAGGGGCCAGTTCACTGTCCCTCAGATTGTTGGAGGGCCAGACTATAAAAAAACCAAAAACTATGAACAAATCCCTATGCACACTGCACATATCTTATTTTAAAGGAAAAAAAAAAACAAAACGGGAACAAATACAATACTTAAAATAAAGAACACGTAAATTTAAATCAACCAACTGACCAATATTTCAATGGGAACTATGTTCCTCTCACTGACCACCAATGAAAAGGGTGCCCCTTCCGGAAGTGCGGCGGGGACTGGATAAATGGCCTCAGGGGGCTGCATGTGGCCCGTGGGCCATAGTTTGGGGACCCCTGGGCTAGAGCCTATTTTCTAAAAATACATATATACATACATACATACGTTTTAAAAAGACATTCTGTTGCATAACTCCATACAACCAACAATTTAACAATAATATATTGCTAGTATTTGATACTCCAATCCCATTTAATGTTCATTACATGTATCATTAATATCCTTTATGGCAAAATGAACAAGTTCAAGTTCACATGCTTTTAGCAGTCATATCTCTTTAGTCTCCCTCAATCTAGAGTAGCAGTTCTTAATCTTTTCTTGAGTCTTCTAACATTGATACTTAACATGATATTATCACCCTGTATTTTGTATAATGCCCCTTAATTTGGGGTTGTTCGATGCTTCCTCATGACCCACTTCAGCAGGTTATGCATCTCTGCAGGAATAATGTTATGTTCTCATTATGGAAATAATGTTATGTTCTCTTTACATCCTACCTCATAGTATGTGATTTTGGTTTATTACTGGGAAATTTAATTTGTTCACTTGATGAAGGTGGCTGTCAGACATTTTTACCTTAATAACTAAATGAGCATTTTCAGAGGACATATTTGAAACTGTAATAGTTCACTGCTCATTTAACAGTCTTATTTATCTATTTATTTATATCAGTAAGTGCTCTCATATTTCTATTTTATTCAATGTATTATAATCCATTATTATTGCTTCTGATGCTCAAAATTTCTGAGATATAGTCAGTTCTTTAAAATGTCTTATTTTTCCTTTTCACATTTCTCTTCATCTGTGAGCACTTTTTTAGTTTCAGGTACAATAATTTGTTTAAGGTTCATCTTATACACTTTTTGCCTTAACCCTGAAGTTAACCGTCATTTCAAAGAGCCCTTATTGGCCATTGTAGATTATACTGCGTTCCTTCCCATGTTTGTATAGTCACTTCATTCCACCTGGGCTCTGAGACTCTACTCTGGGCTGTCTCTACTCAGCTTCCTATTCTCTTCAGGGTTCAACATCCTGCAGAAGGTCAATCTGTCACCCAAAAGCAAATGTACTCTTCATCCCTTCTGGATTCTGACACTCCATGTCAGGGCTACACCGTGTGTGGCTATCTTCTTCAGCATGCTGGGCTCCAATATCTGAATCAGGGCTTATACTACGACTGGTCCCTACCCTAGACTCCTCTTGGGCTCTAATACTGCTCTTGGCCATTGAGAAGCTGCCTACTTGCATGGCTCTAACAAATGGTGTTTGGAGTGATTTGAAGATGAAGAGGGTTAATTTTTTAAAGACTAAAGTAAAATAAGCAATACTGAAATGATAAATACTGGATGTATAAATTGTTTATTAGAAAGCAAAATTATGAAAAACACTATCTATTGATGATCAGCTAGAACACAAAACACAAAAGATCCCTCCAAATTCCTATTTGCACACTGCTGCCTGCCATATGTATATTGCAATCACAGATATCCTTCCCTTTTAGCTAGATACCCACATAACTAATTGCCGTCCTGAACTTCCCTCCTGGATGTTTTAAGGGCATGTCAGACTTCACCTTTAACTAACCAAACTTTAGTTTGGTCCTCTCCAGGGTCTCATTTTTCACTCAGTTAGTGATACTTCTGTTGATCACTAATGAAATCCAGAAACCTATTGATTAACCTTGCAGTTTTTTGCCTCCCACATTCAGGCTATATACTGTCTCTTAGATTAATATATATTTTACAAATCTGTTCACTTCTGCCTCTCTCATCTGCTGCAGTTCTAATCGTAGGCAGTCACCTCGTCCCTTGACTACTGAGCTAGCATCCGTGGTGTTCTCTCTGCACCTTCTCAGGTCTACTAGGTTTGTTCTTCACACTGCAGCAGAGAGAGGTTTTCAAAATGCAGTTGCATCACACCAGGCACTGACCCTTCCTCCACCTTAGAACATGTCAGTGGATTTCTGTTGCTCTTGGGATTAAAAATTATTCTGGAGCTACAAGACAATGTGAGTGCTGGTCTACCTGCCTCTTCAGCATCCTCCTGCTCCATATTCCTCCCAGTTCTCTGTGCACCAGCCATGCCTGTCTTCTTTCCTGCTCCCTCTGTTACAACCTTTCCAAATGCTCTTGCTTGTGCTGAATGCTCATGTGCCATGTACAGATAAGCAGCACTGTTTAGTTAATTCCTATTCTTCATTCAAATCTCAGTTTAATCACTATTTCCTCAGGGCAGCGTCCTTGACTGCCTGATACTATCACTCAGCCTTATTTTGATGGTTTTATATTAACACGAATTTTTCTCTTAGATCACAGCTTTCCATTTACATTTATTTTTGTTTGATAGATGCCTGATCAGTTCTCACCCCAAACCCTAAGCCTCATGACTATAGGGATAATGGCTGTTTATTATTACTTTGTTTATAATTATGTTTTGACATCTAGTAAGCCTTCAATATATATCTACTGAAACAACTGAATGAATAATCCACAGTTACTTCATTACAGAGGAGTGCTCGTGAGATTCTTCTCTCCTTACTGCTTTTACAGGGTCATACCCCTAAAGCTTTCCGCTCAACATGCTGCTGCTTTACTGCTTCTAATTACCAGGACTGCTTGGGCTGACCCCCTGTTGTAAAGATTTTCAAAGATTAAAGTACATTGCCTCTGCTCTTCTTCAATTTGTAAAAGATAACAAGAGAATATCACAGAAAAATTAATAAATATAAATAGTATAATGTTTTTTGTTTGTTTTTGTGACAGATACAGAGAGAGACAGATAGGGACAGACAAAAAGGAAGGGAGAGAGAAGAGAAGCATTAATTCTTTGTTGTGGCATCTTAGTTGTTCATTGATTGCTTTCTCATATGTGCCTTGACCAGGGGGCTACAGCAGAGCGAGTGACCCCTTGCTCAAACCAGCGATCTTGACTTCAAGCTGGTGAGCTGTGCTCAAACCAGAAGAACTGCTCAACAGCAACCTCAGGGTTTTAATCCTGGGTCCTCTGCATCCCAGTCCAACACTCTATCCACTGAATCACCACCTGGTCAGGCTAGTATAATGTTTTAAATTAATATTATATACGATCAGCCTATCTTCAGTATCTTAGTTGTAAAATTATTGCAATAGGCAGTCTATAACATCAATATAACAATGCAATCAACTCTTATCATTCAGTATGGGGAGAGAAGAAATAGTCAAAATAATTGGTAAGAGATAACAACTCTTCAAGTTATTTTTTTTTTTCATTTCGCAAGGATGTTTGAAATAAAAACAATGCCTTGTAACCACCCAGTATGATCTGCCACTCTTAAGGCAGCAAGTAATTAAATGTGGACGGTGATTAGCATAGTGAGACCTCAGGTTAGAATTTATGGTTGTCACAGTTTGACAGTTATTAACTAAGTGATTCTTTTTTTGTGTGTTGGAATTTTTTTTTTTCCTGGGAAGTTTATAATCTTGATGTTTTTTGACACTTGCTTGGAGAATATATGGATGTGATGTGTCGTAGGGCCTAGAATGGGCCGGGCATTATTTCACTTTGCATTTTGTGTGGGTAGTTGTCATTTTACTTTAGAATGACATATATGATGGGATATTGCAGTTTATTTGAGAAACTATTTATTATTCATAATCTCTAAATGCAAAGGGTAAAATCTCAACTCATCATGAGAAGCACCAAACACGAAAGAGCCCTTAAATCACAGAGAATCAAAATGTTTTGCCTTGAAATAAGAGCAGACATGTCTCCATATGTTTCATTGGCTTTGTTTCTATTATATGAGAAAAACATATTGCTACATTTTATAATAAAATATTAGGGAGAAATATAATTGATATGATGCTATTATTTTACCCACAAATGATTTTGTCCAATTATATAAGGAACATATCAAAACGTTTTTGAAACTAATATTTATTTCACAGGACTATTGTGAGAACTGAATGAGATAATTTGAGAAATACAGCATGGGGCACAAGTGGGTTTACATTGTTTGTATGGAAAATAATACAATAATAAATAATCATGCAAGAATAAATTCTGTTTCATGTACTCATAATTGGAGACCTACTTTTGCCTTGCCTTGTATTTAGGTAGTCAAGAAATATCAGTCTCATTATTGCTATCATTATTTTTCAAAAATATCATTATTTACTCTCTATAGCTTTGAAAGTACCCTAAGGACATCAACTGAAGGTCTATTTTATGGGTAGGTTGCTTATTACTTCTTTTTGTTGATTGAGTTATGCTAAAGAATTAATTGAAGAAGCAGTGGGATCAGCCATAGAAAAATAGGTATGATTTTAAGAATTCTAGAAAGACCAGGCAGCCTTCCAAAACCTCATCTAAAAGAAAATATATTGAACTATCATTTACCTGTAAATACTGCTGGAAGAAATTATAGCTGACTCATTAGTTGTTGTAGGTAATGATTTTTTTTTGTGTGTGTGGGGGGGTGTGTGTGGCTAAACCAAATAGAATTTTAATTTTCTTTATTAAAATTTTTTAATTTTTTAATTTTGAAATTAAATTTAATGGAGTGATGTTGATCATTAAGAGTACATAGGTTTGGCCCTGGCCAGTTGGCTCAGTGGTAGAGCGTCAGCCTAGCGTGCAGAAGTCCCAGGTTCGATTCCCGGCCAGGGCGCACAGAAGAGCCCATCTGCTTCTCCACCCCTCCCCCTCTCCTTCCTCTCTGTCTCTCTCTTCCCCTCCCGCACGAGGCTCCATTGGAGCAAAGATGGCCTGGGCACTGGGGATGGCTCCTTGGCCTCTGCCCCAGGCGCTGGAGTGGCTCTGGTCGCAACAGAGCGACGCCCCGGAGGGGCAGAGCATCGCCCCCTGGTAGGCAGAGCGTTGCCCCCTGGTGGGTGTGCCGGGTGGATCCCGGTCGGGTGCATGCGGGAGTCTGTCTGACTGTCTCCCCCTGTTTCTAGCTTCAGAAAAATACAAAAAAAAAAAAAAAAAAAAAAAGAGTACATAGGTTTTAAGTGAACATATCTATAACATTTGAACTGTTGATTGTGTTGTGTGACCATAACCCAAAGTCAGGTCATTTTTCGTTACCATGCATTTGTCTCTCTTTTTTTTTTTTTTTTCTTTTAATTTTTTCTGAAGCTGGAAACGGGGAGAGACAGTCAGACAGACTCCCGCATGCGCCCGACCGGGATCCACCCGGCACGCCCACCATGGGGCGACGCTCTGCCCACCAGGGGGCGATGCTCTGCCCATCCTGGGCGTCGCCATATTGCGACCAGAGCCACTCTAGTGCCTGAGGCAGAGGCCACAGAGCCATCCCCAGCGCCCAGGCCATCTTTGCTCCAGTGGAGCCTTGGCTGCGGGAGGGGAAGAGAGAGACAGAGAGGAAAGTGCGGCGGAGGGGTGGAGAAGCAAATGGGCGCTTCTCCTGTGTGCCCTGGCCGGGAATCGAACCCGGGTCCTCCGCACGCTAGGCCGACGCTCTACCGCTGAGCCAACCGGCCAGGGCCGCATTTGTCTCTCTTTGCTCCCTTCCTCTCTCCCTGCTCCCCAGGTAAGCATTTCACTTTTATCTATGTCCATAAGTCTCAGTTTTATATCCCACCTATGTGTGAAATCATATAGTTCTTATCTTTTTATTTTTCTATCTATCAAGAGGCCTGGGCCAGGGACTTCAGAGCTGATGCCAATAAATAAAAAATAAATAAAATTAATAGTTATTTTTATAAGAAAGTAATCAATATTGTATAGCTAGGCTGGTTTAAATTTTGCTCTTTATGGCTGCAAGGTCATGTTTTACATGCCTCCCTTTTAAGTTAAACTATCATCTGTAGTAAGAAATAAGTTCCTCTTTTGATAAACATTTATAGAAAAACTACAAATTCTAGGCACTCTGCCTCAGTAACAGTTAACTTTGTCTTACCAATAAGTCATGTATTTATTTGAGGAAATGATGTTTGACAGCCTTATGCAATCAGATAGTCAGTTTTTAAAGAAAATCAGCATATTAAATAAACCAATAAATAGCAATAAAAGTAAAGAGAATATCTCAGAATTATAAACTTGATAACAGAATAGCTTTAAGCATTAAAACTAAAGCTATATACTACAGATACCATTCTGGGTGAAACATGTTTAAAATTCAGGGTCAACAAAGAAGCATAACAAAATGGTATGGAGGCAGGGAAAAATAAAGAATATAAATAAAGTTATACTGTAAGCACTCAATAAAAAATATTAAGGTGTGTTGGTTAACTGAAAATTCTGAGCGAAGTAATACTTGTACATGTTTACAAAATTTCTTTTTCTCCTATGTCCTTTTTATATGTTATTCTTGCCCTTTGGAATATCCATCCTTAGCTGTTTATCTGCATTACCTGATAATGTCAAGTTTCAGCTTAGCATCCCTTCCCTCACAAAGAAAGCCTGCCCAAACCTACAGTGTTGGTTTAGGTGTTCCCCCTGTGTGCTCCCCTGGCCTGGAATATTTACACTGTTGGGCAATTCAATGCAAAATTATAAACAGCACTGCCTATGGTAGAAAATAATAGAAACAATTTAGGTGATTAAACCTTACAACTAATAAATATTAAATTAGAGGATATGACTTAGTATAAGAGCTGAATGCACCTACTCACTGAATCCATCACTAGCCAGATTTAGTCACCCAATCACAGCCATGCTAGACCAAGTTATCTTTCCTGTGTGCTGCACGACAGCATGGCGGAGCAGGGGAAACCTGGGGCTTTTCCAAGTTGGCAGGAGAAAATGGTGGAAATTGAGCTGAACATATCCAGTCTGTTCAAACATTTATCAGTTTCAGTCCTTCCTTCTTTCCTGAAGTAAAGGAGTGTAGGGACAGAGAGAGGCCAGACAGCTGACTAGTTTCTCCACCTAGAGGGAAACTGCTAGTGCAGGTGAGGCATTCCGCTATAATATCTCGGGCATAGCACTGCTATTTTTTTTTTTTTTTTTGTATTTTTCTGAAGCTGGAAACGGGTAGAGACAGTCAGACAGACTCCTGCATGCGCCCGACCGGGATCCACCCAGCACGCCCACCAGGGGCGAAGCTCTGCCCACCAGGGGGCGATGCTCTGCCCCTCCTGGGCGTCGCTCAGCCTCGACCAGAGCCACTCTAGTGCCTGGGGCAGAGGCCAAGGAGCCATCCCCAGCGCCCGGACCATCTCTGCTCCAATGGAGCCTCGGCTGCAGGAGGGGAAGAGAGAGACAGAGAGGAAGGGGGGCGGGGTGGAGAAGCAAATGGGTGCTTCTCCTATGTGCCCTGGCTGGGAATTGAACCCAGGTCCCCCGCACGCCAGGCCGACGCTCCACCGCTGAGCCAAGCACTGCTATTTTGTAATTTTCCATTTACTTGTCTCGCCCCTTCACTTGTAAACTCCCTGAAAAATTATATCTCATTCCCATTATAACCTCCCATTATTCATAGTTCTTAGTACACACAATTTGCTTAGTAAATGTTTGATGAAATAAATCTCTTAGACATTATATTGGTCACACAATTTTAACCCTTACCTCTTTCCTCTTATTCATGATAATTAAATCTTTTTGAAAACCTAAAAAGTATTGTGTGCTTCTTTAAAAAAATTTTTAAATGAAATTTTATTGGGGTGACATTGGTTAATAAGTTCATATAGGTTTCAAGTGCACATTTCTATGACACATGATCTGTATGTTGCATTGTGCGCCCACCAGCAAAGTCAAACCATCTTCTGTCCTGTGTATTTGTCCCCTTTATCCTTTACTATCCCCACCCCCTTCCCTCTGGTAACAACAATACTTTGTCTGTGTTTGTGTTTTTTGTTTGTTTGTTTGTTCTTTTGTTTAAAAATTTTATTTATTGATTTTAGAGGAAAGAGAAAGGCAGGGGTGGGGAGGAAGAGCAGGGAGCGTCAACCGTGCTTCTCCTGTGTGCCTTGACCCAGCAAGCCCCGGGTTTTGAACCGGCAACTGCAGTGTTGCAGGTCAACACTTTATCCACTGCTTCACTTTGTTTTTCTTGTTTGTTCAGTTATTACTTTAAGTTTTATATCCCACATATGAGTGAAATCATATGAAAATGCAAGTGAAGATCCGAAGCTACATTTTTTTTTTTTTTTTTTTTTTTACTTGTGGTTGATAAAAAGGAAAGTAGCAGAAATCTATTACAGGGCTTTTTTCATTTTTAGGTTCTCAGCAAATATTTATTAGGGTGAAGTGAGCTCTAGAGAGAAGCAACAGTCAATAGCAGCAGAACACAAAGGAGAAAGCACCCCCCTTTTTTTTGCATATCCAAAGTAAAAGATGGATGAGAAATATTTTCCTTCCCCAAGGAATTACATTGGTCAAGATATCTTACCTCTGACCTTAACGGTCTTATGTTCAAGCTCATCCTTTGTTGAATGCCATATCCATAGGTTTAGCTCTACAGTTTACTCACAGTGCAGGCTTTGATGTGAGAGGAAGATTCTGCTCCAAGGCCAAGGAAACAAAGTATATTCCTGGCATCCCAAACTGAAATCCCTGAATACGTTTTCCTATACGAAATATGGTTTCATCTGGTAATTGTGTTCTTTAACACCTGGGTCAGTAATATACTCTCTCTGTACTAAGAATTTAAAAATGTTTTATTAAGCTCTCTGAGAAAACTATTTTCATAGAGAAAGTGTTCTTCATTTTAAACATTGACCTTACAGTTATATTTTTGGAACTTCTTTATGTTATTAATTAAGGGGTACCATTTTGCTTTATTTGGTTTTAATCAATTATGTTTTTGTTTCCTCTTCTATCATGGAGATTATTTTATAGTTTTTGAATGTTTGAAATAATTATTTGCTATAAAACTTTAAAGAGCATTGTGGATGATACCTTCTACTTTCCAGGAAATGCAAGCACATTTTAAAATTCAACGGCAATAACTTTAAATGGGGGAGCAATACCCCATTCATTACCTGTTTTTACTTTTGTTCAAAAATAGAATTTATATCCAAGTAGTTTCTCTGTACTCTAGATACTATTAAGACAATCATGCCCCCTTAGTATTTGCTATTTTTTTGGTAGAGAGTTGCTAATCTGGAGAGAACATGACATTTGTTGGGATGTTTATTAGTAGGAAGATATTATGGCTTAAAAACTGGATTTCGTATTTTTCCCTTCCTCTGTCATTTTCTGTGAAAAGAAATGGAAGAACTCTTTTATTACTTTTTTACATGTGGCAACACACTCTAGTGTCTTAAATTCCCAGAAAACAGGTTTCTCCAGGACAAAGATTTTTGAGCTGGAGCTTTATTAAGAACAACAAATTGGGGAACAGGTAGGGCAGAGGGCAATGTGAAACTGTGAGGTGGTTGTCACAGATGCCTAACCTGATCCTACGGTAGAGCTGGAACTAGAAACGGCCCTTCAGTTTTGTGTGCACTCACAGCAGGGCTGCCAAGCCTTTGCACCTCTGTATCGGTTGCTGAGGAGGAGGCGCAATCCTGAACAAAATGGTTTGCTTTGGCTGAGAGCGGTCCCCAGAGAGGATTCAATGTGAATTGTCTGCCACAGACACAACTGACAGGAAGAGGAATGAGTGTCTTAACTCTGAAAAGAGGATCCTGCCAGCTCACCACATCATCCACTGCATCACTTTATGCTGGAAGCTTATAGATCGTTCTACTATCTCTCTTTCAGATTTGACTAGACAAGTATATCAAGCTTGCCATCTTTTTCACATGTCTTTGATTGAATCAATGGGTGCTGATCCTGTTGTGTAAATCTAGTCATTGCTCAGTGTACAGGCAAGCCTAACTATGAGCATGCCAAGATTTAACTACAATAAGAGATACTATATTCAAATCAAACCTGGAATTTAACTCACTTTCTTCAGTCCATTCTTTGCCCCAAAATCTTTCACTATAGGTAAACTTGCATGGCAAATGTAATCAATAATATATTTCATGTTTAGATAGTGATAACTCTTGTAGATTCTATGCTCATTGGAAATATCACTGAATATTTTAATAAAGTAATATATAACTATATATTATTTATTGATATATTATATAGTGATTATTTTCATCAGTGTTCTGATATTTTCAGCAAAGTACGATGGTTAAAATCATAGTTTGTGAAGTCACAGTGCCTAAATTTGAGTTTTTATCTTTTCATTTAATAGCAGTATGCATTTTAAATTTAGTTATCTTGAAATGGGCTTGAAACAATGTTTACTTCATAGGCTGGTTTTAAGGGTATTATGAGATTATTCATTTAAAATGATTATTGACATATAGTTCCTGACCCGTTGTTGCTCAATAAATATTGGCTGTTATGTTTATTATCTTCTGAATTATATTTTATTGCTACAATGTTGTTACAAAAAAGCCCTTCAATAAACAAAACAAAACAAAAAAACAAAATCAAAACATTTCAGTGGAATCAACTATAGGGATTTATTTAGCTCATACAGCTCTCAGTTGGCTGGTGGTCAGCTAGTCTAGGCTGGGCTTGGCTGTGTGGCTCTGCTGCTTTTTGATGGGTCTCCTCAAGGATTTGGGGATTGATTCTGTTCCATGTATTTCCTACCTTTCTCCAGGAATCTGAGGGTTTGCATGGACTTGACCTTCTCATGTAGATGGTAGAAGTATTAGAGAGCTAGCCCAACTGCTCAAATGATTCTCAAGCCTTTGGTTCCATTACATTTTCTAACATTCCATTAGTCAAGGTTTAAGTCACATGCATAAAACCAAAGTCAAGAGTGGTGAAATATAACCCGCCACTTTAGTGGGGGTGGGAGGACTGAAAGCCATAAAGTAAAAGACGTGGAAACAGAGAATGTTAAAGAATTGAGGCATTTGCCTTGGCCGGTTGGCTCAGCAGTAGAGCATCGGCCTGGCATGTAGAAGTCCCAGGTTCAATTCCCAGTCAGGGCACATAGGAAAAGTGACCATCTGCTTCTCCATCCATTGCCTTTCTTTCTATCTCTCTTTTATCCTCCCACAGCCATGGCTCAATTGGCTTGAGCAAACTGGCCTCAGGCACTGAGGATGGCTCCATGGCCTCTGCCTCAGGTACTAAAAAATGGCTCTGGTTACAACCGAATGGTGGCCCCAGATGGGCAGAGCATTGCCCCCTAGTGGGTTTGTAGAGTGGATCCCTGTCGGGGCGCATGCATCCCCTCCTCTTACTAAAAAAAAAAAAAAAAAAGGAGAAGAATTGGGGCATTTAGGACACTCATGTATCTTCAGTGACAACAACACAAAGCACTTTGGTGCTGTCTCCACCCATAACACCATTCCCACTAAACTCTACCTATCTGTCCTATACTCTTTCTACACTCACTGTCTGTAAGTAACTCTGTAACCTCTTACATTGTGCCCTGTGAGCCATCTACTCATATGAACAGTTACTTACAGCCTTCAACCAGTTCTTCCTACGTGATCCCTTCAACTGAAATATGGCTTTTTCCTAATGTTGCAAATTTTTTCTGTTTTAGGTTTTCCTTTTGTACTCATTCTGTGGCAAGTTCAGGCAGTATATTCTTTATACTCTTTTTACTGTTATTCAAGGTAATTATTCTCTCACCAGAGGTAAATTACGGTTGGTTAAGGCCCCAGGCTCAGAAGAAAATATTGGGCCCCTTAAAAAGAGAGAGAGAGATGGGGAACAAAAAAATACATCTTAACATATTTTTAAATAAATAAAAAAATTATGTACTATTATGTTAAAATTGCACATATGAAACCAAACTTGATGTCATTAGAAAAAAGTGTAAAGTTGGGGTTTTGCGGGGCCCTTCAGAAGTCGGGGCCCAGGGCACATGCCTGGTGTGCCTGCCCTTAAATCCACCTCTGTCTCTCACTATGGCTCAATAGCTCTTTTTTCTAAATTAGCATTTTCCACTGCTCTTTCTCTCTTTTCTGCTTAGCATCTCAAAGCCACCTTGTTCCCTGCCCAGCCTCAGAGTTCCCTGTCCCCTCCCTCCCTTGCATTAGGGCACTACTGCCCTTCTAATTTCTTAGAACTCCTTTACAGGCTTCCATAATTAGGTGTTACTCTATTTTGTTTCCCACTTCTCTGTTTCTCTTTTGTTTCATGTACTGGAAATTTTCTTCCTCTCACCCCATAAATATATGCATTCTTTAAAGTTTTGTCCTTAGCATTCAACTCATTATTTTCCCCTTGGTAGTCAACTTTGTTCCCACAGGTTGAATTCTCATCTCTGGTGGGTGAGTCTCCACTTCATGCTTTCTGCTTTGGCTTCCTTCCCGGATACGGTGCTGATCTTTCAACAGCAACCCTGCACTCCTTTACTGTCCATAACTGTCTGCATCTGTTTCAGTGACCTCTGTTTTCTTTATTTCTGTCTCAACCCCCCCAGGATGTAGGTTAAAATTTCATGTATTTAACATATTGTAATATATTTAATTCTTTCTATTCTAATCTACTTAAAATTTGCCACATTCCTGCATATGATAGTGAACTCAAACCAATCTAACAAATGTCTATCACCTGCCTATGCCAATCTTGCAAGTCTCAGTAGGTAAAAATATGGATAAGATCTGGTCTCAGACTTCAAGGAACTTTATTGACAGAGTCAGAAAATAAAAAATAATTTGGACATGAGCAAAACACTATGGGACTATTAAGAATTGAGAAATTAATTTTGATATGGGGATGTGTCAGAGTAGCCTTCATAGAGGAGGTGGCATTTGAGCTGGGTTTTTTGTTTGTTTGTTTGTTTGTTTTTTCTGAAGCTGGAAACGGGGAGAGACAGTCAGACAGACTCCCGCATGCGCCCGACCGGGATCCACCCGGCACGCCCACCAGGGGCGATGCTCTGCCCCTCCGGGGTGTCGCTCTGCAGCAACCAGAGCCACTCTAGCACCTGGGGCAGAGGCCAAGGAGCCATCCCCAGCGCCCGGGCCATCTTTGCTCCAATGGAGCCTTGGCTGCGGGAGGGGAAGAGAGAGACAGAGAGGAAGGAGGAGGGGGGGTGGAGAAGCAAATGGGCGCTTCTCCTATGTGCCCTGGCCGGGAATTGAACCCGGGTCCCCCGCACACCAGGCTGATGCTCTACTGCTGAGCCAACTGGCCAGGGCCATATAGCATTCTTGACATTTAAAGATTTACAGTCTACAAAATATCTGAACATCAGTGCTTACAATAGGTGCTTGCTGCCCCTGGGAACATCAGCGGCACTCTCTAAAAGGTTCCTCCCCCAGTGCACCAGTGTCTCAGGAACACTTCCCTGGTTCTGCCTTCTGAGTCTACCTTTTATTTTGAGTCTTAGTATCAACCTTCAGATATGGTGCTTTGGACATTTTTTCTTCTTCTTGTACCTATTGTCACTAAATGGATTTCAATTCCCTTTTGCTTCATGTCCTAAAGCTGCTGACAAGAACTGGCTCCTGGAAATCTAGCTATTTGCTGAGTCTGAGATTTTGCACTTTGGTTTAGTATTCAGATAATTTTTGGAATGAGACAGTTTGGTAAATAATTATAATACAAAATAATATGGAATGTGTCATTAAATAATTTAACAGTGTCATGGGGATTTAAAAAGATAATTCCTTACAAGTTTGGTAATTTCTCTCCAGATAACTCTGGATAGTTTAGTAGTGATAGATTATGTATGTATGTATTTATTTATTTATTTATTTTGCATTAAAAATTACTTTTTTCTTGCTTTCCTTTTTGGGGTATCCTAGAAAACACTTGTGTGGATGCGTGAATGGGAATGTTTATGTTTATCTATGAAAATGCGCGAGTCTATCCTTATTTAATCTTTCTGTCTTTGACCAAGGTGTGTAGCCAAAGGTAATGCATGAGTCAGTCTTAATATTAACTGTAGTCCTATATACACACCTATATGAGTCAGCAATTCAGTGGGGCCTGAGTTCATGCATGGTTCTCATGTTTCTATAACTGGACTGGTGTAATCTGAATCTGAGCTTGTTCTGTTTGTAAATGGCTCTAGTCTGATGTTAAAAGAAGAGTAATGGCTACAGTAGGGTAAAGAAGTCTATAATGGAAAGTAAAATAAAATAAAATAAAGCCAGGTTCAGTGGTAAGAAATAGTGCATGTTGGTGAAATGACTGGGCAGAAGAGCCTGGAAGAGCTTTGAGTTCACACCAGGATCCTTTTGACAATAGAAGTTCCTGTTGTAATTGAATGACAAGATAACCTGGACATGTTTTCTTTGAATATATGTACCCTGATTTATTGATATCACCTCATTAACATTAATAAAAATTTATTTATAAAAAAAATTAAAAGAAAAAAGAAGTTCCTGTTGTCCAGGAGCCAATAGCAACAGAGGTAAACTGGGGTTGAAATGAGGAATAAATTTTTTTCCTGTGTTACAAGTTTTTTTATGGATTCAGTATTAGAACAGGTAATTAGATTTTTTTGGTTAGAGCTCAAAAGAATTCCCTTGAATTCAATTTTCCAATGTATCATTTTCCATAAATGCATTTTCCATTGCTATTTTGTACCGAGACTACATTTGAATTGTCCAGAAATTGCAATGGTAAGTGCATAGTCAAAATACATATTAAAGCTTGTCGGTCCAAATAAAGTATATGAAATGTAGAAAGAACTGGGCTTCTTGATAAACTGGGTTTATCAAGAAGTTTGATAAGAGCCTATGATTATAAAGGCTTTATAAATAATAAAGGTAAAGGGCAAATATAAATATCATTAAATTAATCAAAATATGAGGAGATTCATAAAACAGATCATCTACAGCTCTATAGAACTTTGATACTAAAGTAATTGGAATTACCAGGGCACAGTTTATTATCTGTGTTGAAAATAGTCCTGACATAATCTTCGAAGCTTTGACTATGCATCCCAATCTCAGTATTTGCACATATTTAAAAAAGCAACAGGATCACAAGATGTTATACTCCATGGACAGTTTCCATCATTTCATTATTTAAAGCATTATGAGCTATTTAGAGAGAGAAGCATTTTTAGAATATAATTAATAAGACAAAACTGATGAGGATCAGGCAAAAGAGTTCACATACTCTAAAATGTGTAAGAAAATGGAGTTCTCCCTAATGAAGCATTTTAATACAGCGATAGGATTATTAAACAAAAGAAATTTTAATTACATGCATTATCATAATTCTTCATATTAAAGAAATCAAAATATTAAACCTCTGTTTAACAAATAAAATTAATATTTTCTTTCATCCTTTACTGTGTTTTGAGAATCTGAAAGGGTAGTTGTCAAAAACTTTAAAGCCTATGTAAATGGCTGAAGAGTTTGTAGAAATAGAAGGATTACTTACATACATACATATTCAGCACTAGCCATGCTTTTCTAAGGATACAAGGCTTAATTTTGAACTTCTAGGAGGCAATAGATTGTAATTGAACATGAGCATGTTTGGAATTGAATATAACTTGGTTGAGCTGTCAACTTTTGGTAAGTTATAAAATCTGTTCCAGTCTCTATTTCCACATCTACAAAATGGGGAAAGTAACATCTAATTTTTGGTGTTAAGGTGTTTCATATAATATCAAATGTTCAGTGTTTGGTATATAAGATGATCAATAAGTTATTCCAATTCTTTCTCCTATAAATAAAGCAAAAACATAATTGAGAAGTGGCACTACTACTACTTCTGACACTATTATTAGTAATAATGTTGGTTTATTGAGCATCTGTTGTATAATCTGTTTTGAGACAGTGGCTTTATATGTACCCATTGAGCAACAAAGATGCACCTGAGCTATTTGAGCTTGCTACTTTATAGTATATTCTCTAGGTATAATTTTAAATTCAACTTTGTCAGAAAGAAACTTTTAATGAAATTATGTAGATGAGAAATTCATATTTGCCTGGAATGGTCCTGGCTTCTATGATGGAAGACTTAAAGACCTGTGGAAGCTTTATTACTTCCACTATCTCATTTGAAATCACTTCTCTTTGCTAGTAACTAATAACTCTTTGTGGTAAATAATCAAGATTTCAGTAGTCCCAAGTAACAGCTGAGGCAGCAAAGATTAATTTCAATTGTGACTTCTCCAGTTTCTCTTAGTTAACTGTTGGAGCTGTGGCTTAAATTTAGATTTTTTTTTTTAAACTTAATCCCAGTCCTTCCCCTTATATCATATTTTTCTTTCCATGTTGATGATAAAACATTAGGAATGGTAGAAATATATTTTAAGGATAATACTAATTTTTCTCTGCTTTTTTAAAGGTCAGTCAAGGGAGTAAGCTTATAAAGTAGTAAAAAAGATTTTAGAGTTCGGGATAAAAATTTTGCTTTTACCATCTGTGAAACATCATAATGGAATTATTGAGGGTTATTTTCTGAATATTTAAAAATATGTAAAATATATAACTATATTGGAGGAAAATGTGATGAGAATAGGCTAAATGATTCATCCAAGATGTTCTCCTGGCTAAAGATTATAAGATTTTTTCCCATCATGTATATTAACCACTTTTCCATAAGCTTTTCTCCATATCCATGGAATTGATTTTGTTTGCCCTATTTTCTTCTTTCTTTTTTTCATTTTTTAAAAAAATTGTGTTTGCTCTTCTTGCCCCATGTGAACACCACCAAAACCCATGCACTTGCACAGTAGACCGCAGACACAAACAAACAGAACCTATTTTTTTAATGGATAATGGTAAACCATAGGAGCTCCTTGATTGTTGGTTCTGAGTTAGTGTTGTTTTCCCATTACTTAGAACAGGGCTTTCTGATGAAAAGGTGATAGAACAGATGAACTAAAAAAAAATAGGACTGTTCAAATATTTAGAGAATGAACTTAACAAGCCTAATACTTTTGCTGTGATTTCTGCAGACTATACTATCAACTAAAGCAGGAGTTGGCCGCTTTGCTTTCCTCTTCCATACAATGAGGTAGAGATTTTAATTTCTTGATACACACAAACTAGGTAGTTGAACCACTTGAGCTTGTCACAGATGGATTGGAATGGGAGCTTCTATCAATGTCATCCTCATGTTGTCCTTTTCTCTGAATCCTATAGACTGAAGCCAGTAATTTTCTAACAGAGTTGTGAGTATAGCTATTACTCTCTTGATAACTTATCTCTATAATCAGTTATCAACTTATCTTTCTGAAGTGTGATTATTAAATAGTTTTTATACTGACCAAATTACTTGGAAGTTATTTGAGAGTTTGGAAAGGGCAATGGCATTTTAAAGGTGCTGTTTGATTGCCCCGAAAAATTTCCATTTGTTGGCATAATAGTATTAAATAACAAATGGAAACTATAAAATGTGAAGAGGAGTAATTATTCTGGCAATATATTATGTTAAGTGCCAGATGGCCATTAGTGGTAATCCAGGGTTATGGTATACTCTCAATATTTATAGGATTTACTCAGATGCTCTACTTGAGTAGAAGTTCGTGGCATTTAACTACTACATTCCAAAAAGAGCTTTTTCAAAAATTAGAACTGAAAATATTGTTTCATTAATGTGTATGTTCTTGATCTGTGACTTTTCACCAGAGGGGATGTTCACATTACATTTAGTTAGTTCTATCTTTGAAAATTTACTTAGAATTCAGGATGGAATGTTTCTGGCAGTGATTATGCCTAGAGTTTCCTGGAGCTTAATATAATTTTTAAAAAAATGCTCCCTCCTACTCTTAATCTCAAGTGATTAATTGATTACTCATACTTTCCTGTCAAACCTGATACAAGTTTAATCTGATAGAGAGCAATCTGCATAATGATGGTCTCAACAGACATTAAGGAATACAAATATCTCACCTTTTTAGTTATTTTTTATGTTATTATCTGCTCTGTTCATTATTATTTCAATGACAATTAGTTTCTTTTTATTATTATGTTCTGTTTACCTAAATGTATACAGATACCTCTTCTGTATTTGTTTTTATAGCTTTATTTTGTTTACAATTGCTTTTTTGTTTACTGAATATTTAAAGAAGTGCAGGTCAACATGACTTATTTTTCTGTAATTATGAGCATGATAGTGTTTATACCTACATAAGGGGACAAAATTTATTGAAAGGTAAGGAGAGATTCTAACTTACTCAAAGAACACTTTAGATACCTTTAACTAACAAAGCTGACAGCTAGCATAAATGACCTCAGTTCAAGTCAATCTTAATTTACCCAGTCAGTGTTGAATTTAAGTCAAGACATAGTTGGATTCTATTTGATCCTTTAGAAAGGAGTCTATTATATTTTAATTAAAAAATAACAACTATGTTTGGATTAGATGCAATTCTTTTAAAAATTATAATGAATTTCAAAGAGCCTCTGTCATTCATAAATTATTTACTCTGTGCTGTTTTATCAAAATCATATGTCTGCATCATCTAGGTATTAGCATCAAAATGACAGTATTGCAGTTATTGCTGTGCATATGTACGCAGACCAAACATAACCAGGAAATATGCACTCTAAGTGATGTGCTCAAATGCAGAACCGAGAAATATTTTCCTGCATGCTTGTCAGTGTTGTGCAGGATGCAGTCTCATTTTTCTAATTTATGCTTCTGATCTATGGCTTACATTGGAGTTGACAGTATATATTTCAGAGAACACAACATAAAACAGTAAGCTATTTCTTTTTATAGTAACAAATTTACTCTAACTTTTTAGTCGGCATAAGTCCTGAAAAGTCAAAGTTCTGAGCAGGACCAGGACTAAGGTGAAAATTGTTAAACTCTAGAATTGTAAAGAATCTTAACTTTTACTATGCTTATAAGCTAATACTTAGCCTACTACAGTTTCATGGATACTGGCAGAAGCCATGAACCTCCTCAGCCAGAGACGAAGGACTTTATTACTCACAGTAAGAGCAGCAGCCAGAGAGCCATCCTTTTTTTTTTGTGCCAGTGCCTTGAGTCCCAATCTCTACAAGGAGACATGGAGAGGTCCAGGTGACACTTGCATATATATTTGCATATGCATTGTGTTGTATTAAAGGAGAAAATCCCCAAACCCAAATATCTTATAGTTGTGGTAAGCAGCTGTAGAAAAATGATATTCTTTGTATTATTCAAAGTGGTTTGCTCTACAATCATCCTTGAAAAAAGTCTGGAACATAGAGCAATCAGTGTCTCTGTTTTTAAGATGTGCAGAGATGCTAGAAATCCATGGAAGGTTGACACCTTCAAAGATAAGACCAAGAGTTCTTTGTCCAGGTGAGTATCTACTTCTTGGGTAGGATTATTTATTCCAATTTTTCTGGAAAAAATAATCCCTCCCTATATACAGTTTCTGGTAGAAGAACGCACCCTTATTTCCCCATTTCCAGCTAACTCTTTAACCCATCTCTGTTGGGAACTGATTTCATCTCTACTAGAAATTACCTTTTTGAGAGTAGACATATTTAGTACTCATCTTTCTCATTCTCTCAGTAACATCTATACTTCTTCTTTTTTGAAACAAAGTCATTTTTGGCTTCTATAAAACTATACCTCTCCTTCTATAACCACCTCTCAGTTGCCCCTGTAGCTGTCTTTTCCATTAAAAACATTGATAACTTTTGGAGTTCAGTTATTTTATTTACACAGTCTCCCTTATGTAACATCACAAACTTGATACTGCTGATTGCTTTCACATTTATATCTCAAACTTAGAAGTTTTTCTGAACCCCACACACTTAGTACCACTTGAATATCTTTATTTAGATGTCTACTGGGATCTTCATTCATCAAGTTTAAAAAAAAAACCAAACAGCATCTTTCTTGGTCCCCTAAACCTATAGCTCCTCTTGTGCTATTGTCTTGTCAGTTGGTAGCACCACTCTCAGCTTCCCAATTCAGATGGGTGCCACCCTTGATTATTCTTCTCCTGTATCTTCTGTGTGCACATTTGTCCATGCCCTGCTGGTTTGGCCATCCCATTAACTCTCCATATGTTTCTATCATCCTCGCCATAACTACTTTAGCGCAAGCCACACTCATTTACTAGTGCAACTTATTTTTTTAAGATTCCACACATTCAGTCTCTTTGACTTTGGGAATACCTTCTTCAAATTTACTATCTAACCACAACCAGAAGGATAAAATGCCAATATGATCTTGCCACTTACCTGATTAAACCACTTTCTTGAGTCCAATAATATTTGAGATAAAATTCAAACTGCACTTCGTGGAATAAAAGAACTTCAAAATTGACCCTGTGATCTGTTCTGCCTTGTTTCTGCTCACTTTAGTACATCCATACTTACATTTTCTCTCTGTTTCTAAGCAAAGTCACTCTCTATGTTTTACCTTCAGGCTTTCACACATGCTGGACACTATCGCACCTGCCAGTTGAACCAGATATTAGGTCCATAGGGAAATGTTTCAGATTGATCTTCACTGGCCTAGGTGCCCACATAGCACCCGTTGTCACTTTTCTCTGAGCACTCATCCCCTTGCCTAGCAGTTGCTGGTTAAATTCCTACTATCCCCTTATGCTGTTAGCTCCATATTGTGTTCTCTGGGCTAATCTGGGCTCATTGAAGGTTCTTAATAACTATTCTTGAGCGGCCCTGGCCCATTGGCTCAGTGGTAGAGCACTGGCCCGGTGTGTGGATGTCCTGGGTTGGATTCCCGGTCAGGGCACACAGTAGAAGAACCTGTTTCTCCACCCCTCTGCTTCTTCACCCCTCCCCCTCTTGCTTCTTTTTATCTCTCTCTTCTCCTTCTCTCTTGCAGCCAGAGCTTGAATAAAGTGAGTTGGGGTTGGGCACTGAGGACGGCTCCATGGCCTCTGTCTCAGGCACTAAAAAATGGCTCCAGCTGCAACAGAGCAAGGGTCCCAGATGGGCAGAGCATCGCCCCCTAGTGGACTAGCTGAGTGGATCCCAGTCAGGGTACATGCAGAAGTCTGTCTCTGCCTCCCTTCCTCTCACTAAATAAATAAAAAAACAAAATAAAAAACTATTCTTGAATATATGAATAAATGAAAGTAAGATCTAGCTCTCTTCAGTATGAATTTTGTCTTTATCTTGACAGGTCCAGATATCTCCATTTTTATTATAATGGAATAATGATACCACTTATATAACAGGAATTATACATGTGTAATAATGTACAGCATTTTTTCATAGGGTTTTATATGTTTGCATGTGTACATATTATACTCAGAGCTGGCATTATGACATGCAGAAAGCTCTCAATAAATATTCTAATTTTTAATGAATGAATGAAAATGAAATCTAGCTTTTGTCACAGTGGATTATGTCTTTTATGACAGACCCAACTGTACCTGCTTTTCACAATAATGATAGCATTTTTAGAGTAGAAATTACACACATAACAATGGGAGCCGTTTTCTGAAGGCCTTTTTATGTGTGTGCCTGTGCTTTTCTCAGAGCTCTACAATGCCAGTGATAGAGTGAAGAATCATATAGGTGGATAAATGGATATTATCCATTGTATACAGTGCTGAAAACATATAACCATTTCCTCTTTGAGGATATTCATGTACATACCTGATGGAGATTTATTTTTTCAGGATAAGGTTCTGCTAGTGTAGGTACAATTCTGAATAGAAGCTACATTTCCCACTGAATGAAGCATAACTTCATCTTCTCACAGAGAAGTTAGTGATCTTATTTTTTCTGCTGCTCCTGCCTTCTCTTTCTGATGATTCAGTTGCCCTTGTAGCCTTCTTATGAATAAGGTAGAGGAGTACTGAGTCTTCGTTGAAACTAATTAATACCTTCTTCTTTCTCATTAGTAGGGAGCAGCTCTAGCTGGATCATACAATGGAGCTGAACCTATGGGGGTGGGAGAGGAGCTGTTCAAATTGCCCCACAGTAAATGGAGTACTGATGAAGAAGGTTATCATTATGCCCAGAGCACTCTGGAGGGGAAGCCCTTTGAGACGATACCAATTAAGCAAGACTTGAGCTAGCCTCAGTGATTGGAATGCATATGATCTCTTCATCATGTTTTCTTCTGTTTATTGTACATTTGAGCTGTGCGTATTTCTTGGGAAGTGCGACTTGCAATTTCCGAGGATCTCTCATTTGTTTGGTACTATTCCACAGAACACGCTGTGCTTTCCTTTTAGAGACCGTGGCGGTGCTTGTTCCATTTGATTATTATTGCTTTGTAGATGTGCTTGGTTCAAGCTCTAAAAAAAATATGCTGTTATTGCCTCCCAACTTTATTTTTAGCTTCTTACAATGTGCCTGCATCTTGCCTAAAGCCACCTTTCAGAGCACAGGCTTATATAAAGTTAAAAAGCAAATAAAGCTGAAAAACTCCTCATATATACTAAGTGGAATATACCTGCTATTAAAAGAATATAACTGCTATTCAAAGCTGAAGTATCTTTTGAAAATGTGCATACAAGAAAACCTATTGATTATCTGAGGGGACTATCACAAGTAAGATTTCTAATATAATTTTAAAAATTGTAGACATATGTGAATAAAAATACTTTTCTTCATCTCTAGACTAGACACTCCTTTTATTATAAAAATTGTGTTTTATCAAAAAATGTATTAAATGTTACTTCTTATATTATTTTCACTTGAACCTTTCTTTTTCTTGGCTTCAAGGTAACATTTTAGCTTGAAATTTCTTGTTACCATCCCTCTAGTTTGAGAGATTATATTTGGCCTTGGATTCGCTTAGACCAGCACAGAGGGTGACTTTTTCTTCCCCATGGCTCCTGTTTGAAGCCACTTCTGTAGATTATTTTTATGGACAGGTGCTTACTTAATTTTTTATCTATTTTCAAAAGATCAAAGAATACCAATGTTAGTTAAGAAGCAGTTTATTTCTCATTTTGTTTTTCTCTGCATTTTATTGAACTTTCTAAGGAGCTTGCTTCTGGAGCTCTGGTTTATAATTGTATATATTCAGCATGATATTCTTCAGAGTAGTAGACAGTAGTCACATAACAGTTCCTAATGGTAAGAGAAGTGTGAAGAAATAATAAACAAGTAGTAATATTAATAATAGAAATACTTATGTATGTAATACTTCCTGGGTTACATATATTATCTCACACTTAAAAATACAGGTGTTATCACCACTTTACAAAGGGAAACACTGAAGTTCAGTAAAGTTAAGTAACTTTACTGAGTGCTGTTATAACAGATAGTGAAGAGAATGGCTAAAGTATTACAGTCTTCAGGAAAGCATGAGAGCTTGTCCACAGTTTAATGATAATCTAGTTTCTTTCTAAGAAGCAAAAATTACTATTCATTTTAGAAAAACATGTAACTGAAAAACTTTTACATGTTAATTGAGATATAAATATGACAAGTTCTAATTAGTACCAAATTCAGCAAAAATATTTTGGGAGTGATATTTATACAACTAAAGCATGAAACAATCTTTTGGAGGGCAACCTTTTAAGTATTATAGAAGTTCAAAATTGTAATGTGACACACTGGCATTTCTATATAAGGCCTGAAGCATCTTTTAGTTGACCTTAAGCATTCAAATATGAGTTAATATGTTTAACCCTCACATGTGTGTTTTCAGCCTGCACCATTCTCTATTTATTATTAGTTTATCTATCACCCTTGCACGTCAATGCATTCTTATCCTTCTCCACTCTCTCATCCTTGTTTCCCCTTCATTTACTTTAGTAACAAGGTTCACGAAACAGTGCCTGACATCTCAACACTAACATGAATCTCTTTTCCTTTATGCATCATGGGTTGATTTTGACTTTGGAGAAGAAAGAGAAACCTCATAATAACAAAACCAGTTTGGGTGCCTTTGTATTTACTTATCATTATCATGTTTGTCTTAGGAATTGGAAGCCATCTTCACTAATAAAATAAAGGGAACTATTGAAAATACTTCTGCAAATTTTGGCTTTTTAAATAACTAGAGAAGGAGAAAATTCAAAGTTTGTTGTTACAATGGAGAATTAATATGCTAGTTATTAGAATGACTTGGCTAGCCAGTTGTGATAGTAAGTGACTAGAGCAATAGTACATGATTAAAAAATAACATACACAAAGAAAACCAGATAGAAGATGACAGAAGACTATATGACTTTGGGTGATGGGTGTGCAACATAATCAAATGTCAAAATAACCTGGAGATGTTTGCTCTGAACCTATGTACACTGATTGATTAATGTGACCCCATTAAAATAAAAAACATAACATAAAGACTTGCATTCAACTGAACAAAGAGACAGATTTGGGGGAGATACTGCTATGGAAAGAAAGATAAAAAATATCTAATCATACAGTATCTTGCATAGCATCTTAGTCATAAGTGGATGCATTTTATTTTCCTAAGTGAATCATAACCTCCTTGAAGACAGGAATGATAATATTTTAATATCTATTAAATATGTCTTTCATATAATATTCTCCCAGCACATGCACACTGAATAAATACATTTATGAATCTAGCCAAAAAAACTTTACCTTTCAAAGTTATTGTGATGAAAGAATAAATCCTAAAGGATTGTTTTAAAATGAGTTTTTAAGTACCTAATAAACACAAGGCATAATATTAGGCATAGGTAGGCCTTTTTATTTCTTATTTAGTTTGAATCTCATAATTATCCTACAATGAAAGCACTATTTTTATATATTGGATCATTGAATCTCAGAGAGGCTAAACAATTTGTCTAGGGCCAACAATTGAAAGAGGGAGAGTTGACATTCCTTTTTATTTTTTAAGTGATAGGAGGGGAGATAGAGAGACAGACTTCCACATGCACCCTGACTGGGACCCACCTGTCTGGGGCATGCTCTGCCCATTAGGGCTGCTTCCCCGAGCTACAACCTGATGCGGAAGCTCAATAGAGCCATCCTCACTGCCCAGGGTGGAAGTGCTCTAATCAGAGCCACAGCTGTGGGACCGGGAGAGAGAGAGAAACGAAGGGAGATTGGGGAGAAGCAGATGGTCTCCTCTCCTGTGTACCCTCACCAAGAATTGAACCTGAGACTTTCATAAGCAGAGTTGATGCTCTACTCCGGAGCCAACTGGCCAGGGCCTAAAAGTTGACCTTTTTTTTGTAGTTTTGATTTAAAAATTCTGTTTTTTCAGTTACACTAGTAGCCCTTTGAGTAGTACGTACATTCGTGTACATCCTCGTGCCTCCTGACCATCCAGAGTATGATCATACAAAAATCTTTATTTTAAAAATGTATAAGGCAACATAAATAAAGGCAAATGTATGTTCTTCTTATTTCAATAAATTGGTTATCAAACATGATTTTAAGTTAATAAAACTGTAACTGTAATTAATTTCATTTTTTGAAAAAACAAAACACTCACTCCTGAGGTTCAGAGAGCATGAAAAAAACTCACTACACAAAGTGGTAGAGTGTGAAAAGAAAATACCACTAACAATCTAGGTTGCTTAAGTCCTTTACAGGGATCGTGTGTGTGTGTGTGTGTGTGTGTGTGTGTGTGTGTGTGTGTTTCTAATAAATGCTAATGACAAATTCACTTTGGCAGGTCAACAAAATCTAATTTAATAGAGTCAATCAAGTGTTATTCGCACTTGCTAATTAACAACTTCTTTGCTTTTAGACAGCCAAGCCAAACCAGTGACTAGAAAGTTATTGGTCTAGAATACACCTGGACTTGGCTGTCAACAGCTTTCACTTAGAACACAAAGGACAATTATGGTGAATTTGTCCCTATTTAATTAACAAAAGACATCCCTCTCAGTATTGCACCATTAACTATCAATCACTTTACTAAAGAATTCAAGTATTTCAAGTACATTATACAAATTCAGAGTAGTGTAAAGAAAGTTTTATTTTTAACTTTCTGCCTTGGGTATGCATTTCTTATTAGATTTTTATTAATTTACTCATTGATTTATTCAGTAGATATTGTATACGTACTATATACATATTTATTCTGCTACTAATTTTTTGATTAGATTGAAAAAGAAAGAAAATAAATGTACAATAGTGAGGTATATATAGTTAAAATTGCTTCTCTAGAAGGGACTGGAATCTGGAATACACTGATGAGGATTATTAACTCAACAACAAAATTTAAAAAGGCTAAGCAGTCATTTGTCTTCTGATGATTTTATTTTGTGCTATGTGAGTTCATTCCTACTTGCCAACACACACAAATACACATACACCACATACACACCACACACAACTGTGCTACCATATCAAATTTGATTGAGGTTTTTATTTATCATCTTGTTTTTCTTCCCTTCTCCTCTCCTTCTTTTATTCCTTCTGTGTCTCCTTTCTTCTCTTGAGTGCTATGTTTTCCTAGGCATTATAGTAAATATTGAAGCTATACAAATGAATAATAATGCTCTTTGTGCATTATTATTCAGAACCCTTTGGGGGTGACTTAACGGATGATCAGATAATTAGAATATAATGAGAAAAGTAGGTAATAGTGATATGAAGAGATATGAATAGCTTTCTGTGGAAGAACAGAGAAGGGGATATGTACTCTAGTTTGGGGAGATAAAAACGAGAGGGGTGATGCTTATGATGTACCTTGAAGCTAGTAATTATTCTTTAAGAAAGAAAGATGATAATGTCAGGCTGCACTAAGAAGAAATATATGCCATTAGAAAACTAGCCTATTACTTGAAGGCTTATTTTGTCATTACCTTTAGTAATTGCAGTGATTCCTTAAAGAAAGGTTTGAAAACTCTGTCCCTTGGTTAGCTCATTTCTCCTGGTGGTATTAAACAATGACGCCTTATCCATTGCAGATGTTTTTTTCACAGGTCAAAAAAAATGAGTTTTCCAACTTTTATGGAAAAATGCTTGTGGAAGCTGCTCAATAAAGAGACAAAATAGTGCTCTGACGTGTGTGTATGATAGAACAAAATATTAATGGAAACCTATCTCAACGGTAAAGCAATTCCAAGTATAAGAAGTGACATCCAATCTAATCCAGATTTCAGGTTAAAACAGGGTTAGACTAGTAATTCTGAATGCAGTCTCTCCAAATGTTTTATTACAATGCTCTGAAAACTTTTTAAGAAATGTAAACATATGACAATAATCTACTATAATAAGTTACTGATTACTAGTCCTGGAAGGTTTGTAAACTAGGGAACATAAATTTAAAGAGGGCAACAAAGCAACACATAGTCGTCATCAACACACACACACACAGAAACAAACAAACAACAACAACAAAAAGTCTGAAAATTTAAAAATACATCCCCAAATTAATACATATGATCAGATATACAATGTGTATTGACATAAAAACAAAGTACCTCATACCCAAAGATATTTT
Organism: Saccopteryx leptura; assembly: GCF_036850995.1. Classification (NCBI taxonomy): domain Eukaryota; kingdom Metazoa; phylum Chordata; class Mammalia; order Chiroptera; family Emballonuridae; genus Saccopteryx; species Saccopteryx leptura. Next base: position 89,783,131 of record NC_089506.1, on the reverse strand, counting down.
TAAAAGTAAATTATTCATTAGAATGACAGAATATTCATAAACTTGACTTTTAAACCAAGGATCTAGAAAAGGCCTAAAGATAAAAAGAAAGAGTAAAGTATAAAATTAGAGATGAAATGAATGAATTAGAAAACAGGAAGAGTTGGTTGAATAAATATATTTCAGACCAGAAAATCTGGAGGATTAATCAAATGGTGTCACATTAATATAAAAATTAAAAATGACTTCTCACCAGGAGTTATCAAATAAATTTAAGTTTATGGAACAAGATACCATGTTCACTCATCAAATCAGAAAAATATCAGTGGGAAAATGCTTAAAATAGTTGATGCTTTGGTAGGTGGGTATTTTGTATATTCCCTATAAGAGTGTTTCATGGTACAAAACCTTTATAGAACACAAGTTTAATATATGCCACAAAATATTTACAAAGGTGAAAATATTTAGTTGCTTGGTTTATTAATTTTATACTATTAATTAATACTACATACAGAATCAGAAAGGAGGACCGTTTTATATATTCATATATTCACTGGTTTTATTTATACCAGTGAAAAATTATAAACTTGATGTTAAAGAAAAGTGAAAGAACTAAGTGAAATATGGAATACATGGAATATGATGACGGCATTCACATTTTTATAGAAAACTGAATAATATTAAATATATATTGGTAAAGAAAAATGTGATTTTAAGTATATGCAATAGTCTTAAAGCTGTATGACATTATTTCTTATTGATGAGATTATTAATGAGATTATTAATTATGACTTTCTAACCTTCTTTTCACTTTTTCAGTATTTTCAAAAATGTTTATTATGAATTTTTGACAATTTTATTATAAAGAAGTGCTATTAAATGAGTTTATATATCCTTAAAATTTTTTCATCTTATTTTTATTAATTTTAATGCAGTGACATTAATAAAACAGGGTACATATGTTCCAAAAAAAATCTCCAGATTATTTTGACATTTGATTATGCTGTGTACCCCTCACCCAAAGTCAAATTGTCTTCCGTCACCTTCTATCTGGTATTCTTTGTGCCCCTCCCCTCCCCCCACTCCCTCTCTCTCCTTTCTCAACCCCTCCCCACCCCCTACCTCCCACCCCCACCCCCATTACCATCACATTTTTGTCCATGTCTCTGAGTCTCATTTTTATGTCCCATCTATGTATGGGTTCATATAGTTCTTAGTTTTTTCTGATTTACTTATTTCACTCCGTATAATGTTATCAAGGTCCATCCATGTTATTGTAAATGATCCGATGTCATCATTCTTATGGCTGAGTAGTATTCCACAGTATATATGTACCAAAGCTTTTTAATCCACTTGTCTTCTGACGGACACTTGGCCTGTTTCCAGATCTTCGCTATTGTGAACAAAGCTGCCATAAACCATGGGGGTGCATTTCTCCTTCTGGAGCAGTTCTATGGTGTTCTTGGGTATACCCTTAAAATTTTTAATATAATTCAAAGAGGAACCAAAGTTTCACTCCATCTGGGTAAGAATCTAGTATTATAAGACAAAGTGTTTACTCTCATAATTCTTCAAAAATAGAAAGTAGTTTTTGGAATGATGTAGGAGGAGTGTAGAAAGTGAGGGCTCATGGGAATCCTGTTGGGGAAAATGCTTAAAGGCAGCTGGCCTGTGAGTCATTCACTTCCTTTCATTTTCTTTTTGTGTGTGTGTGTGTGTGAGAGACAGAGAGAGGGACAGATAAGAACAAACAGACAGAAAGGGAGAGAGATGAGAAGCATCAATTCTTCGTTGCAGCATTTTAGTTGTTTATTGATTGCTTTCTTGTATGTGCCTTGACCGGGGTGGGGGAGGCTACAGCAGACCGAGTTGACCTCTTGCTCAAGCCAGCAACCTTGGGTTTAGGCTGGTGAGCTGTGCTCAAACCAGATGAGCTTGCCTCAAGCCAGTGACCTCAGGGGTTTGAACCTGGGTCTTCTATGTCCCAGTCTGACGCTCTATCCACGCACCACTGCCTGGTCAGGTTCACTTCTTGTTCTTAGAGGGTGATGTTAGGAGAAGGAAAGAAAAATAGGTGGTATGGTCGAATCTACTTGTCAATTGGGCCTCCAGGTAAACAGACTGATGATATTTGCTAGGAGTAAGAGACTTTATCTACAGAATGCTGTCAACGAGATGTCCCTGCCTAAAGGATTTCTCATAGTTAATACTCCAGAATGTTTGGGTTTATGAGGCAGCTCCCTGGAGAATATCATGTAAACTACATAACTCTCTGCATATAAAATAGAGATGTTTCAGAATCGAAATGCTCTCACCAGAGAGGCAATAACCTATAAATACCTCTTGGAGAACTCCTTAAAAAACACTTATTTATTATTTTGGTCTAGTGAGCATGTGTTCCATGTGGCAAAGGAGTTATGAATTCTGTTTCAGACTTCTTTTTTACTTCTGTAGTTTTGAAATTATTAGTAAAGCTTGACACTAGGAAATATTTCTCATTTCTGTGAGTCTGATTTGACAGTCTGATCCTGTGTACCTCATCAGTATATATATTTCTGCAACTTTCATCTTTCACTGAACAGCATCGAAGCTGCTGCTTAAATATGTGGACCTGTATGTTTCATGCGTCTCAATGGAAAATTTCTTAGACATGCAAAATCTCTGAGCTACAGAATCATAATCTCAATCTTAGTAGAAGTCCCAGGGGGTTTATTTGCACACTGAAGTATAAGAAGCACTGCCACAGTGACTTTCATGTTCCTGCTTTGTTTCTGTTTTTTCAATGACAAAACTTGTTGACAGTGTTACACATTTGGCATCTAATTGCTTTTATATCTTCCATTTTCCTTCTAGGACACTGCACTCTGATCTTGGTTTCCTCTTGTCAATTTTTTTTTTTAGCATAATTTGACCCAATTGAGTGCCTTTCTTTTTTTAATTACTTTTTTCTCTTGTTTTTCTTTTTATGTAACATTTCATTTGTCTGCTCTTTCTTTTACTCTTTTGTCTTCTTTTCTCTCACCTTTTTATCTGTGAGGTATAAGAGTTACAGTACCAGGAGGATTAGGCTTGGGTCTCTTCTCTTTATCTCTCAGGGTGATTTCATTTTGCTATGTCTCTCTACAGACCACATAAATGCTGATTTTTTTCCCCCAGTCTCATATCTATAGCTTGGACCTCGCCTCTGAACTCCACACAATTTTTTTTCCAACTATTAAATTTGACATCCCCATTTGGATTTCCAATGGGCATGTCCATCTAGTACACCCAAAATGAATTTCTAAATTATGCCTCTCATCACCTCCACCTACATACTTTGAGTCTAATATTTCTTATCTCCATTAGTGGTAACAATATCATCTACCTACTTAGTTGCCCATTATATCATTAAAACCCTTTTTAAAATCTGCATTCATTTCAATAGCATATTTAAAAGTTACACTTTTAAAATATATGTTAAATCTGTCTACTTTTCTCCATTTTCTTAGCCAGCATCCAAGTAAGGCCACCAAACTCTCACACGAGTCACCAGTAAAAAACTAAGCAGTTTCCTCATTCTAGAACAGTAGTTACCTGCCCATTAGTCATGGTAATATACTAAAGATGTAAATTGGATATGTCAATCTCCTGCTAATAATTCATCAGATGCTTCACTTTGAACAAAATATAAGACTTCTATTATGTCTTACAAGGTTCTACATGACTTGGACTCTTTCTGACTCTCAGACCCCATGTTCTACTAATTTTCTCGGACCAATTACCTCCACCCTCCCAAGACCCTCTCTGTTCCCTAGGAACATCAAGTTTCTCCTATCCAAAGACCTTTCAAAAGTTTCTTACTTCTTTTTGTAGGAAATATTTTCTTCTCCCATCAATCAAAGTATGCATGCATACACATAAACACAATCATAGACACTTGTGCATATGTATCAATATATATGTATTTGTGTGCATTTATATGGGCCTACATATACATACATAAATGCACACATTTAATACAGACATACACATGGATACAAAAAGGCATGTACTCCGACTCACACATATGCTCACACTCACACATACACCGCTAGATTTAGTAAAGTCAGCTTTTTCCCCTTCATAGCTAATGTCAAGTCCTTGGAGATGTAATCTTTGACAGCCTAATCTTAAATTATTTAAGTTAATTTGCTTGGCTTTTCTAGGGTGAAAATGAGTCATCAACAAATAAAACTTTAGTTTCTTTCTCTCAGTATTAATTTAAATCCTCTAGTAGCTGAGAGCTCCAAAAAAAAAAAAGGTTGAACAATGCTAGTGGTGATAACATATCTCTGTACTTGATTTTATAGGATATGTCTCTTACTAATTTTGCAAAATATGATATTTTGCTGATGTTTTCTGACAGAGACATCGTCTCAAGTCCAGAAAGCTTTCTTTTAATGCTGTTTTACTAAAGTGAGTTATGTTTGGAATAAAAATTGAACTTCCTGGACATTTATAGAGTTTATGATAGTTTTCCCTCACTATTAATAATGTCTTCTAATTTCAGAACATCTTTACATTTTGAAATGCATTATGGATTCTGTTGGCAATATTCTCCTTAGGGTTTTTTAAATCTATAGTTATTAGTGAGATGAGATTTCATTACTATCACTACCTCTATTGCCACTACTGATATCTTTGGTATTCTTTAATGTCCGAGGTTTTGACAATTTTTTAGAATTAAAGGGAAGTCTCACCAACTTTTAATATATACTAGAGTAGACTAAATCCCAGGTTTCTTGAGATTTTCTAGAATTCATCTGGATTTTTTTATAATTGGTTTTTAATTGTCTTTTCAATTTCTTTTATTGCCATCAATCTTTTGGAATATATTATTTCTTTGTGTAAATATTAATCCTTTCTGAGTATTGTCTACTATATCTATATTTTCATATTTATTGAAATAAAATTGTATCAAGAATTTTTCTAAATGTGTCATTCTCCTTTATATCATTGGTTATATTCCTATTTCATCACTATTATCTATTCTATTGTATTCTCCTACTAATTTTTAAAATCAGATCTTCCAGAGAGTTGTATCTTTTATTGGTCATTTTTTGAGAACTTAATTGGTTTTATTTATTAAGACACTTGGTTTTATTGTTTTCTATTTTATTAATTTCTAGTTTTATCTCAATTCCTTCATTCATTTGCTCACTTTATATTTATCTATGGTTCTTTAACTTTTATGGGTTGACTTCTAATGTTATGTTCTTGATTGTTTTCTAACAAACAAAATGCTCTAACATTTACACTGAACATCCTTTTGGCTTAATCCTGTTATTTTATTTTTTTTATAAAGACTCATTATTCTGCCTGACCTGTGGTGGCGCAGTAGATAAAGCGTCGACCTGGAAATGCTGAGGTCGCCAGTTCAAAACCCTGGGCTTGCCTGCTCAAGGCACATATGGGAGTTGGTGCTTCCAGCTCCTCCCCCCTTCTCTCTCTCTGTCTCTCCTCTCTCTGTCTCTCTCTCTCTCTGTCTCTCTCTCTCTCTCCTCTCTAAAATGAATAAATAAATAAAAAATTTTAAAAGACTCTTATTATTCTTTTTGAGTGATTTATAATTTCATTTTTGGTAAAGAGACAATTTGTTATTGCTACATCATCAAATGTATTGATTTGCTTATTCTCCAAGTTAATATTTATCAATTAACCTAAAGACCCAATGTATCTCCTACTTCTTAAAGAGGAAACTTTTCAATCGTGACCAAGAGGGAGTACACAGCTGCCAGTTGCTGGGCCAGACTAGTGTGTCTAGGACACCATTCATGAGCTGAAGGGATTGAGAAGTACAGACTGCTCATGTACAGCATAGAGAACACAGTCAATAATACTTTGATAACTGTGTGTGGTGCCAGGTGGGTACCAGAAATATGGAGGGGAATGCTATGTGAAGTATATGATTGTCTAATCACTATGCTATACCCCTAAAACCAATACAAAATAATATTGAAAGTAAACTGTAATTGAAAAGAAAAAAAGTTACCTACAATTTGTTCAATTTCTTTCTTTTTTTTCTTTTTTTTTTTTGTATTTTTCTGAAGCTGGAAACGGGGAGAGACAGTCAGACAGACTCCCGCATGAGCCCGACTGGGATCCACCCAGCACGCCCACCAGGGGCGATGCTCTGCCCACCAGGGGGCAATGCTCTGCCCCTCCGGGACGTCGCTCTGCCGCGACCAGAGCCACTCTAGCGCCTGGGGCAGAGGCCAAGGAGCCATCCCCAGCGCCGGGCCATCTTTGCTCCAATGGAGCCTTGGCTGTGGGAGGGGAAGAGAGAGACAGAGAGGAAGGAGGGGGTGGGGGTGGAGAAGCAAATGGGCGCTTCTCCTATATGCCCTGGCTAGGAATCGAACCCGGGTCCCCCGCATGCCATATCACCCAAATTGGATGATGGGATGCTCAGATCCACTTTATTTCACCATCAGCTTTAGGTGTTTTAGAAATTTGATGATTTTTAATTACATTTATTTAAATTTCTCCATTTATAGGGATTGTCCTCATGCTCTCCTATTTTTTCTTTCCCAGTCCTTTTTCTCCCTTTCAGCCATAGAGTATCTTTCCTTTTGTATTTTTCCTCAATGTGTTTTACTTGAAAATACTGAAAAATATGAAAAGTGAAAATGACCTTTAAAAAAGAAATAAAACTATTCATTTGATGTTTCTAAGCCATCTTTTTTTTTTTTTTTTTTTTTTTTTTTTTTTTTTTTTTTTCTGAAGTTGGAAACAGGGAAGCAGTCAGACAGACTCCTGCATGAGCCCGACTGGGATCCACCCGGTATGCCCACCAGGAGGCAATGCTCTGCCCATCTGGGGTGTTGCTCTGTCACAACCAGGGCCATTCTAGAGCCTGAGGCAGAGGCCATGGAGCCATTCTCAGCACCTGGGCCAACTTTGCTCCAATGGAGCCTTGGCTGCGGGAGGGGAAGAGAGAGATAGAGAGGAAGGAGAGGGGGAGGGGTGGAGAAGCAGATGGGTGCTTCTCCTGTGTGCCCTGGCCGGGAATCGAACCCGGGACTCCTGCACGCCAGGCTGATGCTCTACCACTGAGCAAACCGGCCAGGGCCTCTAAGACATCTTTCTAAAAAGAAATACTAATGTATTACTGTGTATCATTTCCAATTTTTCCCTGTATGTTTTATCATAGGTGTGTATATGAATAGCTTTATGTAGGATTGTTTTTCAAAAATATAAAACCAGGTTATTCGATGCATATTCATTTCCTAGTTTGTCCTTTTCACTTAGTGAACACTGGTATTACTTTTCATTTTATCTTGTTATTTGTAATTTGGCAGTGAGCAGAAATAAAACCATGAGCTCACTCTTTACCCTGAATTAGAAACTCTCTTATTTATTTATCTCAATGTTATTTGGGTCTCTTCTTGAGATTAAAATATTTTCTAAGACCTTTCAGAAGTTGCTAAATATAATCACATAAATTTACAAAACAGAAGCTTTCAATCTAAAAATTAAACATAACTTGTACATGTTTAGAAATAAAGAACTAAAGGCAAAGGACATTATATCATCCCTCAGGTCTAAAGACTGACAATTACATCTCATATATCTGGGAATTCCTTAAAGTACGATTTTAGAACATGACAACTTGATCATTTTATCTTATCATGAATCTTTCCTTAGAGAAAGTTAAATATTCTAAGTGAAAAGTTAATTTAGGATTTTTGTATTTAACAACTACATGAGATTGACTTACAAATTATTTTCAATTTGTTGATTGTTTTTTATTTAAATTTGTCCTGTTTTCATCCTTAATGGAAATCAGGGTTAAAATGGCCCCCCAAATAAATCAGAGTGTTTATTTTTCTATTTCCTAAACATTGTGAACTTTACGCATTTTTTATTTTTTTTTATTTTAGAGGTTGATAAAAGTCAACTATAAACCCAGCCTGGACTCTTGTGGTGGCAGGGATTTCTGACTTGGGTGTTTGTTTATCACATAATAACATCACTTTAGGTCTTTCATATTTAGTGTTCTTTTCATTTACATTTTTAAATTTTATTATAAAATTGTTTAAAGTACTTAAGAATAATAAAAAATGCCACTATGTCTGTAGTCTGTTCCTTTTATATTGCCAATATTATTTATCCTTGACTTTCCTCTTAATGAGTCTTATTTGAACTTTTTATAGTTTATTAATCTTTTAAGGGAAACTGCCATTGGTTTTGGTTGATCATCTTTATTTTTTTTAATATGTTAGCAATTTTTAATTTCCACATTAATCTTTATTTCCTTTTAATTTCTTGTTATTTTTAAGCCTTTTCAAACCAAATCATTGTATGTATTCTTGGAAATATTTAAAAACCTTATTTGTGATACTTCTTAGAAATAGTTTATCTTTTGCTACATAGTGTTTTTATTGCTTATTGATCAAACTCATATTTGTAACTGCCACTTATAAATGCATAGGTTTCTTTTAGCTATGTTTTTGTTACTGATTTTAATTATATTACATTGTGATCAGAGAGTGTGGAATTTATTGAGATTTCTTCTGTGACCTATTCAACATGGACCATTTTTATAAATATCCTTAAAAATATTTGAAAATAATTTAATTTTGTTGATTATAGGTTTTACTATTTAACTATTAGATTGAACTCAAGTTTTTTCCTTTTTCTTTTATTGACATATAATTTACATTTAACATTAGCTTAAGTTGGAGAACACAATAATTTTTTTATTTTTTTTATTTTATTTTTACAGGGACAGAGAGAGAGTCAGAGAGAGGGATAGATAGGGACAGACAGACAAGAATGGAGAGAGATGAGAGCATCAATTATCAGTTTTTCGTTGCGAGACCTTAGTTGTTCATCGATTGCTTTCTCATATGTGCCTTGACCACGGGCCTTCAGCAGACCGAGTAACCCCTTGCTCAAACCAGTGATCTTGGGTCAAAGCTGGTGAGCTTTTGCTCAAACCAGATGAGCCCACGCTCAAGCTGGTGACCTTGGGGCCTCAAACCTGAGTCCTCTGCATCCTAGTCCGACGCTCTATCCACTGCGCCACCGCCTGGCCAGGCAGAACACAATAATTTTATTCTCTATATATTATGTAAGGTTGTTTTTTTTTTTAATCAATCTTTTATATTCTTGTCTAGTCCTTGTTTTTGTCTTTAAATTTTAAAATCTCCCAAATGATAATCAATTTCTACCTATGTTTAAGTTTCAGCTTTTTGTATGTAACTGAAGTATGACTAGGCACTTTCTTACCCACTTCTAGGAAATTAGAAAGTTGGAAAGTGGAGGAATGAGGATTCTATGAACAGATCCCTTTGAGGAAGGCTCAGAGTCCTCTCCCACCTCTGACATTCTGATGTTGTTGGTGGAGGTAGGGTGGAATTTCTTGTCTCCTTATCAGAAGTCTGGTGGGGACTTCCCATGGCCCCAGCCAATAATTTTGAACCATATTCTCAGCTGAGTGATAATGAAGACAGATGCCTGAGGAAGCTTGTATAGACTGCTGTGCTGAGATCAGTCTCCTGTCAATACAATTTAGAGGGTGGAAGGATAATGTCTAGCTGCTTGGGGGCAAGGCCAGGAGAGTGATGTTATACACAGGCTTGACCAGCTCTCTCAGGTATACAGGGGAGATCTATTGGCAAGATAGAAAAGAGCCTGAGTTGGGGAGGAGGATGTCTATCACATCCAATAAACCCTATGAGTGAGGGGAAGTGCCAAATACCTGAGGACTCAGGGAGTTTCAAGCAGCTAAGTGAGAACTTTACCATGCCTTTAACTTCCTTCTTTGACCTCCAGAGAATGGACTTTGAGGGAAGCAACCACAGCTGCTAGAAAAAAAGGAAAAAATGGACAAAAGCAGAGAAGAATGTGATAAATGACAACAGAACAGAACTGATTAGGCAGTGTTAAAATAATGATTTGCAAAACATAGGAGGACAGTAGTAAAAATCTGGAGAAATTTCAGAGGTGTGAAGAGGAAGGTCATTATGAAGGAGGAGGAAAAGGAGCTATTTATGAAAACCTAAGCACATTATACATACCAAATATTATTGTACTCAAATGTTTTCACTTAGGAATCCATTTTGTTATCCTGATTATTACAGATAGCAAACTGAGGCTTACAAACATTGAAAATAATAGAAACTTGTTGTCTAAGTCTAACTACAACAATTTATTGTAAAATAACAAAGGGACGTGCATGGTAGAAAATAAAAAAATATGCAAGAGATTGAGGAAGGAAGTTTATAAATAGTGTATCCCAAGTAAGTTTCAAAAGGGGACTGGAAGGGGCCTGTTTTATTTTTGTTTTTATTCTTATTTTGCCAGAAGTATAAAACTGGGTTAACAGTGGCCCTCAGTCATGACACTCACTTCCCATTTCCCCTATTGTAATCATTTGATATGTTTTGTTGTTTGTTTATTCTCACCTTCAGCTCTCCTTTCTCTTCTCCCCCTTCCATAGGTATGTTAGGTTTTAAGTTAGTCTTCCCAAACCCCATTTTATACTATCATTTGCATTTGTGTCTAGCTGTGAAAACTTTATGGTATTAACTATGTTTTAAAAATGAGTTAATGGCATAATGAGTTGTGCTATAAATCTCACTCTGCCTCTTGGTTTTTAAATTAAGACTAATTTTGGATCTCTGTCTGCATTGCTTAAGAAGTATATCATTCAGTACTTCTAACTGCTGCACGATACTTAAATCCTCTATCAGATTTTTGTCTCCATTTGACAGTTGACGGCCAAGTGGGCAGCTTCGGCTCTACCCACCTATTCTTTGATGGTTCCTGAATATGTTTTCCTATGAATCAGTGCATCTGTGTATCTGTAGCCAGGACTGGAATTGGTCATAGGTCACAGGTCTTGGATCACACTGTATATACATCCTAAATTTTACTAAATACTTTCAGATTTCTCTCTTCAATGGCTGCATAGTTTATTCTCCCACACCCAGATCATGAAAGGTTCAGTTTCTCCACATTCTTACCTGCTCTTGATGCTACCTGAATTTCTATTTTTTTGAATCTGATTGATTAAAGAACTGTGTTGTTTTAGTTGACATTCTTTAAGTACTAGTGAGTTGAACATTTATTGTTATAGTATCATTTTTGCTTATGGTATTTGCCTAATTATGTTTTTTATTCCCTTTTCTCTTGGTTTCTTTGTCTTTTTCCGGTTGATTGTCAGATATCCTCTGTGGTTTTAGATATTAATCAGAGGATATAAAATTTGTGATGAGCTTCCAAATCTCTCCTCCAGATAGCCTCAAAGTGACATGAGTTGCTACCTAATTTTGTTTTGCTCTAATATAATATTGTGAGAATTTAATTATTCCATATATTTTCTAAAGTTTTTCTTTGGCTCACACTAGTCAGTAATGGAGTTTACCTGGTAATGATTAACTTTTTCCCAGATGTGTCATAGGACAGATTTTTGGGGGGTTATAAGTGCTTAAAGTCCAACCTCTAAATGTCAATATTTTTTAGGTAGTCCTTTCCAGGGGCATTGATTTAAAGAAGAAGTTTTTTTAAAAAAAAAAAAAAAAAAAAGGAGGGTCCATTCTACTCCAAAGTTCTCTTTATTTTACATTTCCCAGTGTCCTGCTAGAACAAAGTCAGCTCCCAGTCCTGCAACCCTACAAACCCAATCCTCCATCTGTCTCTTGCTAATGCACTTTAATTAGTCCCACAAAGTATGTCGTTAGTTTATTTTCCCAAACATACAAGGATTGCCTCTATCTGGCATTACTGCCACCTGTGAAGTGAGTGATCTTCTGGCTCCCCCCTGCTGGTAGCCGAAGTCACTGTATTTACAATCTGGCTGCTTCAAATGCATACATTTTGTAGCTGGAGTTCAGTATAAAGTTCAGTTCACTTTATGAAGGCCTTGACATGTGTGGTTTGCTCTCCACTTTCAGGGATGATTTGGAAAACCCAATGTAGAGATCCTAGTTCTCGTGATGCTTCAGTGGAGTGGGCAACTAAGTTCAGAATTTCAGTTTTTTATTTGCTTCTAATAAACTTGAAAATGTGATCTTTTCAGATGCACCCTGTTTTTTATTTGATCTTTATATCCTGTCCTTTACATTTTAACCCTCATTAATGTCCATGATTAATTAAAAATTCATAAAATAGATATTCCTAATAACTCTCATGAATTAGTATAAACTATATGAAATATCTCTTGTATATTATGTCGTGTCATATATTAGATGAAACATGGGATTGCTGCTTTGGTGTCAAACATGTTCGGAATAAGCAGTTTCACTCCATGTGGTTCAACCAAATAGATGAAATAAAATGCATTATTTTTGAGTATGTGGGTTAAAGGGTTTGAATGGCTTATTTACCTGTTCCACTTAATAAATAGTGAGCAAGCACTTGCTTGAACCCAGGTTTCTGATTCAAATGTGTTACAGGAGTAGCTCAGTATAACTGTACTTAAGATTAATCAGAAGTATTTAAAACAGCTTAAACTTAGTTTATAAATACAAGCATGGGATATTGAGTTGCTTAGCTGTACATAATTATTAATTCACACTATTTTAAGATAAATAATATATGATGTTGGAATGAAGAGAAAATTTTCTGCTTTTATGGCTTAGGAGAAAATACAACTAATTCTTTTATTTTTTTTTACAACCAATTCTTTAATTCAGAATTTTTTTTTTTTTTTTGTATTTTTCTGAAACTGGAAACCGGGGTGGGGGGGGGCAGTCAGACAGACTCCCGCATGCGCCCGACTGGGATCCACCCGGCACGCCCACCAGGGGCGACGCTCTGCCCACCAGGGGGCAATGCTCTGCCCCTCCAGGCGTCGCTCTGCCGCGACCAGAGCCACTCTAGCGCCTGGGGCAGAGGCCAAGGAGCCATCCCCAGCCCCCGGGCCATCTTTGCTCCAATGGAGCCTCAGCTGCGGAAGGGGAAGAGAGAGACAGAGAGGAAGGAGGGGGTGGGGGTGGAGAAGCAAATGGGTGCTTCTCCTATTTCTCCTATGTGCCCTGGCCGGGAATCGAACCCGGGTCCCCCCGCACGCCAGACCGACGCTCTACTGCTGAGCCAACCGGCCAGGGCCTAATTCAGAATTTATATTTAAGCTATACTCTTATTTTGAAGAACATTTTCTAATAAAGATAACTAAGTTTTCATTATAATTTGTAAAAGGTCCATATTAATGCCTTGCTTTCTAATATAAGATGGTCCAATTGGAGGGTTAATTCCAAGTTAATGTGCTTATTTTCTTTTCCTAACTTGCAGGAAAGAGAAGTAAGTAACATACTCTATATTAGAAATGGGAAAACTGTGATGTCCATGGAATTTTAGAATTATAAGGGAGTTTCAGAGATACGCTTAGGTCAGTTCTACCCTTTCTCAGATGAGAAAACTGAAGTTTCATTAACTGTCAAGTTCTGCCCCATAGGAACAGACCAGGGACAACTGGCTAGGATAACCAATTTCTCAGTGCTCCTGTTACGAATGAGAATAACATCCCCATTACATAGTGCATTCTCTAAACGGTTCATCTTTGAATGAGAAACATGGGCTAGAATGAGGCATCCTCCTGATCCCTTATTTCAGGCCTTCATCATTTTCCTCCTCATTGGTTATAAAAATAGCATTCTGTCTATTCTCCTCGCTTCCAATCTTTCCCCGCTTCAATATATTTTCCACATTGCCAAAATACCAATCTTATAAAGGCATGTATTTCATACACCATTTCTCTGTTTAAACCTCTTCAGCAGCTTTCAGGAAAAAACACAGACTCTGTAGTAAGATGCCAAGATTCTTTCTGAACTGATTTCTGCCTTCTGTCATCATTTCATCACTGCTTGGTGTTTTCTCCTCAGATACTGTGCAGACACAAGTACTGATAGTTCACTATTGTACTAACCTCTTCTTCGGCTCTGTGCCTTTGCAGAGGCTATTTCCCCTGTCTGATGCACTGCCTCTACCTCGCCCTCAACGGCATCCTCTCCCATCCCCTTGGGGTCACTTTCCTGGCCAGCACAAGTCTTAACTGAGCTTCAACATTCAGTCACCATGTCACCTCTTCCAGGATGCTTTCTCTGATTCCTCCTTCACTTTCCTAGTACTTCCCAAATACTCGAGGCTTACCTTGATCCAAGAAATTGTAAAAGTTAATATAATTTTGCATCTTTGACCCTCTCCTTTGTAGCAGAGACATTGTCTTTCATGGTTGATTCCAGTGGCCAGTACAATGTTTCATAGGCTGTAGAGCACATTACACTACAACCGTATGCATCTCACAGGCTGTAGAGAGAAGCCCTACGCATGGGTTCATATGGTCATATGCTTCAGTAAAATTTGAAAAAGTAAGCTATTTTTATATATTAGAAAGCAAACCCTCACCCCCAATTTTCTATTCTTTAGGACTCATAGAACCTGGAACAGTCGAGAATACTTGGTAAATGTCTGTGGAATGAATGAATGAAAAATATACTTTTAACAATGTATTATCTTCACATTTCTCAAATGCGTAGCTTAACGCTAATATACTTTTTAGGTTTGTTTCCCCATCTGTTAAAATAAGAGAAGATTTTTAGTCTCAGTTATGTTGCAGACCAATTACAGTAATAAAACCCAAGTATAAAAGCAGAATGAGTATAGAGATCAGTCTAATCTTGTTTGGAGATTTTGGGCTAGAGTCCCAGTTTAGCAAGTGATTGTCACTAATATGTGGTTTTAGGGCACTTTCCTTGGAGCCACTGTGTCTGGTCCCTTAATGTCATAAGAAACTCTAGAAAAGGCAAAGAACAGGCTGTCATGCATTCATCTGCTCATTTATCATGTATTATTTG